>NC_136471.1:32207010-32891725 GCF_902686455.1 Sciurus vulgaris
TCTCTGTAATCCACTATCATGTGCCAAGTTCCATCCTACCGGCCACACAGTGGAGTTAAAAGGACTGAAGGTTGGGCCAATTATGCTTCCTTTAGCCAATTAGAGTATAGTCTCATCTCTTGATGGCAACCAGGGAACCAATGGGACATGGACAAAACAACAAGGTGGTGTTTGCCATGCCCCCATAATATTGACTTTACAGCTGGCACATGCTTAATCTCCTGGTAATGACTATGAAACTCCCCTATATTAATTCATAGGTGTTTTCCCCATAAAATATTGACACCTATAATATATTCAGGAAGGGAAGCTATGGACACCAGGTAGAGGGTAAGTGGTAGGCTCCTAAGTCACAGTGTCAATGTTAGGACTCAGATTCACTGTTTTCTCCCCATATCCATCAATAGCAGTTAACCTGCCTGAGAACTTGTCAAGATTACCATATATCGATGTACATCCAGCTCCCATGTCCACCAATGATGTTACTCTCTGAATTTTACTTATTTATTTAACAGGAGTGGGCCTTGAACCCAGGCTTCCCTTACCACTGAGCTACATCCCCATCCCTTTATACTTTTTATTTTGAGATAAGATCTTGCTAAGTTGCTGAGGCTGACCTCAAACTTGCAATCTTTCTGCCTCAGTCTCTTGAGTCACAGGGATTACAGGTATGCACCATCGCACGTGGCTCTGTGAATGTTTTTGCAAGACCAGTGTACTATGGTCTCTGGTCCAGAGACATGGTTCAGACCACTGAACCTTGACCTCCCCCCTAGTCAGCCCCTATCCAACGGCTCAAGTCAGGGGGAGCTGTGCACTCTGCTTGCCTTACATCTCCTAATAGGAGAGGCTTGTCTTTGTTCCCTTTTGGAGTAGGAGTCCATTCTACATTTGTCTCCTCTGTTTTGTCCTTGTTGTAAAATAATGACTTAATCCCCTTGTCCTTTGGCAATTGCTTCCAGAGTGTACCAGAGTGGCATTGAGTTATTCATCTATTTTCCTTTCATCTACCCTGCTGCTATTACAACTACCCACATCTGTCTACTGGACACTTGGAGAGGTCCTTCCGGTTTGGGCTGGGGTTTCTTTCTTTTTTTTTTTTTTTTAGTATGCTAATTTTATTTTATTTATTTATTTTTTTAATAATGTATTTTTTTATTGTAAACAAATGGGATACATGTTGTTTCTCTGTTTGTACATGGCGTAAAGGCATACCATTTGTGTAATCATAAATTTACAGAGTAATGTTGTTTGATTCATTCTGTTATTTTTTCCCTTCCCCCCACCCCTCCAACCACTCTTTTCCCTCTATACAATCCTTCCTTCCTCCATACTTGCCCCCCTCCCTAACCCTAACTCTAACCCTAACACTAAGCCTTCCTTCCCCCCATTATGTGTCATCATCCACTTATTAGCGATATCATTCGTCCTTTGGTTTTTTGAGATTGGCTTATCTCACTTAGCATGATATTCTCCAATTTCACACATTTACCTGCAAATGCCATAATTTTATCATTTTTTATGGCTGAGTAATATTCTATTGCATATATATACCACAGTTTCTTTATCCATTCATCAATTGAAGGACATCTAGGTTGGTTCCACGGTCTGGCTATTGTGAATTGAGCAGCTATGAACATTGATGTGGCTATATCTCTGTAGTATGCCGATTTTAAGTCCTTTGGGTATAGGCCAAGGAGTGGGATAGCTGGGTCAAATGGTAGTTCCATTCCAAGTTTTCTAAGGAATCTCCACACTGCTTTCCAGAGTGGCTGCAACAACTTGCAGCCCCACCAGCAATGTATGAGTGTACCTTTCTTCCCACATCCTCGCCAACACCTGCTGTTGCTTGTATTCTTGAAAATCGCCATTCTAATTGGGGTGAGATGGAGTCTTAGGGTGGTTTTGATTTGCATTTCTCTTATTACTAGAGATGTTGAACATTTTTCCATATGTTTGTTGATTGCTTGTAGATCTTTTTCTGTGAAGTGTCTATTCATTTCCTTAGCCCATTTGTCAACTGGATTATTTGTATTCTTGGAGTAGTTTTTTGAGTTCTTTATAGATTCTGGACATTAGTGCTCTATCTGAAGTATGATTGCAAAGATATTCTCCCATTCTGTAGGCTCTTTCTTCACATTGCTGATAGTTTCCTTTGCTGAGAGAAAGCTTTTTAGTTTGAATCTATCCCAGTTATTGATTCTAGCTTTTATTTCTTCTGCTATGGGAGTCCTGTTGAGGAAGTCTGGTCCTAAGCCGACATGTTGAAGATTTGGACCTACTTTTTCTTCTATAATCTGCAGGGTCTCTGGTCTGATTCTGAGGTCCTTAATCCATTTTGAGTTTAGTTTCGGGCATGGTGAGAGATATGGGTTTAGTTTCATTCTGTTGCAGATGGATTTCCAATTCTCCCAGCACCATTTGTTGAAGAGGCTATCTTTTCTCCATTGCATATTTTTGGCCCCTTTGTCTAGTATGAGAAAATTGTATTTATTTGGGTTTGTGTCCGTGTCCTCTATTCTGTACCATTGATCTACCTTTCTATTTTGGTACCAATACCATGCCGTTTTTGTTACTATTGCTTTGTAGTAGAGTTGAAGATCTGGTATTGCAATACCCCCTGTTTCACTCTTCCTGCTAAGGATTGCTTTAACTATTCTGGGTTTCTTATTCTTCCAGATGAATTTCATAATTCCTTGCTCTATTTCTGTGAGGTACGTCATTGGGATTTTAATTGGAATTGCATTGAATCTGTATAGCACTTTAGGTAGTATGGCCATTGTGACAATATTAATTCTTCCTATCCAAGAACATGGAAGATCTTTCCATCTTCTAAGGTGTTCTTTAATTTCTTTCTTTAGTGTTCTGTAGTTCGCATTGTAGACGTCTTTCACCTCTTTTGTGAGATTGATTCCCAAGTATTTTAATTTTTTCGAGACTATTGTGAATGGGGTAGTTTTCCTAATTTCTCTTTCTGAAGATTCATCACTTATGTATAAAAATGCATTGGATTTATGAGCATTGATCTTGTAACCTGCTACTTTACTGAATTCACTTATGAGTTCTAAGAGTTTTCTGGTGGAATTTCCAGGTTCCTCTAAATATATAATCATGTCATCAGCGAACAGGGATAGTTTGAGTTCTTCTTTTCCAATTCGTATCCCTTTAATTTCTTTGGTTTGTCTAATTGCTCTGGCTAGAGTCTCAAGAACGATGTTGAATAGAAGTGGTGAAAGAGGGCATCCCTGCCTTGTTCCAGTTTTTAGGGGGAATGCTTTCAGTTTTTCACCATTTAGAATGATATTAGCTATGAGCTTAGCCTAGATGGCTTTTACAATGTTAAGGAATGTTCCCACTATCCCTATTTTCTCTAGTGTTTTGAGCATGAAGTGGTGCTGTATTTTATCAAGTGCTTTTTCTGCATCTATTGAAATAATCATGTGATTCTTGACTTTAAGTCTATTGATATGGTGAACTACGTTTATTGATTTCCTGATGTTGAACCAACCTTGCATCCCTGGGATGAAACCCACTTGATCATGGTGCACTATCTTTTTAATATGTTTTTGTATGCGATTTGCTAAAATTTTGTTGAGAATTTTTGCGTCGATGTTCATTAAGGATATTGGTCTGAAATTTTCTTTCCTTGATGAGTCTCTGTCTGGTTTAGGTATCAGCGTGATATTGGCTTCATACAAGGAGTTTGGGAGGGTTCCCTCCTCTTCTATTTTATGGAATACTTTGAGAAGTATTGGAATGAGCTCTTCTTTAAAGGTTTTGTTGAACTCGACTGAGAACCCATCTGGTCCCAGACTTCTCTTTGTTGGTAGGTTTTTGATGACTTCTTCTATTTCAGTACTTGAAATTGGTCTATTTAAATTGTGTATGTCCTCCTCATTCAGTTTAGGCAATTCATATGTCTCTAGAAACCTGTTGATGTCTTAGAAATTTTCTATTTTTTTGGAGTATAGATTTTCAAAATAGCTTCCAATTATATTTTGTATTTCAATCCTGTCTGTTGTGATATTTCCTTGTTCATTCTGAATTTTAGTGATTTGGGTTTTCTCTCGTCTTTGTTATTGTGGCTAAAGGTTTATCAATTTTGTTTATTTTTTCGAAGAACCAACTATTTATTTTGTCAATTTTTTGTATTGTTTCTTTTGTTTCAATTTCATTGATTTCAGCTCTGAATTTAACTATTTCCTGTCTTCTACTACTTTTGGTGCTGGTCTGTTCTTCTTTTTCTAGGGCTTTGAGCTGTAGTGTTAGGTCGTTTATTTGTTGAGTTTTACTTCTTTTATTAAATGCACTCCATGAAATAAATTTCCCTCTAAGTACTGCTTTCATAGTGTCCCAGAGATTTTGATATGATGTTTCTTTGTTCTCATTTACCTCTAAGAATTTTTTAATTTCCTTCCAATATCTTCTGTTATCCATTCATCATATAATAGCATATTGTTTAATCTCCAGATGTTGGAATAGTTTCTGTGTTGTACTCTTTCATTTATTTCTAACTTCAATCCATTATGATCTGATAGAATACATGGTAGTGTCTCTATCTTCTTGTATTTGCTAACATTAGCTTTGTGGCATAATATATGGTCTATTTTAGAGAAGGATCCATGTGCTGCTGAGAAGAAAGTGTATTCGCTCTTGGTTGGATGGTATATTCTATAAATGTCCGTTAAGTCTAAATTATTGATTGTGTTATTGAGATCTATGGTTTCTTTGTTCAATTTTTGTCTGGAAGATCTGACCAGTGGTGAGAGAGGCATGTTAAAATCACCTAGTGTTATCGTGTTATGGTCTATTTGGTTTCTGAAATTGAGAAGGATTTGTTTGACATACATGGATGAGCCACTGTTTGGGGCAAAGATGTTTATGATTGTTATATCTTGCTGATTTATGCTTCCCTTAAGCAGTATGAAATGACCTTCTTTATCCCTTCTGACTAACTTTGGCTTGAAGTCCACATTATCTGAAATGAGGATGGATACTCCAGCTATTTTGCTGAGTCCATGTGCATGGTACGTTTTTCCCCTCCTTTCACCTTTAGTCTATGGGTATCTTTTTCCATGAAGTGAGTCTCTTGTAGGCAACATATTGTTGGATCCTTCTTTTTAATCCAATCTGCCAGTCTATGTCTTTTGATTGATGAATTCAGGCCATTAACATTCAGGGTTATTATTGAGATATGATTTGGTTTCCCAGTCATACGGTTCATTTTTTAAATTTTTTATTTATTTATTTGACACTACTTGGTTCCTCCTTTATTTGACAATTCCTTTAGGATAATTCCTCCCTTTGCTGATTTGCTTCTTTGTTTTTCATCTCTTCCTCATGGAATATTTTGCTGAGAATGTTCTGTAATGCTGGCTTTCTTTTTGTAAATTCTTTTAGCTTTTGTTTATCATGGAAGGATTTTATTTCATCGTCAAATTTGAGGGTAAGTTTTGCTGGGTATAAGATTCTTGGTTGGCATCCATTTTCTTTCAGGGCTTGAAAAATGTTGTTCCAGGCCCTTCTAGCTTTTAGAGTCTGGATTGAAAAATCTGCTGATATCCGTATTGGTTTCCCCTTGAATGTAATTTGGTTCTTTTCTCCCACGGCCTTTAAAATTCTGTCTTTATTTTTTATGTTAGGTATTTTCATTATAATGTGCCTTGGTGTGGGTCTGTTGTCATTTTGTGTATTTGGAGACCTATAAGCCTCTTTAACTTGATTTTCCATTTCATTCTTCAGATTTGGGAAATTTTCTGATATTATTTCATTGAATAGATTGTTCATTCCTTTGGTTTGTTTCTCTAGGCCTTCCTCAATCCCAATAATTCTTAAATTTGGCCTTTTCATGATATCCCATAGTTCTTGTAGATTCTGTTCATGATTTCTTACCATCTTCTCTGTTTGTTCAACTTTGTTTTCAAGGTTAAATATTTTGTCTTCAATGTCTGAGGTTCTGTCTTCTAGGTGTTCCATCCTACTGGATATGCTTTCTATGGAGTTCTTAATTAGGTTTATTGTTTCCTTCATTTCAAGGATTTCTGTTTGGTTTTTTTTTCAATATCTCTAACTCTTTATTGAAATGATCTTTTGCTTCCTGTATTTGCTCTTTTAACTGTCGATTGGTGCGATCATTCAATGCCTGCATTTGCTCTTTCATCTCATCATTCAGTGCGTGCTTTTGCTCTTTCATCTCATCGTTTGCTTCCCTGATCATTTTAATTATGTACATTCTGAATTCCTTTTCTGTCATTTCTTCTGCCATGCTGTCATTGGGTTTTATTGCTGTAACATCTAGATTTGTTTGCGGCATTTTCTTTCCTTGTTTTCTCATATTGTTCAGGTATCAGTGGACCGCTGAGATATTGCAGATTTCCTCTATTGACTTACAATGTCCCTGAAGATTTCTATATATATCCCCCCTTAGCCTTCAGTGGGCTGAAGTCCTGGAGGAAGTTGATAATGCGGTGCTCCACAAGGAATCTGCCTCTCTAGGAGTGGTGGCCTTCAGTTGGGGTATATTCCCTGCTAGTGGGCAGAGGTGCCTCCACTTGTTGACCAATGGTCATCCAAAGGGGATCTAGGCTGTGGGCTGAGGCAAGGCCTGTTTGGGCCTGTGTCTCTGGTTTTACCATCCTTGTGGTGAAACCTCACCCGGCAGGGAAGACTCACCCCGTGGGGAGGTCTCACTGGTCAGTTCCCTCCTAGAGGTTCCCCTCAATTTACAGCTACCGCCTGGGCTGGGCTGCCTTCCTCTGCAAAGTTCCCAGGGGCCCGGCCCTACCTCCTGGGCCTGGGAGCCTCACCCTTCGCAGATGAATCTCCTTAGCCTGCACCTCCTCAGAGAATCTGCCCGCAGTCCTGGAACCTTCACTCCGCCCCTAAGCATGTCTCTGTGTGGCTCTTCCACCAAGAAGCCTCCTAGATCCTGGGACCCTGCTCTGCACCTAATCGCCTGGCTATGCGGCCCCTCCTCTGAGCAGCCACCTGGGGCCCCGTACAATCGCTCTGAGTCCCAGAGACCCGCCGCTCGCCTCTTCCTCCAGACAGCCACCCGGTGTTCCGGTGTGGTCACTAGGAGTCCAAGCAACTCACTGCGTGCCTCCTCCTCCCACCAACCACCCGTAGCCCTGGGCAATCACTCCAAGTTGAAGTGACCCGCCCCGTTCCTCCTCCTCCTCCAGGTAACCCCCCGGGTGTTCAGGAGCAGTCGCTCTGAGTGGCTCTGAATCCACGTGACCCGCTGCATGCCTCCTCTGGGCAGCCACCCGGAGCTCTGGTGCGGCCACTCAAGACCAAGCGACCCACCGCGCTCCTCCTCCAAGCAGCCCCCCTGTGTTCAGGAGCAGTTGCTTTAAGTCCAAACAACTCACCATTCACCTCCTCCTCTGAGCAGCCGCCTGGAGCTCTAATGCAGTCACTGCGAGTCCAAACAACCCGCTGCGCTCCTCCTCCTCCTCCTACTCCTCCGGGCAGGCCCCGGTGTTCAGAAGTGGTCTGAGTTCAAACAGCTCACCACGCGGCTCCTCCTCTGGCAATCACCTATAGCTCTGGTATAGCCACTCCGAATCCAAGCGGCCGCGCTCCTCCTCCTCTTCGTCCTCAAGGCAGGCCCCGGTGTTCAGAAGCAGTCGCTCTGAGTCCAAACAGCTCGCCGCGCAGCTCCTCCTCTGGCAACCGCCTGTAGCTCTGGTGTAGTCACTCTGAATCCAAGCGGCCACGCTCCTCCTCCTCCTCCTCAGGGCAGGCCCCGGTGTTCTGTGTCCACACAGCTCTCCTCACCTCTCCTCCCCTGGGCAGCCACCGGAGCCCCAGTGGTTGCTCCGAGTCCCAGTGCTGTGCTGAGCGGCCTCCTCTCCGAGGCTCCCAGTTGTCCGAGTTCACTGCTCCAGCGGGGGTAGGGGTGTCTCGCTGGCAGCTCTACTTCACAAAGTTCCCTGCATTCCGGGACTACCGTCCCATCCGGGACACCTCCCCAACGGGAGAGACTCACCCGGCTGCTTTGAGTTGGTCCCAAGTCTCTCAATATCTCCTCTTTTGAATCCTGAATCCTGGAGCAACATGAAATGCAGCCACCCTCTAGGCTGCCATCTTGAAACGCCCTGGGCTGGGGTTTCTGCCACAATTTTCCCAACTCTCCTGGATCTGCTATCAGTTGCACTTCTCGCTGGAGGTGCTGCCCTACTAATGGGGGTGATATTGATACCAGGGCACCATAAATGGACAGAAGGGCTGCATGTACCACTGCATCCCTTATCCCAGGAGTAAAAATTATCCAGTCTGGTCCTGAGAAAGGCTGCAGATAAATAGCATACTTCATTCACAGTTCCTACGAACAGTTCTGTAGTTCTTCCATAGAGACCCATGTGTCTCTGGGCATAGGGTTATCTTCTGAATTTGGCCACATACCATGAGTGCCAAAGATGCAGCCAAGCTAGTAATGACCCCACATTTTCATTAATGACACTGGCATAAAAAATCTGAGGTAAAGCAGAGTGAATAGTTAGTGAGGTCATTTTTGACAATTCTATACCATGCAACATTGTCCCATCCATTCCATTGTTCCACAAATGAAGCAGCCTTGCCTGCATGCTTGCTTTCACTTCCTGCCTGAACTTGGACCCTAGTTCAACCAGCTCTGCTAGGGTATAGGTCTCATGGTGGTATGTAAATATCTCTCCAGAGTGGGGAACAAATCTAGACCCACCTCCCCAGATCACTGCTGCTGTGTGTAACTTTTCGAGCATTATTAGTCTATCTTCTATTATATCTTCATCCTCCACCTCACTTCTGAGTCACTGGAATCAGTAGAATACCTGAGTTGGTCCCACATTACATCTTTTGGAAGAATAAATATCAGGGGTAAATAATCATACCAGTGAAAACCAGACTGTACTTATCTATGTAGGAGGTTAGAAAGATTTGTAGATCTTGAATTAACTTAGAACAAATTTGTGTTTCTGACAGAGCCTTTTGTGATATTTGTCAGGCACACCTGTATAAAAGTCATTTCTTTATAACATCTCAGTCTTACTTTTGGGCAGACTGACCCAAGTGGACTTCTCAAGTTTCCTTTCTTTCTTTTTTCCTTCCTTCCTCCCTTCCTTCTCTCCTTCCTTCCTTCATTTTTTCTTTTTCTTTTTTTTTCTTTCTATTGGGAATTGAACCCAGGGTGCTTACCCACTGAGTTACATCCCCAGCCCTTTTTGCTTTTTACTTTGAGACAGGGCCTCCTTAAGTTTCTTAGGGCCTTGCTAAGTTGCTGAGGCTGATCTCAAACTTGCAGTGCTCCTGCCTCAACCTCCCAAATCACTGGGATTATAAGTGGGTGCCACCATGCCTGGTTCTCGTCTTTTCTTTCTAAGAATCCATTTTTGATTGTGCCATGGTTATACTCTCCTGTCAGGTGTTTAAGACCAAGTTGGTAAAAAACTGACCTTGTTCCTACCTACTGTTAAGAGCCAGCTGAGATATGTCGGAGTCGCTCTTGGAAACTTGTGAGAAGTCTCTTGGCTCCTTTAGCTTTCCTCTACCAGTCACGCCATCTGCCAGGATGGTCAAAGTCTTGATGACCATATGTGCTTCCCATGGAAGCATCAATGATATGTCCCTGTCCAATGACCCTCTTCTTTGTAGAATGTGCACTGACTGATTGGTTTCCTGTTCTCTAGGGTTCTCATGATCCCTTTGATCCCAAAGTCAGATGACTCACTGGAATCATAGGGTCCAATGAGGAGTCCTGTTGTTTCCTGGGTTCTGGATGATCTTAGAGGGCAAGGACCAAAATATTAACTGTTTTTTCCTTAACCCTTTTACTGCCTTGACTTTGGTCTCCATATTTTGGTTTTAAACATCCAGCAGGCCAGTTTCACCAGTCTTAAAGTGATAGTAATGAGTTTTAACTTTAATGGCTATAATTCTAGTTAACGCATGCTTAATTAGGGTCAGTATCAGTAGTGGAAGTCCGCCTTACATCCTATCTGTCCTGGAGTTTTACTTCTTTGAAACACTAGCAGGCAACACTTACAAAGTTTTACAAGGAAAATACAACATAAAATTAACAAGAGAAACAATGTTAATGATCAGAAATAGACTTATTATCTGATATATAAATAATCTCATTTATATGATAATAAAACCTTAATGTACTTAAAGCAGCTAGATATAAGCCAGGTTTTAAAATGTCCATGTGTTGGGGCTGGGATTGTGGCTCTGTGGTAGAGCACTCACCTAGTACACATGAGGCCCTGGGTTCAATCCTCAGCACCACGTAAAAATAAAGTAAAGGTGTTGTGTCCACCTACAAATAAAAAATATTAAAAAATAAAATAAAATAAAATAAAATGTCAGATACAATGCCTAAAAGGCAGCACTTATTGGTTAGGTGGCCTGAATTAGACTTGCATATGCGTTCATTTTACAAACTTTTATATAGCACTTAGACAAAACGTGACCATTTAGTTCTCAGATGTATATATATCTCTAGCCATATATAGGTAGGGTGTCAACTATGATATAATAACTCAAAATAACAGTTGTTTACTTAGACAGTTATGAAGAAATTGTTTAAAAGACAATAGGTATAAACCCTAATTTTTTTAACATTTAGTTTCCCTAAGTAATAAAATCTAACAGACACAAGAAATTATCTTGATAGATAAGCATATCAATATTTTAAGAAACCCTTGTTAAACCTAGAGAATTAAAGACTTTGTTCTATATCAGTATATTAAAGTTTGATCTTAGAAAAAAACCTTAGATAACTTTGACTGAATGTTAATTATAGTCAACTTAATTGCTTATACAAACTTTGAGATCTACTTTTCACAAGTTTTTTGTAACTCAGACGTAAAAACACATGTAATATATCCAAATAATGTTGTCTTATAGAATTATTTAAGAAGCCAAAAGTACTTGGATTTATATCTAACAGTTGATATTTTAGTATTTTATCTTTGTATATTAATCAGATGTCTCTGCTAACAAACATTTGTGAAGAAACATTTAGTTAAGAACTTTACCTTAACCATGAAACCAAGAGAGCAAGCAAGCCTATTTAGTACTTTAAGTCATCAATTTTCCTTCCAAAGAAAAAATGTTTAAAAGCTATGGACATTGCACTTTAAAATTTTTTATAGAAATCAACACTTTCTTAATTGACTGACCACCTAGAAAAATGTGGATTAGCAATTTGAAAGACAACTTTACTCTTTTTGTGTGTGTGTGTGTGTGTGTGTGTGTGTGTGTGTGTGTGTGCTGGGAATCGAACCCAGGACCTTATGCACATGAGACTTTTTTGTTAAAGTTTTATTTAAAGCATGTGAATTGAAAGGCATTTTGGATTTTTTAAGTTATAAGGGCTTATTTATCTATAAGCCTATTTTGTCACTATGTAAACTATAAATAGATACAAGCACATATATAGTCACTATATACAATATACAAGTATGCACAAGCAGACATAAAACAGGAAAGATTTTATTACTTTATAACAGGGATTAAATCTCCACAGATAGGAGACAAAAGAAATTATCGTGTCTATCAGAATGCTTTAGAAATTAAAACAGAGATGGTCACAGATTTTGTCACAGAATGATACAGACATAGGGAGGGCCTGTGCAGCTGGCAATATTGGAAGTAGAGTCTGGAAGCCATGGGGAACACTGAAATCAAAGGTTCAGGTGGCCACTTTTCCTCTATGGGGACCAGAGTCACTTCCACCATCATCACTTTTTATTTCCCTTCTTAGGACTCTGTAAAGGTGATCTTTCTTTTTCCATTGTATTTGAGAGTTAACCCTTGAAAAATTGACCTTCCAACAAAGACAGTAGGAAAAAAAACAGAGGGCAAAAAATCCAGAGGCCCAGAATAGCCAAAGCAATACTCAACAAGAAAAATGAAGCAGGAGGCATCACAATGCCAGACATGAATTATACTACAGAGCTATAGTAACAAAACCAGCATGGTATTGGCACCAAAGCAGAAATGAAGACCAGTGTTACAGAATAGAAGACACAGAGACAATCCCCACAAAAATACTTATCTCATACTAGACAAAAGTACCATAAACATACTTTGGAGAAAAGATAGCCTCTTCAACAAATGGTGCTGGGAAAACTGGAAATCCATATACAGCAGAATGAAATTAGACCTCTCTCACCCTGCACAAAACTCAACTCAAAGTGGATCAAGGACCTAGAGATTGGACCAGAGAACCTTTGCCTACTAGAAGAAAAAGTAGACCCAAATCTCCATCTTGTCAGCTTAGGAACCAAATTCCTCAACAAGGCTACTAAAGTACAAGAAGTAAAATCAAGAATCAATAAATGGGATTTTTATCAAACTAAAAAGCTTCCTCACAGCAAAGGAAACAATCAAGAATATGAAGAGAAAGCCTACGGAATGGGAGAAAATTTTTGCCACGTGCACCTCAGATAGAGCATTAATCTCCAGGATATATAAAGAACTCAAAAAACTTAACACCGAAAACCCCAAATAACACAGTCAATAAATGGGCTAAGGAACTGAACAGACATTTCACAGAAGAAGAAATACAAATGGTCAACAAATATATGAAAAAACGTTCAACATCACTAGCAATTAGAGAAATGCAAATTAAAATAAAACTGAAATTTCCTTTTAAACTTCATCATTGATCCATTGGTTGTTCAGGAGATTGCTGTTTAATTTCCGTGTATTTATATGGTTTCCTCTATTCCTTCTGTTATTGATTTCTATTTTATTGTAATGTGGTCAGAAAACTTATTTGATATGATTGCTATTATTAAAAATTTTGTTGAGTCTTGTTTTTGTGGCACAAAATATGGTCTATTATGGAAAATGTTCCATGTGCTGTTAAGAAGAATGTGTTGCTTCAACTGTTGATTGGAATGTTCTGTAAGTATCTGTTAGGCCCATTTGGTCTGGAGTGCTGTTTAACTCAAAAATTTCATGGTTAATTTTCTGTCTGGATGATCTGTCCATTGCTGAAAGTTGGGTGTTGTAGCCCCCTATTATTATTGTATTGCTATCCCTCCCTTTAGGTCCATTAATATTTGCTTTGTATATTTAGGTGTTCCTTGTTAGGTGAATTCATATTTAAGTTTGTTAAATTCTCTTGCAGTATTGACCCATTTTTCATTATATAGTCTTTGTTATTTCTTTATACAATTTTTGGTTAAACTCTATTTTGTTTGACATAAGTATAGCTACTCCTGCTCTTTTTTGGTTTCAATTTGCATGGAATATTTTTTCTATCCTTTTACTTTCAGTCTGTGCATGTTCTTACTGCTGAAGTGAGTTTCTTATAGGAAGTATATAGTCAAGTCTTGGTTTTTTAAAAATACATTCTGTGACTCTACAACTCTTAGTTGGAGAATTCAATCCATTTTCTATTGGGGTTTCAGCCATGACCAGCATGGATGAGAGAAGGGTTAACTGCCAGAGGACGATGCTGGCTATAAATCAATTAATTACTCCTAAGCTTATCTAATCAATAAACACATAAGAGCCAATACTCTTTTTAAATGAGAGAGGGTGTGATGGATCCAGCCATACCAGATCTGGCCTCTAACAAGATGGAGTAGCCCACCACTCTGTTAATTTAAAGTCACACAAGTAAAGGGGGCCAAGATGAGGAGGGGCTTCTTCTGTGATGAACAGGATGGGGTAGAGTTAGGGGGGCCATTTTTTCAGGGTAACTGTCATAGAACCAGAAGGTAAGCCACTTCCACACAGGGCCACATACTCCCTGGTGATCTGGAACAGTCCCACACGGCTGTTAGTTCCTGGGAGTCAGGCCTCAGTGTCCCATGGCTCAACCACATCTGATTCTGCTAGATAGAATGGCTTCCCACAATTTACATTCAAAGTAATTAATGATAAATAAGGACTTATTACTGCCATTTTGCTACTTGTTTTCTAATTTGCTTTGTATTACATTTCTTTTTCTATTCTTTTCTTTTTTTCTTGGTACCAGGTATTGAACCCAACCTAGGTTTGTTTAACCACTGAGCCGCATCCCTAGTCCTTTTTAATTTGAGACAGTGCCTAGCTAAGTTGCTGAGGCTGGCTTTGAATTTGTGATCCTCCTGCCTCAACTGCCCAAGTTGCTGAGATTATAGGTGTGTGTCACTACGCTTGGCAAGAATATTTCATTCTTTCTTCTGTTTTCCTTTATGGATAAGTGATTTGCTGTGGTAATATGTTTTGACATCATGTTTTTAATTTATTTTTTATTTTTTTAAAACAAGAAGTTTGGGGGGAGAGAGAGAGGGAAAGAGAGGGAGAGCGCTAGGTGTGGGGGGCGTGGGGGGGGTTGGAGTTTTCCCCTCAAAAAATTCCAAAAGAGGAGGGGGGGGAGGAGGAGGAGGGGGAGGAGGAGGAGGAAGAGGAAGAGGAAGAAGAGGAAGAAGAAGAAGAAGAAGAAGAGGAGGAGGAGGAGGAAGAAGAAAGTAAAGAAGTATCCCATCAAAAAGAAAGAAAAAGAATCCGAAGTAACCTTGCTACATGAGGAGAAGAAATGCCTGTACAGTGATTCTACTGCAACGTATAAGGATAAACCAAGAAATGGATAGCAAATAAAAATAACAAACGAACAAATAAATAAAGGATTAAATATGAATGCGAAGGCTGGAGTTGTGGGGTTCAATTCTCAGCACCACATAGAAATAAAGAAAATAAGGGCATATCGACAACTAAAAAATTGTCTTGAAGAAAAAACAATTGTGAGAGGGTAGGGGTGGGGGGGGGAGAAGTCGACGACAGAAAAAACAGAGGAAAAACAGGTAAGATACAAAGTTGCACAAAGCTGGGGTCAGGAGAGAACATGTGGTCGATCGTCCCGGGGCAAAAGAGAGGGAGACCCAGAGAAGAGAGTATAACACATAATGTCACCCAGATAACTCACCCCATGACCAGTTCATGGTTGGGACAACTGGTCGACCTCGCTCCTTTTCGGAGTACTGGTCGACCTGCTCAGAAGTAGGGAAGAAGGAGTGATGGAGATGTGGGGGAGGGAGGGAGAGAGGGAAAGAGGGAAAGAGAAAGAGAGAGAGAGAGAGAGAGAGAGAGAGAGAGAGGGAAAGAGGGAAGAGAGAGAGAGAGAGAGGGAAAGAGGAGAAGAGAGAAAGAGAGAGAGAAACAAAGAGAAAGAAAGAATGAAAGAGAGAGAGAGAAAGAGAAAGAGAGAAAGAGAGAGAAAGAAAGAGAGAGAGAAAGAAAAAGAGAGAGAAAGAAATAAAAAAAAGCAAGAAGTTTATTTAAACAACAAGACGCTTGACTTGAAGGGAAAACTATCTAGAAATCTTTTTTTTTTTAAGAGTAATTTACCCATACTTAAAGACAGATTGCCCTACATTAACAGCTACATACAAAAAAGTTATAAAATTGTCCTTGGTTTTTCAATGATAAATGAAAAACATGAAAATTCTCCAATTGAACAAGATATGCAAGGATTTTTATGTTGTTCAGGTTTTTGTTGTTGTTGTTTTTTGTTTTTTGTTAAAACAGTGAGAGCAAAATAACTTACTGAAATATAAAGATAAGTGCTGAATGGGCATGCCACTAATGGAGAAAGGGGATAATTTCACAGAACCAGTATTTTTCCCCATCCCATCTCCATTTGATGTCAATCAAAACATATCATTGGCCATTTAGTTAAAAAAAATGGAATATGCTTGTGCACATACACCAGTTACTTTATGTGCAATAAAGGAATGGGGAATGGGGAAAATGAAAGAATAGAGAAAACTATACTGTAGTTGTCAGGATGTGGTGGAACCAAATTGCAGTTTTCTAATGAAGAACGTATTCTTGGTCTGTAGGAACAGAGTTCTGAAGTAAAGTAGCAGGTTCCCTTTTTAGTAGACACCTCCTGTCTTCTGCTGGAACACATCCATTGTATCTTCATCCTCCATTTCCAGCTGTGCAGGTGTGTCTTTTTCATTCATTGGCTGCCCATCAAATCGGAATCTGACGTGCCTCATCGACAAACCTGTCGTTCACAACATGCTTTCATGAGTCTACTAAGTGGTGTCTGCCTCTTCATCTCACACTGCACCACAGAACCATCCTGCCCCGCCACCTTCAAGTTAATATGATCCTTGTTCTCAGTCTTGACTCCTTCCTTGGGCTTTTCGTCGGCCTTGGCGAGTGAGCGTTGGAGTCTCCTCAGCTGCTGCTTCACAAGAGGTGCCAGGTCTGCACCAAACAAGCACACAAGCAGCTCCAGGAGCAGCAGGAGAAGGAGGCGGCAGCAGTGGACCAGGGAGAGGGCGCCATGTTTTTTATTTTCAGAGTGTCTGTTATAAGTTTTTGCTGTGGGGTTTCCATTGAAAGAATGAACATTTTTTTAAGCTGTTTTAAAGAGTGAACATTTTTAAGCTGTAAGCTGTTCTAAAGAATGAACATTTTTTTTTATCTTAACTCCCTAAGGTCTCCTGCCCATTGTCTTAACTCTCTGATGTCACCCTCCCAGTTATCTTAACTCCCTGAGGTCACCCTCCCAGTGATGGGAGCAAAAGCCCCTAAAAGCTGTTCCAGGAAATAGCCCCAAACAGAGGGTAAAAGAGTAAATTGGGCTAGATGACTAAATAGTGCTCAAACAGTAGGATTACCAGAAACTATTGACCAGAATCTTACGCCCTGTTGTAAAACATTGTAAAACATGTTGTATGTTATCAGACAACTTAGACCCCCTTTGGAATTTCCCGGCAGCTTTGTTCCCCCATTTTTTCTTTTCTTTTCCCTTTTCTCCCTTTCATGTGCGACCCCTCCCGATGTGTGGTTTTCTGCCTTTATAAGCTTGTAAGATTTTCTGCTAGGGACTCGACCCTTGCACTCCTGCGTGAGTCACGAGTCGGGTCCCAGCGCGCTGGAATAAACACCTCTTGCGGTTTGCATCAAGTGACGCCTCCTGTGGTTGATTGGGGTTGCCGTCGGTCCGAGGGATAGAGTCGGGGGTCTCCTTTTTGGAGGTCCTTCACCATGAGGCTTGCAAAATCATCTTATGGTTATAACAAGTTATTCTAAACAGATAGTACTTTATTCTTGACCACAAGGAAAAGAAACTAACAGAATAAAACTCAACACTAGAACTTCATCCTTCCATTTTGAATTTTGATGTCACAATTTTTTACTTAGCCTAACTCTTGATAATTTGTTGTTTTTAAAAAGTGTCTCTATTTTTAGCTTTCATATTATGAATATAAATGAATTATATATCATAATCACTGTATTAATGTATGTAAATCTGCATACTTACTTTTATTAGTGCATTTTATACCTTCAGCTGTCTCTTGTTACATAGTACTGTCCTTTTCTTTCAATTTGAAGAATTCCCTTTAGCAATTCTTGCAGGGAAAGTCTTGTGATGAATTCCCTCAGGTTGTTTTTTGTTGTTGTTTATTTGTTTGTGGAAGTCTTTTTCTTTCTTATCTGAAGACAGCCTTGCTGGGTACAGTATTCTTGGTTATCCCGAGAAATTAAGCTTGTGGAAGGACCTTAAAGGTGTATTTTAACCCATTCCACATAAAGAGAAAGGGATCCTCACCATTTGTAATATTGATTGCTTCATACCAAGTTCCTGCAGCTTGAACAATAGCTTCTTAAAGAGTTCCAAGTTCTGGTACTATTGGTGCTAATGGTGATACTAGGCACTGAGCTGTCTGTAATTAATGGTAAGTGTACAAGCACCAGGTCTTGTGCACAGCCAAATGGGGCTATAGAATGGAGAAGTAGTCTCATGGAGCATTTTGGCACCCTTAAGCTCAGCAGCAAGGGCATTATTTTATTCACCAGGAAGCTAACATTGTTTTGGGGAAACAATACATGTTGGTCATCAGATGAGTTCATAGTCTTCTATGTGCCCCCACTAAGCTGGCCATAACTTGTAATTCCTGTCAGGGGTTAGGGGCAAAAGTAATTGAGGGTGCACATAAACAACACATAAATGTTAACATTTAATTCAGTAGTGGGAACCATAACAATGTAGGTTAGTAGGGACACAAAATCAGAGAACATAATCTATTTTCCCTTATCATGATGCCAGGTCTTGTGGGGACCATGGTCACTTGTGTACTAGTTTGTCAAAGGCCCAAGAAATGCAATTCCTGTCCACTTTACCACTGACCTCTAACCTTGGCATAGGGTCTCTAGGCCCCACGGATAAAGAGGGATTTTGGTGTAGTCCATAATCAGGTTTATATTTGAAATCCAAGTGGTGTGAGAAATAGTCGTTTGGCTCTCCAATTTATCTCAAAATTCACCAGGAGAGGTGGAAGGCTATCACCATGCAGAACCTAGCTAGACTATGTATTGAGTCCCCCATGGCCTGGTACCTGGCCTTGAGTTCCTTAGTGGAAACTCAATCTCCTCCTTTGAGGTCCCTTTATTAAGTAATCACCTGGCGATCTCCTTGGGGAGACTGCTGCCTGGATAATCCAGAAGAGGGCACCCAATCATCATTTTTACTTTCCTTTTGGGGTAAATTTTGTTTTCTCATTAGTGATTTTATTTTTCTGTGCCTGAGAATTTCTCAGTTAAGATGACTATAACAACAAGAACAAAAATGCCAATTTTGTTGGAACTGACCTAATGAGATGTCTTAATTAGTTTCAATAACCAGCAGGAACAGCAAATTTATAAACCTATAAATTTGAGCCTGATTAACGATTTCAGCATTTACTGTTCCCACTACCTAATAGTACCCCAAAAAGACCATCAGTGGGATGCAGGACTTTTCGCCTCTGAAAGATGGTCCAGACGTGTTTTTCAAAGACATCTTCCAAAGAAACCAGGAAGCTCACAAAGAAAACTGATCTCAGAATTTAATAAAAGCTTAGACACTTTGTCGCGAGCAGTGAGTAAGAGAGGAATCAAGTTTGGTTCCAACAAGTGGATTTTATTCATACAATGCACACTCAACTTAACATTCCTAATAATAGCCAGTCACAAATACATTGAAGATTCACTCCCTTGTTCACCTAGAGTCCAATCTCCATGGACTTACTCAATGCAACGTCTCTTAGCCAAGAAGTCAGTCGGCAAGACCGAGGGGATTCTTCTCAGCCTTAGCCTCTCTCAGCTCCTCGGATGTCTTTGGATGTCCTTGGGTGTCCTATAAGCCGGAGGCTGGGTGGCAGTCGTCGCCGCGGGAGAGGTGGTCAGTCGTCTGGCCTCGGTGACAATGGTCAATCGGCAATCAGTGATGGAGTGGACTGTAAGTTCGGGGGCATGGTAGAAAGCGGACGAAGCAAGCTTTATTGGAATTTGGCTCTCAGGTAAAATTCCCAGATCCCCACGGTACAACTCAAGTAGGGGCCCGGAGAAAATCGCAAGTGGCCCTGGCTGCCCAGGGTTTTTATAGGCTAGAATGGGAGGGGGTCCTGCTGAGTGACAGGTGGATGTTAAGGGTCAGTGGAATTTTCTAGCCCACTTGATCGGTCACCGTTTGGCGGGCTGGCCGTTGTCTCAGCTGCTCTACTCTGCCCCCTACAGTCGCCTAAATTCCGACCTAACATGGACAACAGCTGAGGCAGTCAAGAGACAGAGCGACGTGGAGTCCTCTTGTCACTGTGTTGCTGACAGTTTGCTCCAAAAGTCCAGGGGTTTAGGTAGTGGTTTTCAGCCCAGTCACGCTCTGGTCTTCATTGATAAAGACCAGAACTCGACTAGACTAGGAGCCACCACTCAAATCATAGATAAAGGTTCATGTTGGCATTGTTCAGGAGTGTCATCCTGCCACACAGCAAGTTTGTCACCAGGCGCCTTTATTTTAGTTTTACAAGTTCAGGCAAATACTGCATAACACACAACTATAGCAATTCCTATTATTTCCTTGTCTCATTACACACTTCTGGGTTTGAGTCTTAAGCAAATTAACATTGCATTTTATCACTCATGTGGAATCTAAAAAAAGTGGATCCCATAGGCTTTGAGAGTAGAATGATGGTTAATGGGGACAGCAAGGGGTAGGAAGACATGGGAAAAGGTTGACAAATGGGTACTAAGTTACAGTTAGAAGCAAGAAGTTTTGGTAAATATTGCAGTAGAATGATTATAGATAACAATAATGTACTGTCTACCTCAAAAAGAAGAAGAAAGAACTTTCCCCCCCCCCCCCAGTGCTGGGGATTGAACCCAGGGCCCTGTGCTACCAACTGAGCTATATCCCCAGCAAGAAAGAATTTTAATGTGTTCACCATAAAGAAATGATAAATGTTTCATGAGATAGATATGTTTAGCCTGATTTGAACAGTACACATGTGTACATGTATCAAAACATCATATAGTACCTCATTAATATGTATAATTTTATGTTTTTCTTCATCAGTCAAAAATTAATTTTCAGGGCTGGGGTTGTAACTCAGTGGTAGAGTGCTTGCCTAGCATGTGTGAGGCACTGGGTTCCATCCTCAGCACCACATAAAAATAAATAAATGAATGAATGAAAGAGGGGGCTGGGGATATGGCTCAGTTGGTAGAGTGCTTGCTTCACAAGCACAAGGCCCTGGGTTCAATCCCCAGCACCACAAAAAAGAAAAAAATAAAAGAGAGAAAGAGGACTAGGGATGTAGCTCAGTGGTAGAGTGCTTGCCTAGTGTGCATGAAGCCCTGGGTTCAATTCCCAGCATGGAGAAAAATAATCATAATTTTAACTTAAAAATTTAAAAATAAATAAATAAATAATGAGAAAAAGAAAGTGAAGGGGTACAAATGTCAAAGCAAATTGGATAAAATACTTATAGTACTAAAGGCATATAAAGGATCATTCAAATAAAAAATAATTTTTATTTTTGAAATTTTTATAAGTTCAAAATTTTTTTTTTGGGGGGGGTACCTGGGACTGAACTCAGGGGCCCTCAACCACTGAGCCTCATCCCCAGTCCTATTTTGTATTTTTTTTTTTTTGAGGCAGGGTCTTGCTGAGTTGCTTAGGGCCTTGCTAAGTTACTGAGATTGGCTTTGAACTCATGATTCTCCTGCCTCAGCATCCCGAGCCACTGGGATTTATTTCTAAAAAAAAAAATTATTAAAAAAATACATATTGTAGGAAATTTAATATCCAAATTGAGATGTCTTGAAAATATAAACATATACTAGAGTGATATCACAAAAAATGCTAGTGGAAAAAGCTTTAAAATCAGTTCCGACATTGAAACAATGATAAACTGATAAAGACCGAATCAACAGTTTTTGGAATTCTTATTATAACAGTGGTCCACTTCACCTTTTGAATATAAGCTCTGAATATATGCTCTGAGCCTTATTTTTAAAGGACATGCTATTTGGGGTGGGAACAAGATTGCCTTGAGTTATCTGAGATCCACAGAAAGGAGATGTCTGCCAGAGGACATAGGAAGTGAATATCTCCCAAATTAACAGGTGAATCCTGACACGCCATCAGGCATCCTGGGACCCCCTACCAGACCACACCTGGAATGCAACCTTTGAATTGTTCCTTTCAAAGCCCTCTGTTTCCCCTGATGGGCAGAATCACAGCCTCTGGGACAGGAGTCCCCTGTGTTTCTCCTTTGCCTAGCAAAGCAATAAAACTTCTTTTTCTTTTTTCTCAAAACCGTGTGCTCATTATTAAACTGACATTAATTGGCACTGGGGACAAGGACCAAGATTTCGGTTACAAATTTGGTACCCCAGAGAGGACCCAAGAGCAACCCCTGCTCCAGCTTTCTTGGGCAGGCCTGGCCCTCCAAGCAACCGCACTTCCATGCTGAGGATGTAAGGCAAACTTTTTGAGAACTGACTGCTGGAAAGTTAGGAGACAAGGGAGGGCAAGTGTGCCTTGGGTTGAACCAGAGGAACTATTCCTATAAGGAAAGGGAGGGACGGAGGGACTCCCAGCACTAATTGGCATTGGGGACAAGGACTGAGCTTTTGGTTACATTATGAAGAAAAGAACAATTGAATTTCGGTAACAGAACATTGTAAAAACTTTTCCCACCAAACTAACAACCTCTGTTTCCAAGCCTGAAAGTACAGCCTGTGTTCTTGGTATGACTTTCTGGTGCTGAAAAAATTAATACAAACCTTGTTTTTAAATGCTATTGCTATGTATTTTCACCTATCTGCTGATTTACTGAGAGAACAGCTCAAAGGTTGATTTTTATTCCCTTCCCTCCAGGTTGGTGTTACTTTCTAGGCCACAGTGGTATCCACTGAGAGGTTTTACTGATACACACTGCCCCTGTTCATCTATGGCAGGCAAGAGAAATAGATGGGACAAACAGCAGACAGACCCAAAATCCTAGGGAAGGAAAAGCTAAGGATAAAGTTTCTTGGGTACATAAGAGTTTGAAAGGGTCACCAAGTACACAGGAAAAATGGAATGTAATGTGCATGCTACAACCAAGACAAATGCTCAGGAAATAACTTAGAGTAGCCTAGGATTCCACCATGGGTGAAACTGTGGACTCTGTGCAAGTGTGTAATAAACAGCATGGTAATCAAAAGACAGATATTGGGACAATGGATTTTTTAAAAGCATGGTTCAAAAATATGCTAAGAGACTCAATTCACATTAAAAAATGTAAACATATTCAGAAAAAAATGAAATAGATATCCCACGCATTTATTGATCAAAAGAAAACTGAAGTAAATATTCTAATGGATGAAATAGATGATAAGTTAAAAAAAAGACACAAGAGACAAAGGGTATTATACATTGATTGTTATGATTTGGATATGAAGTATCCCCCAAAACCTCATGTGTGAGACAATGCAAGAAAGTTTAGAGGTGAAACAATTGGTTAGGAAAGCCTTAACCTAATCAGTTCATTAATCCCTGAGAGGGATTAAGTGAGTGGTAACTATAGGCAGGTAGGGTGTGGCTGAAGTAGGTAGGTCCCTAGGGATGTGCCATTTGGGTTTTATATTTTGTCCCTGGTGAGTGGAGCTCTCTCTTCCTCCTTCTCTTGACCATGTTCTGACCTGCTTTCCTCCACTACACTCTTCTGCCAAGATGTTCTGCCTCACCTAGGGCCCACAGCAATGGAGTGAGCCATCTACGCACTGACACCTCTGAAACCATGAGCCCCAAATGAACTTTTCCTTCTCTAAAATTGTTCTTGTCAGGCATTTTGTTCACAGCAGCAGAAAATTAACTAAAATATTGATAAAGGTATAAATGTATAAAGTAACAATTATACATATATACTCAGCACAAACAAGATTGATAAACTCTGAACTAAAAGAATGAGAGAGAAGACCCAAATCAACAAAATTACAGATGAAAAAGGAGATATCACCACAGACAGTTCTGAAATTCAAAGGATCATTAGTTACTATTTTGAAAGCTTATATTCTAATAAATCATAAAATCTAGAAGATACTGACAAATTTTTAGATGCATATGACCTACCCAAATCAAACCAAGTGGATATAGGAAACCTAAACAGACCAATATAAAGCAATGAGATTGAAGCAACAATAAAAAACCTTACAACAAAGAAAATCCCAGGACCAGATGGATTCTCAGCAGAGTTCTACCAGACATTTTAAGAAGAAGTAACACCAGTCTTCCTCAAATTATTCCATGAAGTAGGGAAATAATACTCCTAAATACATTCTATGACTCCAGTATTACCCTGATACCAAGATCAGATAAAGATATATCAAGGAAAGAATGTCCCTGATAACTTAGATGCAAAAATCCTTAATGAAATATTAGCAAAGCAGATTCAAAACCACATTGAGAATATTCATCCAAGGGAGACAAGTTTCATTCAATACATATAAATCAATAAATGTAATTCATCACACAAGTAGAATAAAGGATAAAAATCACATGAACACCTCAATAAATGCAGAAAATATCTTTGACAAAATTTGGCATCCATTCATATTAAAAACATTAGAGAAACTAGGGATAGAAGAAACTTACCTTAACATAATAAAGGTTATATGTGACAAACCCAAAGGAGAAATGAGAAAAACTAAAAGTATTTACTCTGAAATCAGGAATGAGAAAACTATGTCCACTTTCAGCACTCCTATTCAATATAGCTCTTCAAACTCTAGCCAGAGCAATCTGGCAAGAGAAGGAAATCAAAGGGATACAAAATAGGAAAGGAAGAAGTCAAATTATCTATGTTTGCTGATAACATGATTCCATACCTATAGGGCCACCCCCCAAAAAAAATCTCCACCAGAAGACTTCTAGATCTGATTTTAAAATTCTGCATAGTAGTAGGTTATAAGATCAACACACAAAATAAATAGCTTTCTTGTATTCTAATAATGAATCTGCCAAGAAAGAAATCAAGAAAGCTATTTCCTTTACAATAAACTAAACAAAACCCCAAAACTTAGGAATAAATCTAACTTAGGAGGTGAAAGACCTCTATAATGAAAATTATAAAACACTGAACAAGATCTTAGAAGATAGAAAGACCTATCATGTTCATGGATAGGTAGAAAAAAATAGTCAAATGGCCATATTATCAAAAGCAATCTACAGATTCAATGCAATTCCCATCAAAATACCAATGACATTCTTCACAGAACTAGAAAATCAGTTTATAAAATTTATATGGCAGAATAAAAGACCCAGAATAGCCATAGCAATCCTGATCAGCAAAAGTGAATCTGGAGATATCACAAAACCTGATCTCAATTTATACTACAGTGCTATAGTGACAAAAAAATGCATGGTATTGGAATAAAAGCAGAAATGAAGACTAATGGAATAAACTAGAAAGCATAAAGACAAACCAACATAAGTACAATCATCTGACCATTGACAAAGGTGCCAAAAATAAATGTTGGAGAAAAGATAGTCTTTTAAACAAAGGGTGCAGAAGAAACTGGATATCCATATGTAGAAGAGTGAAATTCAATCCCTATCAAGCTGCACAAAAATCAACTTTAAGAGGATTAAAAACCTAGGAATTCAATCAGAAACAGTGAAATTGCTAGAAGCAGACAAAGGCAACACTTCAACACATTGGTGCAGGCACCAACAACTTCCGTAACAAGACTGCTAAAGCTCAAAATATAAAACAAAAAATCAATAGGTAGGATAGCATTAAATTTAAAAAGTAAAGGAAAGAAGAGCATGATGAGTGAGCCTACAGTATAGGAAAAATAATTGCCAGCTACTCTTCTGACAGGGAATTAATAACCAGAATATATAAAGAACTCAAAATCCTTAACAACAACAATAAAAAATAATCCGCTCAATAGAGGGGTGAAAGATCTAAAGAGACATTTCTCAAAAGAAGAAATACAAGTGACCAACAAATATATGACAAATGTTCAACATTCTTAGCAGTCAGGGAAATGTGGTTTAAAACTACACTGAGATTTCATCTCTCTCAAGTCAGACTGCCAATCAAGAATACAAATAATGAAACATTCAAGATGGCGGACTAGAGGGAGGCTGTGTTCCTTGTCGCTCCTTAAAGTCGGATTCAAGCAGAAGATATCTGTTTCTCAGTGAGGCAGTTTTTGCTGCTTATCGATCCCCTGCTGTTTACCCATTTGTCTGCTGTGATGACCTGCAATCTGCCAGCATATCGACGCCTTTTTTGAGTGCAGATTGCTCACTGTCAGGCATCTATCATCCGCCATTTGCCTGTCTCTCGCCTGTCCATTGCCTCCCTTACCCCTATCCATCACCCAACGCTCGAGGTTCACCTCCCGATCGTCCGATAGCTGCCAGCAGACTGACCACAGACCGCCAGTGGAGCACCAGCTGCCTGCTGTCCCCTGGAAGTTCACTGTCACAGTACCTGCAGGTTTGATTACATGTGGCTGCTGCCATTTTGAGACAACAGCCAGGCCCCATAGGACCCCTGGCCGGACTGACTGAGCCCCGTCTCCAGGATCCCTCAGCCCGACCGATCACTCCCTGCCTCTGGGGCCTTCACATTGACTGACTGCTCCCTACCACCAGGGCCCCCAGACCAACTGACTGTGCCCTATCACCAGGACCCAAGACTGACTGATTGCACCTGGCCTCCAGGAACCCACAACTACATCAAACACACCAGACCTCCAGGACCCCTGCCGAACCAACTGCATCCCGTCTCCAGGACCTCCAGCTGACCACGTCCACCCCTGAGCTGCAGCTCCCCATTTGCCAACACATTTCAAAGCCAGAGCAGCCATCTTGGATAATCCTGGAAGCCTTAGCTCCGATCTTTGGGTGGGGCAAATCCCATCCTGAGACGCCTGCTGGAGGCTTGAAGCTCATTGTCAGGTACCGCTCATGCATCAGGCTACTGAACACTGGGAAGTTTCATTAGTATATGACTGTTATAGAGTAGATTTTCTTTTGTCACCTTTTTAAAAAAAATTAAGTTTTTATTTCTTTACTTTTCTTGCTTTCTTTACCTTTTGTTTACCTGTTCCCTCAGAGTCTCTTTCTCCCTTTTTTGCATGCTAACATCCGATTTCTTTTGATTACACTCTCACCCTTTCTATTTTCTAGAACTTCTGTATATTCTTTTCTTATCCCATTAACAGGCATATTCTACATCTCTCTGCATCCTCTTTGTCCTCCATTAGAAACTGCAGACCTTATTGCAAACCTGTTTGTTTACTGAAGATAACATTTGAAATCATTTTGTTTATTATGATAATTTTGTTATTGTCCCCATAGGGGCTATTTGGTCTAGGATTGCATAGTGTCTGGTTTGGGCACTGCTAATATTGATCTCCCCTTAAAGAAAGGGTTTTGGAAACCTATAGGGCCACTATAAGCCTATAGGGGGAAATCTGCAATACCCCAGATCTGCACTCCTAGAGGGGAAGATACATGAACAACATGAAAAAACAAGGGAAGAAAATGATCCAAACAAATCTAGATTCTATAGAAATAGAATCCAATGACAGTATGTTAGAAGAAATGTCAGAAAAGGACTTCAGATTATACATGATTTAGATGATTCGCGAAGCAAAGGATGAGATAAGAGAGCAAATGCAGGCAATGAATGATAATACCAATAAGCTGAAAGAGCACCTGCAGGAAGCAAAAGATCATTTCAACAAAGAGATAGAAATTCTCAAAAAAAAAAAAAAAAAAAAAAAAAAAAAAACAAACGGAAATCCTTGAAATGAAGGAGACAATAAACCAAATAAAAAACTCAATGGAAAGCATCACCAACAGACTAGACCACTTGGAAGACAGAACCTCAGACAATGAAGACAAAATATTTAATCTTGAATATAAATTTGCCCAAACAGAGAAGATGGTAAGAAATCATGAACAGAATCTCCAAGAACTATGGGACATCATGAAAAGACCAAATTTAAGAATTCTTGGGATTGAGGAAGGCACAGAGATACAAACCAAAGGAATGAACAACCTATTCAATGAAATAATATCAGAAAATTTCCCAAACCTGAAGAATGAAATGGAAAATCAAATACAAGAGGCTTACAGAACACCAAATGCACAAAATCACAACAGATCCACACCAAGGAACATTATAATGAAAATGCCTAACATTCAAAATAAGGATAGGATTTTGAAGGCCGCGAGAGAAAAGCATCAGATTACATATAGGGGGAGACCAATACAGATAGCAGCCGACTTCTCAACTCAGACTCTAAAAGCTAGAAGGGCCTGGACCAACATATTTCAAGCTCTGAAAGAACATGGTTGCCAACCAAGAATCCTATACCCAGCAAAACTAACCTTCAGATTTGAAGATGAAATAAAATCCTTCCATGATAAACAAAAGTTAAAAGAATTTACAAATAGAAAGCCTGCACTACAGAATGTTCTCAACAAAATATTCCATGAGGAGAAAATGAAAAAAAAAACAATGGAGGTCAGCAAATGGAGGAACTACCTTAGAGAAAAACCACTCAAAGGAGAAACCAAGCCAATTTAAAAAACAAAAATAAGCCAAATGACTGGAAATACAAATCATTTCTCAATAATAACCCTGAACGTTAATGGCCTAAACTCATCAATCAAAAGACATAGACTGGCAGAATGGATTAAAAAGAAAGACCCAAAAATATGCTACCTGCAAGAGACTCATCTCATAGAAAAAGACATCCACAGACTAAAGGTGAAAGGATGGGGAAAAACCTACCACGCACATGGACTCAGTAAAAAAGCGGGGGTTTCCATCCTTATATCAGATAAAGTGGACTTCAAGTCAAAGTTAGTCAGAAGGGATAAAGAAGGACATTTCATACTGCTTAAGGGAACCATAAATCAGGAAGACATAACAATAGCAAATATTTATACCCCAAACAATGGTGCATCCCTGTATATCAAACAAATCCTTCTCAATTTCAAGAATCACATAGACCACAACGCAATAATTCTGGGTGACTTTAATGCACTGCTGTCACCACTAGATAGATCTTCCAAACAAAATCCAACCAAAGAAACCATAGATTTCAATAACAATCAATAACCTAGATTTAATAGACATATATAGAATATTCCATCCATCAACGAGCGGATACACTTTCTTCTCAGCAGCACATGGAACCTTCTCGACCATGTGTTATGCCACAAAGCAGCCCTTAGGAAATGCAAAAAAATAGAGATACTGCCTTGTGTTCTATCAGATCATAATGGACTGAGAGTAGAAATAAAAAAAGGAAATTACTCCAAGACTTGGAGACTAAATAATATACTATTGAATGAAACATGGATCACAAAAAACATCAGGGAGGAGATTAAAAAATTCTTAGAGGTCAATGAGAATGATGATACAACATATCAAAATCTCTGGGACACTATGAAAGCGGTACTAAGAGGAAAATTCATTGCATGGAGCGCATTCCAGAAAAGAATGAAAAGTCAACAATTAAATGACCTAACATTACAGCTCAAAGCCCTAGAAAAAGGAGAACAGAATAACAACAAAAGTAGTAGAAGACAGGAAAAAATTAAAATCAGAGCTGAAATCAATGAAATTGAAACAAAAGAAACTATTCAAAAAATTGACATAACAAAAAGTTGGTTCTTTGAGAAAGTAAACAAAATAGATAAACCCTTAGCCACACTAACAAAGAGAAGGAGAGAGAAGACTCAAATTACTAAAATGCATGATGCAAAAGGAAATATCACGACAGACACCACTGAGATACAGAACATAATGAGGAGCTACTTTGAAAATATGTATTCCAACAAAGTAGAAACTACCAAAGACATTGACAAATTTCTAGAGACATATGCTCCTCCCAAATTGAACCAGGAGGACATACATGATTTAAACAGATCAATATCAAGCAATGAAATAGAAGAAGCCATTAAAAATCTACCATCCAAGAAAAGCCCAGGACCAGATGGATTCTCAGCCAAGTTCTACAAGACCTTCAAAGAAGAACTCATTCCAATACTTCTCAAAGTATTCCAGGAAATAGAAAAGGAGGGTACCCTACCGAACTCATTCTATGAAGCTAATATCACCCTCATACCCAAACCAGGAAAAGACACATCAAGGAAAGAAAATTTTAGACCAATATCCTTGATGAATATAGATGCAAAGATCCTTAACAAAATATTGGCAAACTGTATCCAAAAACATTTTAAGAAAATTGTGCACCACGATCAAGTGGGGTTCATCCCTGGAATGCAAGGATGGTTCAACATTCATAAATCAATAAACATAATCCATCATGTCAATAGACTTAAGGATAAGAATCATATGGTTATTTCACTTGATGCAGAAAAAGCATTTGACAAAATACAACACCCCTTCATGCTCAAAACACTAGAAAACATAGGGATAGTAGGAATACACCTGAACATTGTAAAGGCTATTTATGCTAAGCCCATGGCCAACATCATTCTTAATGGAGAAAAACTGAAACCATTCCCTTTAAAAACGGAAACAAGACAGGGATGTCCTCTTTCACCACTTCTATTCAACATTGTCCTCGAAACTCTAGCCAGAGCTATTAGGCAGACTAAAGAAATTAAAGGGATATGAATAGGAAAAGAGGAACTTACGCTGTCACTATATGAAGATGACATGATTCTATATTTAGAGGATCCAAAAACCTCTTCCAGAAAACTTCTAGACCTCATCAATGAATTCAGCAAAATAGCAGGCTATAAAATCAACACACATAAATCTACAGCATTTTTATACGCAAGCAACGAAACAGCTGAAAGGGAAATGAGGAAAACAACTCCATTTGCAATAGCCTCAAAAAACATAAAATACTTGGGCATCCATCTAACCAAAGAGGGAAAAGATCTCTACAATGAAAACTACAAAACACTAAAGAAAGAAATTAAGGAAGACCTTAGAAGATGGAAAGATCTCCCATGTTCTTGGATAGGCAGAATTAATATTGTCAAAATGGTCATTCTACCTAACGTGCTATACAGATTCAATGCAATTCCAATTAAAATCCCAATGATGTACCTTACAGAAATAGAGCAAGCAATCATGAAATTCATCTGGAAGAATAAGAAACCCAGAATAGCTAAAGCAATCCTTAGCAGGAAGAATGAAACAGGGGGTATCGCAATACCAGAACTTCAACTCTACTACAAAGCAATAGTAACAAAAACAGCATGGTATTGGCACCAAAATAGACAGGTAGATCAATGGTACAGAATAGAGGACCTGGACACAAACCCAAATAAATACAATTTTCTAATACTAGACAAAGGTGCCAAAAATATGCAATGGGGAAAAGATAGCCTCTTCAACAAATGGTGCTGGGAAAACTGGAAATCCATATGCAGTAAAATGAAACTAAACCCCTATCTCTCACCCTGCACAAAACTCAACTCACAATGGATCAAGGACCTTGAAATCAGACCAGAGACCCTGCATCTTATAGAAGAAAAAGTAGGTCCAAATCTTCACCTTGTTGGCTTAGGATCACACTTCCTTAACAGGACTCCGTAGCACAAGAAATAAAAGCAAGAATCAATAACTGGGATAGATTCAAACTAAATAGCTTTCTCTCAGCAAAGGAAACTATCAGCAATGCGAAGAGAGAGCCTACAGAGTGGGAGAATATCTTTGCCACTCATACTTCAGATAGAGCACTAATTTCCAGAATCTATAAAGAACTCAAAAAACTTTACACCAAGAATACAAATAACCCAATCAACAAATGGGCTAAGGAAATGAACAGATACTTCACAGAAGAAGATGTACAAGCAATCAACAGATATATGAAAAAATGTTCAACATCTCTAGTAATAAGAGAAATGCAAATCAAAACTACCCTAAGATTCCATCTCACCCCAATTAGAATGGTGATTATCAAAAATACAAGCAACAACAGGTGTTGGAGAGGATGTGGGGAGAAAGGCACACTCATACATTGCTGGTGGGGTTGCAAATTAGTGCAGCCATTCTGGAAAGCAGTGTGGAGATTCCTTAGAAAACTCGGAATGGACCTACCATTTGATCCAGCTATCCCACTCCTTGGCCTATACCCAAAGGACTTAAAATCAGCATACTACAGAGATACAGCCACATCAATGTTCATAGCTGCTCAATTCACAATAGCCAGACTATGGAACCAACCTAGATGCCCTTCAATTGATGAATGGATAAAGAAACTGTGGTATATATACAATGGAATATTACTCAGCTATAAAGAATAATAAAATTATGGCATTTGTAGGCAAATGGATGAAATTGGAGAATATCATGCTAAGTGAGATAAGCCAATCTCAAAAATCCAAAAGAGGAATGATCTCACTGAGAAGCGGATGATGACACTTAATGGGGGGTGGGAGTGGGACAAGAATGGAGGAAGGGGGGACTGTATAGAGGGAAAAGAGAGGTGGGAGGGGTGGGGGGAAGGAAAAAATAATGGAATGAATCAAACATCATTACTCTATGTAAATATATGAATATGCAAATGGTATGCTGTTACTCCATTTACAAACAGAAACAACATGTATCCCATTTGTTTACAATAAAAATAAATTTTAAAAAAAGAATACAAATAATGATAATTGCTGGTGAAGACTTGAGGGAAAAAATATACTTCTACATTATAAGCAGATCTGCAAAATAGGAAAACCCCAATGGGAATCTGTATGGAGATTCCTCAAAAGATTAGGAATGGAATCGCCATACAACCCAGCTATACGACTCCTTGGTACTTATTCAAAGAACAAATATCAGCATAGTATAGTAATACATGCCAATGTTTATAGCAACATGATTCACAATAGCCAAGTTTGGGGACCTGATTCTATGTCCATCAAGAGACAAATGGATAAAGAAAATGTTGTGTATATGCACAATGGGGTTTTACTCAGCCATAAAGAAGAATGAAATTATGTCATTTATGGTAAATGGATGGAACCAGAGAATACCGTGCTAAGTGAAATAAGCCAAACTCAGAAAGTAGTGTCAAGTGTTTTCCCTCATATGCAGAAGCTAGACAGAAAAAAAAAAACGAATAAAATAGGGGATCTCACAAAAATAGAAGGAAAATCAGTAGAGTGGAAGTAGGGGACTAAGGGAAGAGAAGAAGGGCAGGAAAGGGGAAGAACTGGGGAATTAAGTTAACCACGTTACAATTGGTGGATGCATGAATATGCCACTATGCATTCCAATTTTATATATAAATATAATGCATTAATAAAAAAATGAATAAATTGAAGGGAGACCAGTTGAATAGAGGAAGAGGATCTGGAAAGGGAGGAGGGGAGGGAAGGGGTATCACTGGAGAATGAAATGGAGAAAACCATGTTATATGTACTTATGAACATGTAAAAATTAACCCCAGTATTATGTATAACTATAATGCACTAAAAATAAAAAAGTTACATAGAAAAGAATATACATAAATATAAATACACACATATACAGCAAACAACATGGTAACAAATCACAAGTAATGCTTATTTTGGGGGGGGGGGGGGGGTGCTGGGGATCAAACCCAGGGCATTGTGCTTACAAGGCAAGCACTCTACTGACTGAGCTATCTCCCCAGCCCCAGTAATGCTTATTGACATGACTGAAGGGAAAATAGTTTTACAATAATAGTTGGAGCCTCCAAATTCCCACTTTAATAAGAAATAGAACATCTATATGGAAAGTCAATAAGGAAGAAGGTAAGATGAACACCATAAACCAACTAGGCCTAATGGATAGGCATATCTAGAGCCCCATCCAACAAAAGCAGAATACACATTTTTCTCATGCAAATTTGGAATATTTTCCAGTATAGATCATATGTTAAGTGACAAAACAGGTTTTAATAAATCTAAAAAGATTGCAATCATACAAAGTACCTTCTGCAACCACAATGGGAATAAAGCTAGAAATGAATAAGGAAAACTAGAAAATTCACAGAAGGGTGAAAATTAACCACATATTATTAAACAACCAATGAGTCAAAAAATAAATCAATGAGAAATGAGAGAACATTTAAAGATAAATGATATGGAAAATATGATATACAAAATGAATGAGAGGGCTGGGGTTGTGGCTCAGCGGTAGAGCACTTGCCTAATGTGTGCAGTGCTGAGTTCGTTCCTCAGCACCACATACAAATAAATAAATAAAATAAAAGGTCCATTAACAACTAACAAAAAAAATTTTCAAAACAAATGGGGTGTAACAAAAGCAGTGCTCAAAGGTAAATTTATAGATGTAGACACTTACATAAAACAGAAGAAAAATCTCAAATCAATAACCTAGTGGAACATACCACATAACCAGAAAAAAAGCAAACAACCCAAAGCTAGCAGAAAGAAGAAAATCATAAAGACTGAAATGGATAAAAAAGTGTGACAAAAATAGAAAAACAATGTAAGGAATCAGGAAAGCAAAAGTTGTTTTTTTAAATATCAAAAAACTAAAGTGATAACACTTTAGATAAACTGACAAAGAAAACAGAAGAAACAACTAAAATAAAAAGATGAAAGTGGGTACATTATTAAAAACCTAGAGAAATAAAAATGATCATAAGAGAATACTATTAACAATTGAATGCCAATAAATTTTAAAGCCTAGATAAAATGTAAGTATTTTATACAAACACACAAATTGCTCACATTGGTACAGAAAGCAATAGAAAATATCCATGTACTTGAAACAAGTAATAAGATTGAATTAGTAATAAGAACAACTTGCCAACAAAGAAAAGCCAAAGAGCAGATGGTTTCACTAGTGAATTGTACAAAACATTTAAAAACTAGTTATCATTATTCATTCTCAAACTCTTCCAAAAAGTATTAGAGGAGTGAATATTTCCTAAATCATTCTATGAGGCTAGTATTTCAATGACACTAAAGTGAGATAAAGACACCACAAGAAAAACTACTCACTAATAGTCCTTATAAAACAAAATATGAGCAAACCAAATCCAACACAATATTGAAAGTATTGTATACCCTGACAAATTAGGATTTATGCCAGAAATGTAAGGGTGATTCAATATAAGAGCATAAATCAATGAAACACAGTACATTAAAAGAACAGAGTGCTGGAGTTGTAGCTCAGTGCTTGCCTAGCATGTGTGAGGCACTGGGTTTGATCCTCAGCACCACATAAAAATAAAATAAATGAATAAATAAAATAAAGGTATTGTGTCCATCTACAACTAAAAAAATACTAAAAACCAAAGTGTTTGAAAAAAATCATGTGATCACTTCAATATATGCAGAAAAATCATTTCACAAAATCCAACACCCTTTCATGCTAACACACTTAGAAAAGTAGAAAGAGGGGCTGGTTTTGTGGCACAGTGGTAGAGTGCTTGCCTAGCATGTGTGAGGCACTGGGTTCAATTCTCAGCACCACAGATAAATAAATGAATAAAATAAATGTCCATCAACATCTAAAAACTTTTTTTAAAAAAATATATATATATTATATATATTTATAAAATATATATATATTTAAAAATATATATTTTTAAATATATATATAAAGAAAAGTAGAAAATAGAAGGAAACATTTTCTGCACGATAAAGGGCATGTATTAAAAATCCACATTTAAAACATATGGAATGGTGAAAGGACAGAAAGACAGTTTCCCCATTGAGATGAGGAATACAAAAAGGATTTCATTCTACTGTTCAATATTGTGCTGGAGGGTCTAGCCCAATTAATCAAAAAATAAATAAAACTGAGCAATATTGGAAAGGAAGAGATCAAACTATCTGGAATCACAGATGACATGTTATGGAAAATCCCAACGCACAGAGAAGAAAACCTCAAAACTTATTAGAGCTAAAAAACACATTCAGCAAAATTGCAGGGTACACGAGCAACATGATAAAATCAGTTTTATTTCTAAATACCAGTAAACAATGAGAAAATTAAATTAAAACAATTTTATTTATAATAGCATCCAAAAGAATAAAGTTTCTACCAATAAATTTAAACAACAAGGTGAAAGTTGATACACAGAAAACTATAAAACATTTCTTAAGGAAATTAAAAGATAATAAATGGGAAGACAAATTGTGTTAATACATTGGAAGAATTCTTATTAAGATGGAGAAACTACTCAACATAATTTAGTTTAAATGCAATCACTATCAAAATTTCAAAGGCATTTTTTTTTTCAGAAACGAAAGAGTTGATCCTCAAATTCACATGCAATTGTAAAGAACCCCAAATAGCTAAAGCAATGCTGAAAAAGAACTTATACTTCCTGTGGGGCATGGTGGCTCATGCCTACAATTCCAGCAACCCAGGAGGCTTAGGCAGAAGGACTGCAAGTTTGAAGCCAACCTCAACAACTTAGCAAGGCCCTAAGCAACTTAGTGAGACCCTGACTCAAAATTTAAAAAATAAAAAAGGCTAGAGATGTGGCTCAGTGGCTAAGTATCTCTGGGTTTAATCTCCAGTAACAACAACAACAACAACAACAAAAAAAGCCCAACAATAACAACAAAAAAATTACACTTCACAATTTCATATGGCATTGGCATATGAAAACAAATAGAAGGCTCAGGATACAACTTAGTTGGTAGAGTGCATACCTTGCATGCACAAGGCCCTGGGTTCAATCCCCAGCACTGAAAAAAAAAAAAATAGAAATATGGGATATAATTGAGAGTCCAGAAATAAACCCATATATATCTATGGCCCATTCTAATTGTCTACAAGGATGCCAAAAAACATTCAATGAGGAAATAATCCTTTTAACAAAATTGTGCTGAGACAACTGCATATGCACATGTAAAAGAATCCAAAGTAGATCTATGACCTAAGCATAACTAAGTTAAAACCTTAATTATTTGGAATAAAACGGAAATCTTCATGAGCTTGAGTTTGAGGATATATTCTTAAAAATGACATGAAAGCATGAAAAAAAGCAGATTAATTTTATCAGAATTTAAAACTTCTTACATCAAAGGATATCATGAAGAAAGTAAAAAGAAAACCCCCACAATAGGAGAAATGATCTATAAATCATGTATCTGTTCAGGTCCTAACATCCAGTATAACTCCTCTTATAAATCAACAATTAAAAAGAAACAACCTGCCCCCCCCCACCTCCACCCCCGCTTTTCTGGTACTAGGGATTGAACCCAGAGGCACTTTGCCACTGAGTCACACCCCCAGCCCTTATTTATTTATTTATTTATTTATTTATTTAGAGAAAGGATCTCAGTAAGTTGATTAAGGCCTCACTAAGTTGCCGCGGCTAACCTCAAAGTTGGAATCCTCCTGCCTCAGATTCCTGAGTTGGTGGGATTACGGGTGTCCACTGTGATTGACCAAACAACCCAGTTTTTTAAAAGGGCAAATTTCTTGAAAGGTCATTTTTCCAAAAGTGTGAACAAATAGCCAAAAAACACATTAAAAATGTTCAACATCATTAGGCATTAGGGAAATGCAAATCAAAACCACAATGGGCACCACTGTACAAACACTAAGATGGTTAAAATTAAAAAGGAAAATCAATGTTGACAAGATTGTGGAGAAATTGAAATCCTCCACATTGCTGGTAGTATGAAGTGATGTGTGTGTGTGTGTGTGTGTGTGTGTGTGTGTGTTAATGTAAAAGCTGATTTTTTAAAAATATCAAATTCATTGTTTCTTTTTAAAAAGTATTTTTAGTTGTAGATGGACAGAGTACCTTTACTATGTTGTTTTATGTGGTGCTGAGTATGAAACCCAATGCTTCACACATGTGAGGTAAGTGCTCTACCACTGAGCCCATCCCATTGTTTCTTGATGGCATATAGGGAAGCAACTGACCTTTGTATATTCACCCTCTATTCTGCAACTTTGCTATACTACACTTCTTACTTCGGATTCTTTGGAATTTTCTACATGGACAATCATATTATCTACAAACAGTATCATAATACAGTATTTCCTACTGATCACTTATTCTGATAACATGACATTTTGATAAGTTCTATTTCCATGTAGTTGAAAATATTCAGATCCCCCTAGACTTAGTTGACCTATGTGTTATTCAGAAGTATGCTGTTTCATATCTAGATATTTGGAAATTTTCAAACTCTTTCTGTTATCAAATTCTAAGTTCCTTTTGTAGAAAGGACACAGCCCAGAACGTACCATTAAGATTCAAGGAATGTCAACAGAAACTTCCCAAACTAAAAACAAACAGAAAAAAATCCTGGATGCTGTGGTCAAGGGCTATGACAAACAAGAAAAAAAAAGTCCTGGTTGTTGTGATCAAGGGTTATGATCCACAAGGATCCTTAGGAAAGACAGGAGATATACTCAGCAGCCAGATCTGATCATCTCGTGGTACCTGTTAACCTGGGAAAATATTCCAGCTTCAAGTTCAAAGACAAGGTACTAATTCTATTTTTAAAATATTTTTAGTTGTAGATGGACACAATACCTTTATTTTATTTATTTATTTTTATGTGGTGCTGAGGATCAAACCCAGTGCTTCACATGTGCTAAACAAGCGCTCTACCACTGAGCCACAACCATAGCCCAAGGTACTAATTCTTAACCACCAGCTGTTGGTTGTCTCTTTTCATCAGTCACAGGGCATGCCAAATGGTGGTGTCCACATGTTTAATGGTACAGCCATAAAATAGGCACCTACTTTGGGAAAGGGCTGACAGGCAGAGCTGGGAGCCCAGAGCTGGTAGCGTGGTGGTAGTGGGGAGGGAGGCTGGATCGTGCCTGAGAAGAGAGGCTGTGTTGCAACAGCTGGCTACACTCAGCTTAGTGGGAAGCCTGAGCTGACAAAGGGGGCTTTGCTCTTTTTCTCTGGCCAATTTGGCTGTGGGTGTGGGAGTGAGGATGAGGAGACCTCAAACTACACTTGGCAAAAACTTTTCCGCTGAGCATTACCATATCTCCACCCCTGTTCAGTCTCCTCACTATTGCTCATTGGTGCCTTCCCATGTCACCCCCTCACCCACCCACTTCTGTGTCCAAGTGTCTTTATTTTCATTTTTCTGTTGGAGCCCCCGCTTAGGAGCACAAGTAAGGAAGTGTCTGTCTGATTGGACCCACGAGCACTTTGGTCAACCAGAAAGTTAACTTCTTTGGAGGACCCTCTCCCTGCTCCTTTGGTCTCGCCTCCTCACTCCCACCTTGCCCTGGCTGCCTCCACCCCTCTACATCTCTCTCAGTAAGCTATAGACTCCAAGAGTCTGCCTCTTTCTATATCCTGCCAAAACTTTTTATAAAAATCAAATATCCATTTTTTAGGTACATATATATTTAAATAGAACGTAATACCACTTCAGCAAAATAAAGGCTGTACCAGTTTTCTACCTTCAGAAACATCTCTATATTCCTCCTTATGACAGACTCTTTAGGGGTTTTCTTGGCCATTGAAGTTGTCAGTAATCAGGGTCAGGGCTAGGAGAGCCTCTCAATTTATCAGGCATGGTGGAGAAGTTACCCCAAGTCCAGTAAGATTCATATCCATACATATGCTGAGTCCTCATTGGTGGTTTTTGGTAGTGTCACCAGCAGCAAGGAGGAGTCAATGAGAATAAATTTGGTCCAAAATCAATTTGGCTTCTATTTGATACTGATCACACAATTATTTAAAGTTATTCTAACTTTTAGTCACCCCAATATCACACATAACTTAATCACTAAATTATTATAAGCCCCAAATAAACAAGACTCACTCCTTACTGAGACCCTTTCCTAAGGTCCACTCCTGTGTGACATGTCTTGAGTCGAAGGGCAGCGACTCCCAGAGGTCAGTCAGGAAGACAGCTCAGGAGATCTCACTGGGGAGCTCCCTCCGGCTGGAGTCCTGATTGGTGAGGACAGTCGGAAGGTGAAGGAGGGCGGCGAGGTCACGACAGGCAGGCGGGGCAGAGACGTCTCAAGCAGGATGCACACGGGCAGCTCCGCTGTCACTTCCACAGGATCATCTTGGTCACGGTCAGGATGATGGATGGTCCATCAAGCAACAAGCAAGTCAGTGAGTCCCCTTCAGGCTTGGCGCAACACTGGTGTCATTGGTGTAAAATGGGGACTGGAGCTAGGCTCATCCTGAGTCCTTTTAAATCGTTTTTATCAGACCCTGCCAGCCCATCTTGGTCAGAGGGAAGTTAGTTATCTTACTTGGGGTCAGTTGCACATGTCTCCAACTTGGGACAATGTCAATCTTATCTTGGGGCAACACCACATCATTACCTCATTACAGCACAGAACACTCAAGTTACTTTTTGCAAGTTACCCAGCACAGAGTAAACAAGTTGTTTTTTGTAACTTACACAGCACACAGAATGTCACACAGTTAACTTTGTTCCTTACAGGTAGATACTGCTTACTGGGACTCTCCTTTATCAGCCCCCTGGACTTTTTCCTCCAGGGCCAATCCTGTGCTTGAAGCCCGCTTTGCTCGTCCTAACGGCACTGCATTTCCCATGACACAGGCCTCTCTTCCCTAGTCGAACATAGTCAGTAGTAATGGTGGTCACTCCATGATTTGAGTACGAACTTGCTGCTTGACTGCTGATTGCTTATTTCAAAACTGACATAGGTTTTCCCCCTTCTTTTCTCTCCTTCTCTGCCTCCATAACCTCAGGGAAAGCAAGATTAATTTTCATCAAGTCCCATGCTGTGTTATTCATGTCCTTCAGCTCAGTGGCCACAAGAATGAAAGAAGCTGTATCAGTAGGATGTGCTGACCTGGGAACTGGTATCTGCAGGTCTGAGCAACCACTGTTTCAAGGCATGGGAATCGTATCTGCAGACAGTCATACCCAGAGCCTAGTCCCATAATTTCCCTTTAAAAAACCTTTGTTCCCCCTGGTAAGGGGACAGTAGCTCTTGAGACTAGTCTGCTATTCTCCTCATTTACCAGCAAATCACTAAGACTTCTTTCCTCTTTTTGTCAAAACCTCGTCCTCATTGTTGCACCAGGGACAAGGGTCCAGCTTTCAGCAACATGATCTTTGACTAGCAGATTAAATCCAGTACTTATTTTCAACCAAAGTTCTTCTACTTATTTAAAGAACACCATCATTGTGCTTACTCAAAGATAGTCTTTGAGAACCTCAGAAGGCCTGAGATACTCAGCAAGTAGCCCTGAGCATCAGACAAGTCCTCTATTTTTCTGGACATCTGTGCTCATATCTGTAAGATGAGCTAGGAACACAAGAATATTCTTACAGGAGTCATCCAAGCTGGGCTCTAAGTCCAGGGTTCTAGTAGTCTATTCTCAAAGTAAGCTTCTCAAGCTTATAATAGTTTCCTTCCTCAAAGCACAAAGGTTTCTTTGCCTGTTCTGTTGTTGTTGTTGTTAGTATTATTACTATTATTGAGAACAGGGTGATATCTGTGCAGCTAACTTAATCACCAGGATGCAGGCAGTTGCGACTGCACCCTTAAAAGCCAATACAGCGCAAATAGGACTGCTGGGCCCCCGTGCTTATTGAGGTTGTTAAGAGACATTTGTCTGAGGAATGTGCAGCTGCCTAGAAACCTTATCTATCAAGGATGGGGGCCTAACTCCGACTCATCTCCTGCATACTTCACCCCTTCCCTCCTCCCTTCTTCCTCTAGGACCGTTCAGTTCTGGTGGGACCCAATGAGAATCAAATAGATTGGCAGGACCCAACCAGAGGAGGACTAATGTTTAGCTGTTCAAGTGTTAACCAATTAAAAAGAACACTGTAAAACTGTTTGCCTTTCATTATAAAAGCCTGCTGAACAAAGGCTCAGGGCCTCTTAGCGTCACTGGGTTACCGAGTGTGCAGAGGACCAGGCTCAAGCTTGTTAATAAATGACTCTTTGCTGCTTGCATTGCTCGTGGTCTCTGGTGGTCTTTGTGGGGTCTCGAGCCGCTGGGCACAACATATGGGGGCTCGTCCGGGATACCCCAAGCCCACCTAGACACCTGATCATAGAGTAACATCATTGGCCGGTGAGTAAGGCATTGCCGTATTTCTGTCTGGATTGCCTGCAGGTTCTGGTTCTGGGCTGGAAAAGTCCTGGCGGACGCGCTATAGGACCCCAGCAGGGTCTCGGGAGACGTCCCCTCGACCCATCTGGGCAGCCTGTGTGCTGCATCTGGGCGACTTTGTTGCATCTGGGCGGCCTTTGTGCTGCATCTGGGCAATGTTTGTGTTGCGTCTGGGCTTTTGTTTTTGTCGACAAAATACCAACTAGCCAATTGTGATCTAGCACGCAATATATATATATATATATATATATATATATATATCTGTCTGTGTATTTGTGTATTGTCCTGTATGATCTTTACTCTTGCCTCCTATTAAATTCTTCAGTGTGTTAGTCCACTACTATTCTGTTTCTCATTCTTAAATTTCTCATCTCCAATCTGGAGGAAAACGGGTCTATGAATCTCCTGATAGAAAGGAGAAATACTAATCAATGGTCAAATTCATTTCATCCTTTTGGAATTATACAGGGAACAGGCTCAGGTGACTCCTAAGACTTTCCTCTTGAGTCACTTCTCAGAGGTCTGTGCCAGAGGATAGAACTTCAGTGTGGACCACCTAAAGGAGGGTACATTTGCTGCACTCCGCTGGGCACAACACTATCATTATTATTGGTACTGGGGTTGAACCTGGGGGGGCTTACTACTGGGCTATATCCCCAACCCTTTTTTTCTATTTATTTATTTTTTAATTTTGAGAGAGGATCTTGCTCAATTGTGAGGTGCTTACTAAATTGTTGAGGCTGGCTTTGAATGATCCTGTTGCCTCTGCCTCCCAAGTTGCTGAGATTACAGGTGTGTGCCACTGTACCTGGCTGAATTTTTCTTTTACAAGATGGGATCTTACTATATTGACCAGGCTGGTCACAAACTCCTGTACTGAAGTGATACTCCCACCTCAGCCTCTGAAATAGCTGAGACAATAGGCACGTATTGCCATGCTTGACTTATAGAAAAAAATTGGTTTTTTTTTTGGGGGGGGGGTGTTGCTGGGGATTTAGAACCCAGGGGTATTTAGAACTCAGCTACATTCCCAATCCTTTTTTTATTTTTCACTTTGAGACAGGATCTTGCTAAATTGCTGAGGATGGCCTTGAACTTGGAATCCTCCTGCCACAGCCTCCCAAGGCACAGGTATTGTTCTAGGTATTTTCTGAATATTAACTAATATATCTTCACTATGACACATGCTGCATAAGCAATCCAGTGTAAGCAACACCAGGCAGCGTTACCTTTTAGGTTTTTTTTTTTGTAGCAGGGATTGAACCCAGGGGCACATTTCCAGCACTTACTTTTTCATTTATATTTTATTTTGAGTCAGGGTCTCACTAAGTCGCTCAGGTCCTCGCTAAACTGGCGAGGCTGTCTAAGTCTCCCAAGCTACTCAGATTACGGGAGTGCGCCCCACGCGAGTCACAGCCTAAGCGTTCTTGCAAGTGATCAGCACTGCTCAGATTTTACACTCGGACTCTGAGGTGGATTCAGGACTGAAAATGGGAAGCATGGAGACTTCCTCAAGGGACTCACAGGGTTTCCCACGATGCCCCTGGAACATTTATGGGAGCTTGGCCTTGCTGTCAGTTTCCTTGCAGGAACTGTGAGCGAGCAACCTCCTAGGGGGTCAGGTCATGTGAATTCCTCTCTCGTGCCACGTGCAGGCTGTCAATTATGGATGGCGGGTCCTGCGGTATTCTCCGAATGTTCCCACGGGGGCCTGTGGTCAGTGTGAGTTCTCACCCCTCCCCTTCTACACAGTCCCTCTGGAAGCCGGAGGTAGTTCAGATACGGGGTGGTCAGCTAAGGGCAAATCCCGCCCCCATTCCACGCGTGCCCCTGTTGGCACAACCCCCGACACTGCCACCACTTTTGGCCCCGCCCCATCACTTGCGCGCCTAACTAGCTCCACCCCTCACAACTGGCTAGCAACTGGCGCCCAACAGACAGCCAATAGCAATCCTCGAAAGAGTAGCGTGTGTACGTAGAACGTGCCGTAAATCTGTAGCCAATACCTCTAGGACTAGCTCCACCCTGAATCACGACTCTATTCTATTGCCAGTGAAGCTCCGCTTGTAGAGGCCACCTGGCGTCTGGTGCGTCGCAGCCATGGCACATTGGTACCAATACCGTGACCCCAACTATTGTGGTTTGGGGGTATATAATATGGAGATAGCAGCAGGAGCAGAGCAAGGTGTAGCAGCGGCAGCTGTGGAAGAAGCAACAGTAGCTGCTGCAGGCGGCCACTTTCGAGAAGGATCTGTAGGCCTCATGGAAGACGTGATTCAAGAAGGTTACCTCAACCACGAGGGCGCTGTGAACCAGGAAGGTGTCGTGTACCACGAGGCCAGTGGCGGTAACCAGGGGCCTGTGCAGCAGCCGCAGCAGCCCGGGCAGGAGCAAGAGCCCGGGCAGCCTGCAAACGTGGCCGCTGTGGCTCCGCTGCCCCAGCGCAGCCGTCCCCGAACCCAGTACAAGTTCTCGAAGTGGCAGTTGCAGGAACTGGAAAGTGTTTTCCAAGAAACTCAGTACCCTGATGTGAGCACCAGGTAAGTGACTGGTGTGGGAGGCATTCAGGCTCCAGGGGTTCAGGTTCTTTTGGGGTCACTTTTCCCTCTCCCGATCCCCGCCCTGCCCCGCGCGTCTTGAGCAGAAGCCCGTAGCGTCTTCACCTGCCTTTCTGCTATGTGGGGGTTGCCTTGTGGGAATCGCGTCAACATTTTCGTGCAGTATTGTCATGAATTAGGTCTGGAAATAGGTTGGTGGTTGCTTGTTCTGGTTTTTGTTTTCAAATTGCCGTAAAATACAAAAACAAACAGTATTTAAACCAGTTTTGAAGTGTGGACTTCAGTTGTATTAAGTATTTGCACATTGCTGTGGGACAGAACTCCAGAAACTTCTTCATGTGGCCAAAATGAAACTCTATACCCATTAAACAACCCCCGGCCCCGCATCCTATGTCTACCTTTCTTTTTTATTCTATGAATTTTTTTACTCTGGGTACCTCATATAAGTAAAATAGTATGGTATTTACCTCTTATTTATTGCCTTATATATTTTTGTGTAATGTCCTTAATGTCCTGATGTTGTAGCATATATCAGAATTTTCTTCCTTTTATGACCGAGTAATATTCCATTATATGGATATATTTCATTTAAGCCTTTATATGGAGAGACAAATGGGATGATTTTGCATGTGGCTCTGTGAATAGGGCTGCTATGAACATAGGTGGACAAATATTCAACTCCAGGTTTTCATTTCTTTTGCGTGTATATCCATAAATGGATTCACTAGATCCTATGAAAATTCTGTTTAATGTTTTTATGCTTTTATGAGTGCATCATAATGATACCTAATAGTTGGGTTGATTTTGACATAATCATACATGAATGACATTTAATTTGCTTCATTTCAGTCCTGGGTAACTTCTCTGTATCTCCGCTCCTCCCTCCATGTTAATTATAGATTTGGTAATCATTTTTATTCTGTAACACAGTGGGTTAAAATTATGTGTCTTGACCACTTAGCTGTTACTGTCACCTTAAATTTTGTGATAAGGTAAACCCATTTCTAATGTGAAAAATTTACAAGGAATTAGAGGAAAATATACTTGGGGAGTTGTGAAGGGAGATTATAATTTTAAAACCAGCCCAGAATGGACATACTGTATTGTATTTCATCCACAATACTGAATACTGTACATCCTTTGTTTTCTCTCCACAGAAAGGGACTTGCAAGATGCATCAATGTGACTGAAACCAGAGTGCAGGTCAGTAAATCTGAGAAAAACAATTTTTTAGGGCAGTCATTCTAAAATCTGCCTCAGGAAATGCATGGCTTTGACCTAGACATTTTTTAAAAATTTAAAAATATTTTTGTTAGTGGATTATAATTACACATATTAGTGGGGTTCGTTTTGACATAATCAAACATACAGATATTTTAAATTGGTGTTATTTTAATTGTCTTGTTGAAGTAGTGTAATTTTGAGCTTTGGAGTTTGAATGGATGGAAAATAGGATCATAAATATAAGCTTGTGCCAGTTGCGTTGGTGCACACCTATAATCCTAGCTTGGGAGGCTGAGGCAGGAGGATCATGAGTTCAAACCCTGCCTCAGCAACTTAGTGAGACCCTAAGCAACTCAGTGAGACCCTGTCTGTAAATAAAATACAAAAAAGGGCTGGGGATGTAGCTCAGTTGTTAAGCACCCCTGGTTTCAATCCCCGGTACCAAAAAAAATGTGATCTTGTGGTTCTTCCCCATTACCAGAGGGAATATTATTTCCTAAAGGAAACAACAAGACCAAAAACTACTGCATTTCTGTGTACAAAATTAAATGTATATATAAATAAAAAAATATATATATATAATTGCATATGTAGCAAATATGTATGAGCATGTTAAAAATTGAAGATCAGCTTCTACCCCAGGTATCCGTTAGATGGCACTTCTGTGAGGAGTAAGGATGGGCCTGGTCTGACCTTGGAAGTATTTCACATTTATGGAGAAAGGAGTAGATTTAAGAGAGAGTTGATTTGTACTAACTTGTTTTTTTTTAACTTTATTTTATTTTATTTATTTTTTTATTGTAAACAAATGGGATACATGTTGTTTCTCTGTACATGGAGTAAAAGCATACATACCATTTGTGTAATCATAAATTTACATAGGGTAATGTTGTTTGATTCATTCTGTTATTTTTCCCTTCCCCCCACCCCTCCAACCCCTCTTTTCCCTCTATACAGTCCTTCCTTCCTCCATTCTTGCCCCCTCCCTAACCCTAACCCTAACACTAACCCTCCCACCCCCCATTATGTGTCATCATCTGCTTATCAGCGAGATCATTCTTCCTTTGGTTTTTTGAGATTGGCTTATCTCACTTAGCATGATATTCTCCAATTTCATTCATTTGCCTGCAAATGCCATAATTTTATCATTCTTTATGGCTGAGTAATATTTCTTTAAACCAAGTATAAGCACTGAGTTAGCTGAATGAATTTATAAATGTGTGATGAGAGAGTAATTCATTGAAAGTACACACTCTATGTGTAAGTAGCATAGGTTAAGCTGAGACTCGTGGGAAGATACCTGAAAAGCACAAGTGCCTAGTCCTCCTGCTTGTGTTTGTACATATCGTTAAGGTGGCAGAAAGGGGCGGCCCTCCATTTTAATTTTCCTGCAAACTGTGACACATCTACCTGAAAACATTGCCAAAATGGTAATGTTATAGTTGCAATAGGGCAAAGGTTTGCCAAAGTTTGGGAAATTTGTCCAGTGACCCAACAAAAAGAATATTGAATTAATTTCACGTTAGCTAAGAAGGACAAAAATGTTCAAGGACAAAAATTGCATATGGTCAAAATAAATCTTGTACTTTCCACAATAAATGTGTAAGTAGCCTTCTGTCAAGTATTTTCTAACATGGAAAGATGTGTGTTTCTATTTTGGTGGGAGTATTTTGAAGAGGTGGGAGGTGGGTTGTGTGGAATATCTTTTCCCAAACATAGTCCTCAGTTTAGTGTAAGTTTATTCCTGTCCTGGTTTGAAATACATACATAAGTCTTCTCTTGAGTATTTTCTAGCATGGAAAAGGTTGATTTTTCTATTTTTTTGTGGTTCTATTTTAAAGACTTGGGTTTTGTGGAATAGGTTTGGGGGTCTGGCCCTCATTTCAGGGTATCTGTATTAATTACAGATATTTTTCATTCCTTCAGACAGTAATGACTCATATGTAGGCAGGTCATGGGACCAGTCACTGCACAAGAACAAAAACCAAAGTGATAAATGCAAAAAAAGAAACTTCAGGTTGACCTTACTATTATTATTAGCTTTGCTGCAGCATGCACGTGTGAGTGCAGTGATGGAAACAGGCTGTGAGTATGATGGTGGGTGCCCAGAAAAGCAGCCCCACAAAGCAAGCCACTGAGCCCTGGTGTACTAGTGCCACATGCCAGGCTCCAGTGTCAGGCCTGGCCCAGGTGGGAGAAGTCGGGAAGCAGCTTGGAGCATTTCTTAGGTGGTCAGGCAAAGTCAGAGGAAAAGAAAATCTGAAAGTATGGTGGGTTGCTTTTGCCTTCCCTGGGTCACATGTCTCTCTGTGGAGTTCTAAAGGGAGCCATAGGACACAAATGAGGGGAAAGTCTAAATATTATCCATTTCCAAATTCTGTACCATGACTTTCCCATGGAAATGCAGTACATAGTTTCCCCTTCTCTTTGAAGAAACCAACCTTGGTTTCCTAAAGCACACTGTGGGCTTTGATTTTTATGGAGGCTTGACCTGTGGTACTTTACAGGAGAAGACATGTCTCCATTAAAGTGCCCAAGGAGTTCCCAGAGAGACGGGAGAACTTGACTGAGGATCAGCAGGGTTCTTCATGTACTTGTTGGGAAAGAATTTCAGCACGTGTCAGTGAAAGTACTGATAGGTTTATTTGGGAAATGTACCATACACTGAACATGGGCTTTTCAAACAGGGAGCCATTCCCCTCCATCCTACTTTAAACAGGATCCTCATGTTGTCATGTCTTAATGTCCCCACACACAGGATGAAACTATCCCTAGTGAGGAGGACAGATGGACAGCCAATAGCTGTCAGGCTGCAGAATGTGCTTTATCTGATTAAAAGGCATGCAGTTAGCGTCATGGACCTGGAGGAACTCACAAGCTAGACCTGCATTGAACACCTGCAAGAAACCAATAAAGAACATTAAAATTGGGAGCAGAGCTGGGTGCAGTGGTGCAGACTTGTAATCCCAGTGACTCAAGAGGATAGCAAGTTCCTTGACATCCTCAGCAACTTAGCAATGCCATATCTCAAATTTTTAAAAAAAGGGCCAGGGATGTATTCTAATGGCAAAACACCATTGGGTTCAATCCCCACTATTGAAAAATAGAATAAAATAGAGGAGAGAGCCAAAGTACTTAGCATCTTCCAGAGCAGAGCGCAGATCTGGTGCACACTAAGGGTGCACTAAAGGAAGGGGTAGGGAATATTTTTTTCCTAAGGTTGGTTGGTTGTTTTTGGTGCTGTAGATGGAACCCAGGGCCTCAGGAACTCAAGGCAAGTGCTTCCTCACTGAGCTAAAGTCCTATGCTTAGAAGATATTTGAACAATAACAAAAGAGCTACTGGAGATGGGGATATAGCACAATGCAGAGCACTTCCCTAGCATATGTGAGGCCTGGAGTTCCATCCCTGAAGGTGGGCAGGAATAGTTTCTACTGTACAGTTTAAAATCTAAGTGGCCTGTAATGCTGCATGTGTTTTTTTCCCATTGTGACATTTACTGTTCAATGTACTAAACCAATAAATCCCTTTTCCCCTCTGATTGCAGGTTTGGTTTAACAACAGGAGAGCCAAATATAGGAAACATCAGAGGAAATTAATGCTTGGAGATGCGCCATCTGGTTCCCAGGACCACATGTTCCTGGCAAACAGGAACAAACCCTAGAATGCCATTCAAGAGCCGGATTGGGGATGGGTCTGCCTGTTGCATCTGATACATGGGCCACTGTTGATGCCCAAGACATACTTACCTTCTCTGCAGTAGTATTAGCAATAAACAAGTTAATTATCAGTGTATATTTTTCATGTGCATGCTGGGGTATGTAAAATGTGATGTAATTTTTTCCAGAAGGGACATTTCAGCAGGTGCTGAAATTTATTTCATGCCTTAATGAGGTGACATGCCTGGGTCACCATCAGTAGGCCCTGCACTTCACCTTTTCCCAAGTTCCATGGGGGGTTCACACTGACCCATACATTCAGCTGTGTTCCCTCCCCCATCTTGCCATGCCCACCTCCACTCTGACCCTTTGGGACTTCCAACATGTGCAAGGAGGGGCAGGCCAGGTCTCTAGCAAGAGAACAGTGTGTCTTCACACAGGGCTGAGTTCCAGCCACGATGGTGAGTTCACTGTGAATCCTGGACTCTTGAGAGAAACTCCCTAAAGGGCAACTCACAGGATTTATGGGAAGGTGGTAACTGAACATTTGTGTCCGTAGTTTGAAACTCAGTTCACTGCCCTCCATTTTTGTGGTGCACATGGCCACTAAAAGTTACTGGCCAGAGGTCTTGCTACTTTCAAAGAAACAAAAATCAATCCCATGGAGGCCAAGTAGGAGGAGGAAGGAGGAATAAAACCAGTGTGAAGGGAGAGCTCTCCAAGAGTCCAATGATACTCCAAATTTTCCACAGCAAAATCGTGACTTAAAAAGGAAGTGGACAGGATTGGCAGAATATATAGTCAGTAGGGATTCAACAGGAGGTTTAAGTTAGCTGAGACGTTCCTATGGGAGAAACAGGATCAAAGAGAACAGAGGTGTTGGGGGCTGTGCCATGTTGGCGGCGCCGGGATGGCGCCTGATCACATCGGCAGTGAGGAGGTTAATTGACATAAGCACACTCAGGTGATTTTCTCGTCCACGCACACAATGTATGCGCATGTGTTCTCGAGCACTAATTGTCTGCTCGGAGCATCTCGCCTAATCTTTGCATAAGAGGCGTGGCCCTGCTCTCCGCCTCCTGGAGGTGATATAAGCATAGGCAGAGCAAGACATACACACAGCAGCCATTAGAAGCAGCCAGAGGGAAAAACACGGACAGCAGCCATTAGCAGAAGAAAAGCAGTAGCAGAAGACACGCGGCGCAGCAGTAGCCAGAGAAGACACGCCACAGCAGCCATTAGCAGAAAAGCCAGAAGAAAGAACACAGCAGCGAGTAGGGGCAGCGGTGGAAGGCAGATCGCGGAATGGAGAACTGAGACGCATCACTAGGGCACCTTGGGTGGACGTACCCTTAGTTCACAGGATGCAGGACTTTAAGGCATGGCAGGCCTCTCTCCTTCTAAGCTCTAAGAAAAGCCTGTCCTTCTTTCAAAGTTTCTCTCAAGAAGCAAAGTTTCTTTCTCTCTGATAAGCAGGGTCTCTCTCCTCTCAAAGCAAGTAAACCTCATTTCCTCTATCCTCTATAAATGAACAAGCAAGAAACAGTCTCTCTCTCCTCTCAAAGGAAGTAAGCCTCATTTCCTCTATCCTCTATAAACAAGCAAGAAAGCAGTGCACTAAAGAGAAAGATAGAAGTGCCTCAGTTTCCACTCCACCACCCATAAGACCCGTGCAAGTTGTTGCTGCAGGCGGTGACAAATATCCACGGATTTTGGAACCGCAAAGAGCCAGCGACAAGAGGCCTCACAAAGACCAAGGGAAGATATTTTCCAGCTCCAGGAATTTCCCCACTCGAGACAGCTAACAAGAGGCCTTGTAGCCCAAGAGGTGCCTTTCAAAAGAAGCCTGGAACTCTAACCCAGCTTCAGAAAGTACTCAAAATCTTAGTCGTCCAATCTCTCCTTTCCATCTTTAACACAAGCTTGTCTGGAGCAATGATTCAGGACTCTGATGCATCACTGGATCCCACACCTCCAGCAATGGAGGAAAAGTCTTCAAATGTGCACCCTTAGGGTCCTGGGTGAGAGGTCCAGGAGTCTAATGATCAGTCTGATTCTACTCAAGTCATGGTACCTGTTAAATTTTTAAAATTTGCATTTGAAGGGTTTAATCAAGGGGAAATAACAAGATAGGTATAGGGAGAGAGGAGGAGCCCAGAGTCAGGAATGGGCAGAGGCTGCAGCAGAGCCACCCCATGGGTCCAGAAGCAGTGAGCTCCCAGGGTCCAGTGGAGTGGTGTGGGTGAGAAAACAGATAGCTATGCAGGTTGCCCCAATGGGGTCTTGCAGTGTGAGGAGAGATTGGGCTCAGCTGTAATGCAGCATGACCAAGTGGGAAATAATTTCCAAGGAGCACCGTGTGGTTCACTGGATGGAAATACTAAGTGTAACTGATCCACTTCTCATTTTGAATATAGTTACTGCTCTGCTACTGAGGCTCGTTTCAAAACGAATGTTTTTTTTTTCCTCTTCCCCCTCTCCCCCTCCCTTCTACCCTATCCTAGGCCCCTTGAGCACACACCCACCAAAGGAACACAGCAATTCAGACTTTAGGGATGACCCAGAAGATCTGAGAAATGCTATCTTCCAAATTAACAAGTGAATTATGAACACACACCCCAACCTCAGGACCCACCTAGAATGTAACATTTGAATCACCTCTTTAAAAACCCTTGGTTCCCCTGGAAGGGCAGAATCACAACCTCTGGGGCCACTGTCCCCTGTGTTTCTCCTTTGCTAGCAAAGCAATGAAATTTCTTTTTCCTTTTTCTCAAAACCATATCCTCACTGGGGATAAGGACTAAGTTTTTGGTAACAGCAGGAAGAATTCTGAGATGTATAAAACTTGGATGCTGAGTGTGTGTGTGTGTGTGTGTGTGTGTGTGCATGCACACCCCCAAGACCCAATTTGACAGCACTGTATATTGTCTGACTTTTTCCTGAATTAAAGTCACAATTAGTCACCAAGAAAAAAATTCCCTAAGTAGCTGACAATATCATTATTTTACAGTTGCAAGATTTAGCAAATAAAACAAAAATACACAGCCCACATTAAATTTGTATTGCAGAAAAAAATGCATTTTGGAATGAGGTTATCCCAACCAATATTTGCAAGGGAATTATAAAAATATTAATCATTCTTTATCTGTCAGTCCTGTATTTTATCTGGCAGTTCAAGTTTATTTGGCATTATTTGAAATCAATGAAATAAAAAAGTTGATGGATTTTAAATTTTTGTCATATTTCTGTCCCTTGACTTTTTTGTTGTTGTTTTATTAGAGCTTTATAGTTAGGCATAGTAGGTGAGTTCATCCCAACAAACTCATACATACATTGAATTCAACTTCAGTTTATGATCCCTACCCCCTTGTCCCTTAGCTTTTAAAGGTAATACTTCACTGTAGCCAAAAAAAGCATAATTGGTCATTATAAAAATCTGAACAATTCATAGAAGTCCAAAAAAGAACAAATCTACCCATAGCTCACGATCAAGAAATAATCGAGTGGGCTGGGACTATAGCTCAGTTGGTAGAGTGCTTGCCTCACATGCACAAGGCCCTGGGTTCAATCCTCAACACCACAAAAAAAAGAAAAAGAAAAGAAATAATCAAGGTTGGCATTGGTCAATATTCTCACAGACATCTGGATGTAAACAAAGGTGAAGAAAGATTAATGGATGCATGTATACAAAGAGGATTTAATGAAATCAGATCATATTACATATGCTTTTACAACATTAAAAAGTATTAGATTTAGGGCTGGGGTTGTACAACTAAAAATAGATGTGTTACCTGTATGGCTTTGTCAGCATCTCAGTTTTCAAACATTAATCTTTTATATATATACATATATATATATAGAGAGAGAGAGAAAGATGTATAGATATAGATATTTAAAAGATTGAAAGAACTGCTGAATTTCAAGAACAAAAAAAAATGTTTCTTAACCAAAAGAGATTTTAGCTCCATAAAATCCCCTTTTCCTTCTTAGGAAAAGGCTCTTCCCAGTCTTTTACCTTACCAGGTGAGACATAATGTTTCTTAAGTTTCTTTCAAGCAACCTGTTTATTATTAAGATGATCTACAAAATGTCCAAAAAAGAAAGTCTGAGCTAGGTGATGCCTAAAGCCTGATTTGTGATCAGGAGACTTTCTGTCTTAGACAGTTTTGATGCCCTGGTTCTCAGAGTTCATGGATTTGGAATGATTATTAGGTAATAAGAATGAAGGCTAGGCCTAGGGTTGTGGCTCAATGGTTGAGCACTTACCTAGCAAGTGTGAGGCACAGGGTTCGATCCTCAGCACCACGTAAAAACAAATAAATAAATAAATAATATAAAGGCATTGTGTCCATCTACAACTAAAAATATTTTTAAAAAGAGGGAAGGATAAAGCTAGAGAAACCCACAGGCAGGGTTGAGAACAGAGAATGAAGCATGTATGGGAGTAGGACACATAATGAGGAAACAAGGGCAGCATGACAGCATTCTAAGACCACTGGATTTAGAATTGCTTGCAATTATATTCTACTGCTCCAGAGTTTTCACAATTGCCTAAAATTATCTTCTCAGGCAGAGGTTGAATATTGGCAGCTGCATCCTGTATCTGGTCTGCAGACCTATTTTGGATGACTAGCACACTTTTCAATAAAACATATTTGAATTGATTCCTCAGATTTAAGAAATAGAGGGTTTTATGTACATACCTTTTTTTGGTACTGGGAATTGAACCCAGGGGCACTTTACCACTGAGCTATATCCCCAGCCCTTTTAAAATTTAATTTTGATGCAGAGTCTTACTAAGTTGTTTAGGGTCTCATTAAATTGCTGAGGCTGGCCTCAAATTTAAGATCCGCCTGTCTCAGCCTCCTGAGTTGCTAGGATTACAGAACACAGTACACCACTGTGCCTGGCTCATATAAACATTTGCTTTATCTGGCCATTCTCCATAAACTGGAAAATATGCCATCTCTGGGTCCCACATTCCTGCCCAGCAAAACTAAGTTGGAGCCAAGTATTGACAAGTCACCTTTGGAGAAGACAAATCCTTTCCCAGTTTGCCACAGTCCCCACTTATTTTCATCAGTATGTTACCTGTATGGCTCTTTCAGCATCTCAGTTTTCAACCATTAATCTTTTTAAAAAAAAATTATGGAAAACGTTCAATGTATACAAAAGGAGAGAGAATTATTAGATGAACCCTCAAGTAGCCATCAATCACATTCAACAATTATCATTTGTACACAATCTCTCAATTCTCCCCACCCAACATGGGATTATGTTGACACAAATAAAGACACTGCATCATTTCATCACTAAATATTTCAGTGTGTATGTTTAAATTATAGAGCTTTTTTATTCCCATAGCCCCATCATCACTATCACTGCTAAAACACAGACGAATCTTTACTACAGTGGAATAGCCACACTGATCACTTTTAAAATTCCTCTCTATGGGGGCCAGGGTTGTAGCTCAGGGATAGAGCGATTGCCTAGCATGTGCGAGGCACTAGGTTCAATCCTCAGCACCACATATAAGTAAATAAAATAAAGGTCGTTCAACAACTAAAAAAAAAAATTTAAATCCTCTCATTTTTATTTACTTCATCTCATTTACTTTCTCTGTCACCCATTTTCCCTGGGAAGCACAGCTCTGGGAATGTGGAGTGGGGAGTGGAAACACGAATAGCACCTTCCAAACTGTAGAAAACAATTCATGACATGATTATTTATGTTTGCACAACATATGGATTCATATTTTCTAACTACTCCATTGTACATGACTATGTAGTTTAGAAGTTTTTCCTGCAGGCTGCTGCTCCTTGCAGAGGGGCAGCCTGGCAGACTCTGTCAATAAACCTTTGCTTGAACTCAGAGCTGTGTCTCTCATGGATATTTGCGCCAGTTACCCTAACAAATTCTATAATATTTAAGATCTATATCCCTTGTTTCTAATGGTTTTCTTCAACAGGAAAGAAATAATTAATGTTCTTATCTACATTCGTTTCATGTCTTAACCTTTACAGTTAAAAATAAATCAATCTAATTTGAGGTAAATGAAATTAATTATCTAAGCTTTTATTACAGGAGATAATTGCTTTACAAGGATGGGATGCTAAAAGACCATTGGAACATCGTCTACTAAATATGAAAACATCAGATACTCTTTAACTAAAATATATTTAAGCATTAGACATATTTGTAATTTGGTTAATATAAAGAAGGTCTAAAGTTCCTTTATTCTCTATGTTCTCATTGAGAACCAAGATGCTAAACTATCAACTGTGATGTATAAGTGCCTAAAAATTTTTTTTCACCTCACAAAATAGAAGACTATAACTTGAGTAAATTAAAACAAAATTTGTACAAAATAATTTTCAAAAGATTTACATGTGATTAAATTGGTTATGTATGATTGGCTATATATATAATGAAATTGGCTATATATAATTAACACAATCAGCTAAGGTTATTTAAAGTTTTTTATTCTTTAAAATCTACTAGGTTTCTCTCATAAAGGGTAGTTACAAACATAGATATGGTCTTTTCACAAACCGCTATTAATTGGACCTTCTACCTAAAGGACAGAAGAAAAAGAAAATACTTAAAACATTAATTTCTCATTCTAATAAAATAGTTTCTTATGCCTGTTGAATTTCTATGATTTTAAAAAAAGCTAATTTCAAAGACATTATGGTTTATACAATTTAGTTAAACAATAATTGTTATTTTAAAATACCACCTTCCATTCCAAATTTCAAAATTCTCTTTAAAAGTCAAATTTGATTAATATAAAAACATCAATAGTTATATTTTAATTAACAGTGCTGATTAGTACTGACTTATTATGTTAATTATATCCTCGATTTCCAGATAAAGAAGTTTTTGAAATATAAGATTTAAAGGGACATTTTACTAAGCTGATGCTCTCCAAACTTAAGCATTTTCTTTTTTTTTATTGTAAAAAAATGGGATACATGTTGTTTCCCTGTTTGTACATGGCATAGAGGAATACCATTTGTGTAATCATAAATTTACATAGGGTAATGTTGTTTGATTCATTCTGTTATTTTTTCCCTTCCCCCCACCCCTCCCACCCCTCTTTTCCCTCTATACAGTCCTTCCTCCATTCTTGCCCCCCTCCCTAACCCTAACTCTAACCCTAACACTAACACCTCCCACCCCCCATTATGTGTCATCATCCACTTATTAGCGATATCATTCATCCTTTGGCTTTTTGAGCTTGGCTTATCTCACTTAGCATGATATTCTCCAATTTCATCCACTTACCTGCAAATGCCATAATTTTATCATTCTTTTTGGCTGAGTAATATTCCATTGTGTGTGTGTGTATATATATATATATATATATATATATATATATATATATATATATATATATATATCACAGTTTCTTTATTCATTCATCAATTGAAGGACATCTAGGTTGGTTCCACAGTCTGGCTATTGTGAATTGAGCATCTATGGTCTGGCTATTGTGAATTGAGCAGCTATGGTCTGGCTATTGTGAATTGAGCAGCTATGAACATTGATGTGGCTGTATCCCTGTAGTATGCTGATTTTAAGTCCTTTGGGTATAGGCCAAGGAGTGGGATAGCTGGGTCAAATGGAGGGTCCATTCCAAGTTTTCTAAGGAATCTCCACACTGCTTTCCAGAGTGGCTGCACTAATTTGCAGCCCCACCAGCAATGTATGAGTGTACCTTTCTCCCCACATCCTCGCCAACACCTGCTGTTGCTTGTATTCTTGAAAATCGCCATTCTAATTGGGGTGAGATGGAATCTTAGGGTGGTTTTGATTTGCATTTCTCTTATTACTAGAGATGTTGAACATTTTTCCATATGTTTGTTGATTGCTTGTAGATCTTCTTCTGTGAAGTGTCTATTCATTTCCTTAGCCCATTTGTCCATTGGATTATTTGCATTCTTGGTGTAGAGTTTTTTGAGTTCTTTATAGATTCTGGAGATTAGTGCTCTATCTGAAGTATGATTGGCAAAGATTTTTCTCCCACTCTGTAGGCTCTCTCTTCGCATTGCTGATAGTTTCCTCTGCTGAGAGAAAGCTTTTTAGTTTGAATCTATCCCAGTTGTTGATTCTTGCTTTTATTTCTTGTGCTATGGGAGTCCTGTTAAGGAAGTCTGGTCCTAAGCCGACATGTTGAAGATCTGGACCTACTTTTTCTTCTATAATCTGCAGGGTCTGTGGTCTGATTCCGAGGTCCTTAATCCATTTTGAGTTTAGTTTCGTGCATGATGAGAGATATGGGTTTAGTTTCATTCTGTTGCATATAGATTTCCAATTCTCCCAGCACCATTTGTTGAAGAGACTGTCTTTTCTCCATTGCATATTTTTGGCCCCTTTGTCTAGTATGAGAAAATTGTATTTATTTGGGTTTGTGTCCGTGTCCTCTATTCTGTACCATTGATCTACCTTTCTATTTTGGTACCAATACCATGCCGTTTTTGTTACTATTGCTTTGTAGTAGAGTTGAAGATCTGGTATTGCAATACCCCCTGTTTCACTCTTCCTGCTAAGGATTGCTTTAGCTATTCTGGGTTTCTTATTCTTACAGATGAATTTCATAATTGCTTGCTCTATTTCTGTAAGGTACGTCATTGGGATTTTAATTCGAATTGCATTGAATCTGTATAGCACTTTAGGTAGTATGGTCATTGTGACAATATTAATTCTTCCTATCCAAGAACATGGAAGATCTTTCCATCTTCTAAGGTGTTCTTTAATTTCTTTCTTTAGTGTTGTATAGTTCTCATTGTAGAGGTCTTTCACCTCTTTTGTGAGATTGATTCCCAAGTATTTTATTTTTTTCGAGGCTATTGTGAATGGGGTAGTTTTCCTAATTTCTCTTTCTGAAGATTCATCACTTATGTATAGAAAAGCATTGAATTTATGAGGATTGATCTTGTAACCTGCTACTTTACTGAATTCACTTATGAGTTCCAAGAGTTTTTTTGGTGGAATTTCCAGGTTCCTCTAAATATATAATCATGTCATCAGCGAACAGGGATTGTTTGAGTTCTTCTTTTCCAATTCGTATCCCTTTAATTTCTTTGGTCTGTCTAATTGCTCTGGGTAGAGTCTCAAGAACGATGTTGAATAGAAGTGGTGAAAGAGGGCATCCCTGCCTTGTTCCAGTTTTTAGGGGGAATGCTTTCAGTTTTTCACCATTTAGAATGATATTAGCCATGGGCTTAGCATAAATGGCCTTTACAATGTTAAGGAATGTTCCCACTATCCCTATTTTTTCTAGTATTTTGAGAATGAAGGGGTGCTGTATTTTATCAAATGCTTTTTATGCATCTATTGAAACAATCATGTGATTCTTGACTTCAAGTCTATTGATATGGTGAATGACATTTATTGATTTCCTGATGTTGAACCAACCTTGCATCCCCGGGATGAAACCCACTTGATCATGGTGCACTATGTTTTCAATATGTTTTTGGCATATTGGACAGCCGCCCAGTGTTCCGGTGTGGTCATTAGGAGTCCAAGCAACTCACTGCGTGCCTCATCCTCCTGCCAACTGCCCGTAGCCCTGGTGCAGTCACTCCGAGTCCAAGTGACCCACCCCATTCCTCCTCCTCCTCCAGGCAGCCCCTGCAGTGTTCAGGAGTGGTCGCTTCGAGTCCAAACAACTCACCACTTGCCTCCTCTTCTGAGCAGCTGCCTGGAACTCTGATGCAGTCACTTGGAGTCCAAGCGACTCACCACGCTCCTCCTCCTCCTTCTCAGGGCAGCCTCCCGGTGTTCAGGAGCAGTCGCTCTGAGTCCAAACAGCGCACCACTCGCCTCCTCCTCTGGCAACTGCCTGTAGCTCTGGTACAGTCACTCCGAGTCCAACTGACCCACCCCATTCCTCCTCCTCCTCCAGGCAGCCCCCCGGTGTTCAGGAGCAGTTGCTCTGAGTCCAAACAACTCACCACTTGCCTCCTCCTCTAAGCAGCCTCCTGGAGCTCTGGATGCAGTCACTGTGAGTCCAAGCGACCCGCCCCGTTCCTCCTTCTCCTCCAGGCAGCCCCCCGGGTATTCAGGAGCAGTCGCTCTGAGTCGCTGTGAGTCCAAGCAACCCGCCACGCTCCTCCTCCAGACAGCCCCCCCCCCCCGTGTTCAGGAGCGGTCACTTTGAGTCCAAACAACTCACCACTAGCCTCCTCCTCTGAGCAGCCGCCTGGAGCTCTGATGCAGTCACTCTGAGTCCAAGTCACCCACCACGCTCCTCCTCCTCCTCCTCCCGGCCAGTCCCTGGTGTTCAGGAGCGGTGGCTTTGAGTCCAAACAGCTCACCGCACCACTCCTCCTCTGGCAACTACCTGTAGCTCTGGTGCAGTCACTCCGAGTCCAAGCGGCTGCACTCCTCCTCCTCCTCCTCCACCTCCGGGCAGGCCCCGATGTCAGAAGTGGTCGCTCTGAGTCCAAACAGCTCTCCTCGCAGCTCCTTTTCTGGGTGGCCACCCGGAGCCCCAGTGGTTGCTCCGAGTCGCAGCACTGTGCTGAGCGGCCTCCTCTACGACGCTCCCAGTTGTCCGAGTTCACTGCTCCAGTGGGGGGAGGGGTGTCTCACCGGGCAGCTCACTTCAGAAAGTTCCCTGCGTTCCGGGATGACCGCCCCATCCAGGATGCCTCCCCAATGGGAGAGACTCACCTGGCTGCTTTGAGTTGGTCCCAAGTCTCTCAATATCTCCTCTTTTGAATCCTGAGTCCTGGAGCAACATGAAATGCAGCCTCCTTCTGGTCTGCCATCTTGAAACCCCCCAACTAAAGCTTTTTCAACAAGGATCTCTTACAAACATATAATGATAACAAATTAATTAATAAATTAATTATATAATTTAATATTTTAAAATTAAATAAATATGTTATACACTTTTTATGTTACTCTCTACGCTAAGAAGTAAACTTAGCTATATTTTTAGAGGACATTCAGGAGATACTGGCCAAATTTAAAGGCTAACAATATGGGATTTAGAAGTATTTTGAGACCTTCTCCCAAGAGGGGATAGAAGCTCTTGGCTTGTCTGTTTGATACCGCCGTTTACTGGTGACGAGTCCTGCTTCCTCAGGTGTTGAAGTATAACGCCAGAGAAGCACGCCAAGGCAAGTGTAGAGTAGAAAGTAAGAAACTTTATTAAAGAAAAGTAAAAGCAGACTTCTCCCGGGTGGAATCCACCAGATTGAGCAAATCTTGTCCTTTTTATGGGTTTTATTCTCCCGTTCTTTCCCCCTTATCTCTTTCCTTCCTGCCTATGTGACTAGGCCTGGTTTTGCAGGTGAGATGTAAAAAGTGAGAAGCTGATGGGGCAGGGGGAGGGCCAAAGTGATTCAGCCAGGCAAGAGCCCAGGGGGCATTGATTAGCAGCTCCTTGCTTGCAGTCCCCGACAAGGGCAGGTAAATTTGGTTATCAATAGGCTCTGCAGGTCCTTGACTTTCCATTCTCCCAAGGCAGTCTCTAGCTTCCAGAGGCAGATGGCTTTCGTGGCCCCCATTTCCTCCATCTGACTGGATGCCCTATTTCTACACTAACTGCCTGTCCCCAATTCTGGCTTCATGTTTCATATTTCAGATGTGATATTAGATTATGCTACTTCATTTATATTAATCCAAAGTATTATATATGGAGGTTTTATGAAATAATATTCAGACAAAGAGATTAAAGATGGTTTCAAGATTAGGGTATGTTCCCCAGATTTTGTCAAGAGACCCACTTAGGAAAAACTAAGTATAAATAAAAAAATTTTTTTGAGGTTCTAACAACTATTTTTTTTTGGGGGGGGTGCTGGAGATCGAACCCAGGGCCTTGTGCTTAGGAGGCAAGCACTCTACTGACTGAGCTATCTCCCCAACCCCCTCTAACAACTATTATTAACATTTACTGAATAATCTTCTAAACTGCTTTCCACACATAAGCTCAGAGATATTCATATTTTTTACATACAAAATTATATTGTTAATTTCAAAGTTTATAACATTGTTTTAGATTGCACATTATTGGTATTCTTTTACATTACTTTTAATACCAGATTTTTGTCATATAGTTCATTTATCCAAAACCCTATGTTGGACATTTGGATTATTTTTACTACTTTAAAAACAAGGTTATTAAAGATATTCATACAACTATATCTTTATACATAGGATTATCTTTACATAGACCTCTTAAAATATAATTCCTAGATCAATGACATAAATTCTAAGACTTTTTAAATAATTTATTGAATCACTACCCTGACAGATGCTACCAATTCTATTCTAATAGTTTAAGTTAATTTAGAATAATAAGGCCATTACCAATAGAACAAACATGTCATGAGACTAATTTTCAATGTCTGCTGACTCCATTTTATGGTTATGTAACTTAGTCCACTACTAGAGACAAAATCAAATTGTATATTTGGTGGAATCTGGGCCCTTTTTCTTTTATTATAATGCCTTTTTCAACTTAACAACATTGACTTTAATAACAGATAACTTTTATTAATCTTCCTGGCCAAATAGAAATATTTATTAAGTCACTTATTATGGTTTAAATAGTTGTACAATGCTAGGACATTTTCTACAATTTGAGGTTAATAATGCTCCAGTTTATAGCAATCTTCTCCTACAATTTAAAAAAACAAAAATAAAAAGGGGAAAACAGATCCCTATGTAAACCCATTTAATTTCAAAAAATATTTTCTAAAAATATGATATTAAGTGACACATGTAACAATAGAATGCACCAGATTTTACAATAAGGAGATCTTAAATCTTCATCCACAATATTTATATGCTAGCTCTATTGAGCTCTCAGGCAAGTGAAATATATGGGAAATCTGTTGGACCCATTTCCCAGATCCACCTTTAATACACCCAATGATGTGGACTGGAGAATCAATCCCGGTATTTACAGATGATACTCATATGATGGGAGGTTTTACAAGATACATTACACCATCCATGTGACTGGATTTGACTGTACTGGCTGCAATGGAAACTTATCTATATGCTGGTCCCATGATAGGCTCTCTGGCTGTCTAGAGGTAACCTTTAAGAAAAAGACAGCATAAGGAATACTTAGGCCAGTCAATTATACTGGCCCTTGGAACTTAGGATTTATGTTGATATTAGAATGGAACTTTCTCATAAAAAGTCAGTCATTTCTGTAAAATAACCAATATCTTACTGCCTTAATCGTTCTGCAATATAATCTGGTGCCTTTCCTAAATGGATAAAGTATACAAATGTCTTGCCAATGCTACATGTTATCTCTAAAGGTGATGGATATGTTTTTGGATTGATCTTCAAATGTTGATAAAAGAGTTATTTCAAAATACCTTCCTCTAGAAGATTCAAAGCCAGAAAGACCTAACATGGCAACATTGCCAGTAAATATGTTTCACTTTTACTTCTTAAACAGAATTTACAAGCAATCATATTTAATCTGAATTTTTAATACAATGAAAGATTAAGGAACTAGGCAAATAATTGAGTAGTTTAAAACTATTTTCAGAATACAAAATAAGATTAGATATATCATCATTCTGATTTTTGAAACTCCATGTAATTTGGACTATTCCATATTATTTGGATATTACTTTGCACTGCTAATAACCATGTAATAAAGACCAAATTAGAATCCCAAAACTGATTGATATTATAATAGAAAGATGAATAATTCACATTTACATTTTGTTATTTCTTTGATGATAATTTAGTTCCTATATATTTTAATGTATTCTTCTAGGTTTCTATCTGTTCCCACATTCATTATATCTAGGGGCATGATTTTTTTCTCTTAAGATGCTATTTCTCTTGAAAGTTAAGTATTAATAGGATGAGATCAAATCAAATGCTTTAACAACTACTGTTACAAATATCAGTAATGAGCCTTTTGCTCTCCAATTTAAACAAAGGCTTAAATGCCATAATGACTGTAAGCATGTCTGAGTTGATACAATTAATATCACACTTCCCAATGATCATTTAGAATCATCTAATGGACATTTGACATAGCAGTAATAATAGTGTGGATCTTATACAATCATATCACCACATTCAGGATATTCAAAAGGTAAAATTGGTCTCATGGATTCTGCATTTCTGGTAAATCAAATACTTCCTAAATTGGGTGGTATAATGTTGGAATGATATGTTTGCTACTAATTCTTTTTGTATCATGATAATAGGTTACCATACCCTCAGAACCAAGAACTGGGACCTCAGAGCAGCTCTCAGAACCAAGATCTGGAGCCTCAAAATAACTGCCCATCATTTGCATTTAAAAAAAATAAATAATTGGGAGATGTGGGGAGCCATTCTTTGTAGGGAACATTCCTCAAGCTTATTTGATAGCAGTTGCTGACACCATGGTTTAAATAAACCTAACAGTCTGAACGGAGAAACTGAGGAAATGGTAAAGACTCACCATGGATTGTAGGCCTTTGCAGTTACTGAGGCTGAGCTACGAGCTGAGGGAAAGCCTCGCTCAGAAGGCATCCCAACAAGCTGTGATGTGAGTTTGCCCTGCTGCCTCGCCTCATGCTGTGTGCTGGAGCTTGCCATCCCCCAGTCCTTTTTCTCAGACTTGTTGCTGACAGAATCACTTAGAGATACTTGGTTTGTTTACATTAGTACGACATATAGCTTACCTATAGATTGGTTCTGTTATGTTTTAACAAGCATCTTAACCTGATTGGATAATGTGCCTATATATGTCTTGTACAATCATAAGTAAAATTAGATCTGTGCCTTCTGAGCCTGGTCTCCAACGTCTGTGTTTATTGGGAGACATCGCTGTCCTCACCCTCAGCAGGACCTCCAGTCCAAATAACAACTATCCTTATTTAGCAGAATCAGACTAGGTCAAGCCTCATGACACAGAGGCCTGACTTTCCGGAACTGGCAGATAGGGAAGTCTGACCCAGACTGACGGGGAGTATGTAGTGCTGTGGGAGTGGTTTCCTGTCTCCTTCTGGAATAGTCCCCCTAAGAAAATGGCTCCCCTAACTCCACCCTATCCTGTTCATCACAGGAGAAGCCCCTTCTGTACCAGGCCCCTTTACCTGTGTGACTATAAAATAAAGGAGACTTGGGCTACTCCATGTTGTTAGAGGCCAGAGCTGGTATGGCCAGACCTGTCACACTCCCTCTCATTTAAAAGGAGTATTGGTTCTTGTGTTTTTATTGATTAGATAGGTTTATGGGTAATTGATTGATTTATAGCCAACAACATCCTCTGGCAGTTAACCCTTTTCTCATCCATGCAGGATGTGGCTGAGAGACCCCCCACAACAACAGGTTATAATATGACCATAGGAGAAAATATGGAACAATAGTAGCAAATGTATGTATGCTTGCCCTGTGACTGGGCATCGTGGAAGGCCACTTATGTATATTATGTCATTTTTTCTTCTCATCAATTTGGTGACATAATATTCTCATCTTTTAGGGAAGGATGATGAAATCATAGAGGTTAGGTATGTAGTCCCAGAATGAAACCTGGGAAGTGATAGAACTAGGATAGGAAGTCAGGCTGCTCTAACTTGACAAACCCAGTGCATGACCACTGGATTCAGTTTCACAAAGCAGACAGACTTGACTTCCAATCCTGCTCCTCTTATTAACTTGGACAGAGTGGGCAAACATTTCCTTTTTTTTTTTTTTTTGTGGTGCTGGGGATCAAACCCAGGGCCCTGTGCTTGTAAGGCAAGCACTTTACCAACTGAGCTATCTCCCCAGCCCACATTTCCTCTTCTTTAAATGGAGATACTAGTACCTCATTATTAGGAAATCCTAATAGTGTGTGACCATCAAATAAAATCATCCAGGAAAATCATTTAATTGCTTGCCACAGAGTAAAGGATGTAACAAATGCAAACTACTAATAAAAAGATGGAGGGGACAGTTCTAACAGAACTAACTCTACCAATATGTCCTAGCATATGGAAATTGTAATCTGTTCCATACCCAGCACCTTGAACAAGTTCCATCATATACTACCTCAATGATATGTGGTTCAAGTTCCCTTTCAATTTATTTATTACATTTTTTAAGTGAAAGGGTATTCTGACAAAGCACAATACAATGGGAAAAATAGCAAAACAACAACAAAAGAAAAAGCAACAACAGTCTCCTCTTGACTAAAAAAACACATGAATACAAAGTGCATTCAAGGACGTTCCTCACTAATCCCCAGGATCTGAGGCCTCTGGTCTAGTAATGAATTCCTATCTGCAAATGTTGCACATTATAAGCAATTGCTTTGCTGACTTGATGCCCACAATTATAAAGGTAGGAGAAAAAAAAGCAATGAAGAACAGTGACAGGTAAGCAAAAAATACGTGCATTCCCCCAGAACTTTCCTTCAGACTGGAAACATAAGCATTGTGAAAATGGCCTATGATTAATTCCCATGAGAGTAAATTCTGGAAGATCCATGGCTCCTTATCTGATGACATGGTAATCACTTTACACTATGGCCATAGTGTTCCCAATTAATTTCTTTTTAAATTTTAGTGGTATATTTTTCTTTTCTTTTACTGTGGTAAAACATAATTAACATAAGTTTTGCTATTACAACCATTATAAAGTGCATAATTCAGTGTCATAAATTCCATTCGCACTTTGAATGGAAAACTATCTTTACAAAGTCTGGCATTGCTAGAGAAAACTTACTGATTTTCAAAAGTGGGATTGGTTTCCTTCTCAATACTTTCATTTTGTTTTGGTTGTTTTCCACCTTGGCAGTTTTGCATGAAGATAGCATGAACAAAGCCAAGGTCTAGATGCTTCATTTAAATGAAAGGATTATTCCAGATCATTTCTCAGGGACCATCTCCTTACTTCCAACAGCACTGAACAAAGAGGTCCCCTTTCAGGGTTTAATTAGCTAGAACTAGGATTCTTGAAAAGATGTTTAAAGTGAGAGAAAGCATTTGAAGGTGTTATAGTCAACTTCTGAGTTGGGTAAGGTGTAATATTAAGTGCTTCCTGTCTTGGGGGTAATGGACAGGAAAGAGAAAAAAGCCCCACCCTTACCTGGATGGAGTATCCTTTTATTTCCTTTAAAAAGGCAGGACCCTCCTGCAAGCATGGATTCTATTCCCATGTCTCCTCCACAAAAAGAGGAGAGCAGTGAATAGAATTTGGAGGGCACAGGGTAAGTGGCTGGCTCTAAAGCCATAGGAGTAGTCCCTAGACAGCTTCCCCTAGAGTCTGTTGGGCCTGAGCTCATCAGCATGAATGGATCTTGGCTCTGCCCTGAAACCCTATTCTTCCTTAGGGACCCATGCTCCCCATATCTTGTGCATGCGTGTGGCCTCCATGGGGTAGGATAGGGTGAGTATGGAGTGGTGGAGGATGATGGAAGAAGTGTGTGTCTTTGTAAACCTGCCAAGGACACTTGGGAAGCTTGTATGGTTGCACAGTCCAATGGTGATCCCACTGCATGTGAACAGAAGCCTCCTCACCTTTGGTTTGAATGACACTTTCCATCTAATCCTAAGTGACACAAAACAAACAAACATAGTCTGATATCTTTATTGAAATGCAAAAACATGTGCTAAATGGGTCAATGAATTTAAACTTATTTAACACATCTGACAGGCATTTGGCAAATTGTTCTTGATGGCATACTATGAAAAATTTGTATCTGGTCACAAAGTGCTTTGGAAAATACAGGTCACATAGATCCCCTCAGTAAATGGGGACTACAAATGAATTGTTGGCAAAGACAACAGAGACCAAGTTAAATGAAGCCAGGCCAAAGGGAGGCAAAGGTGGAACAAACAAAGGCACAGGAGGCAAGAACAGATGAGGATAGGGTGGCATGGGTGGTGGCAGGTGAATCAGATGTGGCAGGTGAATAAGAGGAGGCAGGTGCATCATGGGCGGCACAGGCATCATGGGTGGCAGGGGAAACAGAGGCGGCCAGAGCGGCAGTGGCTCCAGACGAACCCATGTCCCATCAGGCTTCAGAACAAACATGGTATTATAGGGGCCACTGGTGATTACAGTGACAGGGTGGCCTGGGCATATGAAAGGCACATTTCTGAATCTTGGTGTCCGATGACGTCTCCTCCACCTGGCTCTCCTGTTCTTGAACCAAACCTTAAACAAGAGAGAGAGAGAGAAAAGGATTGATTTAGGATATTGAGCACTTAATGTCATCATAGGCAAAACGACACAACACTTGACTCCATATGTCCTTATCATTTTCAACTGCATCAGAAGCTACTTCCTTATGGCTAAATATCTTAGGAAAGTTAACACCACAACTCTCTCCTAGTGAGCTCCAACTACATGCCAAGCTCTGGCTTGGCTTATTGCTTTGACTCTCTCCTCCTTCCTTTAATACTGTGCACTTATAGCTGATGAATTGGACTTGGTCCCTGCAGCTATTGCTATGCTTGCTCTATCTGTTCCCTGATGGTTAACCATCCACTATCCAGCTGCCACCACCCCTACTCACTAGTCAAGTGTCACTCTGGTTGTAGAGAAGCTGAGCTGCACTTGATGAAAAGGGTGTGCCTTTTAGAGTCATACCAGGGGTAATGACCCCCACTTTGAAAAGCACATCTTCCATGTAAAGAAATAATCAATAGGATTTGGGGGGATACAGGACATGGAACCCAGTACCATTGAGCTGCATCTCTAGCCCCTTAAAAATATTTTTTGACACAGGGTCTAAGTTGCTGAGTCAGGCCTCAAAATTGTAATCTTCCTGCCTCAGCCTCCCAAGTTGCCAGGATTACAGACATGTGCCAACGCACCCACCTCAGTAGGATTTTTAAACAAAAGGTGTCCAAGGGCGACTATGGGGTCATTCATTCTATGAAACTTCTTGAAAATCGAAAAGATGATACTGAGGGAAGCCTGGTCTTACAGCCCCAGGAAATGTATGGCCTGCCTTGCTGGGATGGGAGGGTAGCTGAGGCCCCAGACTCTGTTTTGATATTCTAAACTTTAGGAGTAATGAATATTTAGACTAAGTCAGTCCAAATTCACCCTTTGCCCAGCCAAGAGTTTGTAGAAGAGACACTGTTAATACCCATCCTACCCTCCAGACTCTCCTGGGATCTGGTGATTCTGAGCTCCCTAGATTCTCCTGTTCTGAGATGGCAGACATGTTTGCTCAGCATGGTTAGACACCTTGAGTCAACTAGCCCTACTACTCAAGTAGGATTTTCTAATCCTATCCTCAATCTTAAAGCAGAAAAATCCAAATAGGCATTTTTGAAGATAGTCAATGATAATGTAGGGAAGGTATCAAAAAAAGATTACCTGCTAACTATTTAAAGACCAAAAGCAAAATCTGTCAATTAAACTGCACTATCCTCTCAGTATCCTGGTTAATGAGGTTTCCATTTTATTATCCTTTTGGAAGTCCCCAAGCTACGATCTTATGAGACAAAGGATATCTTCTTGCTGGGTGTGGTGGTACATGCCTGTAAACTCAGTGACTCAGGAGGCTCAGGCAGGAGGATAGCAAGTTTGAGGCTAGCCTCAGCAACTCAGCGAGGCTCTGTCTCAAAATAAAAAATAAAAAGGGCTGGGAATGGAGCTCTGAGTTTAATCCCCAGTATCAAAACAACAACAACAGAAAAAACAACCTCTTCTTCCTGTTTGATGCTTCATTTGCCCCTCCCATCTTCCTCTCTGGAGTTCTCCTTTTGAATATACACATTGAAAAATCTAATAAAATAGTGCTTGTTTGGGGAGATTCAAATGCACCAGTGGCCAAAGGTTCATAAATATAACCAATGCCAAAAGTGGGCTAAATATGGTATGGGCTCACATTTAGGTCTCTATTCCCAATGTTGGCTTCATAAAACGGCTCTTACTATCTTTACAAAATGTCTATTAAGAGCTTTTTGGAGATATTCATGTCAAAAGGGGTGACAATAGATGAGAGCATTGTCTTTTTCCTTATTTGTGGCATGTGGGTTATTATGCCTTCAAAACCCCATCGAGAGAACACTAAGTAAACTCAGAGAAGGGGAAGGCGGCTCACCAAATCTTCACTTTTTCTTTTCCCCCAGCTTGTGTTACACGACTGAGAAAGTAGAGGTCTTGTCCTCTAACCAGAATTAGGCCAGACTGTGAGCCCGGCCTGTGGCATTAGGATGCCGGTGCTCAGTGGCCTGCTTTGTGGAGCTGCTTTTCTACACACCTGAGATGCAACGCCTTACCATCATCACACATACTCTCATGAGCAAAGCTCATAATACCATCCTGATCTTTCTTTCTTTCTTTTTGTCTTTTCCCAATATTCCTTTGAGACAACTTACAATTTTCTATGGCCTCCAAATCATCACCTTTCAATCCAGTGACATGCAAATTAGTTGTCACTGTCTGAGCAAATGAGAAAGTATTTCATGTTATCACAGGTAAGAATCTAGCCTGAACTGACAACCAGTCCCCACTATCAACAAATTTCTTCATAAAAGTACCACAAAAAGGAAGGAAAAAATATAGGTGTTAGAAATTGCTCAACAAGAGGCACTAATGGGGCTGGGGAGATAGCTCCATTGGTAGAGTGCTTGCCTCACAAGCATAAGGCCCTGGGTTCAATCCTCAGCACCGCAAAAAAAAAAAAAAAAAAAAAAAAAAAAGAGTCACTAATGTATTTGGTAGGTTCAAAAAAAAAAGTTGAATGTGCAGTTTCTCCAAGGCATACATCTGTTTCTAATAGTTGTCTAGTATTTCTACCTTTCTTAGGTCAGTGGAAATTTATTCTTTTATTTAGTTGTTATTCTTTTATTTAGTTGTTCGTCTGTTGTTTGGACACATTTCCAAAGACTGTACATCTTTCCATCTTTACTTTAACACACAACCTACTATGTTAGTAATGTTTTCAGACTGACACATCAAAATATTCCAGAAAATTAAAATGTAGGGCTGCCACTCTCTGTATGATTTTACCAAGTACTTAAAAACAGCAGCAGGACCAATCGTAAATGGGCAAATGAACTAAACAGACATTTCTCAAAAGAACTACAAATGGCCAGCAAATAGATAAGGAAATGTTCAACCTCCTTAGAAATCAGGGAAAGGCAATCAGAACTACATTCCATCCAGGTGCAAATAATTTTTTTAAAAAAGCAACCTCCCTCCACTGAGACTTCATCTCACTCCAATCAGAATGCTGATCGTCAAGAATACAAATACCAAATAATGCTGATGAGGATGTGGTGGACGAAGATGTGGTAGAAAAGGTACACTCATACGTTGTTGGTGGAACTACAAATTAGTGCAACCACAACGGAAATCAGTATGGAGATTCCACAAAAGACTAGGAACAGAACTACCTTATGACCCAGGTATCCCACTCTTTGGTATTTACCCAAAAGGGCTAAAATCAGCATACTACAGTGATACATGCATACCAATGTTTATAGCAGCACAATTCACAATAGCCAAGTTATGGAACCAGCCTAGGTGTCCATCAACAAATGAGTGGATAAAGAAAATGTGGCATATATACACAATGGAATATTACTCAGCCATAAAGAAAAATGAAATTATGGCTTTTACAGGAAAATGGATGGAACTGGAAACTATTAAGTGAAATCGGCCAGACTCAGAAAGTCAAAGGTCAAATATTTTCTCTCAAATGCAGAAGCTAGGGAGAAAAGAGAAGGAACAAAGAAGGGATTTTACAAAAGCAGAGGGAGTTCAGTAGAGATGTGGAGGGGAAGGCAAGAGAAGGTACTAAGGAACAAAATCGACCCAATTATTCTATGTGTATATACACCACATGGAATCCACTTTAAAAAAATGCTGGACAGGAGAAAGTAGAGTAGAACTAGAGGAAGGGGACCCGGGGAGGGAGGAGGAAAGGGAAAGGGGAGGTACTAGGGAATGAGATTGCTCAAATGCCACAATGAATGCCTGCTATTATAAATAATTGTAGTGCACCAATAATAACCATTAAAACAGGAGTAGGACCAGGCATTTGGACTTTATGCTCTCCCAGTTCCTATCAGTCTCAGTTTATCTAAACACACATTAGTTACTCATCTGTTGTGTTCTGGCTGTGAATTATTCCCTTACTCTAGTGTCTAAATATTTATAAATTTACTCCTTAAGCAAAAAGCCTATGCTTGGTTTTAAACAATTTGATATCATGGAGTTCCTTGGTACACTAACTGGAATAAGTCACGTGTCAGATTTAACCTCAATATGATTCCATTCAGAAGTGCTACATAAAGGAAATCAGTGTTAGAAGGAATTGAACTTTATTATGTGCATATGTATGATTTATATTTTATGTACATATACTATATAAGTATGCTTCTGATTTAGAATGCATTTATAATTTATGCTAAGATATATGTATGTGAGGAACAAAAAAATACTTCAGTACTTTTTTTTTCCTTTAGGAAGTCATGTTCCCTCTGGAGATGGAAATTTCCTTATGCTGGTGCTTTCTTATTTCATTTTCCACCCAGAAAATCCCCAAAGTTCAAACCTCATTTCCAAACATAGAGGAGGTAACAAAATACACCAACAACATGACATTGTTCACGACAAATGTGTTCAAACTCTGAAGCAGGTTGTTCTTGATGGCTACTCTGTCAAACTGCTGGGGTTTTTTGTTTTGTTTTGTTTTGTTTTAAAGTGCTGGGGATCCCCAAGACCTCACGCATTTGAGAGAAGCACTCTACCATGAAGCTACATGTCAATTTATTTATTTATTGGTACTGAGGACTGGACCCAGGAGTGCTTTTTACCAGTGAGTCACATCCCCAGCCCTTTTTATTTTTTATTTAGAGACAGGGTCTTTCTACATTGCTGAGGCTGACCCAGAACTTGTGATTCTCTCAGTCACTGTGATTATAGGCTTGGGCCTCGGTGCAGGCCCAAACTGCTTTTTTCACATTTACTGACCTGTACTCTGGCTTCAGTCACACCCATCTGTCTTGCAATCTCCTTTCTGAGGAGAAAACATTGCAAATATTAAATATCTGGCAATGTGGATGAAAAAAATATGCAAAGTACATTTCATGTTCGTTTTTAAATGTTTGTCCCATCAAACCTCCCCCCACCCCATGTGTGCTATTCTGTAATATCCACCCTGAGGCTTGCTTTAGGGACAGTCTTCTCTCAGATGCAAACTTTACCAGGAGGCCAAAAAAACAGTAATCATGAGAAATAATGTTCCAATGTATTTAAATATATAAAAATTAATGCCAAAAAATCCACAATAAACAGATTTAACAAATTTTTAAATAAAAGCAAGATTCCATCTTGAACTTGTTCAAATATGCCTCAGATGCTTCACACTGGTTCTGATACAACCTTATTTCTAAACACTGGTGCTGCCAGTGTTTAAATGAATCCAGCTTGATTCATTTAAATACTGCGTGAAAATATTCCCAGTTGGCGTAACCACACTCCCACCCTAGAACCCAAATGCAGGAGAAAGGGTTGGACAGCAAGGAGAGGGCTTTTATTTCAGGAAGAGAAGAGAGGGACCCAGGAGAGAGCGAAAGAACGTGCTCCCAGCAAATGGCACCCAGCAAGACAATCTGCTTACCGTGCTGGGCCGGTGGGGTATTGATTGCATTGGAAAATGCTCTCCAATTCCTGCAACTGCCCCTGGGTGAACCGGATGTGGTTTGGGGGTGGCTGCCTGTCTTCAGGCACTACACTCCCGTCACCCTCAGGGGTTCCCTCCTGCTGCTGCTGGTACTCCTCACCACCACCACAGGCGCCATCACCCTCAAGGTTCCAGTCGTCTATTGGGCCCTGAGCACTGGTGTCAACGTGGTCTTCTTCTCCTTCCTCTTCTTCTCCTTCCTCTTCTTCTTCTTGTTCTTCTTCTCCTTCCTCTTCTCCTTCCTGTTCTTCTCCTTCCTCTACTCCTTCCTCTTCTTCTCCTTCTTCTTGCTGTTCTTCTCCCTCCTCCTCTTCTCCCTCCTCTTCTTCTCCTTCCTGTTCTTCTCCTTCCTCCTCTTCTCCTTCCTCTTCTTCTCCTTCCTCCTCTTCTCCTTCCTCCTCTTCTCCTTCCTCTTCTTCTCCTTCCTCCTCTTCTCCTTCCTGTTCTTCTCCTTCCTCTTCTTCTCCTTCCTGTTCTTCTCCTTCTTCTTCTTCTTCTCCTTCCTCCTCCTCTTCATCATCATCTTCATCTTCATCCTCTCCTTCCTCCTCTTCTCCTTCCTCTCCTGCTTCTGTTTCTGGCTCAGGCTCACTCTGTACGCCTTCTTCCTCCTCTCTTTCCTCTACAGCAATGATGGTCGCCACTGGCTCCCTACCTGGAAAGGAAGAAACAAAGAAAAAGTGAAAGATCAAGGTGTTGAGGCCCAGGGTACTTGGGAAGACCTGGTGCAATAAGAGGGCGGGGTGGGGAACCAAATCCATCCACTCGCCTTTCCCAGGAAATGTTTACTTCCCAGAGATCACTAAAGCACTCATCCCATCCAGGAACAGACTAAGCTGTTCTTCCCCATCCTCCTCAACAACTGGGATGAGCAAGCCACTGGCATCATGGCTGCAGCCCTGAGGAGGATCCATACTCTGGGTACTGTGGATGAAGCTGTGGGCTAATGAAGATTCTGAGCTGATGCCCCCTGCGTTTGCCTGAGCAAAACTAGAGCCGTGAACCAAGGCTGCAAGGGTTCTCTTTTGGCGCCAAGATCTGGTTACAGTGTAACCAGTCACAGATGGTGCTGTTCCTCCTCACCACCAGTTGCTGTGGTATAGAAGCCGCTGGGGGCTTGGAGTTGGAATGAGCAGGACATACTTGCCAGAAGGACGCTTAGGTGGGCCTATGTGAGTGCAGAATTCGGGCCTCCAAATCGCAGTTTACCTGTTTAATTCCACCTTTCTGAGGTATCTTTCCTAGGAAGGGGTTGTGCTGAATTGTGCGTACGAATTTGCGGGGAAGAGAACGATCTGACACTAGCTCCAGAGGCCTTGGAGAAATGTTTGGAGAATATGTCTTGGCCTAGCCCTCCACATCCAGGAGCCATTAATACCAGAAGTTTATAGAATCACTGCTGTTCGTGACTACATGCAAGATTATCTAGGATTATCTAGAAGGCCATGGCGCCACACATTTGCAGAGGTTGAAGTCAAAGCCTGCCATGTTTCCCAGGTCTCCAGGAACCAAAGCTTGGGGCCAGGTTTTCCAGAGCAGCCAGCAGCTCCTATCTATACACTTGAAAAAAATGACCCTGAAGAAAGTCCACAGCCTCTAGATGTTTAGTAACGTATCTACGTCAGAATGCAAGAGTAGAAAATTGCAGCGTTTAGAGCATCCCAGATTATCTAAACTGGAGGGAGTCTTTTATTTTCCCCTAGTCATTGTGGAAAATACAATCTCCGTTTCTTGCTACCGACCCTCTATGGAAGTACACTTGTCCCCTGTCCTGAGCTGATGCTGTGATCCACTTTCCTGTCTCCTCCCCTTTCCCACTACTCCTCCTTTTTTCTAGAAATATCTTTCTGAGCTCTTGCTTAGGAATACATTTTATTTATTGCCGTATAAAGAGATCCAGGACAGATTAAGGGCTCTAAGTTTCTTCCTTTAAGAAGTGTTTTGTAGCCAGGTGCTATGACACACTCCTAGAAGCCCAGCAACTGGGGAAGCTGAGGTAGCATTGTAAGTTTGAGGCCAAACTCAGCAACTCAGCAAGACCCTGTCTCAAAATAAATAGGTCTGGGGATGTAGCTCAGTGGTAAAGCACCCCTGGGTTCAATCTCCAGTAACCCCACCCCAAAAAAGTCAACAATAATTAGAACGTTGTATTTTTATTTCACCATCAAGTGGACTAAAACAAATGACTCTTCCTGATCATATCAAGGATCAAGAAGGTCATGTAAAGTTTCCCTCTGAAGAATTGCTATAGAGAATGTAGATACAGGAAACAGGCGTTTTGAGGCTTGAGACCAGAGTACCCTTAGAGCTAACTTAAAGCTATCCTTAGAGGTGGTGTCTGATTCCTGCATCACTGCACGTAGTCACAAACAGCACTGATTCTATAAGCTTCTGATATTAATGGCCAAAGGAATTATGCAAAATATAAAGAATAGAGTTGGAGGTGTAGCTCAGAGGTACAGCTTAGTATGTGTGAAGAAGACCTGGGTTGAATCCTTAGCACCACACACACACTAATGAAGAATTATAAATTAGAGAATTTTACCCTTGATGCATTGTCCCAAACTCTAAATTGGGATTTAATGTGTACATGAAGTAATCTTGTAGGGGCTATAATGTTATAAGACAGGGTGGTGAATACAAAAATGAATTGCTTTTGTTTCTGCATAAAATCCCCTGCAGCAATAGATATCTTGGGGCTGTCTTTCCCTCTCTTCTACCCTTTCTACCTAGTATGAGATATGCAGATGGACACCATGAGTTTTCCTCTCATTTTGTCAGTGTAGACATAGAAAAACATTTTCAAAAAAAATCAACAGTAAAAAGACATTTTGCTTTTTTTTGGTTCCCAAGTTTTATTCAAGAACTCTTATACATTTACATAGGGTAATGGTGTTTGACTCATTCTGTTGTTTTTTCTCCCCCCCCACCCCTCCCACCCCTCTTTTCCCTCTATACAGTTCCTCCTTCCTCCATTGTTGCCCCCCTCCCAACCCCCATTATGTATCATCATCCGCTTATCAGCGAGATCATTCGGCCTTTGGTTTTTTGAGATTGGCTTATCTCTCCTAGCATGAGATTCTCCAATTTCATCTATTTGCCTGCAAGTGCCATAATTTTATTATTCTTTATGGTGGAGTAATATTCCATTGTGTGTGTGTGTGTGTGTATATATATATATATCTCACAGTTTCTTTATCCATTCATCAATTGAAGGACATCTAGGTTGGTTCCACAATCTGGCTATTGTGAATTGAGCAGCTATGAACATTGATGTGGTTGCATCACTGTAGTATGCTAAAAAGACATTTTTGAGGTAATCAGAGCCAAGTCTGAATACAGGTGGCAGGGTGAGGATCCCAGAGGATTATTGTTGCATGTACACCTTGTATGTAAATAAATGTCTATCGATTTTAGAAAGTACACATACTTGATCTAGGCCATAAAAGGCATGTTACCTTTGGTTTCTTTTTAATTACCTCAATAAGAGCAAAGTGCATTGGAAGGAAGGTTGATTAAGAGTCATGCAAAGTCCTGGAAACTGTTATGATTTGGGCTTTTGGTGTACCCAAAAAACTCATGCATGGTCCCCAATACAGCAAGGTTCAGAAATGGGGCTTTTAGGCAACGATTAGATCTTGGGGGCTGTAACCTCTTCAGTGGGTTAAGGTATTTGATGAATTCATAATTTGAATGGTCTACTGGGTGCTAACTGTAGGCAAGTGGGGTGTGGCTAGAGGAAATAGGTCACTAGAGGAGTGCTCCTGGACTGTATCTTTTGTTTTTTTTCTTCTCTCTCTCTCTCTCTCTCTCTCTCTCTCTCTCTCCTTCCTGACTGCCATGAGCTCAGCAGCTTTCCTCTGCCATACCCTCTGCCATGATGTTCTACCTCATCTTGGGTCCAGAGTAGTCTGACTATGCATAGAGGTCTCCGAAACCATGAGTCCAAAATAAAACCTTTCCTCCTCTAAGTTGTTCTTGTCATATTTTTTGGTCACAGCAATGAAAAACTAACACACTTTTGAATCTGGATAATGGGTTTTATAGGTTCATTACACTATTTTTGTTCCTTCTGTGAAAGTTTTCCTGATGAAGGATATTTTTGAAAAAAAAAGCCAAACCCATAACACAAATTTTATATATACTGTGGTGCTGGGGATTTAACCCAGGGCCTTGCTCATCCTCGGCAAGTGCTTTACCAACTTTTCTACATTCCATAGCTCTCCACCCTTATATTTTTTTTAAAGTTCACAATATATCTATCTTATCTAATTCAAGCATCACAATAATTCTATAAAATGATTGTTTTAACAAATACTAATAATAGTTGTTATCACATTTTACCATTGGGAGAAACTGAGGCTCAGAAAGATGAGGTTTGTGAATTCAGTGTAACCTGGAGAGAAAATGGGCTCAAGCTCTTTCTCTGAGGAGGAAAGCAGAACAAGGCTTTCCCCTGAAATCAGATTCAAGTGTTCTAACTCCACAGCCTGGCTTTTTTATTGGAATCCTTGGTCTTTGCTATTTTGTTGGAGTGGGGAAGGAGGGTGATCATTGCAGATAGCTTCGATTATCTAATGATGGTTGTATACCTTCATGATAGTATATACCTAGTACTTTATGCTCTCAAAAAGACTCATAATTATCCTTGGCCCCCAAGTAAAAGACTCCAGGTCTGAACCATGTGCCCTCCTCAAGTAACCACAATGAACTGAGCCAAGATCTGGCCTATAGACTCTCCCCCTCTACTCCACATTCTAAGGTACTGCTTTCATTAAGTCACTCTCTATCCAAAACCATTAGTTTCCCATAATTCCGAATGCTGACATTCTAATTCCTTCATGAATTCACTCTAACATAACTTAAAAAAAAAAAAAAACAGGATGCTTATCGTTTTATAGATCACACAAATTTTGGGAGCTTATAGCCTGCTTTTTTTTTTTTAACTTTATTCATTTTTATTTATTTATTTATTTATTTTTATGTGGTGCTGAGAATCAAACCCAGTGCCTCACGTGTGCTAGGCTCCACTAAGCCACAACCCCAGTCCCCAAACTAACTTTTAAACTATACTTCCAACCCATTATAGAATTCTCTTCAGATTCCCTGTCCAGTTTCCTCTCAAGGTCACACTTACATGCATTCACTGTCCTAGCCATGCTGGCTGTGTAGAGGTTCCCCAAGCCAAGCATTTTATTTGGTCCCTCATGGGGTTATTCATACTATCACCTTATAACTGGGATGCCATGCACAGCCTGCTTGTTTTCCAAAATCAGACCTATCTTGTGATCTATGAGAGAAATTTCACTACCAAAAAACAGAAACGGAAAAGCAAAACTGCTTCTTCCATGGGCTGCTAAGAACAAAGTCTCTTCTTTTGGGCTCTGTGACCTTGGAAAAGTTATCGAACTTCTTGGAGTCTCTATTTCCTTAGAAACTAAAGAGAATGATGGGCTCTCCTCAGAGGATGGCTGTGGATGGATAAGCCAGACCCTGTTCCACTGTGAGCACCCACATGATGTCACCATTAAAAGCAAGCATAGCTATGTACCACTCCACAGACTCTCTCAACCACTGAGGAGCAGAGGCTATGCTCATCATCAATCAAGTACAAACCCACACGCAGGTGGACTCCACTCAGTCTTAACCCCTTAACTCCAGCATCGGCTCGAATTGTCTGAACCCTCAGTATAGGTCTTGTATTACTTTATTTAGACATCAGAACAATGCAGTTCAAGCACCATTGTGATCCTCATTCTACAGGTGTGGTTCCTGAGGCATGATCTCAGCTAACTTGCCCAGGGTCAGAGTAAATAAGTGGTGCTTGGAGGCTGTCTTCCACCATACTGGGAAGCATTCTACTCCTGGGTGGACTGATCTGCCTCCCCAGATTTTGAGACTCTATAGCACAGGGGGCAGGTCAGCCATCATGGCCCTCCCTACATTGCTTGATGTGCTGCCCTTTTACACGCTGCAACCAACAAAAGCTTACTGACTGAGGCACATGGGTACAAAAAGATATAGTAGAGCCAGGCCATGGAGGCACACACCTGTAATCCCAGTAACTCAGGAAGCTGAAGCAAGAGGATCACAAGTTCAAAGCCAGCCTCAGCAACTTAGTGAGGCCCTGAGCAACTCAGTGAGACCCTGACTCTAAATAAAATATTTAAAAGGGCTGGGGGGTAGGACTCAGTGTTAAAGTGCCCCTGGGCTCAATCCCTGGTAAAAAAAAATAAGTAAATCAGCAGAAAATACAGGAAATTGTCTTTGTAAAACATAAAAATCTTTGTCCTTTAAGCCAGTTCTTTGACAACTTTACTAAGAGCAGATCAGTCATTGTCAAACTGGATCCTACTTACAAATATATTTTAAAAGTTACTTTTGTTATCTTTAGAATTTAAGCATTACTAGACTTTTGACATCAGACATAGCACAAAATTCATTTAAAAGCTCAAGAAGGAAAGAAGCACCTTGCTATTAATAAAACCCAGGCAGTTTGTATAGAAAATAATAAACCAATAAGTGGAAATTACCTAAGTTATTCTATAAGCAACACCATATAAACATTTTTTGTTTGATTGTTACCAGGGATTGAACCCAGGGCATTTAACCACTGAGCCATATCCCAGCACATTTTATTTTAACACAGGGTCTCTCTAAGTTACTCAGGGCCTCACTAAATTGCTGAGGCTGACTTCGAACTTGGAATCCTCATGCCTCAGCCTCCTGAGCTGCTGGGATTACAGGTGTAAATTAAACTCATTAGGGACTGATGTTAGTTTATAGAGAATTGTAAATAGGCTTTTAATCTATTTTTACTGAAAGCTAATTAGCATTGATTTTATTTTTAACAATCACAAATTTAGAGCCTGTATATCAACATGAACCTTTTTTAACAAGACAGTTGTGAAAATAAATTTAAAAGAGGTAAACTAGTTTTAAAAGCTAATATCTAAAAACTTACTGAAAATCGAATTTTCTCATATCCAATGTAAAGAATACAACAGTCAAAAATTTAGAAATTTATTTAATATTTAGGTTATTGAATTGTTAGGTAGCAGACGTGAGTAGAGGGACAGGAGTTTAAGAAAATACTTAGAAATCAGTCCATCAAGGTGGGCAGGGTGGTGCACATAATCCTGGTTACCTGTAATCCCAGCAACTTGGGAGGTTGAGAGGCAGGAAGATCACAACTTGGAAGCCAGCCTTAGCAACTTAGTGAGACTCTAAGAAAAATCACGAGACTCTGCTTCAAAATAAAAAAACGAAAAGGGTTGGGAATGTAGCTCAGTGGTAAAGCACCCCTGAGCACAAAAATTAAAAAGAAAAAAGAAAAAAGAAGAAGAGAGAGAGAAAAAAAAAGAAAAGAAATCTTTTCTTAATCAACAGCTCCATCTCAGTGGTGCCTCAAGGTCCTGTTACCAGAGATGTCTCCAAAGAAGGGACCAAGGAGTTCCCACAGAGGAGGAGAAATTTGACTCATGACCAGTGGCGTTCTTGGTGTAAATGACAGAAAAGAATTTCAGCACATGCCAGTCAAAGGCATAGACAGAGGTTTGAGTGTGTAAACTTAACAGAAAACAAACATGAATTGCAGTATTCAAAAGCCATCCTGAATGTGGCCTCATATTTATGTAATTTTCAGTGGAATATACTTTTTAAAAATTAGACCCCAAGAAAAGAAATCCTTTATGAAGAAAATCCTTGAAAGAACATCCCTAATGGGGCTGGGGTTGTGGCTCAGTGGTAGAGGGCTTGTTTGCCTGGCACTGTGTTCAATCCTCAGCACCACATAAAATAAATAAATAGATAGATAGATAGATAGATAAATAAAGGTACTGTGTCCATCTACAAATAAAAAAAAATTAAAACAAATACAACATCCCTAAGATCTCAAGTAATCTAGGTGTACTTAAGAACTTAAAATTTGTTATTATTATTACTTCATTATTATGCTAAGTAGCAAGGACACAAAAGCCTTTTAGAGAACTTTGAGGCACTTTGAGATAGGTCATAGTCAAGTAAATTCTAATAGAAATTTGTTTATAGTTGATGTTTTATCTCATGGCCAAGAAGGATAAATGCCTTGTGGCAATTGTGTCTATTTATGGAGACGTCTGGTCAAAATAAACAGAAAGTACACATAGGTTATTAGCATTTTAAATAATCTATTATTTCCTTTGGCTTACTTCTGGCCTGAATCAAGGAAAGAAATACCAAATAGAATTGAATTTCTTAAGTTTAAGAATTCTAACAATATGTTTTAAATAACACTCCACTAGGAAACTTTAGAACTAATTTAAGCTCAGTCTAGCCATTTTAGTGTATAGGCTTACTTGCAAATTTTGAAATCTATCAAACAATATTTTAGACAAACCATGAATGTAATAGCATTACATATTTATCAAAAGAAAACACAACATTTTTAAGATGTGAAAAGCCTAAGATTTCTAGCTCTGGATTAAGGTTTCCTTGTAAAAATGATTTAAATTAGGGAGGCTGAGGCAGGAGGATCAGGAGTTCAAACCCAGCCTCAGCAACTTAAGGATCCCCTAGGCAACTCATGTAGACCCTGTCTCTCAGTAAGATATAAAAGGGGTGGGGATGTGGCTCAGTGGTTAAGCGTCCCTGGGTTTAGTCCCTAGTACCAAAAAATAAAAAATAAAAAGCTACATTTGGTGGGGGTACTAGGGATTGAACCTGTCACAGGAGAGTAGGGAGCTGAAGCTCTAAACCTTGGTTCTATATTCTGATGAAAGAAAATTTCAAGTCAGAGACTGAATGTCATACAAGAGAACTTTATTATAAGTGAAGGTGAAAATGAAAGTGAAGTTAGAGTAGGGTGAAAGTAAGGCTCAATCAGAGAGCACTCTCAAGGGAGACAGGGGGACTGCCATCTGGGCAGAGAACATCAAAGGATGATGCTTGAGAACTGGAGACCATCTTCTGCACTCTTTGCCAACCAAATGTTCAATTCCTCCTTCAGTGTCCTGCGGTGAGTTTTTGACCTTAGTTGGTCCTCTCCAGAACTGTCATGGTGGTCATTCAATTCAGGAGGGCTCCATCTATAAGTCAATTCTATGTTAATTGGAGCACTGGGGTCAGCAGTAGGTCAGAATTTACCTTAGGGTGTCTGTGCTACTAAACAATTCCCCCTTCTGAGATAGAAGGAGATACTTGGCGCCATAACTGAGTTTAATCCTGACCTCAGTGAACCCTGCCAAGAATTCTTAAATTCTCGAATTAATCCTTGTCAAGAATTAATCCTTTCTTGATACATTTCATCTACTAGTCCACAATTGGCTCTTTTTGTTTCTATTTGCTTACCCTCAAGGTCTGTGTACCAATGTTTTTCTACTGGTTATCTGCTATAAGTTATTTACTCATCTGCCTTGTCAGTAAAAAAGAAAACTTTAAGAGTAGATTAAAGTAAACCTTTGACTTCAGTATGCATTCCACATCTCATTACTATTACCTAACAAACTTAGGGGTATTTTACCACCGAGCTACGCCCCAAGTCCTTTTTTTTTTTTAAATTTTAAACTCTGAGTCAGAGTTTTGGTAAATTGCTGAGGACCTCACTAAATTGTTCACACTGGCCTTGAACTTGTGATCCTCTTGCCTCAATCTCCTGGGTTGCTGGGATTACAGGTATGCAATGATGGCTGGCTTAAAAGGTTTCATTTTAAAGAAACCAATCTGGGCAAAAGACAGGAAAAATGGCAGTAGCTCACCTTGTACAAAGGAGCATGTGAGATCTTTCAGTTTTTAATTATAGACTGTTGGCATTATGCCAAATAAACATATTTGGTAACTATTAATTCCCTTTAGAAAGCCTTTATTAGGGCTGGGGAGAGAGCTCAGTCGGTAGAGTGCTTGCCTTGTAAGCACAAGGCCCTGGGTTTGATCCCCAGCGCCCCCAAAAAAAAAAAGAAAGCCTTTATTAAAGGACTTTGATAGCAAAACAAAGGTTTTTTAAAAAAATGGAATGAATTTTTTATAAATGCTTAAACTACATATTTATTTAATTTACTGATTTTTAAAAGTTATATTTAGATTATTCATGGAAATTAAGCATAGTTAACTTTTTTTGTGTGTGTGTGATGCTTGGGATTGAACCCAGGGCCTTGTGCATGCGAGGCAAGCACTCTACCAACTGAGCTATATCCCCATCCCCATAGTTAACATTTTAAGGTAGTTCTTGGCCAAAAAAAAATCCTAAAAGACTGCTTATATAGAAGACAAAGAACATTATATCTTAAGTGTGATGGCAAAACCAGACCTGGTTGTGAAATGAAATTACAAAAACCTTATGGTAAGAGTCCAGTGCCTGGGGAAGGGGTTAGTTCCCCTCCCCTCTCTCAGTTTTTCTCCAGGAAGCCTAGTTAACCACGGGTCCCTACCTCTTGCATTGTCAATAACCTTCCTAACAGTCTTCCTACTCCCTCCTGAAATGTAAAAGATGCCTGTGAAAAGAGCTGTTTCCTCCTATCTGTTCTGTGAGCATGCTTCATGTTAGAGACCCTGCACAGGCCTTCAGCCGCATAGATTAGGAATTTTTTTTAAAAAAGAGGAAAAAGTCCCAATGATAGGATGGGTCTAAGATGACATCAAATAATCTATAAATATTGTGAGACACTGTGGATCAGGGCTCAGAATTTTGGAGTGCTAATCTCCTCTGGGCCCGCTGTCATAAAATAAAATTTGGTTTCTTCTACTGTCTGAGTTCCGTCTTGTCGTTTCCACAACACTATATATTTATTTAATTTACTGATTTTAATAGTCATATTTAGATTATTCATGGAAATTAAGCATAGTTAACATTTTAAGGTATTTCTTGGCCAAAAAAAAAAAATCCTAAAAGGCTGCTTACATAGAAGACATAGAACATTGTATCTTAAGTATTTAGAGACAAATACCCCAATTGTTCACCAGGCCAGAAAAATGAGTTACTGAATTTTAAAGATATCCTCGTTACCAACAGATTCAAATTACTCATCACATATTTACTAAAGTCATGTGAATCAGAGGCACGTGGGCTAACTTAACAGTTTTTACTTAAATTATCTATAAGTTAATTTAGTACCAGGGAAGCAAACAATATATAAGCATATAACCATATAGGCACATACAAGAAAAAACTTAAAGTTTTAGATTTATCATTTGCTAGTTTTAAAAACCAGACTTTAGATTGGATGTAGAAACGTGTCTTTAAGTGTTAAATTTGCCTTTCCAAAACTGAGGTCAGGTACATTTACATCTTAAAGACTAAGGCCAGCAAAGCTTGAATTAGTTTCTTTTCAGAAACAGATTTAAAAAACTAACAGTGGTTCACTTCATCCTTTGAATATGACCTTGCTATTCTGCCACTGATGCTTATCTTAAAAGGGTCTCCTAAATCCACAAGTGAATCACAATGCCCCTACAAAAAACACCTGGAAACACTAACCTTTGGATAGTTTCTTTAAAAATCCTCTCTTTGAAGACAGAATTGAGGACAGACAATTAGTGTAGAATAGGGAATCTGGTCAAATTGAGGAATGGAGGCCATCAGAGTCTAGGATGTTAGAGAGCATCCCTGGGAGATTGGAATGTTGGTGCCTCTGGGGCCCTTTTGGTCACCAAGGTTACCTGCCTAACTCCCCCTCCCAAGAAGCTGCAGGCTGGGAATTGCTAATTAATGCCTCCCTGGCCCTTACCTGCCTGAATCCTCCCTGTGGTCCTTCCTCCTGCCATCTGCTTCTCACCTTTTTTGCCATGTCCCTGGCATCTCCTGGATCTAGTCATGTAGGCAGGAAGGAGCGAGATGAGGGGGGAGAGAAAAGGAGAACAAAAGAGACCCTAATCTATAAAAGATGTAGTGTGCACTCACTTCTTGGGACTCTAGAACATCAGCCATGGCCCTTCTTCTCCCTCGTGGGAGAAAGCTGTATTATTACCTTTAAATAAAACCCGCTTAATATGCTTGCCTTGGCGTGCTTCTTTAAAGTTCAAACTTCAATATTTGAGGAAGCAGAACTTGTCACCAGTAAACGGCGGTATCAACTTCACCCTGATGGGCAGAATCACAGCCTCCGGGACGGTCTTGTTTTTTTTTCATTCGCTAGCAAATCAATAAAACTTCTTTTTCCTTTTCCTCAAAATTGGGGACAAGGACCAAGTTTTTGGTAACAAAGCCTCACACAGATAAAATTAAAAGACAATCAGACAAAACAAAAATACATAATTTAAGCACACAATATAAAAAAAAGAAATGAATTCACCAGGAAACAAAAACTAAAACAAGACAAACAAAAAGCACAAAAAAAAGAGCTTAAAATAAAGTGATCACAGATAGATTTTGTCTGTGTTCAACCCCAGAGTTGCAAACACCTGCAAGCATACTGTTTACCAATCCCAGAGGAAGAACCTGGAGGACTCAACAGAGAGGTTTTGGACATTTTCTTACTTACTCACTTCTCCGGGATTGCAGGCTGGAATACATGGAGGGTTGCACCATGCCTACAAGCAGGGGAAACAGAATAGGTGGATTTCTTCACATGTTTCATGAGTACATTTCCTTACTTCACAACCAAAGTTACTGGTTTAGATCCTCTCCTAAAGATTGGAGATAGAGTTGCCAGCTCCTCCCTCCATTTCCCTCATCTCCAAATTCTTTTAGAAACCTTATTTCACTGCACGCTTTCCTAGGCACTGATGAGTGTTTAACCCACAGTCTATTTCTTTTGATAGGGACTGATAACTGAAACAAGGACTATACTGGGGAAATGTTTGGGGTCAGAAAAATGTGCCGTTTTGAGAAATGCCTTCCCACTGTTTCACGAGGGGGCCAGACAATCCTTGGGGCCACTGGACCGCATTAGAAATAAGTGAATGAGGGCTGGGGATATAGCTCAGTTGGTAGAGCGTTTGCCTTGCAGGCATAAGGCCCTGGGTTCAATCCCCAGCACTGCAAAAAAAAAAAAAAAAAAAAAAAAAAAAAAAAAAAAAACTAGGTCTGGTTTTGCCATCACAAGTGGACACAATACCTTTATTTTATTTATATTTATGTGGTGCTGAGAATTAAAACCAGTGCCTCACTTGTACTAGGCAAGTGCTCTACCATGGAGCTACAACCCCAAACCCTACAAAGTAGATTTTAATGTGTTCATTTGAAATACTTTTTCATTTGCTCAGGCAGTAATGACATGAAATCAAAAGGTGATGACTTGAGGCCATAGGAAACCCTAAATTAATAATTTATTGTATCAAGAGAATTGCTGAGCCAGGAGCCATGGTACATGCCTGTAATCCCAGCAGCTTGGGAGGCTGAGGCAGAAGGATCTCAAGTTCAAAGTCAGCCTCGGCAATTTAGCGAGGCCCTAAGCAACTCAGCGAGACACTATCTCTAAATAAAATACCAAATGGGCTGGGAATGTGGTTCAGTGGTTGAGTGCCCCTGGGTTCAACCCTGGTACCAAAAAAAAATTTTTTAAACTATTGCTGAGGTCTGGGGTTGTATCTTAGTGGTAGAGCGCTTGCTTGGCATGTGTGAGGCACTGGATTCAATTCTCAGCACCACATAAAAATAAGTAAAATAAAGTCCATGACAACTAAATTTTTAAAAAAGTATTGCTGAAAATTAAAACAAAAATCAGGCTGACATTATTAGCTTTGCTCCAGAATGCATATATTGAAATAAATTGCAGATTTGATGGTGGGATGTTCAGAAAAGCAACACTACAAAGCAGGCCACTTTCTTAGGAAAGCAATACAAACTTGGGAGAAAGAAAAACTTGTTTTGGTGAGTTGCATTTCCTCTCCCTGAGTTTATCTTCTGTTTTCTCAATGGAGTTCTAAAGGAAAAATGATCAACATTAAAAAAGGAAAAAGACAATATTCTCTCCCACTTTTAAACTCTTCAGTGTGAATTTCTCTAGAAACTTCTATAAGCACTATTCCCCCTTGCATTTGCAAATGTAATAGAACCACCATTATAAAACAGTAATAGGAATAAGAGACTAATGTTGACCCATACCTCAGTAGGCCTGATTTGGGTTTGGTTATGTTTAGGGACATTTGACTAGTGGTACGTTTGAAACTCCTCAAAATGAGTTCTATTTCACTGGCCTTTCTATACCATATATTCATCCAGGAGAAGGACTCCCAAATGCTAAGATGGTGTTAGGTACTAGCTAGGAATGATCAGTGAAATGCATGGCAAGGTCACAAGTGTTCTTTAAATTACTCTAGAGTTTTCTTTAAACTATTTCCAAAGTAGATGAGAAAGCAAAGGGTGGTACTTAATTTGTAGAAAATAAACAGAAGCAAGGGAGTTAGTTGGAAATCAGGTCAAGAGAAAAGGATTAATGGGACTAACTCTTGACAGGGTCCGTTGATGTTGATTTGAAGCTAGGAATTATGCTGTAGGTGCCTCCATTTGTCTGGGAAGGAAGATTCCTTTAGTAGCGCAGGCGCACTAAGGTAGCTTCTGACCAGCTATTGACCCCAGTGCCCACATGAACATGGGATTGACTTGTAGATGAAGTCCCCCTAAGTAGGACAGCCACCAGGACAGTTCCAGAGAGCACCAACTAAGGTCAAAAACCCCACCACCCAACGTGAAGGAGGAGTTGAACACCCGATTGGCAAAGAGTACAGAAGGTGGTCACCCCAGCTCTCCAGGCAAACCTCAAACAGTAATAAATGTGGAGAAGGCGTTGGTTGTCTGCTCTGTCATTCTCTGCTCAGACGGCTCACTCTCTCTCTCTTGAGAGTGCTCTCTGCTCAAGCCTCACTTTGCTTTTACTTTACTTTCACTTATATAGTTTTCTTGCATGGCTTTTTGCGTCTACTTTAAATTTTCTTTTGTCAGAACACAAGAACCCGGGTTTGACGTTTCAGCTCCCTGCTTTCCTATGACAATGGGAGAGTGAAATAGGAGGCACAAGGCAGGAAGAGGAGGCCACTTGTATTACCTACAATTTGCAATTTTTGACCTTCCAAAAGAATGCTGTGGGGACACTGAAGTCATTGACAGGTATTAGTTTGGATTTTTAATAGTTGGCAGGAATTTAGGGAGGAAATTTTTTTGTGGTCCCTTGTCTGCATTATTATTGACTATGTTCCTAAAATACCTACTTTCCTGCCTTGTGAATTTCAATGTGTGCAAAATAGAAAGTCGGGTGGCCCATTTTCAGAATATAGTATTCAGTCTTGATTGGATCCAGTTGTACCCCTTCCCTTTAGCCAACCCTAATTCTAAAATCAGCCAGTTGTGTAGATTATAAGGCCAAACTCCACCAATCCAAATGAAGGGCAGTGCTTCGCTAGGTTAGAGATATAAGCAGGCAGACTGCCTGCACTATCCAGGTTGTGGTACCCATCCTTCTGCCAGAAGTAAAGGTTTGCCTTGCCCACCCACTTTTGAGCATGTGTTTGATTTCTTGTGGCACCTCGTTATTTCTCACAAATGGGACTGGAATCTTCTGGTTGAGAAATAAGATTGACAAATCCCATTATGTTCTACCATGCTGGACAATAATGGCTTCCTCACAGGAAGTTAGAACTGTAGCTATAGTTGGATGAGCAAACAGTGCCCTGAACCCAGGAAGGTTTGGGAGATGGAGACACCCAAAAGATGCAAAATTGACCATGCTAATATGGTATGCCTCTTCCCCCTACCCACAGTCTTGGTTACACAAAGATTTTTGAGCATTATAATGAATATGGACCCAGTTAGTTTTAATTTTCCTCAACAAAATATCATAGTAGTTTCTAGGGCTTATGCACCTCTCATGTCAAGCCACACTACAGTCCACAAATAACCTGAGTCCCCATAACACCCTTGCCATAACCACATTAAAAAAATTTTTGAGACAGGGTCCTGCTAGGTTGTCCATGCTGACCTTGAACTTGCAATCTTCCTTTCTCAGCCTCCCAAGTAACTAGGATTACAGGTGTGTGCGACCATGCCCAGCTCCAAAACCACATTTTAACTCTCAAGACTTTAAAAGATAAATGACCCCTTAGACATCCTTGAAGGAAATAATGTTTTAACAATCCAACCTGCTACTAGAGAATATTTACTTTATACCAAAGACAGGCTTTTCAAAACCTTTGACATGGCTTTAAAGGGGCCTAGTTTTTATCATGATCAGCATTACTCCAAAACAGGGTGACACTATCCCTATACAGTAGGGGACAGTGACTGCTAGATAGTTGATGATCAGCTGTCAAAATACCAACTATTCATTATCCTGTTACTAGGCATAGTATTATCAGGGACCCAGTGCATTGCATCAGCTACACCTGGATTCAAGAACAGGAAAAAGCCATTAAAGAATATTAAAGTGAGTAGAAACATCATGGAAGAAGACATGTCTCTGAAGAAGAGTTCAAGGAATTCCCGTCAAGAAGTGGGAATTTGACCACTCCTTGGTTTATACCCAAAGGACCTAAAATCAGCAAACTACAGTAACACAGCCACATCAATGTTTATAGGAGCTCAGTTCACAATAACTAGATTGTGGAACCAACCTAGATGCTCTTCAACAGATGACTGGATAAAGAAACTCTGGTATATATACACAATGGAATACTATTCAGCCATAAAGAATAATAATATTATGAATTTGCAGATAAATGGATGGAATTGGAGAATATCATGCTGAGTGAAATAAGCCAAGCCCAAAAAACCAAAGGCCGAATGTTTTCCCTGATAAGTGGACAATGATATATAATGGGGGTGGGGTGGGGAGTGAGAGAAGAATGGGGGAACTTTAGATTATGTAGAAGGAAATGAGAGGGAGGGGGTATGAAAAATGGTGGAATAAGACAGACATCATTACCCTATGTACATGTACGATTACACGAATGGTGTGAATCTACATTGTGTACAACCATAGAAATGAAACGATGCACCCCATTTGTGTACAATGAATCAAAATGCAGTCTGTAAAAAAATTAAAAGATAAATACAAAAAATGTATAAAAAAAAAAAAAGAAGAAGTAGGAATTTGACTCAGGACCTGCAGGATTCTTGGCATACATGATGGAAAAGAATTTCACAATATGCCAGTCAGAGGCATAGGCAGAGGCTAATTTAGGGAAGTAGATACGTATTCAAGGGAGAATGGGGGCAATCTCAAGAGGGAATGGCCTTTGGGGTAAAGCAAGGCATATGCATTCAAAGGAAAAAGGCAGGCTACCTCAAGAGGAAAAGAAAGTAGCAACCTTTCCTTGCTAGAGGCTGAACTAGAGGTAGAGCCAGGGTGGAACTACACAATTTCTTGCCAGTTTTCCTCGAGCATGCACATTGTCCTCATTTTACAAGGGCATGCAGCTCAGGGGTTGCAATTGTTCCTAGGCACTTTTTGCATCTCAATGGTTCATGGGCACTTCCTCTGAGACTTAGTATATATCTCTCTTTATTCCGAATTCCTATCTGGAAAGACAAAACAATTGGCCAATTCCAGAGCTTGCACATAGTAGATGCACACTAAAGATGAGCTTCAGGGAAGAGACATGGTATTAACTTTCCAAGATAGTTTAACAATAAGGAAATAGCTTCTCCTCTTGTAGGTTAAAATCTCAATGGCATAGACATTTGCATGTCACACTTTCTTATGACATTAACTGTTCAATATACTAAACCAATAGCTTTATTCTCTCTGAAAGTTTGGTTTGAACATTGGAGGGTTAGCCGGGTGCCGTGGCACATGCATGTAATCCCAAATACTCAGGAGGCTGAAGCAGGATGATCACCATTTTGAGGCCGGTCTCAGCAATTTAGCAAGGCCCTAAGTAACTCAGTGAGACCCTATCTCAAAATAAAAAATAAAAGGGCTGAGGTAGCTCAGGGTACAGGGCCCCCAGCTTCAATCCCCTGTACCAAAAAAAAAAAAAAAAAGAAGGATTGGAGATTGGAGGGTTGGACTGGGGATAAAGTTCAGTGGTAAAGAGTTTGCTTAGTGAGCAAGAGGCCCTGGGTTCAATCCCCCAAAAAGGTAAATAAATAAATAAATAAATAAATAGGTGGGAGATTTCAGATAGTATTAATGTTCAGAAATATGCTTCCAGTTACCCTGGGCCACTCTGTAATTATAATCCTGAATGGGGGGCTGGGGCTATGGCTCAGTGGTAGAGCACTAGCCTAGCACATGTGAGGCACTGGGTTCAATCCTCAGCACCACATGAAAATAAATAAATAAAATAAAGGTATTGTGTCCATCTACAACCAAAAATATTTTTAAAAGTAATTCTGAATGGGTAACATAATTCCATCCTTGTTCAGGAACCAGATTAGACATGGTTTTCTCTGATGCCACTATTGCCTGGGCTGCCCATCTTGCCTTTATGTCATCTTTGCTTCCTGCACCTTTACCTCCTTTTGACTTGACAAAAGTCCCTATCATCAATAATCCCTTTGAGGTTCCATTTTTTAAGGTATGGTCTCCATGATGGTTTTCCAAAATGTTTTTTCTGCTACATTCTAATTCTACATGGCACATTCTTAAGAGCAGTTCAGCAAATACCCCCTGAATTCAATCAACAGTATCTCGAATTTTTTTCTGGGACACATTTTTTAAAAATTTTCAATAAAGGTGCGTATTCTCTGGTTAGGAGGCCTCCTTTCATGAAATGACATCCCTGATTTACTATCAACAGATCCTGCACATCACAGAAGTCTCCTAAGTGCCATGATCCATTCAATACAAATTGTACACAACTGACTTGACACACCTTACTCTACTTCACTCCAAACTTCCCTCCACCCTGCCCCATTAGGACCACAAATGTATGCAAAATACAATGGAGAAGGTCCCTAGTAAGAACAAATGGTTATGTTTTGAGAGAGTAAAAAACAAAAAAAAACAAACAAACATTCGCTTCACTCCATTTTTCTATCAAAATATCAGGATTCTTAAGCCTGCAAAAAATCATTTCCACCTCTGCAATACTCTAGAGGTCCTAGTTTTGTCTAGGGACCATGCTTTGCAGGGATTCAGGTGTATCCATCAAACTGCACATGCCCCAATGCCCCAATAAGACACTGTATGCCCTTGTTTGTGAAATGTTATAGAATGTATTCCAGAGGAGTCTTTGTAAGCTACGTGGCATAATGAAGGCTTTCCAGCTATTAGCCTGCCTTCCTAAAAGCATTCATTTGTCACCTGCACCAAGCTGGCATTACCTCACAGGCTGTGCAGCCAGCTGGCAGGCTGGGCTTTGCAAGGACATGGGAGGGAATGATGGCCATTGCACTGCAGCCCCCCTCAGCCTTGGATGAGCAGGGTGCAAACTGCATCTCTCTCTCAAGGCTCTGAAGTGTCACATGCAAGAGTGGACATCAGGACACTGCAGTCCTTGAGGGGAGGAAGCTTAGTGTTGAGTGTGAGTGAGAAACCTGGAATCTGCGCCCTTTGAAGGAAAGTTCTGGGCACTACGGTGGTGCTAAGGAGTGAGCAGCTGAAGCTGGGTGTGCACTCCAGAGTTGTGTGAGCTGCCCTCCCAGAACCTCATCTCCTCCCAAGCCCCTCAGGGGCTTGGGTCCTTCTTCTGTACCAGCAAGGGAGTGGACAGGATGCCAGTGAAAGCCACCCACACTGTAGAGAAACTACCTTGTTCTCTTCCTTTTAACAGGGTGTCCCCAGAAGACAAAGTACTCTGTTGGGACAGGCAGCACGAAAGGAAGAGACTACTTGGCGGTCATTGCCATCTTCTTGCTGCAGGGCCCGAGATCATTTGCTAATGTGCTATTCTTGTGTGGGAGGAAACTAAGCATGTGTCTGTGAAGAGGAGGCGGCTGAGGCAAGGATTTGCTCTCCCGGGGACATCCCTACAGCCTTGGCTTACAGGGCAGGAGCATAAGAAATCTGGGGTGAATCCCAGAGTAGAAGTGATGGGCAGCATTCTTAGGATGAGGGCCATGTGATGAGGCAACCAACTCTGTGGGGGAGCCAGGAAGCAATGAGAACCCCAGCCCCTGCCAAGTCAGACCAGAATAAGGGAGCCCATGAGGGGTGCTGTTGTAACTCCCTTACTTGACTTGCAGGATTGCACCCTTTCTTCCAGGAGTCACATCAACACCAGACCAAAGTGTGGACAACGGTACAACCATATGTGTGCACAGCGACCAATTATCAGACGACACCCATGATCAGAACTGAGGTTGTGGGGTCCTCGAGTCTCCCCTTCTATCTTTCTGTGTCCTCACTGAGAACCAGAGTGCCTGTATGGCTCTGTGACCTGGACAGAAGCTTGTTGTCCCTGGTAGACCAGAACAAAGCTGGAACCTTGAACATTCCCAGGCATGGGTACACGTGTGTGGTCATGGCCTGAAACAGGGAAAGATACAACATGCTGGCAAACCCAGAGACCAGCCCTAGCCCTGAGACACAGTCCTGAAACCCTGTTTAAGCTCCATAACCGACACCCTTCATTTGGAACTAGCTAGGAAGAACATCTCTCCTCTGGCTGTTCACTGTGCGGAAGCAGAGGCCCCTCTGACTGCTGGAATTCCCAATCAGTGCTTTGGTCTGATGGGCCTGCCCTACAGTGTTCCTTTCTTGGGAGTCCTGAGTGGCCCCATCTGGGATGGTCAGTCCTTTGGGGAAGTCCCCCTACCACCACCCCTGGGAAGAATCCAGCCATGGCTCAAGCTGAATGGAACACAGGTAAATGTACTTTGGCTCTCGTGAAAACAACTCAGAACAAACTTCATTCCCTACTTTGTATACATTCAGTAATTCTTCTCTTTATTCAAAAGTTCCTTTCCACATCTACGTGGAGACCACATCCTTGTCCAATAAAGAGTTTTTGGTGTCCTAGCCTTTCACCTGCCCTTTGGTTCTAAGTAATTGTAGTTAAAATAGAGGTCTGGAAGTTTGATTCTCGGCCACTTCCGCGTTAGCTCTCCCAGGTTCTGATTATATTATACCTGTCTCAGTGGAGACAGGCACACTATATATGAATGACATTCACTTCTTTTGCCTTTTTCCAGGCAGCTGGAATGTGAAAACAATATTCTCTGCTGTGGTGAGTCAGACCGGATGTTGAGGATTAATGGATTTATGCTGAGCACTCTTGGGCTCTCAGTTTCAGCTGGGGGGCCAGAGTGGATAGGATGTCAGGGCTGGGTCTAACAGTGTTCTGGACTTATTGTACAGGCCTGGTAGTACTGAGGCTACTTAAGGCACTGAGAAACCTCAGTGTTAAGAAGGGAAGAAGGAGTCCACACTGGGCAATAAGAGTATCAGCTTTCAAAATCATCCTGCGAGGCAGGGACATACACGTGTGTATTCTTGGATTTTCGGCACTCCCAACTGAGCAAGGAGCCTCCAGGTAGTAAGCCCAGTCTTCTTCTGTGCAGGTACCACACTGCACACACCCACTCTGCTGACACAAGCAAGGGTGTGAATGAAAAAGACAGGAATAGAAATTAGCAGACACAACCAATTAATAAATGGGCAAATGAACTAAACAGACACCTCTCAAGAGAAATACAAATGGTCAACAAATATATGGAAAAATGTTCAACATCAATAGCAATTAGGAAAACACAAATCAAAACTACACTGAGATTTCATCTCACTCTACTCAGAATGGCAATCATCAAGAATACAAATAGCCAGGTGGGGTGTAATTTCAGTGGCTGAGGCAGGAGGATCATGGGTTCAAAGCCAGCCACAGCAATTTAGTGAGGCTGCACACAACCTAGTGAGAACCTGTCTCAAAATAAGAAATACAAAAGGGCTGGTGATGTGGTTCAGTGGTTAAGCACCCTTGGGGTCAATCCCTGGTTAAAAAAAAAAGAATACAAACAATAATAAATGCATAATAAATGCTGAAGAGAAGATGTGAGAAAAAGGTACAATTTAAGCTATTGCTGGAATTGTAAATTAGTACAACCACTATAGAAAGTGGAGGATCCTCAAAAGACTAGACATGGAATCACCACATGACCCTGCTATACCACTCCTCAGTATTCATCCCAAAGAATTAAAGTCATCATACTGTAGCAATACATGCTTACCCACGTTTGTAGCACCACAATTCACAATAGTCAGGTTATGGAAGCAACCTAGGCATCTATCAGTGGATGAAAGGATAAAGAATAGGTGACATATATACACAATGGAGTTTCATTCAGCCATAAGAAAAATGAAATTATGCCATTTGCAGAAAAATGGATGGAACTTGGGACATCATGTCAAGCACAATAAACCAAGCTTGGAAGGTGAAGGGTCATGTTTTCTTTCATAAGTGGAAGCTAGAGAAGAAAAAAGTACAGAAAGGCCGGGTGAATCTCATGAAAATCAAAGGGAAATCAGTCGAGTTGAGCAAAGGGACTGGGAGAAGGGAGGAAAGGGAAAGAAGAAATACTAAAAATGATATTGTCCAAATTATATTGTTCTATGGTATTCAGTTAGGAATATGTAACAAATCCCAACCTTTTGTACCACTATAATGCCCAAATTAAAAAATATGGAATGAAAAAAAGAAAGAAAACTAGCTGATGCCAATGGCATGCTCTCCAAGGAAACAGAGCCTCCCTTGACAGTGGGACCAAATCCATGCTATGAAAGTCTTTGTCTAATCCACACTAGAGGGAATTCTCAGATCACCTTGGTACCTTACCTGAAGTCACTGCAATCACCTAATAGTAGGATTGTGCCATCCAGTTATTCACTTTTCACATACACATCCATTACAGGAAACTCCCATAACTCAAGATTACTCAAAAACAGAGATTCATGTGAGGAGAACTTAATGCTTTCAAAGACTGGGCCTGATCTCTTCATCCCTACAACATGAATTTTGTTTCTTTCTATCCTGTCAGTTTCACACAAAACACAGATCAGGAACAGAGCAAAGCTATGGCTTCTTTTCAGTGAGCAATTATTCTGGAACTTTCCTCAGGGATCATCTTCTATCTCTTGCTTTGAGCACCTCTGAATCAAAAGGTTCCTTTCTTTTTAGTACTGTATTGGCAGTGAGGTTCTCATAAGTATGTAAAAGATGACAAAATACATGTAAGGCAGTATTAGTCAGTTTCTGAGATAAAGAAGGTGTGACACTATGCCTCTTGGGCTGGGGATAGAGAAGAAAAGGAATAGGAGCCTCACCTTGGCCTTGACAGGACCAATTCCTGTGCTTCTTTGGAAGCAACAGGACTTCTGGAGCAGAACAGCTCCTAGTGGTCACATGCACCACAAAAATGGAGGGCAATGAACAGAGTTTGGAGCATAAGAGATGATTATTCACCAGCCACCTTCTCATAAATCCTGTGAGTTTTAGGAAGTTTGTCTTAGTATCCTGAGTTTGGAGTGAACTTGTCAGCATGGTTAGAACTCAGCCCTGTGTGGAGACACACTGTCCTCTCACTAGAGACTTCTCCTGCCCCTTATTAGACACATTGGCAAGAATGGGAGTGAACAGGGCATGATGGGAGAGAGGACAGAGAAGAATTTATGGGTCAATGTGAACCTACCAAAGCACTTGGGAAACTATGATGTGTAGGGCCTACTGACAGTAACTTAGGGATATCACCTCATGAAATCATAGCTCCAGACCGTTTTGTTTCAATGGCATATCCTGAACAGTTTGCTTTGATACCCTACATACCCCAGTAGGCACATGAAAACAAATAATACTGGAAATTCAACTCTTTATTGCTAATATAAGTGCTGAGAAGATAAGGGCAACATGGGTGACATGGGTCACCCGTATTCAGTGCTAACAGATAAACACATCTCCAATCTGGCTCCTGAAGAAAGATGGCAATCTAGGGTTCCTCCACATCTGCCATGAAAATGTAGTCTGGGACACCAGGCGGAATGCGTCTGAGCATTGATTCCCTCTGATTTTTCCTATATTTGGCTCTCCTATTGTTAAACCATGTCTGTAATCAGAGGGGAAAAGGGATTGGTTTAGTATTTTGAACAGTTAATGCCATAATGGAAAAAAACACATCATGCAGCTTTATAGGCTACTCAGATTTTAAATTGCACAGCAGAAAGTTTTTTTTATTGTTTTTTGTTTATTTTTGGTACTGGGATTGCATCCAGAGGGGCTTTACCACTGAGCCACACCTCCAGCCCCTTTTTTATTTTTTAATTTTGAGACAGGGTCTTGCTAAATTGCTGAGGCTAGCCTTGAACTTTTGATCCTCCTGCCTCAGTCTCCCATGTTGCTGGGATTACAGGCATACACCACCACACCAGGCAGAAACTACTTTCTTATTACTCAAATACCTTAGGGAGCAGGGGCTGTAGCTCAGTGATGGAACACTTGTGTGGAATCCAGCCCCAGCACCACAAAAAAGAAAAAAAGAGAAACAAACCCTTAGGAAATGTAACAACACAACCAGCCTTCTTTAGCTCATCCTTAGTGAGTTCCAGGTCTATGTCCTGCTCTGGCAAAGAGTAAATACTTTGTTTCCCTCCTTCCAATTTTAATATTCTTTAATGGTTTCTTAAAGGTATTGAATGCAGATCTAGCTTTTGAGTTGCTCCTGGTCCCTCATGCTAACCTCATGCCTGGTAACCAGATAAAACATAGTCTGCATCCTGGCCAAAATGAGGATGAGTGGGGTCACAAAATGGGCTCCTCTGTAAATTACTACCAACTATTAAAATGGAAACAGATTTAAAAAAAAAGAAAAAAAGAAAAAACCTTGTCAGCAGGGTACAGTGGCCCACACCCGTAATCTCAGTGGCTGGGAAGGAAGGCTGAGGCAGGAGGATCGAGAATTCATAGCTAGCCTCAGTAACTTAGTGAGGCCCTAAGCAACTTAGCAAGACCCTGTCTCTAAATAAAATATAAAAAGGGCTGGGGATGTGGCTCAGTAGTTGAATGCCCCTGGATTCAATCCCCGGTACCAAAAAAAAAAACCAAATAAACAAAAAACTGTTGTATATCACACTATCTTCTCAGCCTCCTACCAAATGAGATTTCCCTTGTATTTAATTCTTTGGGAAGTTCCCAAATTGCAAATTATGTGACACATGAACATATAATCTAAAGAAAGCCACTGTAATGGAGCTTGCATTGTAGGGCGAGGTGGATACAAAGGTACCATTGGTCAAGTCTACATAAACATAAAGAAAGTGACTGAGGTTATAGCTCAGCAGTAGAGCACTTACCTAGCATGCGTGAAACACTGGGTTCAATCCTCAGCACCACATAAAAACAAATTCAATAAAGGTATAAAAAATGTCAAAGTTTAAAAAAAAAGAAAGCTTACAAGGGACTGATGGTGTGGGCTGATATTAAGTCTGTATTCCCAAGACTAGTTTCCTAAAACACTTCTATTATATTTGCAAAAGAGAAGGGGAATTTGCATGTTAAGTTTCTTGGGAAATTCTCCCTAGAGAGTTTGGAAGTAGATGAGAACATCTGGACTTTCCCTCAGTTGTGTCCTGTGGCTCAAGTTCCCTTTAGAACTCCATAGAGAGACATGTGCCCAGGGAGGGCAAAAGCAACCCACCATACTTTCAGATTTTCTTTTCCTCTGACTTTGCCTGACCACCTAAGAAATGCTCCAAGCTGCTTCCCGACTTCTCCCACCTGGGCCAGGCCTGACACTGGAGCCTGGCATGTGGCATTAGTACACCAGGGCTCAGTGGCTTGCTTTGTGGGGCTGCTTTTCTGGGCACCCACCATCATACTCACAGCCTGTTTCCATCACTGCACTCACATGTGCATGCTGCAGCAAAGCTAATAATAATAGTAAGGTCATCCTGAAGTTTCTTTCCTTTTTTGTTGTTGTTTTGAATGTATCACTTTGGTTTTTGTTCTTGTGCAGTGACTGTTTGATCCCATGACCTGCCTACATATTAGTTATCACTGCCTGAAGGAATGAAAAGTATTTGAGGCAGGAACAAATTCACCCTGTCATGAGGGCTGTGTTTGGGGAAACATATTCCACAAAACCCACCTCTTCAAAATACTACCACGAAACAGGGAAAAAAAGTATTTTTCCGAATTAGTAAATGCTCAAGAGATTTACCTATGCTTTCAACATTGCATCTGCAAGGTGTGTTTTGCCTTTTGTAACAGTTCTATAACCTTCTCATCTTTCTTAGGTTAAATAAAACTAATTCAATATTTTTTTGTTTCGCTCTTTAGATAAATGTTCAAAGCCTGAAAACCTTACCACATCACAATAATAATGTGACTTCTTTGGCAATAATTTGAAGTAGACATGTCATAATATGTGGGAAATTAAAATTGAAAGTTGCCATTTTCCATTTCATCTTACCAAAAAGTTATAAACCAAGGGGAGGAAGACCAGGAGCTTGGGCTTTTCAGGTATCTTCCCACATCAATCTCAGCTCAACTGACACATACATTACTTATTCATTGAGTATGTTCTTTGAGTGAATTACTGTCTTGTCCCAATATCTATAAATTCATTCATTGAGAGTGCTTATGCTTAGCTTTAAACAATTTAGTAAAACTGAACTCTCTTAGAACCTTGCTACTTTCTCCATCAATTTGAATACTTCCAAGGTAAGCCTACACCCCAATCTGACTCCACATAAAAATGCTCCATAAAGAGGCTAAATGAAGCCAGGCAAGGTGGCACATGCCTGTAATCCCAGCGGGTGAGACAGGAGGATCACGAGTTCAAAGCCAGCCTCAGCAAAAGCAAGGTGCTAAGCAACTCAGTGAGACCCTGTCTCTAAATAAAATACAAAATAAGGCTGGGGATGTGGCTCAGTGGTTGAGTGCCCTCTGAGTTCAATACCCAGTACCAAAAATAAATACATAAGTTTTTTTTTTTAAAAGAGGCTACATGACTTCTAGAAATGACACAAATACAAATAGTAATAAATTTGGAATTCAGTTTTTTAAAAAATGCTCCATAAAGTATACCAGTGTCAAAAATTTAAACTTAATTAAATATAATGTATTATATGTGTATATGATTATGTTATATATGTCTTTGAATGTATACACAGAATAGAAAAACCAGCTTGCTCTTTTGTTTTGTTTTCTCTTGTAGGCAATCATGTTCCCTCTAATAATGGAAAAAGAACCACAAGCTTGAATTTACTTATTCCATTTTCTACCCACAAAGACTAAATTTCAAAATTTGTTTTCTCAATTAACAAATACAATAAAAACAAACCATCCTGCAAATATCTAGAATAAAAATATCCATGTCACGAAGCAGGTAGAATTACTGCCATGCCAAATTGTTTTTTCAGATTTACTAACCTGCACTTTGGCTTCCGGCACATTCATTTGTCTTCCAAGCTCTCTTCTGTGGAGAAAAAACACAAATATTCAGTATTCAGTATTATGGATGAAATGAAATATAGTATAGAGATTCAGTGCTGGTTCTTAAATATACAATCTCTCCTTGAAATCCCCCCCGCAAATATATTTTTGTATGGTACCCAGATCTAGTCTCTCTTTCAAAATGTTTTGACCTCACTACAAAATTGAAGGTGGTGTTAACAACTCAACAGTCAAAGCAAGTAATATTAATGTACTATTTTTTAAAAATAAAGCCAGACTCAGAAAGTCAAGGATTGAATGTTTTCTTTCAGAGGTGGAAGCTAGACAGAAAAAAAAGGATTATTTTTTTAAAAAGGGAGATCATGAAAATAGAGGGGAGAACTGTGGAACAGAGGAAGGGGATTGAGGTTGGAGGGGGGATGAAGGAGGGATGGGAAGGGGGAGAAACTGCATAATTAAACTGATCATACTATGGTACGTACACGTATGAATACATTACAACGAACTCCACTTTTAACTATAATGAACCAATTTTAAAAAAAGAAATTAATAGAAGGAAGACCAATAGAGTAGAGGGAGGGAATTGGGGAGTAAGGAGGGGAGGGAGAAGGTAGTGCTAAGGACTGAAATGGAGCAAATTATGTTATGTGAATTTATGAATATGCCAAAATGAACCCTCAAATTATGTAAGACTATAATTCACTAATAAAAACATAAAAAGTAAAAATTAGTGAAAAAAACTCATGATAAATTGTACAAATACTAAACACAGGAAGGTTATAGCACTACAGTTACATGACAGGACTTGATGCTCCTAACCCTGGGCTGAATAAAAATTTTACTACAAAAGCAGGCACACAGCACAGGCAATGAGAGAAAAATAGGTAAGTTGGACTCCAGCAAAATGAAAAACTTTTATATATCAAAGGACACAATCAAGAAGTAAAATGAAACTCACAGGATGGGAGAAAACATTTGCAAATTGTGTATGCAAGGGGTTACACAGAAGCCCTGATAAGTCAGGAACCAAAAGTTTCCACCCAAATTTTAAAAACAGGCAGTGGAGATAAAGAAGGCATTTCTCCAAAGAATATAGACATATGACCAACAAAGTACATGAAAAGATATTCAACATTACTAAGCACTCTGGAAATGCAAATCAAAACCACAGTGATATTATAATCATACCTATTAGGATACCTACTATTAAAACCCCCAAAATAACAAGTGTTGGTGAGCCCATGGAGAAACTGGAACCCTAGTGCACTGTTTGTAGAAATATCAAATCATGCAGGGGCTGGGGTTGTGGCTCAGTGGTACAGCACTTGCCTAGCATGTGTGAGGCAGTAGGTTCGATTCTCAGTACCACATATAAATAAATGAATGAAAAATAAAGGCTTATCAACATCTAAAAAAATTTTAAAAAGCATGCAGCTGCTACAGAACAGTATGGAGGTTCCTCAAAACATTACATCATATGATCCAACAATTCTATTTCTGGGTATATACCAACAGTATTGAAAACCTGGACATGAAGAGATATTTGTACACACATGTTCACAGCAGCACTATTCACAAGAGCCATGTGTCCCACCAACAGATGATGAACAAAATAGTTACATCCATACAAAAGAATATTACTCTGCCTTAAAAATGAAGGAAATACTGACACATGCTACAACATGGGTAACTTTGAGGAGACTGGGCAAGTGAAATAAGCCAGTCAGATATATGAGATATCTAGAGTTGTCAAATTCATAAAATGAAATTTGATTTTCAGGGGTTTGGGGAGGGGCATAGTTTAATGGTTATAAAGTTTCATTTTGGTCCTATGAAGAGAGTTGTAAAGATCTGTCCCACAACAACACACAAATACTTAACACTGCTAAGTTCCACTTCAAAAGTAATTTAGAGCCCAGAACAATAACACATGCCTGTACCCGCCCCCACCCCTGACTTGGGAGGCTGAGGCAGGAGGATTACAAGTTTGAGGCCGGCCTCGGCAATTTAGCAAGGCCCTAAGCAACCGAGACCCTGTTTGTCTCAAAAGGAAAAAAACAAATAAAAAGGTCTGGGGATATGATTCAGTAGTAAAGCACCCCAGTTCAATCCCCAGTACCAAAAGAAAGAAAAGTGATTTACATAGTAAATTTCATTTCTATTTTCCCACAATTTGAAAACAAAACAAAAATAACCGAGTGGCACCAAACAGTTTTGAGACTTAATTCACACCAATACTACATGAAAACAGTGACCCTGATAATCACATGGCATCTCCTCACCGGCAACACGAAGGCAGGGGAAGACCACAGGGGTGGGACTGGGGCAGAGCCAGGGAAGGGCACCGAGGGACTACCCCGCCCCCCGGAAAAAGTACCCCAAGGGTTCCGCCTGGCGCCACTTACCTCATGAGCAGATCAGGGTACTGAGTTTCTTCAAAAACATTTTCCAGTTCTTCCAGCTGCCATGGTGTGAACTGAAACGGGATCCGTGGCTGCCTGCGACGGGACCGAGGAACCACTGGCTCCTCCAGGTCCTCCTCCTGGGGATCCTCGTCGCCGCCATCATCCTCATGGTCACTGTCGTCTTCCTGGTCCACATCTTCTTCCTGGTTCCCTTCGCCTTCTTGGTTCAAGACATCCTGTTGGTTTGGGTGGCCCTCATGCTTCATGTCGTCCTCGAGGCCGACAGCTCCTTCAGCAAAGAGACCACCTTCTGCTGCCGCAGCAGCGCCTTGCTCAGGTTCAGGGTTTGTTTCCCTCTCATATTCTTCCAGAACATAGTAGTCAGTATCATAGTAGTGATACCAACTAGCCATGGCTGGAAAGCACCAGCGGCCACGGGCCTCCACTAAAGTGAGGTGTGGCAACAAAGTTGAAGCCACAAGGCGGAGCTAACTCTACTCCTGAGCTTCGTACTGGCTCTAGGGGTTCTGAGGCGTTTCTACGATCAACGGTTGACGCACGCGCGCTACCCTTTCAAGGATTGCTATTGGCTCTCTGCTTACTGCCAGTTGCAGTGGGTGGGACTTGCTTAGGTGCGTAAATAATGGGGTGGGGCCAAAAATAAGGGTGGGGTGGGGAGGAAATGTTCCAACACGGGTTGTAAGTGGAATGGGGTACAAATTTGCCACTTATTGCAATAAGCCACCTGGATCTGAGCTATGACCCTGTACAAGGGACTATGCTGGATTCCAAGATGACCTAGGGCTAGAGGGGAGGAGGAGGTGAGATTCCACTGACCACAGGACCCCTTGTGTGAACATCTAGAGAATATCTCATAGTCCCATGCTCCATAATTCACAACTTGCCCATGGCTAGGAATTAAACTGAACTGACCCGCTAGGAGGTTGCTTACACAGAGTTCCTACAAGGACACTGAAAGAAAAGCCAACCTCCTATAAGTACCCCAGTAAGATCTTGAGACCGGGTTTATAGAACATTCTGAGTGGCAAGACACACCCTTAAAGAAGCCTCATGAGCCCTTTATGAAGTGTAAATACACCACATCCTTGGTGCTCAGTTCACATCAGAGACCAAGTGTAACCTACCCAGGGCTAATCACATGCTTAGACTGCATGGGGTCTTTCCCTCTGTTGTAGTGAAGGTAAAAGGGTTTGTTAAAGAAATAAATATGAAAGGAGAACAGTGTGCCTAGCTATAATCAATGTAGACAAAAGGATTCTAGTGAGCTGCAGGGTCGGGGAAGGAGGTATCAATGTAGGAAACTCCTATAACCTTGAAAAGCTTATTTGGAGCACAAAGTGAAAGAAACATGGAACTGTAGGCCAGTCTCAATGATTCCTAAAAATATTCCTGTGTTGCTATCTTATCCTGCATATGTGAACTCCAAACTACAGAAAATAAAGGACTTTTTAAATAGAGAGCTACTTGTTGACTAGCTGAGGCTTTCTGATCTTTAAAAAGAGTATCTTTAGTTAAGTACGATGATGGAGGCTTTTTAAAAAATTAGAAAAAAATTGGATGAGAATAAATGCTGTTTGAACCTGCTTGTCTGAGATTGAATATCTTTGGCTAGGGAAGAGAATCCTATACTAATGTAAAACAGTGCTATTAGGACAAGCAAGCAGAATTCAAGCATAGAATTGACCCTGGTGACAAAAACATTCAGGGGGCTGGTATAAGGAGAGTCCCAGTAAGCACTCATCTGCCAAAAATCACCAATAAGGACTTGACATATCTATGAATATGAATCTCACCAGACTTGGGATGTGTCCTGCACCACAGGGTTTCATAACTACCTAACATCCCATACCCCAACAAGTTTAATAACCAAGACAGTATGTCATGAGGAAGGATATGGAGTATGTTTCAAAGGTGGACAATTCATGCCTTCCTTATTTTACCCAAGTGGTCTCAAACTCATTTTCCAAAATTTATGTCTGTAAAAATTGGTTACTTGATTTTCAAAAAGTTTTTGTCAGCATACAGGAAGAAGCAAAATTTTAAGTCTGTAGACAAACAATAGAGGTAGCTCTGGTCTTCACGGTGGTTCTGAGCATGGACAGGTCTTTGCACATTGCAGCACACAGGGTATCAGGACAACAGGACTCAGCCTCTTGCCAATCAATTGAATGCCACCAGATGGGACAAGTGAGATCCTTGGGTTGTATCCCTAGGCAAGGAAGAGAGAGGAAGGAGAAAAAGAAAGAACAATGATGAGAGAAAAGGACACTAGGAAGAGGTGCGTGTTGTGAGGAGCAGGAAAGGACCACCAGCCGAGGGAGGTGGCAGGTAGGAGCACAGGTCTAGAGCCTACATCCCCGTATGTCCTGGACACAGGATGAAGGGGTCTGACCCTCGACCTCCTCATCCACAAAACGGGGATATCTACAGTGTCCACCTCACTGGTGTTTCTGAGGGCCCAGGAGATCATAAACCATCGTCTCCTTTAACTCCACGTATCCAACCTGTCAGCAAACCCTGCGACTCCACCTCAGAACCCCTCCCCGCACCTTTCCCGTTTCCTGCAACACACCTCAGAACTCACCACCACCTTAAGCCTGGGATCCTGCACCAGCCTCCCGTCCCTCTTCTTCCTACCTTTCCTCCTAGCACCATTCTCCACTCAGCAGCCAGTAACCCAACAGTGGGAGTGTGAAGTGGCCCCTGCCATGCCCCTGCTCCAACTTTTCTACGCTGCTGCTTGGGTTGGGCCCAGAGAAGGCACTTCATACTTGGTAACTGGCATTATTTTCTGTTTTCTAGGAATGCCATGGGTTAGGTCAAGACAGAAGGTGCATCTGTTGAGGGGACACACGCTGTCCTGGCACACTTGCTGCACAGGGCTCAGACATGCAGCAGCCAACAGAGGCTTCCTGACTGAAGCACAGACAGGTCCATGTGGCATTTTCACAAGGAAATGTCTCACCAGACGTGGTGATGCACGCCTGTAATCCCAGTGGCTCCGAGGCTGAGGCAGGAGGGTAGTGAGTTCAAAGCCAACTTCAGCAACTTAGCAAGGCGCTAAGCCACTTAGTGAGACCCTGTCTTTAAACAAACAATAAAAAAGGACTGGGGTTGTGGCTGAGTAGATAAGCACACTGGAATTCAATCCTTGATACAAAAAAATTAAAAAAGAAAAGAATGTGTCTTTTCTTCATCACACATTGCCAGAGGATCACAGTATCTCTCCTCTCTTGAGCCCTTATGAGTTAAAAATAAATAAATAAAAATGAAAATGACTAGGGCCTGGCGCTGGGGCTCAGTGGTAGAGTGCTTGCCTAGCACATATGAGGTACCACATCAAATAAGTAAATAAAGGTATTGTGTCCATCTACAACTAAAAAACAAACAAAAGAAATGTGAGACTGGGTTTATACAACATTCTAAATGACTAAAGTAGGATATACAAGGCTGCATGATATGGTCATTTGTAAAGATTTGTAATTATCACCTTCATTAACACAACCCACCACTAATGAGGAATGAATGTTAACTACATTTTAAAAATTATTAAACTCAGAGCCAGGCACAGTGGTGCACCCTTGTAATTCCAGCTACTTGGGAGGCTAAGGCAGGATGATCCCAAGTTTGAGGTTACCCTCAGCAACTTAGAAAGACCCTGTCTCAAAATTTATGAAACATACAAAGTTCTGAAGATGTAGGTCAATGGTAGAGTGCCCCTGGACTCAATGCCCAGTTTTAAAAAAAATTAAACTCAAGCAAAATTAGAATAGGATACTCACCAGATTAGCCATGCAGCAAGTATTGAGCAAAGCCAGGATAGAGATAGCAGCAGTCTGGATACAGGGCCTACTCACTTACCTCTATGTCAGACTGATTTGCAGTGATTTTTGCCTAGGATGGACATCCATTGGGTCTTTAACACACTGAAAGAGTGATTAAAATTTCACATACACATTATGATTCAACTTAAGCATTCTGGTGAATCCTAGCACTCCTGGTGCCCACAGAGCAACACACACCTAAGGCACCTGAGACTGACTGAAGGTTAGATAACTCCAGAGTGCACCATGCAGGTCTGAGATGTGAGGGAACACTGAGCTGTCACACATGTCCCAGCTAGTGTACTGCACACCATGATTAGAACCCCTGGAGGTCTCTCATGTCATAACTGATTGAAAGCTACAGATGGATCATGAACTGAGCAGCCAAGATAGTGGGAGGAGGCAGAGTCCAGCAAGAGCCAGGCTCAGGAGGAGGCACCTGGCTGACAGTCAGAGAGAGGCTGTGGGACTGCCAGCCTGTGACCTCTTTTTGAGCTGATTTGGTCAGTCGCCACCTTGTTTTGTAAGAATTCTTAGCCAGACCGGAGAAACGTGAGGCAGTGGACACTTAGGCATGAGGAACAGTAGGTGAGGTCCCTAAGCCCTATGATACTTTAGGCTTCCTCGAAATGGTTCATTTTATTTCCTAAAATGGCGCTGAAGACAAAGGTAGTTGTGAAAGGGAAAACAGGAGAAATCCCTATCAAACTATGATATTGTGCACAGAACCTATTACTAGAAGTCATTTCAGTGTTCGGGATACGTACGCCTCCTACCACACCCACAAATCACTGTTGGAAGGAAGAGCCACAACACCCTCCATCTGTCCTGGTGCTCTGCTATTTGGCAATAAAATTGGATTATGTCTGAACAAGAGATCAAGTCACTATTTCTAGAGCAAGGAAGGGAGGGTGGAAGGGGAAGGAGGCAGGGGAGGGTGGACTCTCACCCAGGTCCCTGTGCAGGAGCCCAGCACAGGGCACACGTGAGCTAGTGCGGAGGACCTGCAAGCAGAAGCGCCTCAGTGAAACAGCACAGGATGCGCGTGCACTATTGCATCCAGAGTGCAGGCGGTGTGAGCATTCTCCATGCACTAAGCACTGGGCAGGGGTCTACACTTGCCCCTTGCGGTGTTGGATTCCTTGCTACAAACCCAGAGTACTTGGACTTTCTCAAGAGGTGCTTTGACTTTCTTTCACAGGATGTCTGAGCGCCCTATAACTAACTGCTGGGCAAACCCAGTCCTAAGATTCTACTCCCAGAGCTCCTGGCTGTGTGGAGTGCTCTGATTTGAGCATCACTGCAAATACTCAAAGCAAGCTGCCAGCTAACAAGTCATCTCCCCTTATTTTCTGACCCTTACTCTATTATTGGCTGTGGTGTATGGAGGGCTGTGGGTAATGCACAGTGGTCAAGTTTTGGCTAAGTGGTCATTTGAGGTCTTCCCATCTCCACAGCCAATTCTGCCAGGAAAAAAAAAAAAAGAACAAAGCTCATTTCTCAGCTTGTGTATCCCCACAGGTGAGTGCAGTGAGCTCCTCTGCAACACAGTCCCTATTCTGAGGGCACCCCCCCCGCCCCACCCCCACCGCCTTTTCTCATGTTTGGTGCCTATTTTATGGCCATGCCCTTACATGTTCCCCCTGGCAGTTCTAAGGACCAATTACACTTGAAAATATCCAATAGCTGATGACTAAGTATTAGTACCTTGGCTTCCAACCTTAGGTAGGCATCCTTGTCACCGGGAACAATCACCACAAGACAACCAGATTTAGATAATGAGTACTCCTCCTGTCTCTCCTGTCTCTCTGGAGGATCTCTACGGATCAAAGCCCAGCATCTGCAGAGGCACACAGCTTGACCACAGCACCCAAGGCATGGAGCCTCAGCCCAGCTGAATCCACTAATGAACCAGATACTGCAGCCTGGGAGTCTACCAGACCAGGGAAGACATTATGGCTAGTGCAGTAATGGTGACCCATGCTCCAGTGAACTCCAGGAAGCTACCTTTCCCTGGGAACCCAGAAGCCATTTTGTCCTTCCTGCTGTGAGTTGGAGCACCTGGCTTCCTGTTGCCAAATGAAGTCCTTCCTGGAGGACTTCAAAGCTCTGCGATTGTAACAGTGGTCCACTTCACCTTTTGAATATAGTCCTAGCTGTTCTGAGGCTTACTTTAAAAGAGACATGTCTCTCTCTCTCTCTCTCCCTTTCTCTCTCTCTCTCTCACTCTTTCTCTTTTCACTCTCCTCCTCCCTAACAGGATTAGGGAGCCAGGGTTATCATCCCAATTTTAGGCCTAGTTTTCTCTCCTGGAGCACACACCCACCACAGGAAGGAGAGGTTACCAGGTCCATGAAGTGACTATCTCCCAAGTTAACAAGTGAATCACAGTCCCCCTGTAGATAACACCTGGACTCTAAACCCTTGAACACTTTCTTTAAAGGATCGCTGTTCTCTTTGGTGGTCAGAATTATAGCCTCTAGGACTGGCATCCCCTCTACTTTTCCTTTGCTAGCAAAGCAATAACCCTTCCTTTTCCTTATTCTCAAAGCCATATCCTCATTGTGGAGCTCAGGCAGCCTGGGGACAGGCAGCAGTCCCTCTACCTTACTGCTTTCACCACATGCTTCCTGCAGGATTGGGAGAGAGTTTTCAAATGTATTCCATGTCCATACCTGGTTGTGAGGTAGGACCCAAGCTCAAGGCAGCACCCATTTTCCTTGGAACAGGGGCTGGGTGCAGGCCTCCTGTCCCCTGGGGCCCCTTCTCACCCTTCCTGAGCAAAGGCCACCCTGGATCCAAGGCCGATGAGACACACCTTCCCTTGGGCATCAGGGCAGGGGCAATGCCTTCTGGGCACCAAGGTAAATATTTTCATGCAGCCTTTCAGTCAATAGTGTGGAAACTGCCCTGACGTTAGCCTTCTGGGAACACAATTTGATTTGATCCAGGGCCTGATGAGGGTGAGGAGAGTAAGGCATGGCTGGTGGTAGATGTGGAGGGTCGGATTCTGCTCTTTAAGTTTTTGAGGTTTTCAAGATGGTGGAATAGAGGAGGTCGCATTACTGGCTGTTCTGTGCAGTGAAACCAATAAAGCAGACAGGCAGCTTCTCTGTAAGGTGGGTGATCAAAAAAAAGTGGGGGAACTTTACTGGAATTTAAAACTGGACATTCAAAATAGATCGGGGACTCAGGATACTGGATATAATAAAATAAGGAAGAAATCCCCAGTAGCACAGCCACTGCCATGGTGGGGCCAGAAGTTCCAGCCAAAGAGGTTTCTCTGTGAGCAAAGTGGAGGGATAAGGGAATTAAAGGAACCCGCATTTTGGGGAGGTATGAGGTGTGTCAGGGTACAGAGCATTTGTTTAGAGATCAATGACATTGTCCAGCAAACCTGAAAGACACACTACACGATGTCTATGTGGGGGCAAAGAAGCCACCATCTCTCCAGGCGGCATGCAGAGGACAAAAGAAGAAACTATTTTGTAGCCACTGCATGGGGGCCTGCAGCTGAGGTGTCCCATTCCTGTGAAACCTGAGTTTAGCCCAAAATACAGGCCCCGTAAACACACTGTACAACCTAGAGTGTGCTTAAGTGACCAGAAGAAAATCCGATGTGGAGAGAGGTTTACACAGGGGACAACTGGTTGTGGAAACCCATCTGGCTCTCCCCTTGCCCCTACAATACAGCTGTTTGCAGGACCAGCTGGGACTGGGAGAAACACATCTAGCCAGGAACTTGGAAGGGCCAGGGCGGAAGAGATTGGAGACTGAACCTGAGACCCGGAAATGTGGGGTACAAGGATGACACAGGGGACTAAGAATTGGGTCCCCCACCACATGAGTGGAACCCAGGGGAGATCCCTGGGTTATAGTCTTCCAGCACAGACAAGCAAGTACTGGGCATTGGAGGCGTGCTGATTTTAAATCTCCAGGCCAACTGGCATTCAGCAAATAGCCTGGAGCCCACCTAAGCCTAAACCCTGCCTCCAGGAATTCTGCCTCATGGGATGACCTCTCTCACTCCAGCAATCCAGAGGGTGGAGCATCATGCTCCAGACAACCCTGCCTAAAACTGCTGAGAAGAGAAGCTGAGAATATTTTGAACTCCAGTGGAAAGAATTCTTTAACTTTTCATCAAGATTTTTTAAAATTGTTTTCATCTGTTTAATTGGGACCTTAATGGTACTTGAACATTTATATATATTTGTTTTTTTCTCATTTCTAGCATTTTTGAAGCCAGTTATTTTTCATGGATTAGTTTCTTGTGAACTAGGATGTTCGATTAGTATATTTTAGTTTTGTTTTGTATTCTTTTATATTTATTTTTAATTTTTAAAAATTTTTGCTTTGTATATAATAAATTTATATAAGTGTATATATAAACTTACTTTATATATAATATATATATTTCTCCTACCTCTTTCCCTTGATTCTCTTTTCTATTGCTAACAGCCAACCTCTATTGTTCTCTTTCACTTTTTTTAATTTTTTACTTCTTCTCTCCTCCTCCCTCATAATCATCATATCCTACATCACTTCTGTGCTGTCCCTGTCCACCATTTGAAATTATGAATGCTTTTTCAAACTTGCTGTTTTTATTGTAGGCAATAACTGATCATCATTTCTGCTTATTGTGACAACACTGTAGATATCCTAATAGGAACTATTTGGCTTAATGCTGTATATTCTTTATATTGGTTGATGTTATTTGTCTCCCCTAAACAGTGAGGTATTAGAAACTTTCAGGGACACTATAAGTCCACAGGGTAGAAACTGTACTGCCTCAGATCCACACTATTAGATGAGTAGACACACAAACAACAAGAAAAAGCAAGGGAACAAATCATCCCAAACAAACCAAGATACTCCAGTAAAAGAATCCATCAACATCAAGTGGAAGAAATGTCAGAGAAGTTTAGAATATTCCTAGTTAAACTGATATGAAAAGTAAAGGATAGTATAAGAAATGAAATCGGAGAGAAATTATAGGAAGTGAAAGATTACTTCAATAAAGAGGCAGATCAATCTCACAAAAGAGGTGAAATACCTCTACAATGAGAACTACAGAACACTAAAGAAAGAAATTAAAGAACACCTTAGAAGATGGAAAGATCTTCCATGTTCTTGGATAGGAAGAATTAATATTGTCAAAATGGCCATACTACCTAAAGTGCTATACAGATTCAATGCAATTCCAAATAAAATCCCAATGACATACCTTACAGAAATAGAGCAAGCAATTATGAAATTCATCTGGAAGAATAAGAAACCGAGAAGAGCTAAAGCAATCCTTAGCAGGAAGAGTGAAACAGGGGGTATTGCAATACCAGATCTCCAAATCTACTACAAAGCAATAGTAACAAAAACGGCATGGTATTGGTACCAAAATAGAAAGGTAGATCAATGGTACAGAATAGAGGACACGGACACAAACCCAAATAAATACAATTTTCTCATATTAGACAAAGGGGCCAAAAATATGCAATGGAGAAAAGATAGCCTCTTCAACAAATGGTGCTGGGAGAATTGGAAATCCATATGCAACAGAATGAAACTAAACCCATATCTCTCACCATGCACGAAACTAAACTCAAAATGGATTAAGGACCTCGGAATCAGACCACAGACCCTGCAGATTATAGAAGAAAAAGTAGGTCCAGATCTTCAACATGTCGGCTTAGGACCAGACTTCCTTAACAGGACTCCCATAACACAAGAAATAAAAGCAAGAATCAACAACTGGGATAGATTCAAACTAAATAGCTTTCTCTCAGCAAAGGAAACTATCAGCAATGCGAAGAAAGAGCCTACAGAGTAGGAGAATATCTTTGCCAATCATACTTCAGATAGAGCACTAATCTCCAGAATCTATAAAGAACTCAAAAAACTCTACTCCAAAAATTCAAATAATCCAGTCGACAAATGGGCTAAGGAAATGAATAGACACTTCACAGAAGAAGATCGACAAGCAATCAACAAACATATGGAAAAATGTTCAACATCTCTAGTAATAAGAGAAATGCAAATCAAAACCACCCTAAGATTCCATCTCACCCCAATTAGAATGGTGATTATCAAGAATACAAGCAACAACAGGTGTTGGCGAGGATGTGGGGAGAAAGGTACACTCATACATTGCTGGTGGGGCTGCAAATTAGTGCAGCCACTCTGGAAAGCAGTGTGGAGATTCCTTAGAAAACTTGGAATGGACCCTCCATTTGACCCAGCTATCCCACTCCTTGGCCTATACCCAAAGGACTTAAAATCAGCATACTACAGAGATACAGCCACATCAATGTTCATAGCTGCTCAATTCACAATAGCCAGACTGTGGAACCAACCCAGATGTCCTTCAATTGATGAATGGATAAAGAAACTGTGGTATATATATATACAATGGAATATTACTCAGCCATAAAGAATGATAAAATTATGGCATTTGCAGGCAAATGGATGAAATTGGAGAATATCATGCTAAGTGAGATAAGCCAATCTCAAAAAGCCAAAGGATGAATGATATCACTAATAAGTGGATGATGACTCATAATGGGGGGAGGGAAGGGTTAGTGTTAGGGTTAGAGTTAGGGTTAGGGAGGGGGGCAAGTATGGAGGAAGGAAGCACTGTATAGAGGGTAAAGAGGGGTGGGAGGGGTGGGGGGAAGCGAAAAAATAACAGAATGAATCAAACAACATTACTCTATGTAAATTTATGATTACACAAATGGTATGTCTTTACTCCATGTACAAACAGAGAAACAACATGTATCCCATTTGTTTACAATAAAAAATAAATAAATAAAAATTTTTAAAAAATTTTAAAAAATAAAATAAAATAAAGTGGCAGAGATTCTGGAAAAAAAACACACACAAATGCTCAAAAGGATACAAGTACTTGAAGTTATAAATGTTCATCTGAGTACTGGAAACAATAAACCAAATTAAAAATTCAATAGAAAGCATCACCAATAGACTAGACCTCTTGGACAACAGAAACTCAGGCAGTGAAGAATAATACATAATCTGAAAATAGAATTGACCACGGAGAAAAGATGTTAAGAAACCATGAACGGAACTTCCATGAACTATGGGATAACAAGAAAAGACCACATCTAACATTTATCAGGGGGAGTGAGACAACAGTGAAGCTTCTGGCACCTCAGCTGCCGCAGATGATGGAAGGGAACGGAAACGGCCATAAGCACTGCAGCGATTGCGAGAATGAGGAGGACAACAGCTACAACTGGAGTGGTTTGAGTCCAGTCAATGACACTGGAGCCAAAAAGAATAAAAAGAAACAAAAGAAGAAGAAAGAAAAAGGCAATGAGACAGATGGAACCCAGGATCAGCCTGTGAAGATGAACTCTTTGCCAGCAGAGAGGATCCAGGAAATACAGAAGCCATTGAGCTGTTCTCAGTGCGTCAGGGACCTGCCAAAACCATGGAGGAGGCCAGCAAGCGAAGCTACCAGTTTTGGGATATATAGCCTGTCCCTAAATTAGGTAAAGTGGTGAACACCCATGGTCCTGTGGAACTTGACAAAGACAACACCCGCCAGGAGCCCTATACCTTGCCCCAGGGCTTCGCCTGGGATGCCTTGGACCTGGGAGACCGTGATGTGCTGAAGGAACTCTACACCCTCCTGAATGAGAACTACATGGAAGATGATGACAACATGTTCTGATTTGATTATTCCCCAGAGTTTCTTTTGTGGGCTCTCCGTCCAACTGGCTGGCTTCCCCAGTGGCACTGCGGGGTTTGAATGGTCTCAAGTCAGAAACTGGTTGGGTTCATTAGTGCCATCCCAGAAAACATCTGCAACTGTGACACAGAGAAGAAGATGGTGGAGATCAACTTCCTGTGTGTCCACAAGGAGCTGCGTTCCAAGAGGGTGGCTCCAGTCCTGATCCGAGAGATAACCTGGCGGGTTCACCTGGAAGGCATTGTCCAAGCTGTTTACACTGCCGGGGTACTGTTGCCAAAGTCTGTTGGCACCTGCAGGTACTGGCATCGGTCCCTAAACCCACGGAAGCTGATTGAAGTGAAGTTCTCCCACCTGAGCAGAAATATGACCATGCAGCGCACAATGAAGCTCTACTGACTGCCAGAGCCTCCCAAAACAGCTGGGCTGCGACCAATGGGAAAAAAGGACATTCCAGTAGTGCACCAGCTCCTCACAAGGTATTTGAAGCAGTTTCACCTCACGCCAGTTGTGAGTCAGGAGGAGGTGGAGCACTGGTTCTAACCCCAGGAGAATATCATAGACACTTTCGTGGTGGAGAAAGCAAACGGTGAGGTGACAGATTTCCTGAGTTTTTATACACTTCCCTCCACCATCATGAACCATCCAACCCACAAGAGTCTAAAAGCTGCATATTCCTTCTACAGCGTTCACACACAGACCCCTCTTCCAGACCTCATGAGCGATGCCCTTGTTCTAGCCAAAATGAAAGGGTTTGACGTGTTCAATGCACTGGATTTCATGGAGAACAAAACGTTCCTGGAGAAGCTCAAGATGGCATAGGGGATGGCAACCTGCAGTATTACCTGTACAATTGGAAGTGCCCCAGCATGGGGGCTGAGAAGGTCGGGCTGGTGTTACAGTAATCAGTCGCCAGTGAGATTCTGGATAAAGCCACTGAGAATTCAAACCAGGAAATGGAACCCTACCACTTGTTGGTCTAATTTGCACAAACGTGAGAATTCCTGGCAAAGGGAACAGAACTGAACCAGCTTTACCAAACCGCCAGCAAACTTGACAATTGTATTGTAATGGTGTGGGCTACGTGAAGTCACTTATGGCTGTGTCTCTGGTCTCCCTGTTTTCCACTTAATCACATCCTCATGCAGCCATGATCAAGGGAATGTAACTGCTGAAAACTAGCTCATGATTGGCACATTATGGAGTTAACGGGTGAATAATAAAAGTATATATATATATATATATATATATATATATAAAGATTTATCAGGACAGATGAAGGCACGGAGATACAAATCAAAGGAATCCACAATCTTTTCAATGAAATAATGTCAGAAAATTTTCCAAGCCAAAAGAATGAAATGGAAATCAAATACAAGAGGCTTACGGGACCCCAAATATACAAAATTACAACAGACCCACACCAAGGCACATTATATAACATGTGCCTTGTGCATATAACATACAGAATAAGGACTGAATTTTAAAGACTATGAGAGAAAAATACTAGATTATGCATAGGGGAAACCAATTCAGATCTCAGCTGATTTCTCAACTGAGACCCTCAAAGTTAGGAGGTCCTGGAATAATATACACTAAGCTCTGAAAGAAAATGAATGCCAACCAAGAATTCTATATCCAGCCAAGTTAAGCTTCAGATTTGAAGATGAAATAAAAACCTTCCGTGATAAACAAAAGTTAAAAATATTTGCAATGAGAAAGCCTGCACAATGGAACATTCTCAACAAAATATTCCTTGAAGATGAAATGGAAAAAAAAAGTGAAAACCAGCAAAGGAAGAAACTACACTAAAAGAACAGTCAATCAAAGGAGAAAATTATTCAAACTAAAAACTAGGAATAAATCCAAATGACTACAAATACAAATCATATCTCAATAATAACCTTGAACATTAAAGCCTAAACTCATCAATCAAAAGTCACAGATTGGCAGATTGGATTAAAAAACAAGACCCAACAATACGCCGTCTCCAAAAGACTTACCTCATAGGCAAAGACATCCACAGACTGAAGATAAAAGGATGGGAAAAAACATATCACTCACATGGATTGCATAAATAAGTAGGGGTTTCTATCCTCATATCAGATAAAGTGAACTTCAAGCCAATGTTAGAAGGGATAAAGAAGGACATTTCATACTGCTTGAAGGAATCATACTTCAACAAGACATAACAGTCATAAATATTTATGCCCCAAATAATGGAGCATCTACGTACATCAAACAAACCTTCTCAACTTCAAGAATCAAAGAGACCACAACACAACATACTGGGTAACTTTAACATGCCTCTATGACCACTGGATAGATCCTCCAAACTACGTAAGCTACCACATATGTTGGCATAAAATTCTATTACCATAATATATTTTTAGCATCTGTAGTGTTATTCCGATAGCTTCCTTTCCATTGATATTAATTTTTGTGTTCTTGCTTATTTCTTGATGAGATTTGTTTATTTTTTATCAAATATTAGCTGTATTATTTCTTCTCTCATATACTTCTGCTCCTCTTTTTTTCCTTTCTACTACATAATTTGAAAATAATTTATTTCAATAAATTTATTCTAGATTCTTTATGATACAAGTACTTTTTAAACGTTCATCTGAGTACTGTTTCATCCCAGAGATCCTGATAGTTTAAGCTTTTATTATCACTTAGTTCAAAGCAATTTTTATTTACTTTTCTTGTTCCTTCTTCCTTGACTTCTGAGATATTTATAAGTGTGCCATTTAATTTAGAACTAGTTGACGTGGGGGTAGGGTTCTATACATATTAAAATGATTGATATCTAATGTAATAAATCATGCAGGAAATAGTTGGCATGATTTCACATTTTTTAAAAAAGTAATGGAAACATTTTTATTTTGATTGTATTGGTTACATACATGTCAAAATTGTTCAAATTGGATACTTCAAATATGTGAATGTTGTTGTATTTCAATTTTACCTCAATAAAGCTATGGGGGAAAAGAAGACAAAAAAAAGCTTTTGAGAATGTGTTCATAATACCTAACTGTGATTTTTCAAAATAGTGCAAAAAGTATTGTTCATCTGGAAGTCTGAGTTTGAGGTTGCCTCCTTCAATTGAGTGTGGAGGGAAATCCATCCCTCAAGCTTGACATAACAGCACAGTGTACAGAGGAAGCTGTGTGGCAGTACAGGTATTGAAAGCGAGCTTGAAAGTGCAGCACTTCGTTTCATCTGCAGCTACAGATGTTGAACATTTGTGCATTTCTCCCCCAAAACGGAAGCTTGCACCATGCATGAGTGTGACTGAAACCCGTGTGCAGGTCACCAGAACTGAAATAAGTTATTTGGCAGAGCAGACATTCTAAAACCTGCTTCAGGATGTGGACAGCTTCTCTTGAGACAGTCTGAGGTTGGCGTGTTTTTGTTGTCTTTTCCATGTTTAGGGAGGCATTTTTGAACTTTGGAAGCTTTTAAATGTAAAAGGACATAAGGAATCCTCAGCTTAAGGAAATTTCTCATTGTGAGAGGGTTCATCATTAAAAAACAAAACAAAAAAAAACACAAAATCTTCCAGACCCTATGTATAATTAAATATATATGTACAATAGCAGGATATGGTCTATATATACTTGCGTACATGTGCAGGGACACATACACAAACCTATAAACATATCAGGGAAGACTTTTTTTTCTTTTTTTGGTACTGGAGATTGAAATCAGGATGCTCTACCCCTGAGCTACATCCTCAGCCCATTTTTTTCCTTTGGTACTAGGTAATGAACCCAGGGGTGCTTAACCACTGAGCTGCATCCCCAGCTCTTTTTGGTTTTTGAGACAGGGTCTCTGAGTTGCTTAGGGTCTCGCTAAGGTGCCAAAGCGGGCCTCAAACTTCTGATCCTCTTGCCTCAGCCTCCCAAGTGGCTGGGATCACAGGTATGTGCCATTGTGCCAGGCTAAGTCCTTTTATTTTTTATTTTGAGACAGGGTCTTACCACATTTCCCAGGCTTGCCTTGAACTTGGGATTCTCCTGCCTCAGCCTCTTGAGTAGCTGGGATTACAAGTGTGCCCTCTTGGGTAGGAAAGGCTTCCATGTGAAGAAAATCGGTAAGGTGGGAATAAATGCATTATCTCTGTCATTGAATTGATGAGCACAATCAATGACACAGTATACATAAGTACCTGACATGATACCTAGTCGCAGAATAAGCCATCAGAAACATTCACTACTGTTACTCAGTAATACACAACACACACACACACACATACAAACACCCCTCCTGTTATCACTAGAAGACCTGGCATGTGTGGCATAACAAAAAGAGGTCTGATTGGGAGGCACTCACTCAGCTCTTTTAGAGATACACACTGAAATATTTACTGATGAATTGATGATGTTTAGATTCACATCCCAGAAATCCAGATGTAGATGCAAATGTGTTGCATAGGGATTCATAAAACCAGATTGTCTAGGAATAATTGTTGAAACTGGGTGATGGGAACATGGGGTTCATCTTGTCTTTCTCTCTGCTTTTATATGCCTGACACTTGATGGCATTAAACACCTGTAATGATCAGGGTAGCAAATTCAAATGCTGCCAAGGCCAGGCAGGTAACATCAATGAGAGAAGCAAGCAGGGTGGAGATGGGCATAGTGGGGAAGAATATGCCTCTTACAAAGGGGATAGCCAATACTCAGTTCCAGCTCAGTGCTGCTGCCTAGGAATGCTGCGCCAGGACTGCCAGATTTTTCCATCTTTCAAGATGGTCAAATAGCAAAACATTTGCATAAAACCTTCAGTTCCTTAAACATTGACCACGAACTGAAGTATGTTTGATCAAAAAGTACACTGGTCATCTAAATCAGGTCTACAGAGCAGACTCAGGTCACAGCTGCCAATTTGCAAACTGCCTGAGATGCCCATTGCAAATCATTTTCACTCCATGGAACAGAAGTTAATTGAAAGCACTTTAAAGCCAACACTCCTCAACAGCTGTCGCTCTGTGCTGACAGTTTTAACTGTCAGTCCTGCTTCTGCATATACTTTCTCTCTGCTCTGCATCCCTGCCTGAAGTTTCTCCTCTTTATCTTCCACATTCCTTATCTAGTTCTGATCTTAAAGTTCTGAGAACTAAACACCAAGACATTCACGTGTCCAAGACAGGAGGTCTCCAAGCAATGAACCAGGCACCTCCTGACTTGATCATTCTTTCTGGGACATTTTGTAGCTCTTCTTAAGATAAGCAGGTGCTTGTGAGAGTCTTAAGAAATGCTATGCCTCAAGGGTCAAGGCAACCAACTGTGAAGAGTAGGGTACTCTAGAGAGGAAAAGGGGATTTGTGAAACTAATGCCTCTTGTTATTAAGAAATGTTTTCCTGAACTTTGATAATTCTTTCCATCTCCTTTGTTTCTTTTTCTTAAGTGGATGGAAATTTTCAGTTAGACTTTTTCATTAAAAAAAAAGCATATAAGGTATGTCCATTCTTATTACATTTCCTCTCTGCATTCATTCACCCATCCCTCTTCATTGTTCTGTGTATACTAAATGTCACCAATATCACCCTTGATCATTTCTTCATCATCAGATGTCAGTAGTTGTCTGCCTTAGGCTTTTATGAATTACTTGAATTTTCATAAAACCAATTATTGATTTATTCTAAAACATATTGTTACATGGAGGAACAAATGGTGAAAAGTTTTAAAATGCATCAATATTTTATCTTATTGATTTTGAAGCAGGGTGAAAATCTTCTATCACCACATCAAATGCTGTACCCTCACTTATGTTTGAATAGCAAATAAACAACAAAGAATCTTTTAGTAATAGGTATGTCACAAATATTGAATGAGATATGTTTATCCAAAAACATCGGTTTCAAACAGTATTTTTTCTTTTGTCACTGGGGATTGAACTCAGGGGCACTTTACCACTCAGCTACACTCCCAACCCATTATCATCATTATCATCATCATGATCATCATCACCACTGGGGATTGAATCCAGGAGTGTTTTGCCACTGAGTTACATTCCCAGTCCTTTTTATTTTTGATGTTGAAACAGTGTCTAAGTTGCTAAGGCAGGTCTCAAAATTGAGATCCCCCTGACACCACCCTCCCCCCTTGCTGGGATTACAGACATGGGCCATCATGCCTGGCTTGAATAGTATTTTAACTCATTGGTGTGTGTGTGTATGTGTGTGTATTTGGTGCTGGGGATGGAACCCAGGGCATCATCCACTCTAAGAAAATGCTCTATCATTCAGCAATATAGGAAATACTTTGAATCCTTTGTCTTTTATTCCCCATCCACCTGTTACCTAAAGGCCTACCCAAGAAAACCAGAACAGGGTCCCATCTGGGGTGCAATTTTGTAACCAAAAGTTTCATTCTCATCCCCAATGCTAATTCATGCCAATTTAATAATGAGGACATGGTTGTGAGAAAAAAGAAAATGAAGGTTTGTTGCTTTGCTAGCAAAGGAGAAACCAGGGGACTCCAGTCCAAGAGGCTCTGATTCTGCCCTTCAGGGTAAACAGAGACCTTTTAAAGAAGCTATTCAAAGGCTACATTCCAGGTGTGCCCTGGTAGGGCACGTCACTTACACTCTGATGGTGTGTTGAAATTCACTTGTTAATTTGGGAGATACTCACTTCCTAGTTCTTCTGATTATATCTCCTTGCTGTGGAGAACAGATAACAGGGATCCAGCATCACAGCAGTCCAGAGGTTCATGGTGGCAGTTGGCAGGTGACTGAACAAGGTATACATAGGGCAAGGATCATGCTAGAACAACAATAAACAAGATAGCAAAGCATTACTTTTTTGTAAACAATTAATACAAAAGCACTTAGTATTTCAGTAAGTCTCTGAAACATAGGACAAACTTGTATCTCTAGAGTCCTTTGTGCCAGTTAAATATTAGTCATTTCCACATAAGAACTCTTTCTTTATAGCTTCCACCTTTATTTACTTTTGTTAGGACTGTTCCAAGTGTACATCTTAAGTTACATTAAAAAAAAAAAAAACATTGTTTTTCCTTTTAAGTGCCCATGTAGGACTGTACTTTAGCTATACTTTCTTGCCAGGTGTTTAAGACCAAGTTGGTCAAAACTGACCTTGTTCCTCTCTACTGTTAAGAGCCAGCTGAGGTATGTCAGGAGTCACACTTGGGGGCATGAGTGAAGCCTCTTGGCTCCTTTAGTTTTCCTCTACCAGTGGTGCCATCTGCCAGGATGGGTCAAGTTCTTAATGACCATACGTGGCTTCTCTTGGAAGCATCAGGGACATTTCTGTCTCCAATGACCCTCCTCTTTACAGAATGTGCACTGGTTGGCTTCCTGTTCTCTAGGCTCCTCTCAATCTCCCTGATCAGCAGATCAGATGACTCACTGGAGTTGTAGGGCCCTTAGAGGGGTCCCATCATTTTCTGGGTACTGGCTGCGAGGGCAAGGGCCAAATATTGGCTGCTTTTTCCTTGGCCCTTTTACTTCCTTCACTTTAGTCTCCAAGTTTTTGGTTTTAAACATCTAGCAGTCTTTAAGTGGGAGTAATGGGATTTAATTTTACAATAACTCCTTCAATTTAATTGGGGTCAATATTAGCACTAGAAGTTAGCCTTATATTCTATCTGTCCTGTAGGTGATGTCTTCTTATCTTAAATTAACTCAGGTTGTTGTATTAGAAGGAGTACTGCTGCAAAACATTAATAGACAACAGTTATAAAGTTTACAAGAAAATACAAAATGAAATTAAGAAAAGCAAAAACATATTCAGGGGGACTGGAGTTGTGGCTCAGTGGTAGAGTGCTGGCCTGCCATGTGTGAGGGACTGGGTTTGATTCTCAGCACCACATACAAATAAATAAATAAAAAGGTTCACTGACAACTAACAAATATTTTTTTTTAAAAAACGTATTCAGCTACAAATGTTGTAAAGCATCTGTTGTAAATTATATTCACTTGGAGATACATGTATTTGATAGCAGTGGACACAATTTCTTTGAAAGAAATCAGGATTCCTTTCTGGAACTGAAAACCAGGAAATTGTTCGACTGCATCTCCTTTCAGAAGAGTAATGCTTTCTTGAATAAAGGATTCAAGGGTAATAAGAATTGAATGAGAGGTTTCAAGATGGCGGCCTAGAGGGTGGCTGCATTTCATGTTGCTCCAGGACTCAGGATTCAAAAGAAGAGATATTGAGAGACTTGGGACCAACTCAAAGCAGCCGGGTGAGTCTCTCCCATTGGGGAGGCGTCCCAGATGGGATGGTAGTCCCGGAACGCAGGGAACTTTGTGAAGTAGAGCTGCCCGGCGAGACGCCCCTCCCCCCGCTGGAGCAGTGAACTCGGACAACTGGGAGCGTTGTAGAGGAGGCCGCTCAGCACACCGCTGGGACTCGGAGCAACCACTGGGGCTCTGGTGGCTGCCCAGGGGAGGAGCGGCAAGGAGAGCTATGTGGACTCAGAACACCGGGGCCTGCCCTGAGGAGGAGGAGGAGGAGCGTGGCCGCTTGGATTCAGAGTGACTACACAAGAGCTACAGGCGATTGCCAGAGGAGGAGCGGCGCGGCGAGCTATTTGGACTCAGACCACTTCTGAACACCAGGGCCTGCCCGGAGGAGGAGGAGGAGGAGGAGCGTGCCCGCTTGGATTCAGAGTGACTGCACCAGAGCTACAGGCGGTTGCCAGAGGAGGAGCTGCGTGGCGAGCTGTTTGGACTCAGACCACTTCTGAACACCGGGGCCTGCCCGGAGGAGTAGGAGGAGGAAGAGGAGCGCGGCGGGTCGTTTGGACTCGCATTGACTGCATTAGAGCTCCAGGCGGCTGCTCAGAGGAGGAGGCGATTGGTGAGTTGTTTGGACTTAAAGCAACTGCTCCTGAACACAGGGGGCTGCCTGGAGGAGGAGCATGGTGGGTCGCTTGGTCTCGAGTGGCCGCACCAGAGCTCCGGGCGGTTGCCGAGAGGACGCGTGCAGCGGGTCACGTGGATTCAGAGCCACTCTGAGCGACCGCTCCTGAACACCCGGGGGGTTACCTGGAGGAGGAGGAGGAATGGGGCGGGTCACTTCTACTCGGAGTGATTGATTGCCCAGGGCTACAGGCGGTTGGTGGGAGGAGGAGGCACGCAGTGAGTTTCTTGGACTCCTAGTGACCGCACCGGAATACTGGGCGGCTGTCTGGAGGAAGAGGCGTGTGGCGGGTCTCTGGGACTGAGAGTGATTGTACGGGGCCCCAGGTGGCTGCTCAGAGGAGGGGCCGCATAGCCAGGCGATTAGGTGCAGAGCAGGGTCCCAGGATCTAGGAGGCTTCTTGGTGGAAGAGCCTCACAGAGACACGCTTAGGGCGGAGCGAAGGTTCCAGGACTGCGGGCAGATTCTCTGAGGAGGGGCAGCCTAAGGAGATTCATCTGCAAAGGGTGAGGCTCCCAGGCCCAGGAGGTAGGGCCGGGCCCCTGGGAACTTTGCAGAGGAAGGCAGCCCAGCCCAGGCGGTAGCTGTAAATTGAGGGGAACCACTAGGAGGGAACTGACCAGCAAGACCTCCCCACCGGGTGAGACTTCCCTGCCGGGTGAGGTTTCCCACAAGGACGGTAAAACCAGAGACACAGGCCCAAAGAGGCCTTGCCTCAGCCCGCAGCCTAGTTCCCCTTTGGATGACCATTGGTCAACAAGTGGAGGCACCTCTGCCCACTAGCAGGGAATATACCCCACCTGAAGGCCACCACAACTAGAGAGACAGCTTCCTTGTGGAGCACCGCATTATCAACTTCCTCCAAGACTTCAGCCTACTGAAGGCTAAGGGGGGATATATATAGAAATCTTCAGGGACATTGTAAGTCAATAAAGGAAATCTGCAATATCTCAGCGGTCCACTGATACCTGAACAATATGAGAAAACAAGGAAAGAAAATGCTGCAAACAAATCTAGATGTTGCATCAATAAAACCCAATGACCGCATGGCAGAAGAAATGACAGAAAAGGAGTTCAGAATGTACATAATTAAAATGATCAGGGAAGCAAACGATGAGATGAAAGAGCAAATGCATGCACTGAATGATGAGATGAAAGAGCAAATGCAGGCATTGAATGATCGCACCAATCGACAGTTAAAAGAGCAAATACAGGAAGCAAAAGATCATTTCAAAAAAGAGTTAGAGATATTGAAAAAAAAACAAACAGAAATCCTTGACATGAAGGAAACAATAAACCAAATTAAGAACTCCATAGAAAGCACATCCAGTAGGATAGAACACCTGGAAGACAGAACCTCAGACACTGAACACAAAATATTTAACATTGAAAACAAAGTTGAACAAACAGAGAAGATGGTAAGAAATCATGAACAGAATCTACAAGAACTATGGGATATCATGAAAAGGCCAAATTTAAGAATTATTGGGATTGAGGAAGGCCTAGAGAAACAAACCAAAGGAATGAACAATCTATTCAATGAAATAATATCAGAAAATTTCCCAAATCTGAAGAATGAAATGGAAAATCAAGTTCAAGAGGCTTATACGACTCCAAATACACAAAATTACAACAGACCCACACCAAGGCACATTATAATGAAAATACCTAACATACAAAATAAAGACAGAATTTTAAAGGCTGTGAGAGAAAAGAACCAAATTACATTCAGGGGGAAACCAATACGGATATCAGCAGATTTTTCAATCCAGACCCTAAAAGCTAGAAGGGCCTGGAACAACATTTTTCAAGCCCTGAAAGAAAATGGATGCCAACCAAGAATCTTATACCCAGCAAAACTTACCTTCAAATTTGACGATGAAATAAAATCCTTCCATGATAAACAAAAGCTAAAAGAATTTACAAAAAGAAAGCCAGCATTACAGAACATTCTCAGCAAAATATTCCATGAGGAAGAGATGAAAAACAAAGAAGCAAATCAGCAAAGGGAGGAATTATCCTAAAGGAATTGTCAAATAAAGGAGGAACCAAGTAGTGTCAAATAAATAAATAAAAAATTTAAAAAATGAACCGTATGACTAGGAAACCAAATCATATCTCAATAATAACCCTGAATGTTAGTGGCCTGAATTCATCAATCAAAAGACATAGACTGGCAGATTGGATTAAAAAGAAGGATCCAACAATATGTTGCCTACAAGAGACTCACCTCATAGAAAAAGATACCCATAGACTAAAGGTGAAAGGAGAGGAAAAACATACCATGCACATGGACTCAGCAAAATAGCTGGAGTATCCATCCTCATTTCAGATAATGTGGACTTCAAGCCAAAGTTAGTCAGAAGGGATAAAGAAGGTCATTTCATACAGCTTAAGGGAAGCATAAATCAGCAAGATATAACAATCATAAACATCTATGCCCCAAACAGTGGCTCATCCATGTATGTCAAACAAATTCTTCTCAATTTCAGAAACCAAATAGACCATAACACAATAATACTAGGTGATTTTAACACGCCTCTCTCACCACTGGACAGATCTTCCAGACAAAAATTGAACAAAGAAACCACAGATCTCAATAACACAATCAATAATTTAGACTTAACGGATATTTATAGAATATACCATCCAACCAAAGCACATGCACTTTCTTCTCAGCAGCACATGGATCTTTCTCCAAAATAGACCATATTTTATGCCACAAAGCTAATGTTAGCAAATACAAGAAGATAGAGACACTACCATGTATTCTATCAGATCATAATGGATTGAAGTTAGAAATAAATGAAAGAGTAAAACACAGAAACTATTCCAACATCTGGAGAAAAAACAATATGCTATTATATGATGAATGGATAACAGAAGATATTAGGAAGGAAATTAAAAAATTCTTAGAGGTAAATGAGAACAAAGAAACATCATATCAAAATCTCTGGGACACTATGAAAGCAGTACTTAGAGGGAAATTTATTTCATGGAGCGCATTTAATAAAAGAAGTAAAACTCAACAAATGAACGACCTAACATTACAGCTCAAAGCCCTAGAAAAAGAAGAACAGAACAGCACCAAAAGTAGTAGAAGACAGGAAATAGTTAAACTCAGAGCTGAAATCAATGAAATTGAAACAAAAGAAACAATACAAAAAATTGACAAAATAAATAGTTGGTTCTTCGAAAAAATAAACAAAATTGATAAACCTTTAGCCACACTAACAAAGAGAAGACGAGAGAAAACCCAAATCACTAAAATTCGGAATGAACAAGGAAATATCACAACAGACAGGATTGAAATACAAAACATAATTAGAAGCTATTTTGAAAATCTATACTCCAACAAAATAGAAAATTTCGAAGACATCAACAGGTTTCTAGAGACATATGAATTGCCTAAACTGAACGAGGAGGACATAAACAATTTAAATAGACCAATTTCAAGTACTGAAATAGAAGAAGTCATCAAAAGCCTACCAACAAAGAAAACTCCAGGACCAGATGGGTTCTCAGCCGAGTTCTACAAAACCTTTAAAGAAGAGCTCATTCCAATACTTCTCAAAGTATTCCGTAAAATAGAAGAGGAGGGAACCCTCCCAAACTCATTCTATGAAGCCAATATCACACTGATACCTAAAACAGACAGAGACTCATCAAGGAAAGAAAATTTCAGACCAATGTCCTTAATGAACATCGACGCAAAAATTCTCAACAAAATTTTAGCAAATCGCATACAAAAACATATTAAAAAGATAGTGCACCATGATCAAGTGGGTTTCATCCCAGGAATGCAAGGTTGGTTCAACATCAGGAAATCAATAAACGTAATTCACCATATCAATAGACTTAAAGTCAAGAATCACATGATTATTTCAATAGATGCAGAAAAAGCATTTGATAAAATACAGCACCCCTTCATTCTCAAAACACTAGAAAAAATAGGGATAGTGGGAATATTCCTTAACATTGTAAAGGCCATTTATGCTAAGCCCATGGCTAATATCATTCTAAATGGTGAAAAACTGAAAGCATTCCCCCTAAAAACTGGAACAAGGCAGGGATGCCCTCTTTCACCACTTCTATTCAACATCGTTCTTGAGACTCTAGCCAGAGCAATTAGACAAACCAAAGAAATTAAAGGGATACGAATTGGAAAAGAAGAACTCAAACTATCCCTGTTCGCTGATGACATGATTATATATTTAGAGGAACCTGGAAATTCCACCAGAAAACTCTTAGAACTCATAAGTGAATTCAGTAAAGTAGCAGGTTACAAGATCAATGCTCATAAATCCAACGCATTTTTATACATAAGTGATGAATCTTCAGAAAGAGAAATTAGGAAAACTATCCCATTCACAATAGCCTCGAAAAAAATAAAATACTTGGGAATCAATCTCACAAAAGAGGTGAAAGACCTCTACAATGAGAACTATACAACACTAAAGAAAGAAATTAAGGAACACCTTAGAAGATGGAAAGATCTTCCATGTTCTTGGATAGGAAGAATTAATATTGTCAAAATGGCCATACTACCTAAAGTGCTATACATATTCAATACAATTCCAATTAAAATCCAAATGACGTACCTTACAGAAATAGAGCAAGCAATTATGAAATTCATCTGTAAGAATAAGAAACCCAGAATAGCTAAAGCAATCCTTAGCAGGAAGAGTGAAACAGGGGGTATTGCAGTACCAGATCTTCAACTCTACTACAAAGCAATAGTAACATAAACGGCATGGTATTGGTACCAAAATAGAAAGGTAGATCAATGGTACAGAATAGAGAACACGGACACAAACCCAAATAAATACAATTTTCTCATACTAGACAAAGGTGCCAAAAATATGCAATGGAGAAAAGATAGCCTCTTCAACAAATGGTGCTGGGAGAATTGGAAATCCATATGCAACAGAATGAAACTAAACCCATATCTCTCACCATGCACGAAACTAAACTCAAAATGGATTAAGGACCTCGGAATCAGACCAGAGACTCTGCAGATTATAGAAGAAAAAGTAGGTCCAGATCTTCAACATGTCGGCTTAGGACCAGACTTCCTTAACAGGACTCCCATAGCACAAGAAATAAAAGCAAGAATCAATAACTGGGATAGATTCAAACTAAAAAGCTTTCTCTCAGCAAAGGAAACTATCAGCAATGCAAGGAAAGAGCCTACAGAGTGGGAGAATATCTTTGCCAATCATACTTCAGATAGAGCACTAATCTCCAGAATCTATAAAGAACTCAAAAAACTCTACTCCAAAAATTCAAATAATCCAGTCGACAAATGGGCTAAGGAAATGAATAGACACTTCACAGAAGAAGATCTACAAGCAATCAACAAACATATGGAAAAATGTTCAACATCTCTAGTAATAAGAGAAATGCAAATCAAAACCACCCTAAGATTCCATCTCACCCCAATTAGAATGGCGATTATCAAGAATACGAGCAACAACAGGTGTTGGCGAGGATGTGGGGAGAAAGGTACACTCATACATTGCTGGTGGAGCTGCAAATTAGTGCAGCCACTCTGGAAAGCAGTGTGGAGATTCCTTAGAAAATTTGGAATGGACCCTCCATTTGACCCAGCTATCCCACTCCTTGGTCTATACCCAAAGGACTTAAAATCAGCATACTACAGAGATACAGCCACATCAATGTTCATAGCTGCTCAATTCACAATAGCCAGACTGTGGAACCAACCTAGATGCCCTTCAATTGATGAGTGGATAAAGAAACTTTGGTATATATATACAATGGAATATTACTCAGCCATAAAGAATGATAAAATTATGGCATTTGCAGGCAAATGGATGAAATTGGAGAATATCATGCTAAGTGAGATAAGCCAATCTCAAAAAGCCAAACGACGAATGATATCGCTAATAAGTGGAGGATGACACATAATGGGGGGGAGGGATGGGTTAGTGTTAGGGTTAGAGTTAGGGTTAGGGAGGGGGGCAAGTATGGAGGAAGGAAGCACTGTATAGAGGGAAAAGAGGGGTGGGAGGGGTGGGGGGAAGGGAAAAAATAACAGAATGAATCAAACAACATTGCTGTATGTAAATTTATGATTACACAAATGGTATGCCTTTACGCCATGTACAAACAGAGAAACAACAACATGTATCCCATTTGTTTACAATAAAAAAAAATTTTAAAAAAATAAAATGGAACAAGCAAAAAAAAAAAAAAAAAAGAATTGAATGAGGTTGAAGAGGTGCTTTTACTAACTTAAACAAAACCCCAGGATAGGCTGTATTCTGGAGGTATCACTTCTAGGGCTTGCTATAATACAAAATATCCAGGCAGTGAGTGTACCTGAGCCCAGGTGATACCCTTTATGAGCTCAGATCATCTCAATATGGAAAGCAGAAAAAATTACCCTACGGGATTCCATTTCCCAAAAGAGAATGTTCTTAAATGTAAAGGGACTTTGTAGCAGACAAGCAAGATTTCAATTATTTCTGCTAAAGATAGTAAAAATTGTAGTCTCAGACTAAAAAAAAAAAGAAAAATTGAATCACAGGTAAGAAAGAATGCATCATGCTGCTACTTAACATATCTCTCATTTCCCCATTTCCCCAAATTAAAATACTTGTTAAACCTAAAAAAAAAAAGTATTCAGTTTGTGTTGCTTTTCTTGTGCTGGGCTAGCTTGGACCTGGGGTAAGTGGCACGCGGAGTCAAGACTCAGACTCCAGGAGTTGGGTGGAAGCAGGCATGTGGCGAGCAGCCTGCAAACTTGTTTATTGCAGAAGTACACAAAACTTTTATAGTTCTCTTGACCAATCATCATTTGCCATGGTTACACCTTGACCAATCATCATTTGCCATGGTTACACCTTTGACTAATCATCATTTGCCATGGTTACACCTTTGTCCTATCTGAATTGACATCCTTTTCTTAGGTCTCTCAAGCCCGGCCCTTTGGTTCCCTTGGTAACACTGACGTCAACTTGGGGAAGTTATGTACTTTCCTAGATGGCTGAAGTGGAATGCTCCTTCTGGCAGGTTCCCATATATTGTTTCCTGAGTCTATATGAATGTTAGTTAATGCAATACAATATTACATCTGAAACACGAATCAAAGAAAAGCTAAGAGAGCTCTAAACCCCCTTTTGTGGGAAAGTGGCAAAATATTTTCATGTTTCACAATGTTAACCTTTAAACTGACCAGGCTTTCATTATCATGTAAAAATACATTTAAATTTCCACCCCAGCATAAAAAGTAACATAAAATTTTACATACATCTTATGGATAACAGTTCCAGTTACATAACATTAAATGACATATATACATAACAAATTTATTTGGAGATTTAAGTTCAAAATTACCATTACAGACAACTTTAGTCTGGAGAACACCAGCTTGGTAAAGTGCTCTCCTAAGCTTTATATTTTAAAACTTGTATACTAGAAGAACATGAACATATTTAATATACAAAGAAAAGCTAAAATTTAGTGTCACAATTACACATATATCCTCCTATAACTAGGTTTAATTTCCACAGTAAAATTCAGAATCCACAGATGATTACAGGCTTGTAGAGTTTAGCAGTACTAGCAAAAATCTCTTATACATTTAGGGAACAATGCTAATGATGAGAACACAACTTAGTCAAGCAGACAGATATAAGACAGTTTCTCAAATGCAGTGTGGCACATTTGGCCAGATCTAATGTATAAAAGATAGCACTTATTGGTTAAACCTATATGAACTTTCATTTTATAAACTCTCACAGAACATTTAGATAAGGCTCAGACAAACAATGAGTTTCAGATATACACGTATCTCTCGTATAGCTCTCAAATCTTACACAAATTGGTATTTATCAGTGTGAGGTTTTTTAACAGGAAGAACAGGCAGAGGAGGATATCTGGCAAAGCCAACTCAAATTACATTTTAAACAACAGTACAGAAGAGAATGAATTCCAATTAATTTCTCTTTTTTAAGAGGTTATTTTTTTTTGCCCCCTGGGGCAAGTTATTTTCTCCTAAAACAAAATCTTGGTTAAGATAACATTGATCACCTTTCTCAGGGTCCCTTTGGTCTAAAAGGCCTTACTCACTTTTAGTAGACCTCGAACAGAGCAGGCTCTATTTCCTTTTCCTTGGAGGCACTTTCAAATGAGGTTGTTGCTTTTGGAGTGAGAATGTTATCTGTACCTTTAATTGACACAACAAATTTTATCCCAGGAGAGTGATCCAACAGTCTGGCATATACAAAATCTGTGCCTTAATCTTTTCTCCTTCCAGTTTGCATTCAAGGGGTTGGAGCACAGGGTATTGCTGTTTGACCAGTCTCCCTTATCATCGTCATAATGCCATCAACAAGTGAGTTCCCCACTGTCAATTGTACCCAGAGACTCTCTCTTTATATACACATACATCTAGGGCACTCTGTGCAATGAAGATCACATTGACGTACAGAAATTGTTAGGGACCTCTCTTTGCAGAAATCAGCAGAGCCAAGACACAGGCGCTTGCATACATGGGGACTAGGGAGGCCCTTGTATTTTAGCTCTGTAGGCAACAGGCAGGGCTGCAACCAGAAGTGTCCCCTGGCCAAATGAGGCATCCTGTCAGATCTTAAAAGGGGAGACTATTTTGTCCCCAAGTCATAAGTTAATAGTACTAGAACCCAGTGCCCCATTCTTTGTGACTGGTGGTTTTTACCCCCACCCCACCCCCATAAGATAGGATAGTTAATCAGACAATGAGGTTAATGGTTCCCAAATAAGGTTTTTTTCACAGTGAAATTAGGCATTCTAGTCTACTCCTTTGTCCCAGAGTGGTGGGAAAATGCAAACGGGGTGAATCCAAATGGAGGTTACAAAAAATTCAGACTTAAGGACTAAAACTGCCCAGCTGAATAGAAAGTCGTGGGTCAAGTCAATAGCCTTGGTACCTTCCCAACACCTGTACAGCATAGATTCCAACAATTAGCCCCAATGCTTTTAATGTCTGTTCAGCATGGACTCTGATCAATGCCTTTATCCAGAAGCCTAAGTCCCTGAACTACTATACTCAAGTGGAAAAGCTTTCTGCAAGTTTCCCCCTCATATCACAGGGAGTTCCATCTTTTTTCCTCTCAAACTAATTTTACTTTTTTTATTTTTGTCCTCTGCCACCATCCATGATTTTCATACTTTGAACCCATGAGACAAGAACCCAGAAAGAAAATCTGTGAGGCCTATAGCTCACATGGATTTCATTTGTCTACTGAAGCAGTGAACCGGGCCCTGTTCTCAAACTCTGATTTAATTCCCATGGGCAGAGTGGCTGGAAATCAGGGCACACGCCAGATCCTCTTTGCCCATTTCTCTACAGACCCAGCTTCTTTCCTGGGATTTTCTTTTTTCTCCTTTATCTCGGGACTGGTGTCCCTGACCCACAGTAGGAAGATTTGCAGCTGCCAGGGGCCAGGCAGAAAGGCAGTACTCAGACTGTCAGCACAGGATTGAAAGGATTAAAAATAATTTTTTAAAATTCTCTTTTGGTACCCTGCGATATTCGCACATTAGAGGAAACACCTTTTTGCATCCAACTTAGTTTTTGACTGTTTAGACTCCTTATTATATAATTGCATACATGCCTTTACATACAGAATCTTTCCCAGCTACAAGATCACAGTTATTCAGCAAACCATTCAAAGACCAGATTGCTACAGTAAAACATCTTTTTCTTAGACAGCTTTATACCTATAGGTGGCCCATTCAGCCAAGATCTTTCCCAAGAAACAATCTATAGGATCAACACAATATTGCCCGTGTCATAAAGGACTAGAAAAAAATACAAACAAAAAACAAAGAGACAGACAAACAGAGGATCTCCAAACCATGGCCAACAGAAGGGAACCTTTAAAACAGACAGACCAGATGGGGCAAATTCCCCCAAGTTCCCAACTCCCACTTAACCATGACTTCTACATCAGCAGCACCACAGATGTCCCCATGCAAAGGGACAGATGTTCCCATAAAGGGGAACCAGATGTGTAGAATCAAGGGTCTCAGTGTGCACACCAGAGGAGCTTACTGAATGGCCAAGGTGTCTCGAATTTACTGCATTCAGTTTCCTTTTTCTCAAAGTAGACCAAGATGGAGCAATCCTTACAGTGCAGGGAAGGAAGGTGGGCATTCCCTGAAGCAAAGGGGGCTTCAGCAGCTGCTGGAAGTCTCTCAGTCCCTCCATTTACTCATAGGAATAGCTCCTCTGGTTCAACTCGAGGCACATTTGCCAATCTCCTAACTTTCCAGCAGTCAGCTCTCAGAAAGTTTGCCTTATATCCTCAGCATGGGAGTGCAGTTGCTTGGAGGGCCAGGCCTGCCCAAGAAAGCCAGAGTAGAGTCCCATCTGGGGTGCCAATTTTGTTACCGAAAGTTCCATCCTTGTCCCCAATGCCAATTCATACCAATTTAATAAGCAGACAAGGTTTTGAGGAGAGGAAAAGGAAGTTTTATTGCTTTGCTAGCAAAGGAGAAACACAGGGGACTCCAGTCCCAGAGGCTCTGATTCTGCTCATCAGGGAAAACAGAGGGCTTTTAAAGGATTCAAAGGCTACATTCCAGGTGTGCTCTGGCAGGGCATCTCAGGTGCACCCTGATGGTGTGTTGAAATTCGCTTGTTAATTTGGGAGACAGTCACTTCCTAGTTCTTCTGGTGACATCTCCTTCCTGTGGAGGACCGATAACTCAAGGTAATCTTGTTCTTTGCCCCCAGGTTAGGGAGGGGGAGAGGGAAAAGAGGAAAAGGAAAAAAAACATGTCCCTTTAAAAATAAGCAGCAAGGGCTATATTCCAAATGTAAAGTGGACCACTCTTACACATTCACCCCATGTATATTTTTGTTTTAATTCAGGGGGGATTCAGAAAAATGTTATGTGCTTCAACTTAAGCCATTTCTATATTATATAGAGTCATATATAATATGTACAATTATACTCATATATATATGACAATCCTTACCCTATACTATATAGCATATGTTACAAACATGTTAAATACAAGCTTGTCTGTATTGTTGAAAACACTGCCCTTTGAAATATGCCTTGTGAACCAGGTCCTTCCCATCAGTCAGTTCAGGATGAGGCAGAGAAAAGAAATCTCCATTTCTTCTTAGATTAAGTCCCAGAAGGAACTGGAAGGAAACAGGAACCCAGTTGTCCCATTAGATTCTTTTCGATGATGTTCCCACCCCTACCTGTCAGCACTAGTCCACTGGAGGAACAAGAAGGAGCCTCCTTCACATTCCTGGAATCCAAGGTAACCCCAGCTTGGGACAGTGGTGCAGCAGCAGCATTCTATAAGGCAAGGTGCCAGCTTGTTTGAGAGCCCCTTACCCTGAGGGAGCAATTGCTCCTGTGTCCCAAAGACAATCTGTGTGCTCCCCACAGGCCCTCAACTCACATTAGTGTTCCAACTCCAGGTCTGGGGACCTGAATGGCCTCAGCCAAGGCTGCCTAAAGCAGTCCTGCGGGTCCTCCTCTGCATAATCGCCCTTGGTGCCTTGGAGCACCCCATTCGCATCCCCCCCCTCACAGCATGCCTATTTTGGTGGCTGCTCACCCCCTTGTGGGAGCCACAAGTGCCTAACCTCTTCCCCCAGGATGAGGACAGCCTGCCCAGAGGGGAGCCAGCTCACCTGCCTGCAGAGGCCCTGACATCTTGCATCTGACTCAGCATTTCATTCTACCCACATTGCAACCATTTTCATTCCCTTCTTCATCCTACGTCTTTACAGTCTTACTCTTCCTCACGTCCCTTCCTAAGTGCCCTGTCTCCTTCCTCTCCTTCCTCCCCTCCACCTCCTGGCTGGAGTTGACATGGCCAAGTGCCCTGTCGGACTCACTGGAATTGCCTGAAGTTATCACTGGAGAGCGCGTTTCTATTCCTTCTTGGACTGAGCTCATGGACGAGGAGCCCTATTTTATGTCTCCAAATTCACCATGCTGACAGAGATTCTCTCCTTCACCAAACTCTACAAAGGCTCCCCTGAGCTCTTTTGCACCAACTGGGTTAGACTTTTGGGCTTCTGACTTTGTTTCTGCATTGTCCAATTTTAGCAAAACTCTTACTCAGTTGAGCCATCCTCCATACCTAGTCACTCATTCTTGGTATCTGATCTGGTTCTTCATGCTTTACCATCTCCAGGTGATATCTGATCACCTTGGCCTGACATGGGCAAGAATCCTATTTGGTCCACTTGGCCAGAATTCTCCGTTACCCCAGGTGTTTCCTCTTAATAATTTTCCATCCACTGAGCTCCACCCTGCTATTATTTCCCACTTGGTCATGCTGCATTACAGCTGAGCCCAATCTCTCCTCACACTGCAAGACCCCACTGGGGCAACCTGCATAGCTATCTGTTTTCTCACCCACACCACTCCACTGGACCCTAGGAGCTCACTGCTTCTGGACCCATGGGGTGGCTCTGCTGCAGCCTCTGCCCATCCCTGACTCTGGGCTCCTCCTCTCTCCCTATACCTATCTTGTTATTTCCCCTTGATTAAACCCTTCAAATGCAAATTTTAAAAATTTAACAGGTGCCATGACTTGAATAGAATCAGACTGATCATTAGACTCCTGAACCTCTCACCCAGGACCCTAAGGGTGCACATTTGAAGACTTTTCCTCCATTGCTGGAGGTGTGGGATCCAGTGATGCATCAGAGTCCTGAATCATTGCTCCAGACAAGCTTGTGTTAAAGCCGGAAAGGAGAGATTTGACGACTAAGATTTTGAGTACTTTCTGAAGCTGGGTTAGAGTTCCAGGCTTCTTTTGAAAGGCACCTCCTGGACTAGAAGGCCTCTCGTTAGCTGTCTCAAGTGGGAAAATTCCTTGAGCTGGAAAATATCTTCCCTTGGTCTTTGTGAGGCCTTTCTGTTCTATATGATCCTGTTTCTCCCATAGGAATGTCCAAGCTAAGTTAAATCCTTCAGTTGAGCCCCCACTGGCTATATATTCTGCCAACTCTGTCCATGATTTTGCAGAGGATAATTTGGAACATCATTGGGCTCTTGGGGAAACTTAAAACCTCCCCAAATTTAGGACCTTTCCCTTTCCACTGGTTCTGCCTCTTCTTCCTTCTCCTACCACCTTCAATCCTGTCTTCAGTAGCCTTGAATTCTTTAATAGGTGCCATACAAGCTCCTACACCTTTATGCCTCTTTCTGCCCCTGCCAGACATTTTCCTTTCCAATTCAGCCTCTCAGATCTCTATAGTCACTTTCACTTTAGACCCTTTGTTCCCACTGGGGGCTTTCAAAGGACTCAGGATCCCCCAGCAGTAACTGCATGAAGCTCAAATGGATAAAGGCAAATTGGAAATAGCCTCAACATTTTACCCACTTACATGGGTTTTGGAGACATTCAGATAAGTGGTAGATATTTCCTCAGCCTCCCATCTAAAATATATTCCACAGTCTCCATAAAATGGTATAGTAGGGCAAAATAAATGTTAAAAGTCTACTCCACAAATATTGGATGATCACATATATATAAAGTGGGTATAAACCAATGAAGGACTTTTTGTTAGCTACTGGGGATTGAACCCAGGGGCACTTTACCACTGAACTACATCCCAGCCCTTTTTATTTATTTTAAATTTTGAGACAGGGTCTAGCTAAGTTACTTTAGGGTCTCCTAAGTTTCTGAGGCTTGCTTTGAACTTGTGATCCTCCTGTGTCAGCCTCCTGAATAACTGAGACTATAGATATAAGCCACCATTCTCAGCTGAAAGTAATGATTTTTGTATTACTGATACATGAATAAAATTTTAAAATTAAAGCTCGAAAAACTGTGTATCTGTCTCTATGTTTATGTATGAATATAAATTATGTATATGTGACATTTTCTCAACTCTGGGTGGTATTAACTAAAGAATCCATAAAATCCCTTAGGGGAGTCCTGTTCAAATTGGCTTAGAAATAAATGAACACTTAGATAAATTAAATATTTTTACAACTCCCAGGAATATAGGAACAAACCCAAATACTTTTCAACTTAATGTGATGGGTAAATCTTTGTAAATAAGATTAGTTTAATATTGTTGGTTTAATAAAATGTCTTCTGAGTTGTCAGTTTTAAGTATAATGTGAGTGTATATTTTCATTATATTGGGTTTTACTAGTCAAATAGATAGTGTTATATCTATGGATATTTAAGAGTATTGAAACTATAAATTCAGCCTAAGAACAAATGGACAAGTGAAGGTGTAACCTATGGTTGAAACTAGGTAAAATGTGATGACTTTGTTTTATAAGACTTGGGGGGAAAGTCATCAAATCAGATTAGATAGTCAAATCAAATAGTAGGTAACTATTTGTCAAGGAATGACTGGAAATAACTAGGAAACTAATTGAGCCTAATATGTTGCAAAACACATTTTTCTCAAGTGTGACTTATTTCTTCTTGAAGCAAGGTATTATAAAGGTAGATAACTAGAGGTATATGGGTGAACATCTTGCCTAGAGATAACTAGAAACAGCTGACAAACTACTGGCCCCCCACAAAAAAGTACTTCTCTTTGCTAAAACTTTTTTGAATGTGTTATGACTGCAAATAACTAGTAGTAAATAGGCATTTGGTTAACTGCAGGTAACTAAATATGATTAGAATAACTAGTTAAAACTGGAAATCTGTAGGGATCCAACTTGACCTAACCACAGCCATCTTACATTGGGTGGACTTTGAGTAAAGAAGTAACATTATCCCAGTCAGCAGGATCACCTGGTTACTGTGGTGGGAAGAAGAAGGTATCAGGCCAGGGGCAGGAGACAAGTTAAAAGTTCTGTGGCTCCCCCAGAAACATCACAGCAAACTGGCTTCACCTTCTTCTTTGAGGGCTGTTCAAAACTCAGAGTGCTGTAAACATTGTGCTGGTTTTTAGAAGACACCGATGGACTCCTCTGGAATCTGGTATCTTCCCAAAGTGGCAGTATACCAGGTAGTGGGCTCGCAGGCTTTTGCCAGCCATCAGCCCTCATGCTTGGTGTGGGGGGTGGGGAAATGTCTGCTGGGTTACTCTTTTCTCAGCTGAGCCTTGGTCTGTTCTTGCTGGTTACTTAGGTAAGCAATGATGACCAGCTTAAGGGTGACATATCTCTGAGGAACTGGGACTATGCTATTTCATCCATTGATTCAGAAAACTTGGCCTTGTAGATGCCACAGGGAACCAACAGAAACTGGGTTCTTTCCTTGTCGTACTTAGTGTTCCTGGAGTAACGACCATTCCCAGATTGAAAAAGCCCCTGATGCTTTGGGAGCAGTTGACTCCAACAAGATGACCTTTAATGGCAATAAAGCCTAACTCCCCCTGAAAATAAAATAAAATCTACTGTATTGGTTCCTAGAAAGAAAAAAAAAGGTTGAGCCCAGAAATTTGTGGTTATTGAAGAGAGCAGCAATATTAAAAAGAAGTCAAACTTTGCATGGAGACAATAGGAAAGATAATTGGAGAGCACCTCAGGAATTGGCCAGACCTTGTAACGGTGACCCACTTCACCTTTTGCATATAAGCTCTGAATATATGCTCTGAGTGTTATTTTTAAAGGACATGTTATTTTCCTCTTCTCCCTCTATCCCTCTGTAACCAGGGGCAGAGAATGAGATTACCTTGAGTTATCTGAGATCCGCAGGAAGGAGATGTCTGCCAGAGGATCTAGGAAGTGAATGTCTCCCAAATTAACAGGTGAATCCTTACACACCATCAGGCATCCTGGGACCCCCTACCAGACCACACCTGGAATGCAACCTTTGAATTATTCCTTTCAAAGCCCTCTGTTTCCCTTGATGGGCAGAATCACAGCCTCTGGGACAGGAGTCCCCTGTGGTTTTGCTTTGCTAGCAAAGCAATAAAACTTCTTTTTCCTTTTTCTCAAAACCGTGACCTCATTATTGAATTGACATTAATTGGCATTGGGGACAAGGACTGATTCAGTTACAACCCACTCCTTGCAGGCTCAAGGTGGGGCTTAAACTCTAAACTTCTTTTAAGGACTTCACTTTGAGAAGAATAATAGATATGGAGAATGAAAAAAATCCCCGAGGTAATGTGACCTGGGAAAGGGGAGTGAAAAAGAAGGCCACACACTGACAGCCTTCATCTCCCAAGACAAATGTTTCCCTGGTGCCGGCTGCAGACAGGGAGGTGTTTTATCACCCCTAAAGTAACAGTCTCTAGGCGGCGTTAGTCTCCTTCAAAGTAACTCCTCTCCCGACACTGCCCAGAGACCGCCCGTCCCAAAAAGCTCAAATTCCTGAGTGCTCAAGGAAACTGACAAGCTCACTAGACCACCCCTCAAAATAACCTGTATAAACCCAGTCCCTGTCTTTCTTCAGTGGCTCATTTTCCACCAGAAAAGTGGCTCCATGGGTGCCATTTCATCCCTGTATCTCCTGTGAAACTGTGTTCCTGAGAAAACAGCTGAGATGACTCATGAGGTTTGCATTTTGCCCAGTCTTTTTTTGCTAACTAAGAGAGTCCCCCAGAATTCCCCTGTTCTCACACGGACACCTAGGAAGTTGTTTCCCCAGGAATCATTTTACCATGCTCAGTCATCCAGGCTCTCAGAAGCCACTACAGCTGCGGTCCAAGGGAGCCCAGCTACTGCTCCTGCTGTTGCAGGCCTTGGCATCATCCACGTGGTGTTGGTTTTGCAGGCATGCAGAATGTAAGAGTTGCAGGTTTGTGCAGGCTTCCACTGAAATTTCAGAGGAAGGCCTGGGAGGCCAAGCAGTGTGTGGCAGGGTCAGAATCTCTGCAGACAGCTCCTGAAAGGGCAATATGTGAAGCTGTGAGACCAAAGCTGAAGCTGCAGTGGAGACCACAGGAAGTTAGAGATGCTGGAAACAGGGACCAAGGAAACTGTAGGCAGCAAGCAGAGACAGCTAAGAGAGTGGCCATGTGGGCTGAAGTCAGCAAGGCCATAGGGAGCTGCACAAGCCCGTTGGACCCATATACGGGTCCAACAGAGCACCATGTACTCTGGACACCAGAGATGGAGCTACAGAATTTAAAGTTTATACTGCTGGATTTTGGTCTGGCTTTCCTCCCAGCCCTCCTTTTTATGTCCTCATTCTTCTCTTTTGGAATGGAAATGTTTACCCTCTGCCTGTCCCACTATTGTGTGTTGGAAATATGTAACTTTCTAAAAAAATTTTACAGGTGCTCACAGCTAGGACTTTGCTTTGAGTCTCAGAGAGGACTTCTGACTTGGGCTTTCAAGCAATGCTGGAACTCTTGAGACTATGAAGACTCTTAGAGGTAGACTGAATGCAGTTGACACTGTGAGATGTAACTGAAGAATTGAATAGGAGAACATCCTTTTTACTCTAACTCTGAATTTCATGTTGAAAGAACTTATTAATCTGAGATGAATAGTAATACATAACTAATAGGATTATAGGATATCTAAAGATAACTGCTAATACCTATTGGTGTCAGAAGACTGAAAAGGACATTCCTCAAACATAAATTCTAGTTTTATTTTGGAATAGTGAGTTAGTACCATATGTAGGTGGGCCTAGATGATGAGTTACACTACATATAGCTAGTGATAACTGGCATAATCTGTCCATGCTAGGAAACTGAGAACAACAATAGTCTTACGTCCAATTTTGTATTTGCTTGTTCTTATGAGTTGATTGTACAGAGACTCAGTAGGATTGAGGTAATTTGCTAACTAGAGCTACCTAGAGTAAACCAGAAGCATGAATTATAGGTGTTGAAGGGATTCCTGTGCTGATCAAGGAAAAAAATTTGACCACAAAGTGGCACACACAAAATTTACTTGGATGAGGCTGGGGCAGATTTGAGGTGGGAAGATATCTCATAGCATGAGACTGTCCAGTAGGTGTTAAATCAGGACTAGATAAGAAGAGAAGAAGAAGCGTGCTTGTGCTTATAATCCCAGCAACTCCAGAGGTTGAAGCAAGAGAATCGCAAGCTCAAGGCCAGCCTTAGCAATTTAGCGAGGACCTAAGAAATTTATCAAGAACCTATCTCAAAATAAAAAATAAAAAGGGCTGGGAATGTGACTCAATGGTAAGTGCCCCTGAGTTTTCCTTTTGCACCAGGAAGTGCAAAAGAAAAAAATATATATAAAGTTAGAGAAGATCACAGGCAGGGGTGGAGGTTGCAGAACAAAGTATATATTGGATCAAGACTTATGAAGAGGACAAACAGGGCAGAATGAAGGCATTTTAGAACTGACATCTTTAGAAGGGTTTTCCTTTACATTCTACTGTCCTAGAGTAGTAGCCTAAAATGAATTTCTCAGAAACTAGTTGTAAATTGGCAGCAACTGGCTGACTATGGTCCACAGACCTGTTTTAGGTGAACAGCATACTTTTTGAGAAAACAGTAGAATTAGTTGATAACATCTATAGAATGGAAGATTTCATAAAAATATTTTTATTTCTGACTTATCTTGAAAAACTGGAACATCTTTCGGCCATGACCTCACATTCCCACCCTGCAACACTGATCTGGGGCTGAATGTTGGCTATATCCCCTTGCAGGAGACACAGTCTTTCCCAGATCACCATGGTCTCCACCCATCTTGTTTCTCTTGCATGTTACATGCCTAGCCCTGTTGGCATTTGATTTTGCAGCCCTTGGTCATTTTTTTTCTGTAAATTATGAAAAAAGGAAAGCATATATAAAAATAAAATATGAGATGAACATTCATATACCCATCATCCAGTTTTAATAATTACTATACATAGCCAACATTTTTTTGTTTGTTCTAATTAGTTAAACATGACAGCAGAATGCATTTTGACTCATCATACACAAATGGAGCACAACTTTTCATTTCTCTGGTTGTACACAATGTAAAGTCACACCATTCATGCAATCATACATAGGGTAATAACGTCCACCTCATTCCACCATCTTTCCCACCTCCATGACCCCTCCGCCCAAGCCAAAGTTCCTCCATTCTTCCCTTGCCCCCCACCATTATGGATCAGCATCCATATATCAGAGAAAACATTTGGCCTTTTTTTGTGTGTGGTGCTGGGGATTGAACCCAGGGCCTTGTGCATATGAGGCAAGCACTCTACCAACTGAGCTATATCCCTAGCCCCACATTTGGCCTTTGGTTTTTGGGGATTGGCCTATTTCACTTAGCATGATATTCTCCAACTCCATCTATTTACCTGCGAATGCCATAATTTTATTCCCTTTAAGGTTGAGTAATATTCAATTGCAAACGTATACCACAGTTTCAGTATCCATTCATCTGTTGAAGGACACCTAGGATGGTTCAATAGTTTAGCTATTGTGAATTGAGCTGCTATAAACAGTGATGTGGCTGTGTCACTATAGTATGCTGATTTAAAGTCCTTTGGGTACAGGCCAAGGAGTGGGATAGCTGGGTCAAATGGTGGTTCCATTCCAAGTTTTCTAAGGATCTCCATACTATAGCCAACATATCTCAATCAATACCCTAACTAAATCTTCAACATTCTGGTACCTACCCCTGGAATATTTGAGGCAAATTCACTAATCACATTATTTCATCAATAAGCATTTCCATAACCATTTCTAAAAGATAGGTCATTTTCAATAAACATAACTGTATTATCCTTAGCAAAGCCAAATCATGAACATTTCTTTTCTCTGGTTTCTTTTATTCCATAAATTTAAGGTATAGAAAATAATATTTTTATATACACATTGAAGTTCTACCCTCTTCATTTGTAAAAATTCCTCTTCAATTTATTGCCCTCACCTCACTTCCTTTCTCTGTCTTGATTAATAATGGACAAATGGGAAGGATTGGTCTGGAAGAGAAGGCGAGGAATAGAAATACAAATGGGAAAATGTGAAACTTAGGTAACAGTGCATGGAAGTACTCCTTATGTTTGCATAACTCCTTTACATCTTCAGATTTTTTTGAAATATTTCTGAATTTGTCTGACCCCAAGGATAACTGTACACAAGGTATAGGTTCTTACCATAAAGATCCTATCAATAAGAAAAGAGATACAGTGGTTAAGTGGCTTGGACCAAGTTACAGAGTTAGTAATAGAAATAATACAAAACCCAGGTATGGTCTCACAGTCCTGTAGTCCCAATTACTAAAGAGGATCTCTTGAGCCCATGAGTTTGGGACAAGGCTAGGCAAGTTATGTAGGCAGCATCCCTTAAAATAAAATGTATGCAGATACTATTCAAAAATATGTAAATTGTGATATTAAAAAATAAAATGTGTGTGCGACAATAAAAATGTAGCGTTTTGTATGCAAACAAAGCAAAGTTGTTATCAGTATAAAATAGACTGTCATAAGATTTTTTTATGTTATCCTTATGGTAACCACAAAGGAAAAAATCTATAATAGGTACACTAAAAAGGAAAGAGAAAGGGATTCAAGCTTATAACTCTAGGAATTGCCAAATCACAAAAGAAGAGAAAAAAAATGAGGAGAAAAAGAGCAAGGCTCTACAACACAAACAGAAAACAATGAGATGACAATGCTAAGTACTTACTTATCAATAACTACATTGAATGACATTGCATTAAATTCTCTAATCAGAAGACATTCTGTGGCGGAATGGATTTTTTATTTTTGATATGGAATCTCATTAAGTTGCTGAGTCTGGCCTTGAACTTGCAATCCTCCTGCCTCAACCTTCCAAGTAGCTGGAATTACAGGCACCCTCCACACTTGGCTCTGAATTTTGAAAAAGGTCCAACTACACTCTGTCTAGAAGGCACACACTGTAGCTATAAAGACTGATAAAGGTGGAAAGTAGAGATAGAAAAAGATGTGCCATAAAATTGGTAACCCAAAGAAAACACAGGTGACTATACATAATGGAGATAGGAAAAGGTTTTAGCTGGTGTAGTACTGCACTTCCATATTCCTAGTGACTCAGAAGGCTGAGGCAAGTGAATTCCAAGTTCAAGGCCATCCTCAGCAAATGAGCTAGATGCTATCTCAAAATAAAAGGTAAAAAGAGCTACGGTAGAGCATCCTGGGGTTCAATCAAAGAAAGGAAGGAAGGAAGGAAGGAAGGAAAGTAAGAAAAAGAGAGAAAGAACGAAAGAAAAAAGAGGGAAAGAAGGAAAAAAAGAAAAAGGTTTTCACTATGCAAATAGAAAAATAATGTTGCTAGATAATGGCAAAGTGTCAATTCATAGGGACATACAACTGTAGATATAGCTGCACTAAATTTTGGAGCACCTAAATATGTAAAGATACTGACAGAACACAAAATAGCAATACAATACTAATAGGGGATGTCTCAATACTAAAAGGGGACCCATTCTTTCCTATCTCCAAACATGTCTGACTTCACTAAGGATAAGTTGGAACTGCACTGGGAAACTGGAGACCTCTCTGGCTGGCTCCTCTGAGATCTCTCCTGTCCCATCGGCCCTCTCCTCCTCTTCCTTCAATATCCTGGATCTTCCCTTTGCCTCCCTGAAATCCCTTGATCTGTGCCCCTTCAACACCCTCATCTCCCTACCCTGCTGTCCACCCCTGCAGACTCTTCCCTCCCCCACTGCAGCCACTTAACTCCCTATGGTCACCATAGCTTCTGCCCCTTTCCTCATTAGGGGTATCAGGGACTCAGGGACTCCCAAACCTGCCATGTGACACAGAAAAGCTTCTTGGAAAAAAATGGATTTTTCATCTACTCTGATGAGTTTGGGAGTCACTCTGAGACTCCCTTGATGTACCCTTGGTCCCTCACCCAAACTGCAGTGCACAGCAAAGAAAATCAGCCTCCTCCAAAAACACTGGCAGGAAGCTTAAGTCCTCACATTGAACCCGTAACCTTAGCTTGTCCCATCTTCCAGAAACACATTCCAAACAGAATTACAAAGTCTAGTAAAAGCAATGGTCAACTCTCTTTATATCAGTCAGTGAGTTTTGTACTTTTGTGCTTCTGCCTGACTCTTTGCTAAAATTGGAGAATGAAAGGCATAAGATCTGTGTCGTGTCTGTTTTTGTATGCACCCACCTATGCAGGTGCATGTTTTACATACGCAGAGGTGTGTGAATATGTGTGTGTATGTGTGTGTGTGTGTAGTTTTGTACTTTTCCTATCTCAGAATATTTTCACATTAATGTATGATATCCCTTAAAGAAACTCTATGCTAACTGGCTGAAAACTAAATAAGTGTTTATATAAGTAAAATATTACTTATACTCCCAGAAAAAAAATTTTTTTGGTACTGGGAGTGGAGTCCAGGGGTGCTTCACCAGAGTTACATCCCCAGCCCTTTGTATATTTTTAAGTTTTGAGATAGGGTCTCACCAAGTTGCTGAGGCAGGACTCAAACTTGCCATCCTCCTGCGCCAGTGGGATTATAGGTGTCCGCCACCATGCCTGGCTATATTCCCTGAAATTTAACAAAACAACCCTAACATCTAATGTATCCCATTGGGAAACAGTATTTGTATAAAAAGTAAACCCAAATAGCTGGGGTTGTGGCTCAGGGGTAGAGCGCTTGCCTAGCATGTGTGAGGCACTGGGTTCGATCCTTGGCATCACATAAAAACAAATAAATAAACCCAAATGTTTAAACATTCATGTTCATGTGGTTTAGGCAAATCTTTGGCAAAAAAGACTGGCTTGATATTCTTGGTATAATGAAAACAGCTATGTCTTCTGAATTACCAGTAATAATTACAAGCATACATTTTTATTTTATTTTCACATGTTCTTCCTAAACATACAATGGTATATTAGTCAAACAACAAGTAGTATATGGTCTAGAGGTTTTAAGATTGTAAAACATGTAACTGATGTTTAATCAAACTGAGTCAGCCTGACAAACTTTATTTCACATCAAAGATGTTTTATATCTGCCTAAAATTAGGTTCCAAAATCTTGGTCATTTAGATTACCTTAGACTTGTGCTAAATTATGTTAAATAATAGATATTCACTACACATCTAGATCATTTCTAAGTAATAGCCTGCTAAATGTTAACTACTAAGCACAGGGTAGTAAGTTTAAGTTTATATAATTTGTGCTTATTCTCAGAAGTTACAGAGGCTAAAAACACACCTCGGTCTGTTAAGAAATATGTTAAGTTCCTGTCACACTGAGAAATTTTGCTATCAGGAAACATATACCTATAAAAATTGAGATTTCATTCAGAAGATTGTTAATCTGCTACAAAATGCTGTTATGTACCACACAAGACACAATGATCTACTTGCTAGCTTTTTATGGAAAATAAAGGGTACCACTGGTTGAAAATTATCATGAACACACATAAATAAAAATACTTGCAAAAGTAAACGGGTTTTATGCAATGCATTGCAAATACATTTTTCTTTTAAGAAATAAAAGTTTTTTTCCTAAAGTGAAATGAGTGGCTTTGTAACTGAAAGTTTGGTCCTTGTCCCCATGCCAATTCAATAACGAGGATGTGGTTTTGAGAAAAAGGAGAAACGTTTTATAGCTTTGCTAGGAAAGGAGAAACACAGGGGACTCCTGTCCCAGAGGCTGTGATTCTGCCCATCAGGGAAAACAGAGGGCTTTGAAAGGAACAATTCAAAGGCTACATTTCAGGTGTGGCCTGACAGGTGTCCCTGGGCACCCTTGATGGTGTGTTAAGATTCACTTCCTAGATCCTCTGGCAGACTTCTTCCTGTGGAGCAAGGTAATCTTGTTCCCTGCCCAGGTTAGGGAGTGGGAGAGAGAAGAGGAAAAGGAAAACATGTCCTTTTAAAAAATAAGCCTGGCGCAGGGTCGGTGTTCGCGGAGGCTGCGCCTGTCGGGTCTACGCTCGCGGCTTGCGCGTCGGCGCGGCGTTTCCTGTCCCTGGTGCACTGCAGCGCGGGCCCGCGGCCGGACCCAGCCCCACCATGGCTTCAGCTCTGGACGAGCTGCAGAAAGATCTAGAAGAGGTAAAGGTATTGCTGGAAAAGACCACTAGGAAAAGAGTACGTGATGCCCTCACAGCAGAAAAAAACAAGATTGAGACAGAAATAAAGAACAAGATGCAACAGAAATCACAGAAGAAACCAGAACTTCTTGACAAAGAAAAGCCAGCTGCTGTGGTTGCTCCCATTACAACAGGATATACCGTGAAAATCAGTAATTATGGATGGGATCAGTCAGATAAGTTTGTGAAAATCTACATTACTCTAACGGGAGTTCATCAGGTTCCCACTGAGAATGTGCAGGTGCATTTCACAGAGAGGTCATTTGATCTTTTGGTAAAGAATCTAAATGGGAAGAGTTACTCCATGATTGTGAACAATCTCTTGAAACCGATCTCTGTGGAAGGCAGTTCAAAAAAAGTCAAGACTGATACAGTTCTTATTTTATGTAGAAAGAAAACAGAAAACATGCGGTGGGAATACTTGACTCAGGTTGAAAAGGAATGTAAAGAGAAAGAAAAGCCTTCGTACGACACTGAAACAGATCCTAGTGAGGGATTAATGAATGTTCTAAAGAAAATTTATGAAGATGGAGATGATGATATGAAGCGAACCATTAATAAAGCCTGGGTGGAATCAAGAGAGAAGCAAGCCAAAGGGGATACAGAATTTTGAGACTTTTTAAAATAAGTTTTTCTAGGAACTGTGATGTGGAAATATGGATGTTTCCAAGAAGGGAATGTTGGAGAGCTGCACATATAAATTTGACGTAAATATTTACACAGTAAAGGCAGTAAATTCTCCATTTCTTTACTGGAGGATTTATTTAAATAAAATGTGCTTATTAAATACTTACTCCAAAGATGGTTTCATTGGTACCTGGTCATTATTTTTCCCCCAAGAAAGGGTTATATGGTATTTTCATTGAAATGTAAAAAGCGAGTCTTACCTATGAAAATGGTACATTATGTGTATTTTTGTTCAGCTAGAAATATTTGCTTGCCTGTAAGTTAGAACATCAGCTCCCACCAATGTAATGAGTAAAAACTGAAGTTTTGCATAAAATGCAGTTGTACTTGTGCTTAAAAGTTGCTGTAGAGTGATTGCTTATTTCCGGCTTAACCAGTGCATTACCATGCACTAATAATCCAGTCACATGTTTGTGTGTAGATTTAAATAATTACAGAATTGAAATTGAAACTAAATCAAAACAAAGATAAGCATCTTTTTTAGGAGCAATTAGTAAGGTCTGCTGTGGATTAGATGGCATATAAAAGTAATAACTACTAAGCAAAAAATTTGAAAATTCATCTATTTCTAGGTTCAATAAAGTTGGATTTTTATTTTAAAAAAAATAAGCTCAGAATTATAATCAAAAGGTGAATGGACCACCATTACATTTTTCCCAAAATGACACAGAGAAAAATGTAGGACAAAACCTGAATGGATAGGGTGTGTCCTGGAACATTTGTGGGAAGACTGAGGACATGTGATTGAATCTGGTTAAAATAGGATGAGTTTCAGTTATAAGGAAGAATGAAATTATGGCATTTGCTGGTAAACGGATGGAACTGGAGACCATCATGCTAAGTGAAATAAGCCAGACCCAGAAAGTCAAAGGTCAGATGTTTTCTCTGATATGTGAAAGCTATTGCAAAATAAGGGGAAAGAAAACTCACATCACACAGGTGGAATTCCATCAAAATAGAAGACCAATGGAGTGGGGGAAAGAGATTGAGGGAGAGGCAGGAGGGACAGGGTAAGGGAGGAATAGTGGAATGAATCTGACCTAACTTCCCTATGTACTTTTATGAACATACCACAGTGAATCTCATCAATATGTATATCCACAGGTACTAATTCAGAAAAGAAAAAAAACACACCTTTTTTTTGTACCAGGATTGAACCCAGGGGTACTTAAGCACTGAGTAACATTCCTAGCCCTTTTTAATTTTTTTAAGGCAGGGTCTCACTAAGTTACTGAAGCTGGCTTTGATTTCAAGATCCTCCTGCCAGACCTCCTGAGTCATTTGGGATTAAGGCATGCAACACCATCCACAGCTCAAACTAACATTCTTTTTCTTTCTTTCTTTTTTTTTTTGTACCAAACCCAGGGGTGCTTAACCACTGAGCCACATTCCCAGCGCTTTTTAAAAAATTTTTATTTCCAGACAGGATCTTCCTAAATTGCTGAGGGCTTGAGCTAAGTCGCTGAGGCTGGCTTTGAACTTTTGATCCTCCTTGCCTCCCGAGTTGCTGGGATTACAGGCGTGTGCCACCGTGCCACCTAAACTCACCTATTCTTTTTTTATGTATATATATTTTTAGTTGCAGATAGACACGGTATCTTTATATTTTATTTATTCTTACATGGTGCTAAGGATCAAAACCAGTGCCTCATATGTGCTAGGCAAGTGTTCTACCACTAAGCTAAAGCACCAGCCCTAAACTCACATATTCTTTTTTTTTTTTTGCATTGCTGGGAATCGAACCCAGGGCCTTGTGCTTGCAAGGCAAGCACTCTACTGACTGAGCTATCTCCCCAGCCCTAAACTCACATATTCTTAACAAAACCACACACAGCCTCTCATGGCAATATGCAAAAAGACCGTGAACAGGTGCTGGCGTTGTAGCTCAGTGGTGGAGCACTTGCCTGGCATGTATGAGGCACTGGGTTCAATTCTCAGCACCACATATAAATAAATTAAATAAAGATCTGTGACAGCAACAACAAAATATATATACATATGTTAAAATATAAATGTATATGTAAATATATATATATATTAAAAAAAAGAACTGTAAAGTGATTCACTCTCATGACTGTATTTCAGTCCTGGAAACAGCCTCAGAAAAGATTTAAAGGAGAAAACTCATACATATACAGATGTTCATTCATTCCAATGGCACCAGGGAACAACCCTATGCAAACGAAAGATAGGAATGCACATATTTAATTAACTACGAAGAAAATGATGAAATGTCCCAAAGTACTTCTGAAATACAGTTAAGTAGAAAAAGGGGAGCACATTATTGGATATGGAAAGTAATTGTTGAAGAGCCAAAGAGCTGAAGAAAAGGGGATGGGGACCTGGGGAGTCCCCATCTGCTCCAGGCCCCTTCTCTCCTCCTCCCTCCAAGTGGCAAGATTTTTTCTTTTTTCTTTTTTTCTGGTTGTAGCAGGGATTGAACCCAGGGGCATTTAACCACTGAGCCACACCCCAGTCCATTTTGTTTTCCTTTTGAGATAAGGTTGCTCAGGGCCTCCCTAGATTCCTGAGGCGGGCTTCGAACTTTCCATCCTCCTGCCTCAGCCTCCAGAGCCACTGGATGACAGGTGTGCACCACCATGCCCAGCACAAGATGCTTCCCTTCCTTCCCTGGGAGCAGCCTGGGATTCTGGAATGGGAAGTGAGGAGAGGCCAGGCTCACCAGGAGGTCAGGCAGTGTGTGGGGTCTGCCAGTAGAGGGCAGCTGCTGAAGTATTCCAGTCCAAAAGAAGGGCTCATGGTCACTTCTGGATGACTGTACTGAGCCCCTCTTTTCAGTAATTCAGTCGTTTGTGGGTTCCAGGGTTCCAGGGAGGGGCACTCACCTTCTACTCACTGTCCCTCTGTCCCATCTGTGACCCTGCCGCCGTGGCATTGGCAGGGGCTTGGCTGCCACCTAGAGAACCCGGAGGCAGCTCTGCACAGGAATGTAGGCTCTCTGCTTGCTGGGAAGCTATTTCCAATTGTGTCAATAACTGCCTGGGAGATTTCAAGAGGAGTGATTAAAAGTTTTCTTTTGGAATCTGTTTTTGTCAGGACCTGAACTAGCTACTTCAAAGATGAATTTTCCTCCTGGGGACTTTTGAGGCAATACAGATTTGCACATTGTGACACTCTACTGAGGGGGCTGGCTTTGTGGGTCCTGCCAAAACCCAGCTTGACGTGCTTTTTTCTCTAACAATGTATTTGCTACAGTTCATATGGGAAGCACTTTGATATTAGGCTGCCATATGTATGAAAAATTCTCCAGACTCCTGTGTCAGGCGACTGCAATTTCACACTGCAGGAGCCTCCCATAAATCCACAAGTGTTTCTTGTTCTCTGTCTGGAAGCAGCTTCAGAGCTGGGCCTGCCAGCAGGTGGAAATGTGGTTGTAACTTGCAGGCATGTTCTGATGACCAAAGGAAACTCGGGAGAAATGGGGTGGGGTGGCCATTCCAGGATGTACTCTCAATAAAGACCCTACACGTGTGTTTGTGTGCCCACGCTCATGTGTGTGCAAAAGAGAGAAGGAATAGCCAAAGCGGGGGATCCCGACTCCTGGCTTGGAGAAAGAATCTGAGGGCTCGGCTGTGCACCAGGCCCTACCAGGTGACTGGAGAAAGAGGCCATTTGCCACCTGTCCTTCTGACTACTGCTGAGTGTGGGGAAACCCTCCTCAGCACCTCCCAGGGGATTGGAAAGGGAAGCCTCAGAACTTGGGCACGTGCCTCCTTGTTTCTGAGATACTTCCAAATGTAGTTCCAAATGGGGAACGAACGCTAACGAACATGATGTCCATGTTGGAAATATTCCACAATGTTTGTGTGTGTACATATGTATGTGTGTATATATATGTAAAATATATGTATATATTAGATATATTTAAAATGTACATATACATAGTTAAAGTGCACTACTGAAATAACAGAAGGCAAAGGGTAGAGTACAGCTAGTGAATGAGGGGGCAGGAGGAGTGAAGTTTGGAAAGAGAAGGTTCTATGGAAGGAAACTGATCAATTATGTTATGTGCATATACAAATATGCATAATGGATTCCCTTATTATGTCTACTTATTATACAACATTAAAAGTGAAAAAACAGTTAAAGAAATAATGTCCTTCCAAAGGAGTCTTTGTATGCTACTTGCATAATGAAGGCTTTCCAGTTATCAGCCTGCTTTCCTAAAAGTGCTCATTGGACACTCTTGCTTCGATGGTATTGTTTCTTTGCAAGCAGCAGGACCTCCGGGGCAGAACAGCTGCTATGTGGCCATGTGCATCACAAAAATGGAGGGCAGTGAACTGAGATTCGAACTAAGGACACGAGTGTTCAGTTATCACCTTCCCATAAATCCTGCGAGTTGCCTTTTAGGGAGTTTCTCTCAAGAGTCCAGGATTCACAAGTGAACTCACCATCGTGGCTGGAACTCAGCCCTGTGTGAAGACACACTGTTTTCTTGCTAGAGACCTGGCCTGCCCCTCCTTGCACATGTTGGAAGTCCCAAAGGGGCAGAGCGGAGGTGGGCATGGCAAGATGGGGGAGGGAACAAAGCTGAATATATGGGTCAGTGTGAACCCCCCATGGAACTTGGGAAAAGGTGAAGTGCAGGGCCTACTGATGTTGACCCAGGCATGTCACCTCATTAAGGCAGGGCTCCTTGTTATTTTGCTGAAATGTCCCTTCTGGAAAAAATTACATCACATTTTACATACCCCAGTATGTACATGAAAAAAACTATATTGATGATTCACTTCTTTATTGCCAATAAAACTGCTAAGGAAATATGCTAAGGAAATATGCTAAAGAAATAAGTGCATGTTGGGCATCAACAGCAGCCCATATGTCAGTGCCAACAGATAAACATATCAATGATCTGGTTCCGGAAGAAGGATGGCATTCTAGGGCCCCTCCAACACCTGGAGTTCAAGGTGATCCTGGGTAGGAGGAGGTGCATTTCTCAGCAATGACTCCCTCAGCTGTTTCCTGAATTTGGCTCTCTTATTCTTAAACCAAACCTGTATCAGAGGGAAATAGGCACTGGTTTAATATCTTGAAGTTAATGTCATAATGGTAAAAGAGACATTATGCAGTTCTATAGGTCACTTGGATTTTTAAATTGCACAGCAGAAACTTTTTTGTTTCTGTTGCTTTAGGGTTTCGAAGTTCTGGTAATGGAACTCCAGGCCTCACACCTCCTAGGCAAGTGCTCTCCCACCAAAAGCTATTTTCTTATTGCTCAAATGCCTCAGGGGGCCTGGGTTATAGCTCAGTAGGGAAGGACTTGCCTAGAGTGCAGGAGGACCTGGGTTCCATCCCCAGCACCACAAACAAGCAAACAGAACAACCTTAGGAGACTAAACGCCCTACCCCCTCCTTCAGCTCATCCTTGGTGAGCACCAGGCCTGTGCCCTGCTCTGGAAAAGGCCGGGTGCCTTACTTTCCTCCTTCCAGTCTTATGTTCTTCACAGCTTTCTTGCAGGTGTTGGATGCAGGTCTAACTTGTGAGTGGCTCTTGGTCCCTCATGCTAACCCCACACCTGCACAGTCTGCATCCTGGCAGCTGTCCCTGGGCCATGCTGCCTCCTGCTCCCTCACTAGGGATAGTTTCACCCTGTTTGTGGGGATGTTGGCCATGACAACATGTGGGCCCCATCAAAGTCACATGGAGGAGTACAGCTCCCTGTTTGAAAAGCCCCTGCTCAGGGTGAAGTCAATATTCAAAAGGAAGGAGCATGTGGGACTTTGGCAGGGGGTTCCCTTCAGGGTGGCCACTGCATCATTTACCTCTGAAACCTCGTGAGAACTGAAAGGGATCTGGAGTGGAGGCCTGGACGCTGCTTTGATAGTGTCAAGGGAATGAGAGCAACACAACCCATTGTCAGTCTCGCTCCCTGCAACCTGCCACCGCCTCCCAACCTTTCTGGAGACTGGACAAAGTCAGCTCACAGTTTCAGCTACATTTCCCAGATCCTGGACAGTGGTGCCATTGACCAGCATGGAGGGGCACCCTTGGCCCCACTGTTCAACCAGGACATGCAAAAGCTGTCCCTCATTCCTAAGGCACAAAGCTGCAATCAAAATCGCAAATATTAAAATACAAAAGGAAAAAATCCTGTCAGGTGTCATTATCCTCTCAGCCTCCTGCTTGATGAGCTTTCCACTGTATTTAATTCTTTGGTAAGTTCTCCACTGCAAATTGTAAATGACCCAAATGGCCTCCCTGCCCTCACGCCTCCTTCAGCTACATGAATGTATAATTTAAAGAAGGCATGTGTAAGAAAGCTCGGGCTGAGGGGGATCCAAAGGTTCTGCCCCTCAAGTCTACGTAAACATAATGTAAAATTAATTTAATATTCTTTTGATTGGGTCACTCTTTAGACAAATTTCCCAACTTTTGCAAACCTTTGCCCTACTGCAACCATAACATTACCATTTTGGCAATGTTTTCAGGTAGATATGTCACAGTATGCAAATTAAAATGGAGGGCCGCCCCTTTCTGTCACCTTAACAATATGTACAAACACAAGCAGGAGGACTAGGCACTTGTGCTCTTCAGGTATCTTCCCACGAGTCTCAGCTTAACCTATGCTACTTACACGCAGAGCATGTACTTTCAATGAATTACTCTCTCATCACACATTTATAAATTCATTCAGCTAACTCAGTGCTTACACTTGGTGTAAGCAAGTTAATACAAATCAATCCTCTCTTAATTCTACTCTTTCTCCATAAATGTGAAATACTTCCTAGGTCAGACCAAGCCCATCCTTACTCCTCACAGAGGTGCCAACGGATACCTAGGGAAGAAGCTGAACTTTATTTTTGAATATATATTTATACATATTTATTATGTATGTAATTATGTATATATATTTTTATTTACGTATTTAATTTTGTATGTAGAAATGCAGAAGTAGTTTTTGGATTTGTTTTGTTTTTTCCTTTAGGAAATCACATTTCCTCTGGTAATGGGAAAAAAACACAAGCTCACATTTATGATCCTCCAAAGCTCAAAATTAGTCTACTTCAACAAGACAATTAAAATAACACCAATGTAAATATACATGTTTATGTCAAAAAATGCCACTAATATATAATTATAATGCACTAATAAAAATATTTTTTAAATTATCAAAAAAGTCTAGGTCAAAGGTGTGCACATCCTGAAGCAGGTTTTAGAATGACTGCCCTCACAAATTGCTTTTCTTAGGTTTACTGACCTGCACTCTGGCTTCACTCACATTCATGCATCTTGCAAGTTCCCTTCTGTGGAGAGAAAACAACAGATGTTCAGTATTCAGTGTTATGGATGAAATACATTATGTGCAACCTGTGCTTGTTTTAAAATTATAGTCTCCTTTCACAACTCCCCAAGTATACTTCCTGTAACTTCCTGGGAAAGTCTCACTTTAGAAATGGGTTTACCCAGGGCTGCTGATGTACCTCAATGACTGAACACTCGCCTAGCATGTACAAGGCACTGGGTTTGATCCTCAGCACCACAAAAAATAAATAAAATAAAGGTTTTGTGTCCCTCTACAACTAAAAAAAAAAAAAAAAAGAAATGGATTTACCGCTCACAAAATTTAAGGTGACACTAACAGCTCAGTGGTCAAGACATAATTTTAACCTGCTGTTGTTAAAGAATAAAAATGACTGCAAGATATATAATAAACATGATATACAAATTTTAAATACAAGAATGCTGAGGGAATGCAGTCGCATGACAGAAATTTATTCTCCTAACCCTGATTTCAATAAGACTTCAAATATAAAGGCACGCCACCAAAACAGTCAACAAAAAACAGATAACGTGGACTATGTAAAGAATAAAATTGTCTTTGAATCAAAGGACACAACCAAGAGAGCAAAAAGGCAACCACAGAATGGAAGAAAATATTTGAAAATTGTAATATCTGATGAGGGTAACTTTTAGAAACAGGTGATAGTTCCATAGTCAAAAAACCCCTCCCAGATTTAAAAAGAAGCATTTCTTTTTAAAAAGATATATTAATGACCATGAAGCCCATGAAAAGATGCTCAATACCACTGACTACTAGGAAAACACAAATCAAAACCACAGTGATACTATCTCACACTAATTAGGATGCTAAATATTAAAACCCAGAAAATAACTGTTGTGAGAACCTCATGCACTGTTGGTGGAAATGTCAAATCATGTAGTTACTATGAAAAAGGAGTCTGGTGGTTCCTTAAAAACTTAACATGGAGGAAGGAGGGACAGTAAAAAGGGAACACCAGGGAATTAAATGAAGTGAATTAATTTCATGCATGTATGAGTATGTCAAAATCAACCCAACTATTATATATTATTATGATGCACTCACAAAAGCATAAAAACATTAAACAGAATTTTCATAGGATCTAGCAAATCCAGTTCTGGGTATACAACTGAAAGAAATGAAAACCTGGACTTGAGATATTTGTCCACCTATGTTCATAGCAACCCTATTCAAAAGAGCCACATGCAAAAGCACCCCATCCGTTTCTCCACATGAATGCTTAAACAAATGGAATATAAACTGTGTCTAGTGGTGCAAATCTGTAATCCCAGTGGCTCAGCAAGCTGAGGTAGGAGGATTTTGAGTTCAATGACAGCTTCACCAAATAAGTGAGGTTGTAAGCAACTTAGTGAGACCCAGTCTCAAAATAAAAAGTAAAAACTAAAAAGGGCTGTGGCTAAGTGCCCCAGGATTCACTCCCTGGTACCAAAAAAAAAAAAAAAAGGAAAATAGGAATATAATGGAATATTACTCAGCCCTAAAAAGGAAGGAAATTCTGACACATGATACAACATGAATAAACCTTAAGGACATTACACAAAAAAATATAAGACAATCACTAAGACAAATGCTTGATGAGGTACCCAGAGTAATCAAATTCACCAAATAAAAAAGAATGGTAGTTATAGAACACTGGTGGTTGTTTAATGGGTATAGAGTTTAATTTCGGCCACATAAAGAAGTTTCTGGAGTTCTGTCCCACAGCAATGTGCGAATACATAATATGACTGAAGTGCACACTTCAAAACTAGTTTAAATACTGTTTGTTTTTGTATTTTACGGCAATTTGAAAACAAAAACCAGAACAAGCAACCACCAACCTATTTCCAGACCTAATTCATGACAATACTGCACGAAAATGTTGACGCGATTCCCACAAGGCAACCCCCACATAGCAGAAAGGCAGGTGAAGACGCTACGGGCTTCTGCTCAAGACGCGTGGGGCAGGGCGGGGCAGGGCAGGGATCCGGAGAGGGAAAAGTGACCCCAAAAAGAACCTGAACCCCTGGAGCCCGACGCCTCCCACACCAGTCACTTACCTGGTGCTCACATCAGGGTACTGAGTTTCTTGGAAAACATTTTCTAGTTCCTGCACCTGCGACTGCGAGAACTTGTATTGGGTTCGTGGACGCCTGCGACGCGGCTGTGGAATCGCAGCGGCCCCGTTTGCAGGCTGCCCGAGCTGTTGATCCTGCCCGGGCTGCTGTACAGGCCCCTGATCACCGCCCCCGGCCTCGTGATCTACATCATCTTCCTGGTTCACAGCGCCCTCGTGGTTGAGGTTAGCCTCTTGAATCACGTCTTCCATGAGGCCTACAGCTCCTTCACGAAAGTGGCCGCCTGCAGCAGGTGCCGCTTCCTCTTCTGCGGCGACCGCTGCTATACCTTCCTCTGCTTCAGCTGCTATCTCCATATCATATATCCCCAGACCATAGTAGTCAGGGTCGCAGTACTGGCACCAGTGTGCCATGACTGCGACGACGCACCAGACGCCGCGTGGCGTCCACGAGAGCGGTCTGGCTGGCAAGATAGTTGTGCCACAGGGTGGAGCTAGTCCTAGAGGTATTGGCTACAGATTTACGGCACGTTCTACGTACACACGCTACTCTTTCGAGGATTGCTATTGGCTGTCTGTTGGGCGCCAGTTGCTAGCCAGTTGCGAGGGGTGGAGCTAGTTAGGCGCGCAAGTGATGGGGCGGGGCCAAAAGTGGTGGCAGTGTCGGGGGTTGTGCCAACAGGGGCACGCGTGGAATGGGGGCGGGATTTGCCCTTAGCTGACCACCCCGTATCTGAACTACCTCCGGCTTCCAGAGGGACTGTGTAGAAGGGGAGGGGTGAGAACTCACACTGACCACAGGCCCCCGCGGGAACATTCGGAGAATACCTCAGGACCCGCCATCCATAATTGACAGCCTGCACGTGGCACGAGAGAGGAATTCACATGACCTGACCCCCTAGGAGGTTGCTCGCTCACAGTTCCTGCAAGGAAACTGACAGCAAGGCCAAGCTCCCATAAATGTCCCAGGGGCATCGTGGGAAACCCTGTGAGTCCCTTGAGGAAGTCTCCGTGCTCCCCATTTTCAGTCCTGAATCCACCTCAGAGTCCGAGTGTAAAATCTGAGCAGTGCTGATCACTTGCAAGAACGCTTAGGCTGTGACTCGCGTGGGGCGCACACGCATAATCTGAGTAGCTTGGGAGACTTAGACAGCCTCGCCAGTTTAGCGAGGACCTGAGCGACTTAGTGAGACCCTGACTCAAAATAAAATATAAATGAAAAAGTAAGTGCTGGAAATGTGCCCCTGGGTTCAATCCCTGCTACCAAAAAAAAAAAAAAAAAAAAACCTAAAAGGTAACGCTGCCTGGTGTTGCTTACACTGGATTGCTTATGCAGCATGTGTCATAGTGAAGATATATTAGTTAATATTCAGAAAATACCTAGAACAATACCTGTGCCTTGGGAGGCTGTGGCAGGAGGATTCCAAGTTCAAGGCCATCCTCAGCAATTTAGCAAGATCCTGTCTCAAAGTGAAAAATTAAAAAAGCATTGGGAATATAGCTGACTTCTAAATACCCCTGGGTTCAATCCCCAGCAACCTCCCCCAAAAAAACACATTTTTTTTCTTTAAGTCAAGCATGGCAATACGTGCCTATTGTCTCAGCTATTTCAGAGGCTGAGGTGGGAGTATCACTTCAGTACAGGAGTTTGTGACCAGCCTGGTCAATATAGTAAGATCCCATCTTGTAAAAGAAAAATTCAGCCAGGTACAGTGGCACACACCTGTAATCTCAGCAACTTGGGAGGCAGAGGCAACAGGATCATTCAAAGCCAGCCTCAACAATTTAGTAAGCGCCTCACAATTGAGCAAAATCCTGTCTCAAAATTCAAAAATAAATAAATAAAAAACAAAAGGGTTGGGGATATAGCCCAGTAGTAAAGCCCCCCCAGGTTCAACCCCAGTACCAATAATAATGATAGTAATAATACTAACAACAACAGCAACAGAACAGGCAAAGAAACCTTTGTGCTTTGAGGAAGGAAACTATTATAAGCTTGAGAAGCTTACTTTGAGAATAGACTACTAGAACCCTGGACTTAGAGCCCAGCTTGGATGACTCCTGTAAGAATATTCTTGTGTTCCTAGCTCATCTTACAGATGTGAGCACAGATGTCCAGAAAAATAGAGGACTTGTCTGATGCTCAGAGCTACTTGCTGAGTATCTCAGGCCTTCTGAGGTTCTCAAAGACTATCTTTGAGTAAGCACAATGATGGTGTTCTTTAAATAAGTAGAAGAACTTTGGGTGAAAATAAGTACTGGATTTAATCTGCTAGTCAAAGATCATGTTGCTGAAAGCTTGACCCTTGTCCCTGGTGCAACAATGAGGACGAGGTTTTGACAAAAAGAAGAAAGAAGTCTTAGTGATTTGCTGGTAAATGAGGAGAATAGCAGACTAGTCTCAAGAGCTACTGTCCCCTTACCAGGGGGAACAAAGGTTTTTTAAAGGGAAATTATGGGACTAGGCTCTGGGTATGACTGTCTGCAGATACGATTCCCATGCCTTGAAACAGTGGTTGCTCAGACCTGCAGATACCAGTTCCCAGGTCAGCACATCCTACTGATACAGCTTCTTTCATTCTTGTGGCCACTGAGCTGAAGGACATGAATAACACAGCATGGGACTTGATGAAAATTAATCTTGCTTTCCCTGAGGTTATGGAGGCAGAGAAGGAGAGAAAAGAAGGGGGAAAACCTATGTCAGTTTTGAAATAAGCAATCAGCGGTCAAGCAGCAAGTTCGTACTCAAATCATGGAGTGACCACCATTACTACTGACTATGTTCGACTAGGGAAGAGAGGCCTGTGTCATGGGAAATGCAGTGCCGTTAGGATGAGCAAAGCGGGCTTCAAGCACAGGATTGGCCCTGGAGGAAAAAATCTAGGGGGCTGGTAAAGGAGAGACCCAGTAAGCAGTATCTACCAAAAACCAATGAGTACTCAGCATATGTATGGATATGAATCTTACTGGACTTGGGGTAACTTCTCTCTGATCAGACTGGGGTAACCTGATCAGACGATGGTAATTGGAGAACAGACAGGCCAGATGTCAATCAAAAAGAAAACTTTATTGGGATGGCTCCCGGGCAAGTTGCACTGGTCCACCAGGTGCTGGGCTGGAGAAGCCCCACGCATGTGGCCCCCAGGGGCTTTGTTTTCACAACCCGGGATGGGGGAGGAGAAGCTGGAGGACTGGGTATCCTCCTGGGATTTGCAGGGGTCCTTGCTCCTTCAGGCATGCATAGGCTACATTGTTTCTCTGTGCATGCACAAGCTGTTTGATGCCCTGCCCCCATTCAGTCACCTTAAATCGCCTTAACACTTTCTGCACCACACCACCTGATAACTTGAGAGACTCCCCTAGCCATGACCCTGATAACTGATAACTTCAGTAGCCAAGAAAAACGCTAAAGAGTCTGTCATAAGGAGGGATGTAGAGATTTTTCTAAAGTTAGACCACATCCGCAGCCCTATATTATATTTTATTTGGAGACAGGGTCTCAGTGAGTTTCTTAGGACCTCACTCTTGCTGAGGCTGGCTTTGAACTCTTGATCCTCCTGCCTCAGCCTCCTGAGCTGCTGGGATTACAAGTGTGCACCACCATGCCCAGCTATTTTCTTTTTTAATGTGATGTATGTACAAAAAATATGGACATTTGATTTAAAAAAAAGTTTTGGCAGTATATAGAAAGAGGCAGAACCTTGGGGTCTATAGGCTACTAAGAGAGATGTAGAGGGGTGGAGGCAGCCAGGGCAAGATGGAAGTGAAGAGACAGAGACCAAAGGAACAGGGAAAGGGTCCTATAATGAGGTTAACTTCCTGGTTGACCAACAGGCCTGCTGACACAAGCAGGGTACCCAATCTGACAGACACTTCTATAGTCATACTAAGTAGGGATCCAATAGAAAAATGGAAATAGATGCATGGACACAGGGAGGCACCAATGAACAATAGTGAGGAGAGTGTACAAGGGGTGGAGATAAGGAAATGAGGATGTTCCAGGGACCATAAAATGAACATCAAAAGTTCTTCTCCCGGGGCTGGGGAGGTAGCTCAGTTGGTAGAGTGCTTGCCTTGTAAGCACAAGGCCCTGGGTTTGATCCTCAGCACCCCCAAAAAAAAATTCTTCACCCAACTCCTGGCTCTGGAGCCTAGTCTCTTCAGAGAAGTTTGTTAACTCGCTTTTGCAATAAACTTGCTGCTTGCTTACCATTCCTGGGTCATGATCCTCAATTCTTTGCTAAGCAGAGACAATGAATGCAATATCCCTGGACCATAACAGTAGCAAAAAGGGTAGCTCTGATCTTCACGGTGGTTCTGAGCATGGACAGGTCTTTGCACATTGCAGCACACAGGGTATCAGGACAACAGGACTCAGCCTCTTGCCAATCAATTGAATGCCACCAGATGGGACAAGTGAGATCCTTGGGTTGTATCCCTAGGCAAGGAAGAGAGAGGAAGGAGAAAAAGAAAGAACAATGATAAGAGAAAAGGACACTAGGAAGAGGTGCGTGTTGTGAGGAGCAGGAAAGGACCACCAGCCGAGGGAGGTGGCAGGTAGGAGCACAGGTCTAGAGCCTACATCCCCGTATGTCCTGGACACAGGATGAAGGGGTCTGACCCTCGACCTCCTCATCCACAAAACGGGGATATCTACAGTGTCCACCTCACTGGTGTTTCTGAGGGCCCAGGAGATCATAAACCATCGTCTCCTTTAACTCCACGTATCCAACCTGTCAGCAAACCCTGCGACTCCACCTCAGAACCCCTCCCCGCACCTTTCCCATTTCCTGCAACACACCTCAGAACTCACCACCACCTTAAGCCTGGGATCCTGCACCAGCCTCCCGTCCCTCTTCTTCCTACCTTTCCTCCTAGCACCATTCTCCACTCAGCAGCCAGTAACCCAACAGTGGGAGTGTGAAGTGGCCCCTGCCATGCCCCTGCTCCAACTTTTCTACGCTGCTGCTTGGGTTGGGCCCAGAGAAGGCACTTCATACTTGGTAACTGGCATTATTTTCTGTTTTCTAGGAATGCCGTGGGTTAGGTCAAGACAGAAGGTGCATCTGTTGAGGGGACACACGCTGTCCTGGCACACTTGCTGCACAGGGCTCAGACATGCAGCAGCCAACAGAGGCTTCCTGACTGAAGCACAGACAGGTCCATGTGGCATTTTCACAAGGAAATGTCTCACCAGACGTGGTGATGCACGCCTGTAATCCCAGTGGCTCCGAGGCTGAGGCAGGAGGGTAGTGAGTTCAAAGCCAACTTCAGCAACTTAGCAAGGCGCTAAGCCACTTAGTGAGACCCTGTCTCTAAACAAACAATAAAAAAGGACTGGGGGGCGCTGGGGTTGTGGCTCAGTGGTGGAGCGCTTGCCTAGCATGTGTGAGGCACTGAGTTCAGTTCTCAGCACCACATAAAAATAAATGAATAAAATCAAAGTCCATCAATATCTAAAAAATATTAAAAACAAAAAGAAAGACTGGGTATGTGGCTGAGTAGATAAGCACCCTAGGGTTCAATCCCTGGTACCAAAAAAAAAAAAAAAATCATATACTGCCAGAGGAACATAATCTCTTCTCTCCTCTCTTGAGCCCTTATGAGTTAAAAATAATAAATAAAATAAATGAAAATGAAAATGGCTAAAGTAGGAAATGCAAGGCTGCATGATATGGTCATTTGTAAAGATTTGTAATTATCAACTTGATTAACACTCACAACACACCCCTTAATGAGGAATGAATGTTAATCTCATTTTAAAAATTATTAAACTCAGCCAGGCACAGTGGTACACCCCTGTAATTGCAGCTACTTGGGAGGCTAAGGCAGGATGATCCCAAGTTTGAGGTTACCCTCAGCAACTTAGTAAGACCCTGTCTCAGAAAAAAAAAAAAAAAAACAACAGGGCCTGGGGTTGTGGCTCAGTGGTAGAGTGCTTGAATAGCATGTGTGAGGCACTCTGCTTGATAATTAGCATCACATAAAAATAAATAAATAAATAAATAAATAAATAAAGGTATTTTGTCCATCTACAACAAAAATATTACAAAAATACAAAGGGCTGAGGATGTAGCTCTGTGGTAGAGCACTCCTGGATTCAATTCCCAGTACAAAAAAAAAAAATCAAATTCAGGCAAAATTAGAATAGGATACCCACCAGATTAGCCATGCAGCAAGTATTGCGTAAAGTCAGGATTGAGACAGTAGCAGTCTGGATACAGAGCACACTTACCTCTCTGTCAGACTGTGATTTGCAGTGATTTTTGCCTAGGATGGACATCCATTGGGTATTTTTTTGGTTTTGGTTTTTTAGTTGTAGATGGACATAATACCTTTATTTTATTATTTATGTGGTGCTGATGATTGAACCCACTGCCTCACACATGTGAGGCAAGAGCTCCACCACTGAGCCACAACCCCAGCCCATCCTTGGATCTTTTTTTTTTTTTTTAACTGTGTAAAACCAAAAGTACTTTAATAAGCTTTTATGGCACTGCAATTATAGGAACATTAACCCAGAACATGCAACAAAAATTATTTTGCCTTTTGGACATAGTTAACAGATAAACTTGACATTACAATTAACAGCAACATATTCTACTGAATAAAACAAATGCCATTTATTCCAACTTTCAGGTTAGAAAATGTATGCTCTTACTGCCCACTCAAGTAGCATTTAGAAAGTTTAGTTTTCCCTTTCTAACCTCTAAAAGGCAGTATGATGTGTGTGTGTGTGTGTGTGTGTGTGTGTGTGTGTGTGTATGTGTATTATTATGGATTGAACCCAGGAGTGCTCTATCACTGAGCTACACCCCCAGCCCTTTTCTAACTTTTTACTTTGAGACAAGGTCTTGCCAAGATGCTGAGGCTGGCCTTGAAATTTCAATCCTCCTGCCTCAGTCTCCCAAGTTGCCGGAATTACAGGCATGTGCCCCGCCTGTATGATTTTTAATGCAACCATACACAACCATTTTCACATTGGAAATAATCACAAGGAATCAACAGGTTTAGTCTAATTGACCAAATGGTTTCATTTTCATTATTAATTTTCAGAGGGCTCCTGCAGTATTGTGGGTTTCAGTTATGGGGAAAATAAACAGACCAGGAGTAAAATGCCTTGGTCTTTAGAGTAGGGGAGGGAACATGCAGCGGCACACGGGGCATGTGCCTGACTTCTGAAGTCAGATGGACACACAGGGCTTGTGGAAATAGTGGTGGCATGGAAGCTCAGGGACCATCTCCCCCTTCACATATTCACTGCAGCAGATAGGACAGCACATCTCTTGGCCAACTGCACCATGATCTTCAGTGACCAGGATCTCAGGAAGAGCGTCAATGCTCTCCTTGCTTGCCAGTGGATTGGCCACCTCAACATCCACTGCCAGAGACTCCAGGTGTGCTAGGGCAGTCTCCATGGCTTGGGCCAGGCATTCCTCGAGTGCCATGTAGGTCAGGAACTGAGGATCCACGCAGGAAATGGCTTCGGCCACTCCTAAACCATCCGCAAATCCATCACAGAGGCTCCAATCCACTTCTAGATCTTCACTGATGCTGGAGTCATCTTCAAGGTTGTCGTTGCCATCCAGCACCAGAGTCGTTGTCCCCCTCATGGCTGCTCTCATTCTCATTGTACTGGAGCCAGGGAATTTCTCCTTCTTCCAGGGATGTCTGTTCCTCTTCCTGAAGCAATGGTTCTTGAGCTTCCTCGAGATAGCTGCTGCCATTGCTAACAGCACCTGCACTGGCACTGGCACTGGCGCTGGTGCTGGCACTGGCACTAGCACTAGCAATGGTGCTGGCACTGGCTCCAGCGCCCATGCCAGGGTTGGTGTCGGTGACGCTCACACTCACTCTAGCTTGTTGAGGTTCCCCGCTCTTCCTTTCCCGGCAGAGTCTCCCAACTTTCTCCACTGGAGGTTTTGCTCTTGACTTCGACACTTCCTGAGCAAAGTAGCGATCCATTCTTTGTCACTGTCAGAGTCTTCATCACAGTATTTGTAGTCATCGTCACTGTATGTCCAGAAGTCAGGGTCAGCCATGGTTCGTCACCTCCTTGGCACCTTCTCTGGTTTCACTTGGTCGTTCCTCGCTTCCCTCTTGTCTTCAGAGTACTTCGGCTCACAGTAGCCACTTGAACTCTCACCTCTTGCCTCTCTTTGCCAGGCCATCCGAGTGGCCTTCATCAGCATTGACAGCATCCCTCCACCTGGAAGTACTGTGTGGCATATCATCATCATCATCATTATCAAAAAATATTTTTGGTTTCACGCAGTTTGGACTTGCCAGATTTCGGACTTTGGGCTTCACCGCTGGTTCCTCTGCACTCTTTGAGGGGTTTTCCCCACCACCACAAATACTCACAGAAGCCCTACTGGGACGTGCAGTTAAGTTCTGCCCCCTTCTCTCCCTCTCCATACTGTCACCGTTTGTAGCCACCTTGCCTTCAGCAGAAGACATCTGAGAGGCCACACTATCTTGATTCGGGAACTCTGCTCTGCTAGCAGAGCATCTTGCCAGAGGGGTTGGGTCTACCTTGTCAAGCTCCTCTCGCATGCCGTGGTTAAAGCTAGAGAACTGGGGAGGCACCCCCGCCACAGACCTCGCCCCTTTCTCTGGCTCATACAGCTTATCATCCTTAAACTTGCCAGTTTTCCCTCTCAGTGGCGGTTGCTCAACAGACCCAGGCCGTCCTCTTATCATCTGCCCCAAAAGTGTCAATATGTCCAGAAGCCATTCCTCTTCTGCCACCCAAAGCCCTGTACTCTCTTGGCGGATAACTGGAATAGTCCTCATTATCAACAATCAGGCTGGTTCCTGAGCTCTCACAGTCGTCCCAACTACGATGAGTGGTAGCAAATGGTGATCAGCTCCTCTTGGTGGTTTAACTGGGTCCTGATCTATGCATTATGACTTCAGCTGTCGTCTTTCTCTGGCTGGCAATACTTTCCTGATGGCTCGTGGATGAACTGAAACCTGTCTGGACAGCAGCATGCTTTTCAGAGGGGCAGAGCCCTTGGACTTCCGACCGCCACCACTGCCAGAACTGCTGCTCTCCATTGAGTCTTTAACACACTGAAAGAATAATTAAAATTTCACATACACATTATGATTCAACTTAAGCATTCTGGTGAATCCTAGCACTCCTGGTGCCCACAGAGCAACACACACCTAAGGCACCTGAGACTGACTGAAGGTTAGATAACTCCAGAGTGCACCATGCAGGTCTGAGATGTGAGGGAACACTGAGCTGTCACACATGTCCCAGCTAGTGTACTGCACACCATGATTAGAACCCCTGGAGGTCTCTCATGTCATAACTGATTGAAAGCTACAGATGGATCATGAACTGAGCAGCCAAGATAGTGGGAGGAGGCAGAGTCCAGCAAGAGCCAGGCTCAGGAGGAGGCACCTGGCTGACAGTCAGAGAGAGGCTGTGGGACTGCCAGCCCGTGACCTCTTTTTGAGCTGATTTGGTCAGTCGCCACCTTGTTTTGTAAGAATTCTTAGCCAGACCGGAGAAACGTGAGGCAGTGGACACTTAGGCATGAGGAACAGTAGGTGAGGTCCCTAAGCCCCATGATACTTTAGGCTTCCTCAAAATGGTTCATTTTATTTCCTAAAATGGCGCTGAAGACAAAGGTAGTTGTGAAAGGGAAAACAGGAGAAATCCCTATCAAACTATGATATTGTGCACAGAACCCATTATTAGAAGTCATTTCAGTGTTCGGGATACGTACGCCTCCTACCACACCCACAAATCACTGTTGGAAGGAAGAGCCACAACACCCTCCATCTGTCCTGGTGCTCTGCTATTTGGCAATAAAATTGGATTATGTCTGAACAAGAGATCAAGTCGCTATTTCTAGAGCAAGGAAGGGAGGGTGGAAGGGGAAGGAGGCAGGGGAGGGTGGACTCTCACCCAGGTCCCTGTGCAGGAGCCCAGCACAGGGCACACGTGAGCTAGTGCGGAGGACCTGCAAGCAGAAGCGCCTCAGTGAAACAGCACAGGATGCGCGTGCACTATTGCATCCAGAGTGCAGGCGGTGTGAGCATTCTCCATGCACTAAGCACTGGGCAGGGGTTACACTTGCCCCTTGTGGTGTTGGATTCCTTGCTACAAACCCAGAGTACTTGGACTTTCTCAAGAGGTGCTTTGACTTTCTTTCACAGGATGTCTGAGCGCCCTATAACTAACTGCTGGGCAAACCCAGTCCTAAGATTCTACTCCCAGAGCTCCTGGCTGTGTGGAGTGCTCTGATTTGAGCATCACTGCAAATACTCAAAGCAAGTTGCCAGCTAACAAGTCATCTCCCCTTATTTTCTGACCCTTACTCTATTATTGGCTGCTGGATATGGAAGGCTGCCTAAATTAAAGGTCAGCAGAGGGCTGAGGTTGTGGCTCAGTGGTAGAGTGCTTGCCTAACATGTGTGAGGCTCTAGATTTGATTCTCAGCAATGCATATAAATAAATGAATAATATAAAGGTCTATCAACAACTTTAAAAATTTTTTTAAAGTCAGTATAAAACTTTACTTAAGTGATGCTATGAGGTTTTCCTATATCCACCTCCCACAGCCAAAGTGGCAGAAAAAAAAAAGAGGTAAGTCCCTCTCAGCTCAGGCTCCTGACCAAGGTGAGTGCAGTCAGCTGCACTGCAACAGAGAGACCCTTTTGTGTAGGCATGCACCCCCTCACCTCATCCACAGCCTTTTGGCATGCTTCGTGCCTATTTCAGGGCCTGCTTTTTGCGTATACATGCGACAGCGTTTTACACACCCAGGGACAGGTTGTAAAAAAAAGCCAATAGTTGGTTGACTAAAAATTAGTACCTGGCTTCCCACCTTAGGTAGGCATGCTTGACACTGGAAAGAGTCGCCACAACATGATCAGATCCCAATGCTGAGTACTCCTCCTGTCCCTACCCAGAGTCTGTGGAGGCACACAACTTGACCACAGCAACCAGGGCATGGAGCCTCAGCCCAGCTGAAGCCACTGATGATACCATATACCGCAGCATGGGAGTCTACCAGGACAGGGAAGAACTATATGGCCAGTGCCAGGATGATGATCCAGGCTCTAGTGAACTCCAGGAAGCTACCTTTTCCTGGGACTTGGAAGCCTTTTTGTCTCTCCTACTGTGAGTTCCCAGCACTTGGCTTCCTCCTGCCTTACAGCCAGGGCTTCAATGCTCTAATCTCTCTCTGCCTCTTCACTCCCAGAGAAATGCAATCCCAACCCCCAATGCACCCCCACCCTGGCTCCCTTGCACCTGGTGATTTTATTGGGAGAAGACAGGGAGGGCAAAATACTGCCTCAAACTTAGCGAGAATTGGAAAAAAGAAAAAAAAAAAAAACTTAGCGAGGAACAACAGCCCCAGGAGCAGTAGTGGAAGGTCATTCTGGCGTCAGAGTTCAAAGCCCCATGGACTAAGAGAGATGGTGGCAGGAATGGCCAGCCAGGAACTAAGACAGTCTGGGGACAGACAGCAGTCCCTCTACCTTACTGCTTTCACCACATGCTTCCTGCAGGATTGGGAGAGAGTTTTCAAATGTATTCCATGTCCATACCTGGTTGTGAGGTAGGACCCAAGCTCAAGGCAGCACCCATTTTCCTTGGAACAGGGGCTGGGTGCAGGCCTCCTGTCCCCTGGGGCCCCTTCTCACCCTTCTTGAGCAAAGGCCACCCTGGATCCAAGGCCGATGGGACCCACCTTCCCTTGGGCATCAGGGCAGGGGCAATGCCTTCTGGGCACCAAGGTAAATATTTTCATGCAGCCTTTCAGTCAATAGTGTGGAAACTGCCCTGACGTTAGCCTTCTGGGAACACAATTTGATTTGATCCAGGGCCTGATGAGGGTGAGGAGAGTAAGGCATGGCTGGTGGTAGAAGTGGAGGGTCAGATTCTGCTCTTAAGTTTTTAAGAATGTAATCATAGGGGATGGAGTTGTGGTTCAGTGGTAGAGTGCTTGCCTAGCATGTGTGAGGCACTGAGTTCGATTCTCAGCACCACATATAAATAGATGAATAAAATAAAGGTCTATCAACATCTAAAAAAAATTTTAAAAAAGAATGTGTTCATAATACTTAACTGTGATTTTTCAAAATAGTGCAAAAAGTATTGTTCATCTGGAAGTCTGAGTTTGAGGTTGCCTCCTTCAATTGAGTGTGGAGGGAAATCCATCCCTCAAGCTTGACATAACAGCACAGTGTACAGAGGAAGCTGTGTGGCAGTACAGGTATTGAAAGCGAGCTTGAAAGTGCAGCACTTCGTTTCATCTGCAGCTACAGATGTTGAACATTTGTGCATTTCTCCCCCAAAACGGAAGCTTGCACCATGCATGTGACTGAAACCCGTGTGCAGGTCACCAGAGCTGAAATAAGTTATTTGGCAGAGCAGACATTCTAAAACCTGCTTCAGGATGTGGACAGCTTCTCTTGAGACAGTCTGAGGTTGGCGTGTTTTTGTTGTCTTTTCCATGTTTAGGGAGGCATTTTTGAACTTTGGAAGCTTTGTAAATGTAAAAGGACATAAGGAATCCTCAGCTTAAGGAAATTTCTCATTGTGAGAGGGTTCATCATTAAAAAACAAAACAAAAAAAACACAAAATCTTCCAGACCCTATGTATAATTAAATATATATGTACAATAGCAGTATATGGTCTATATATACTTGCGTACATGTGCAGGGACACATACACAAACCTATATACATATCAGGGAAGACTTTTTTTTCTTTTTTTGGTACTGGAGATTGAAATCAGGATGCTCTACCCCTGAGCTACATCCTCAGCCCATTTTTTTCCTTTGGTACTAGGTATTGAATGCAGGGGTGCTTAACCACTGAGCCACATCCCCAGCCCTTTTTGGTTTTTGAGACAGGGTCTCTGAGTTGCTTAGGGTCTCGCTAAGGTGCCAAAGCGGGCCTCAAACTTCTGATCCTCCTGCCTCAGCCTCCCAGGTGGCTGGGATCACAGGTATGTGCCACTGTGCCAGGCTAAGTCCTTTTATTTTTTATTTTGAGACAGGGTCTCACTACATCTCCCAGGCTTGCCTTGAACTTGGGATTCTCCTGCCTTAGCCTCTTGAGTAGCTAGGATTACAAGTGTGCCCTCTTGGGTAGGGAAGGCTTCCATGTGAAGAAAATCGGTAAGGTGGGAATAAATGCATTATCTCTGTCATTGAATTGATGAGCACAATCAATGACACAGTATACATAAGTACCTGACATGATACCTAGTCACAGAATAAGCCATCAGAAACATTCACTACTGTTACTCAGTAATACACAACACACACACACACACATACAAACACCCCTCCTGTTATCACTAGAAGACCTGGCATGTGTGGCATAACAAAAAGAGGTCTGATTGGGAGGCACTCACTCAGCTCTTTTAGAGATACACACTGAAATATTTACTGATGAATTGATGATGTTTAGATTCACATCCCAGAAATCCAGATGTAGATGCAAATGTGTTGCATAGGGATTCATAAAACCAGATTGTCTAGGAATAATTGTTGAAACTGGGTGATGGGAACATGGGGTTCATCTTGTCTTTCTCTCTGCTTTTATATGCCTGACACTTGATGGCATTAAACACCTGTAATGATCAGGGTAGCAAATTCAAATGCTGCCAAGGCCAGGCAGGTAACATCAATGAGAGAAGCAAGCAGGGTGGAGATGGGCATAGTGGGGAAGAATATGCCTCTTACAAAGGGGATAGCCAATACTCAGTTCCAGCTCAGTGCTGCTGCCTAGGAATGCTGGGCCAGGACTGCCAGATTTTTCCATCTTTCAAGATGGTCAAATAGCAAAACATTTGCATAAAACCTTCAGTTCCTTAAACATTGACCACGAACTGAAGTATGTTTGATCAAAAAGTACACTGGTCATCTAAATCAGGTCTACAGAGCAGACTCAGGTCACAGCTGCCAATTTGCAAACTGCCTGAGATGCCCATTGCAAATCATTTTCACTCCATGGAACAGAAGTTAATTGAAAGCACTTTAAGGCCAACACTCCTCAACTGCCATTGTTCTGTGCTGACAGTTTTAACTGTCAGTCCTGCTTCTGCATATACTTTCTCTCTGCCCTGCATCCCTGCCTGAAGTTTCTTCTCTTTATCTTTCACACTCCTTATCTAGTTCTGATCTTAAAGTTCTGAGAACTAAACACCAAAGCATCACAAGTGTCCCAGTCAGGGCTGACTTGATCTTTCTAGGACATTTTGTAGCTCTTCTTAAGATAAGCAGGGTGCTTGGGGGAGCTTTAAGAAATGTTATGCTCAAGGTTCAAGGCAACAGAATGTGAAGAGGAGGGCATCCTAGAGAGGAAAAGGGGATTTTATGAAACTACAGTCTCTTGTGATCAAGAAATGTTTTCTTGAATTTCAGTAGTTCTCTCCATTTCCTTTTTTTTTTCTTCCTGTAAAAATATTTTTCTAAATGCTTTTTAAAATATTAAATTTTAATCTCACTACAAATGGAAGCAGGAAGGACCTCATGCAGTGTAAGCATTCTTGTTTGTGATCAGCTTTGAACAGGGTTTCACACTTGGACCTTTGTCACAAGCGGCAAGGAGGAGTCAATGAGAATAATTTTGGTCCAAATCAATTGACTTTTATTTAATGCTAATCACACAAGTATTATAATTATCTTAACTCTTCACACATTACTTAATCCATAAGTTAGAATAGTATAAGCCCCGAGTAAGCAAGACTCACTCCTTATTTAGACCCGTTCCTAAGGTCCACTCCTATGCAACGTGTCTTAAGTCGAAGGGCAGCGACTTCCAGTGATCAGTCAGGAGGACAGCCCAGGAGATCTTGCTGAGGAACTCCCTTCAGCCGGAGTCCCGATCGGTGAGGATGGTTGGATGGCGAAGGAGTACAACGAGGTCACGGCAGGCACGCTGGGCAGAGATGTCTCTGGCAGAGCGACGCTGGGTACACACACGGGGTAGCAACGCTGTCGTGGAAGACGAGGGCGAGGCAGCTCCACGGTTAGCTCCACGTCTTGGTCACAATCGGGACGACAGATGTTCCAGGCCAATGCGAGCAAGTCAGTGAGAATCCTCCAGGCTTGGTGCAGCACTGGCATCATCGATTGGAGACTGAGCAAGGTTCGGTCATCAGTCTTCATAAATCCTTTCTTATCGAATTCTGCCAGCCAGTCTTGGCGGGAGTCAGTCACATATGGTTATCTTACTAGGGGTAAACATTACATCATCACAGCACTCAAGTTGTTTTTACAAGTTATGTTTTGCAGAATACACATCACACAAGTTGTCACACATTTATTTTGCTCCTTACAACCTTTATGTGAATTGAGTATCAAAATTGTGGTGTGTTTGGGCATTCTCAAGGGACTAATGGGGCTTCTTGTAGAGTGTGTCTCAACACCCAGAATGTTCTAGCATCACAGCACCAATGTGCAGCTGCATCCCTTATGGGAGTTGGCAGGTTTGTCTTTCAGTGTTCTTGATGGACCTGAGAGCAAGCTGTCCCTTAGTGGATCAGGTCAGATTAATTCCTAGCCTGTGACATGTACAGGTTGGGAATTATGGAGGATGGGATGAGATGTTCTCCAAATGTTCACTTAAGGGGTCCTGTGGTCAGTGTGGTATCTCAATTCCTCCCTTTCTCTCCACCCCTAAATCAACTTGCAATTCAGCAGAGTCCCTTCTGTAGGGTCCTAGTTGGAAACCAGGTGGAGTATTCAGTTAAGTTGCACGTTTGGCCCCTTTTCTGTTCACGCCCCCTGTTGGCACGATTTTTCTCCACAAGACCCTTATTTTTGGCCACACCCCATTACTTGCTTGCCTAACCAAGTTCCACCCACAGCCACTGGTTATGAATGGAGAGCCGATAGTAATCCTTTGAAATAGAGCCTGAGCTGTCCCCGGGCCTAAGTTGCCCCAGAACCCTAGAAACCATTGTGAAGTTGCAGATCGAGGGGGAACACCACGCTGTTACCCCGGCTGTGTTCCCAGAGTGCACTGCGGTCACAGAAACTGCGAGGCTTCTCGAGCAGCAGCCATGGATGGCGAGGACCAATACTGTGGTTCCAACTACTATGGCCTGGGAATGTATGAGGTGGATATGAATGTTGAAGAGCAAGGTGTGGCAGTGGAAGCCGCAAAAGCAGGAAGTGGCCACTTTGGTGAAAATGTAGGCCTCTTCGACAACAAGAAGCTCGAGAGTGACATGATCCAGGAAGGCGATGTAGGCCTTGTGGGTCACGGCAGTAGCCTGGAGCCCCGGCGACAGCCGCAGCCTATGGAGAGGGAAGAATTGGCTGCAGTGGTTCCGCTGCCCCGACGCAGGCGTCCTCGAATCCAGTACAAGTTCTCGAAGTGGCAGTTGCAGGAACTGGAAAGTCTTTTCCAAGAATCTCAGTACCCTGATGTCCTCAGCAGGTAAGTGGCCGGCTCTGGGAGGCGCTCGGGCTCCGGGGGGTTCAGGTTCTTTTGGGTCACTTTTCCCTCTCCCGATCCCCGCCCTGCCCCGCGCGTCTTGAGCAGAAGCCTGTAGGGTCTTCGCCTGCCTTTCTGCTATGTGGGGTTTGCCTTGTGGGAATCGCGTCAACATTTTTGAGCAGTATTGTCATGAATTAGTTCTGGAAACTGGTTGGTGGCTGGTGGTTGTTTTGTTTTGTTTCAAAATTGTAGTAAAATACACAAAACCTTGAAATTTATTATCAAACCACTTTTGAAGTGTGGACAAAAGCAGTATTAAGGATTTACATATTTACATGTTGTTGCGGGACAGAACTCCAAAAACATCTTCATCTGACCAAAATGAAACTCAAAATCCATTAAACAATTTCCTTTCCCTGCCCCCTCATCCCCCGCCCGCCTCAGAACCCAGTAACACCATTTTACTTTTTATCCTATGAATTTGATTACTCTAGGTGTTTCATATAAGTGAGATCCTATGGTGTTTGTCTTGGTGTCTTTGGCAATCGCCTTATATCTTTTTGTGTAATGTCTTTAAGGTTTTTCCATGTCGTAGCATGTGCCAGAATTTCCTTCATTTCTGAGGCTGAGTGATATTCTAGTATATGGAACTATCAACTATTTTTAAAATCTCTTGCCAGATATAATTTTTGAATATTTTCTTCCATTCTGTGGTTACCTTTCCACTCTCTTGATTATGTGTTTTGATTCATAGAAGTCTTTACTTTTGATAGTCCACTTTATTTTTCTTTTATTGTGTATTCTGGAGGTCTGCTTTTGTAAATTAAATTTTATTGGGATCAGAAGAATGAGGTACTGTCATGCAACTTCAGTACTATAGCCTTCCTGTATTTAAAATTTGTATAACTTGTTCCTCAGATGTTTGGGTTATTTTTTAACATAGACAAGTTATCTGTTTGGACTACTGAACAATTAGTGTCACCTTAAATTTTGTGATGAGGTAAAACCCTTTCTAAAGCAGACTTTTCCAGGGGATTACATAATAGTATGCTTGGGTAGTTGTGAGGTGAGATTGTAAATTTCAAACAAGCCCAGAATTATATTTATTTCATCCATAACACCCAATGCTGAATATCTGTGGTTTTCTCTCCACAGAAGGGAACTTGCAAGACGTGTATATGTGGCTGAAACCAAAGTGCAGGTTAGTAAGTCTGAAAATGGCACTCTGCCTGAACAGTTATTTTAAAACCTGCTTTAGGGTATGCACAGCTTTGTGCTTGAAGTTTTCAAGTTAATGTGTTTTTATTGTATTTTTATATTTGCAAACAAGTTTTGGATTTTGGTGTAGTCATGGGTGGAAAATGAAGTAAGTAAACTCCAACTTGTGGTCTCTTTCCCATTGCCCAAGGGAAAGCAAATTTCCTAAAGGAAAAAACAAACAAAACAATTCTATGTACAATGTTAAATATATGTACATATATATCTGAATAATTATAAAAATATATAATACAGAGATGTATGGGCATATATTCAATAAATAAAGTTCAATTCCTTCTATCATGGATATATTTTAAGCTGCACCTCTGTGCTGATTCACATTGGGACTCAGATTGCCTTGGAAGTATTCAAATTGATGCAGGGAGGAACAAGTATTTAAGATGTTTGAATTGTACTATTTCTTCTTCTTCTGGTACTAAAGATTGAACCCAGGGGAGCTTTATCACTGAGCAACAGCCTGAGCGCTTTCTACTTTTTTATTTTGAGACAAGGTCTCATTAAGTTGCTGAAACTAGCCAGGCATGATGGTGCATGCCTGTAATCTCAGCAGTTTGGGTGGGTGAGGCAGGAGGATCACAAATTCAAGGCCAGCCTCAGCAATTTAGCAAGGTCCTAAGCAACTCAGCGAGACCCTGTCTCTAAATAAAATATTTAAAAAGGCTGGGGATGTGGCTCAGTGGTTAAGTGCCCCTGGGTTCAAGCCCCAGTACCAACAAAGAAAAAAAAGTTGCTGAAGCTGGCCTTGAACTTGGAGTCTACCTGAGTTTCCCAAGTCACTGAGATTACAGGCATGCACCACCACACCAGGCTTGTACTAAGTTATTTAAACTAAGCATAAGCACTAAATGAGTGGATTTATACATATTGGGATGAGGGGGAAATAATTGACCCATAGAACACATTCTGTGTGTAACTGATATATGTTTAGTTAAACTGAGGCTGATATGACCACATAACCTGAAAAGCAAAAGTACCTGGTGCTCTCTCCTGTCTGCTGCCCTGGCCTTCACCTTTTTTTTTTTTTTTTTTTTTTTTGCCTTCACCTCTTGAACAACATCACTGGGTCTTCACCTGCCTTTGGACTGCAGGTTGGGGGGCTTCCTTGTAGAGATCAAGGTCAATATTTTCATACAGTATTGATGTGAATCAAGTCTTTGTCAGTTTAGAGTAAAGATAATAGAGTGACCACCTTTAATTTTAATTTTTTCAGGATACTGTGATGTGTCCACCTAAAAACATTGCTAAAACATAGTAACATTATAGTTGGAACATACATGGTTGAAATATATAACAAATGTTTGCAAAAACTTTGGAAATTTGTATACAGAGTGAAACCAGCAAAAAGAATAATATTGAATTAATTTCACTTAAACCAAGAAGATTGAAAGGGTAAGAAAAATTTATCTGGGATCAAAATACCCCTTGAAGATTCCACATTAAATGCATATATAAGTCTTCTTGAATATTTTCTAACATGGGAAGATTTATTTTTCTATTTTGGTGGTTCTATTTTAAAGAGTTGGGTTTTGTGGAATAGGTGTGTGTTTGGGGTGTAGCCCTCTTTTCAGGGTAGATAACTACCTGTATTAATTATGGATTGTTCATTCCTTCAGGCAGTGATGACTAAAATGTAGGCAGGTCATAGGATCAAACAGTGACTCCCTGAGACCAAAAACCAAAGTGATACATTCAAAACAACAACAAAAAAGGAAAGAAACTTCAGGATGACCTTACTATTATTATTAGCTTTGCTGCAGCATGCACGTGTGAGTGCAGTGATGGAAACAGGCTGTGAGTATGATGGTGGGTGCCCAGAAAAGCAGCCCCACAAAGCAAGCCACTGAGCCCTGGTGTACTAATGCCACATGCCAGGCTCCAGTGTCAGGCCTGGCCCAGGTGGGAGAAGTCGGGAAGCAGCTTGGAGCATTTCTTAGGTGTTCAGGCAAAGTCAGAGGAAAAGAAAATCTGAAAGTATGGTGGGTTGCTTTTGCCCTCCCTGGGTCACATGTCTCTCTATGGAGTTCTAAAGGGAACTTGAGCCACAGGACACAACTGAGGGAAAGTCCAGATGTTCTCATCTACTTCCAAACTCTCTAGGGAGAATTTCCCAAGAAACTTAACATGCAAATTCCCCTTCTCTTTTGCAAATATAATAGAAGTGTTTTAGGAAACTAGTCTTGGGAATACAGACTTAATATCAGCCCACACCATCAGTCCCTTGTAAGCTTCATGTTTACGTAGACTTGAGGGGCAGAACCTTTGGATCCCCCTCAGCCCGAGCTTTCTTACACATGCCTTCTTTAAATTATACATTCATGTAGCTGAAGGAGGCGTGAGGGCAGGGAGGCCATTTGGGTCATTTACAATTTGCAGTGGAGAACTTACCAAAGAATTAAATACAGTGGAAAGCTCATCAAGCAGGAGGCTGAGAGGATAATGACACCTGACAGGATTTTTTCCTTTTGTATTTTAATATTTGCGATTTTGATTGCAGCTTTGTGCCTTAGGAATGAGGGACAGCTTTTGCATGTCCTGGTTGAACAGTGGGGCCAAGGGTGCCCCTCCATGCTGGTCAATGGCACCACTGTCCAGGATCTGGGAAATGTAGCTGAAACTGTGAGCTGACTTTGTCCAGTCTCCAGAAAGGTTGGGAGGCGGTGGCAGGTTGCAGGGAGCGAGACTGACAATGGGTTGTGTTGCTCTCATTCCCTTGACACTATCAAAGCAGCGTCCAGGCCTCCACTCCAGATCCCTTTCAGTTCTCACGAGGTTTCAGAGGTAAATGATGCAGTGGCCACCCTGAAGGGAACCCCCTGCCAAAGTCCCACATGCTCCTTCCTTTTGAATATTGACTTCACCCTGAGCAGGGGCTTTTCAAACAGGGAGCTGTACTCCTCCATGTGACTTTGATGGGGCCCACATGTTGTCATGGCCAACATCCCCACAAACAGGGTGAAACTATCCCTAGTGAGGGAGCAGGAGGCAGCATGGCCCAGGGACAGCTGCCAGGATGCAGACTGTGCAGGTGTGGGGTTAGCATGAGGGACCAAGAGCCACTCACAAGTTAGACCTGCATCCAACACCTGCAAGAAAGCAGTGAAGAACATAAGACTGGAAGGAGGAAAGTAAGGCACCTGGCCTTTTCCAGAGCAGGGCACAGGCCTGGTGCTCACCAAGGATGAGCTGAAGGAGGGGGTAGGGCGTTTAGTCTCCTAAGGTTGTTCTGTTTGCTTGTTTGTGGTGCTGGGGATGGAACCCAGGTCCTCCTGCACTCTAGGCAAGTCCTTCCCTACTGAGCTATAACCCAGGCCCCCTGAGGCATTTGAGCAATAAGAAAATAGCTTTTGGTGGGAGAGCACTTGCCTAGGAGGTGTGAGGCCTGGAGTTCCATTACCAGAACTTCGAAACCCTAAAGCAACAGAAACAAAAAAGTTTCTGCTGTGCAAATTAAAAATCCAAGTGACCTATAGAACTGCATGATGTCTCTTTTACCATTATGACATTAACTTCAATGTACTAAACCAATCCCTTTTCCTTCTGATTTTAGGCTTGGTTTAAGTATAGGAGAGCCAAGCATAGGAAATATATGAGGGAAACCCTCCTGAGAAATGCACCTACTTCTACCCAGCATGATGATGATGCCATGATGGAGGGGCCCTAGAATGCCATCCTTCTTCTGGAACAAGATTGTTGATTATGTTTATCTGTTGGCACTGATGCCCAACATGCACTTATTTCCTCAGCAGTTATAATGGCAATAAAGAAGTGAGTTATCAATATAGTTGTCTTCATGTATACTGGGGTATTTAATATATGGAGGTTAATTTTTCCAGAAGGGACATTTCAGCATAATAACAAGGAGCTCTGCATTAATGAGGTGACATGCCTGGGTCACCATCAGAAGGCCCTGCAAATCACAGTTTCCTAAATGCTATGGGGGTTCACGCTGACTGTTACATTTATCTGTGTTCCCTCATTTTGAACACTTGCTTGTGTCAGCAGAGTGGGTGTGTGCAGTGTGGTGCCTGCACAAAAGAAGACTGGTTTTGCTACCTGAAGGCTCCTTGCCCAGTTGGGAGTGCCGAAAAAATCTAAGAATACACATGTGTATGCCCCTGCCTCACAGGATGATATTTTTTTTCCGTGCTGGGGATTGAACCCAGGGCCTTATGCTTGCAAGGCAAGCACTCTACCAACTGAGCTATATCCCCACCCCACAGGATGATTTTGAAAGCTGATACTCTTATTGCCCAGTGTGGACTCTTTTTTCCCTTAACACTGAGGTTTCTCAGTGCTTTAAGTAGCCTCAGTACTACAAGGCCTGTACAAATAAGTCCAGGACACTGTTAGACCCAGCCCTGACATCCTATCCACTCTGGCCCCCCAGCTGAAACTGAGAGCCCAAGAGTGCTCAGCATAAATCCATTAATCCTCAACATCCGGTCTGACTCACCACAGCAGAGAATATTGTTTTCACATTCCAGCTGCCTGGAAAAAGGCAAAAGAAGTGAATGTCATTCATATATAGTGTGCCTGTCTCCACTGAGACAGGTATAATATAATCAGAACCTGGGAGAGCTAACGCGGAAGTGGCCGAGAATCAAACTTCCAGACCTCTATTTTAACTACAATTACTTAGAACCAAAGGGCAGGTGAAAGGCTAGGACACCAAAAACTCTTTATTGGACAAGGATGTGGTCTCCACGTAGATGTGGAAAGGAACTTTTGAATAAAGAGAAGAATTACTGAATGTATACAAAGTAGGGAATGAAGTTTGTTCTGAGTTGTTTTCACGAGAGCCAAAGTACATTTATCTGTGTTCCATTCAGCTTGAGCCATGGCTGGATTCTTCCCAGGGGTGGTGGTAGGGGGACTTCCCCAAAGGACTGACCATCCCAGATGGGGCCACTCAGGACTCCCAAGAAAGGAACACTGTAGGGCAGGCCCATCAGACCAAAGCACTGATTAGGAATTCCAGCAGTCAGAGGGGCCTCTGCTTCCGCACAGTGAACAGCCAGAGGAGAGATGTTCTTCCTAGCTAGTTCCAAATGAAGGGTGTCGGTTATGGAGCTTAAACAGGGTTTCAGGACTGTGTCTCAGAGCTAGGGCTGGTCTCTGGGTTTGCCAGCATGTTGTATCTTTCCCTGTTTCAGGCCATGACCACACACGTGTACCCATGCCTGGGAATGTTCAAGGTTCCAGCTTTGTTCTGGTCTACCAGGGACAACAAGCTTCTGTCCAGGTCACAGAGCCATACAGGCACTCTGGTTCTCAGTGAGGACACAGAAAGATAGCAGGGGAGACTCGAGGACTCCACAACCTCAGTTCTGATCATGGGTGTCGTCTGATAATTGGTCGCCGTGCACACATATGGTTGTACCGTTGTCCACACTTTGGTCTGGTGTTGATGTGACTCCTGGAAGAAAGGGTGCAATCCTGCAAGTCAAGTAAGGGAGTTACAACAGCACCCCTCATGGGCTCCCTTATTCTGGTCTGACTTGGCAGGGGCTGGGGTTCTCATTGCTTCCTGGCTCCCCCACAGAGTTGGTTGCCTCATCACATGGCCCTCATCCTAAGAAGGCTGCCCATCACTTCTACTCTGGGATTCACCCCAGATTTCTTATGCTCCTGCCCTGTAAGCCAAGGCTGTAGGGATGTCCCCGGGAGAGCAAATCCTTGCCTCAGCCGCCTCCTTTTCACAGACACATGCTTAGTTTCCTCCCACACAAGAACAGCACATTAGCAAATGATCTCGGGCCCTGCAGCAAGAAGATGGCAATGACCGCCAAGTAGTCCCTTCCTTTCGTGCTGCCTGTCCCAACAGAGTACTTTGTCTTCTGGGGACACCCTGTTAAAAGGAAGAGAACAAGGTAGTTTCTCTACAGTGTGGGTGGCTTTCACTGGCATCCTGTCCACTCCCTTGCTGGTACAGAAGAAGGACCCAAGCCCCTGAGGGGCTTGGGAGGAGATGAGGTACTGGGAGGGCAGCTCACACAACTCTGGAGTGCACACCCAGCTTCAGCTGCTCACTCCTTAGCACCACCGTAGTGCCCAGAACTTTCCTTCAAAGGGCGCAGATTCCAGGTTTCTCACTCACACTCAACACTAAGCTTCCTCCCCTCAAGGACTGCAGTGTCCTGATGTCCACTCTTGCATGTGACACTTCAGAGCCTTGAGAGAGAGATGCAGTTTGCACCCTGCTCATCCAAGGCTGAGGGGGGCTGCAGTGCAATGGCCATCATTCCCTCCCATGTCCTTGCAAAGCCCAGCCTGCCAGCTGGCTGCACAGCCTGTGAGGTAATGCCAGCTTGGTGCAGGTGACAAATGAATGCTTTTAGGAAGGCAGGCTAATAGCTGGAAAGCCTTCATTATGCCACGTAGCTTACAAAGACTCCTCTGGAACAATACCCTTTTTTGAAACTATTTTTTTACACTTATTGGTATATAATAAGTAGACATAATGAAAAGATTCATTATGCATATTTGTATATGCACATAATTGGTTAATTTCTTTCCACAGCACCTTTCCTTTCTCTTCCCTCCTTCCTCCCCCTCATCTATTAGCTCCATTTCTATTATAATTATTATTATTTCAATAGTGTATTTTAACCATATATATGTGTATTTTATATATATATATATATATATGATTCATTGTGGAATATTCCAACATGGACCTCATGTTGTTCGTTAGCTTTCGTTCCCATTTGGAACTACATTTGGTAGTATCTCAGAAACAAGGAGGCACGTGCCCAAGTTCTGAGGCTTCCCTTTCCAATCCCCTGGGAGGTGCTGAGGAGGGCTTCCCCACACTCAGCAGTAGCCAGAAGGACAGGTGGCAAATGGCCTCTTTCTCCAGTCACCTGGTAGGGCCTGGTGCACAGCCGAGCCCTCAGATTCTTTCTCCAAGCCAGGAGTCGGGATCCCCCGCTTTGGCTATTCCTTCTCTCTTTTGCACACACATGAGCGTGGGCACACAAACACACGTGTAGGGTCTTTATTGAGAGTACATCCTGGAATGGCCACCCCACCCCATTTCTCCCGAGTTTCCTTTGGTCATCAGAACATGCCTGCAAGTTACAACCACATTTCCACCTGCTGGCAGGCCCAGCTCTGAAGCTGCTTCCAGACAGAGAACAAGAAACACTTGTGGATTTATGGGAGGCTCCTGCAGTGTGAAATTGCAGTCGCCTGACACAGGAGTCTGGAGAATTTTTCATACATATGGCAGCCTAATATCAAAGTGCTTCCCATATGAACTGTAGCAAATACATTGTTAGAGAAAAAAGCACGTCAAGCTGGGTTTTGGCAGGACCCACAAAGCCAGCCCCCTCAATAGAGTGTCACAATGTGCAAATCTGTATTGCCTCAAAAGTCCCCAGAAGGAAAATTCACCTTTAAAGTAGCTAGTTCAGGTCCTGACAAAAACAGATTCCAAAAGAAAACTTTTAATCACTCCTCTTGAAATCTCCCAGGCAGTTATTGACACGATTGGAAATAGCTTATGAAACCCAGCAAGCAGAGAGCCTACATTCCTGTGCAGAGCTGCCTCCGGGTTCTCTAGGTGGCAGCCAAGCCCCTGCCAATGCCACGGCGACGGGGTCACAGATGGGACAGAGGGACAGTGAGTAGAAGGTGAGTGCCCCTCCCTGGAACCCTGGAACCCACAAACGACTGAATTACTGAAAAGAGGGGCTCAGTACAATCACCCAGAAGTGACCATGAGCCCTTCTTTTGGACTGGAATACTTCAGCAGCTGCCCTCTACTGGCAGACCCCACACACTGCCTGACCTCCTGGTGAGCCTGGCCTCTCCTCACTTCCCATTCCAGAATCCCAGGCTGCTCCCAGGGAAGGAAGGGAAGCATCTTGTGCTGGGCATGGTGGTGCACACCTGTCATCCAGTGGCTCTGGAGGCTGAGGCAGGAGGATGGAAAGTTCGAAGCCCGCCTCAGGAATCTAGGGAGGCCCTGAGCAACCTTATCTCAAAAGGAAAACAAAATGGACTGGGGTGTGGCTCAGTGGTTAAATGCCCCTGGGTTCAATCCCTGCTACAACCAGAAAAAAAGAAAAAAGAAAAAATCTTGCCACTTGGAGGGAGGAGGAGAGAAGGGGCCTGGAGCAGATGGGGACTCCCCAGGTCCCCATCCCCTTTTCTTCAGCTCTTTGGCTCTTCAACAATTACTTTCCATATCCAATAATGTGCTCCCCTTTTTCTACTTAACTGTATTTCAGAAGTACTTTGGGACATTTCATCATTTTCTTCGTAGTTAATTATATGCATTCCTATCTTTCGTATGCATAGGGCTGTTCCCTGTTGCCACTGGAATAAATGAACATCTGCATATGCATGGGTTTTCTCCTTTAAATGTTTTCTGAGGCTAAGGTTCCAGGACCAAAATAATATGTGACAGTGAATCTCTTCACAGTTCTTGTTGCATATTGCAATGAGTAGCTGTGTCCGGTTTTAGTTAAGAATGTGTGAGTTTAGCTGGGCACAGTGGTGTACCTGTAATCCCAATGATTCAGGAAACTGAGGCAGGAGATTGGCAAGTTTGAGTCCTGCCTCAGCAACTTGGTGAGACCCTATCTCAAAACTTAAAAATATATAAAGGGCTGGGGATGTAGTTCAATGGTGAAGCACCCCTGGGCTCCATTACCAGTACCCCAAATTTTTTTTTCTGGGAGTATAAAGTATATTTTATTTATATAAACACTTACTTATTTTTCAGCCAATTAGCATAGAGTTTCTTTAAGGGATATCATACATTGTGAGAATATCATTCTGAGATAGGAAAATTACAAAATTACACACAACACACATATTCACACACCTCTGCGTATGTAAAACATATACCTGCATAGGTGTGTGGACACAGATCTTATGCCTGTCATTCTCTAATTTTAGCAAAGAGTCAGGCAGAAGCACAAAAGTACAAAACTCACTGACTGATATAAAGAGAGTTGACCATTGCTTTTACTAGACTTTGTAATTCTGTTTGGAATGTGTTTCTGGAAGATGGGACAAGCTAAGGTTACGGGTTCAATGTGAGGACTTAAGCTTCCTGCCAGTGTTTTTGGAGGAGGCTGATTTTCTTTGCTGTGCACTGCAGTTTGGGTGAGGGACCAAGGGTACATCAAGGGAGTCTCAGAGTGACTCCCAAACTCATCAGAGTAGATGAAAAATCCATTTTTTTCCAAGAAGCTTTTCTGTGTCACATGGCAGGTTTGGGAGTCCCTGAGATCCTGATACCCCTAATGAGGAAAGGGGCAGAAGCTATGGTGACCATAGGGAGTTAAGTGGCTGCAGTGGGGGAGGGAAGAGTCTGCAGGGGCGGACAGCAGGGTAGGGAGATGAGGGTGTTGAAGGGGCACAGATCAAGGGATTTCAGGGAGGCAAAGGGAAGATCCAGGATATTGAAGGAAGAGGAGGAGAGGGCTGATGGGACAGGAGAGACCTCAGAGGAGCCAGCCAGAGAGGTCTCCAGTTTCCCAGTGCAGTTCCAACTTATCCTTAGTGAAGTCAGAGACAGAGGAAAAAATGGGAGTCATGAGAGAACATACAGGCAGCTGGAGTGGGAGAGGAGGTGCTGCCCAGTGGACTGAAAGTCCCCCAGGGGAGGAGCCAGACCCAGTAGCAAAAGGAACCAGGTAGGGAAAGTCAGTTGCACATTGACTTCTTGTCTGGGACCCTGAGTGGTCCCTCACACAATGTCTGTTGAGGAGCTGATGTGCTCACTCTACCTGATCCCTGATCAAGGAGTCTGGAAAAAGGAGGGCTGTATCAAGCCTTGTTCTTTGACCTGACATCTGAGCCATCCTGGAGAATGTTCTGTGTGTGCTAGAGACAAATGTGCTTTCTGTGCTCATGGATAGACTGGTTTTTTGTTTGTTTGTTTGTTTGTTGTGTGTGTGTGTGTGTGTTCCATTTGATCTAAGTTATGATTCAAGTTCAATGATTCCTTGCATGGATTTTCTGTTGGAATGATCTGTCCATTGTTGAAAATGAGGTCATAAAAGTCTCCTATTTAGTATTGTACTGCTGTCTATTCTCTTTTCTATTTTGTTAGTATTTCCTTTACATATTTAGTGCTCCAATAATGGGTGCAGATATATCTACAGTTGTTATATACACTTGATAAATTGACACTTTGCCATTATCTTGTAATAGTATTTTTCTCTTTGGATAGGTGAAACATTTTCTGTTGCATCGGATATAAGTATAGTCACCTCTGGTCCCTTTGGGTTACCATTTTCATGGAACATCATTTTCCATCTCTGCTTTCAGCCTATGAATCTTTAAAGCTACGATGATTTTCTTGTAGACAGCATACAGGTAGATCTTTTGCACAATCTCAAACCAGGTATGGTGGCAGGTGCCTGTAATTCTAACAGGCGGATCACAAGTTCGAGGCCATTCTAGTAACAGCTCAAGATAGCTGTAATCAGGTCAAGATGGATTCCTGCAAGTTCCCAGCTTTAACTTATTCTTCTAATCATTTTTAGTTATAAATAAACAAATGCCTATTTACTACTTGTTATTTGTAGTCATGGCACATATATAAAAAGTTTTAGAAAAGTGTATTCCACCCCCAGTACCACAAAAATTTTTTAGAAAAGTACCTTTTTGTTTTGGAGGCAGTAATATGTTTTCCAGTTATTTTTAGTTAATCTGGTTAAAATGTTTATGTATATACCACTAGTTATCTACCTTTCTACTACCTTAATTTAAGAAGAAATAAATTGATATATTCCATGCTTGTATAAATATATTAAAAGAGATTCTACTGCCATGTATAACTAAAAAGATCAAATAAAAATAATTTTAAAAAGAAGAAATAAGAAGTTGCACTTGAGAAAAATGTTTTCACCATCCTGATTTCAGTTAGTTTTCATTATTTCCAGTTATTCCTGGATAAGTGCTTGCTTAAGTAACACTATCTATATCACTAAAGCATTAATTCAAAAAGAAAAAGAAATTAGATTGAGAAAGAGGTTTTTAAAATCTGTATTCAACTAGTCACTCAGGTAATATCTAATTATTGCTATATAAAATTTACTTATGTATTCGTTATTTATAGCACTACTTTCACATTCCCAAAACAAAGGTTTTTACATAAGATAAGCTATGTTTTCAGCTTTGAAGTTTTATGTCGTTTTTCAGCAAATTCTAGTTATCTCTAATGAAATATTTCACATCTACCATCAGTTATGTATATTTTCAATACCATCTATGAAGAGGAAATAAAAAGTGGTTTGAATAAATGTATTTTTCTACATCCTAGCTTCACGTGTTTTTCCTACTTATTTCTAGATTGTATTTACCTAACAGTTATTTATATTACTAACAAGTGTGGATTTTTTTCTTTAAGTACCCAGGATTGAACCCAGGGACACTTAACCACTGAGCCACATGCCCAGCCCTATTTTGTATTTTATTTAGAGACAGGGTCTCACTGAGCTGCTTAGTGTCTCTCTCCCTTTTTTTTTTTTTTTTTTTTTTTTCCGGTGCTGGGGATCAAACCCAAGGACGTGTAGCTTGTGAGGCGAGCACTCTACCAACCGAGCTATCTCCCCAGCCCTGCTTAGTGTCTCAATTTTGCTGAGGCTAGCTTTGAACTTATGATCCTCCTGCCTCAGCCTCCCAAACCGCTGGGATTGTAGGCGTGCACCACTGTGCCTGACTACTAACAAGTTTTTTTTTTTTTTTAAATGAGACTGCAAAGTTGGATTTGTTTTATAGCATTGTGCCTTTACATGCTCCTCTACTTATTTCTACGTAATAGTTACCTAAGTAACTATAGCACTATTCTTACATTACGAAGACATGAATACTTAGATATGAGAAGAAAGGGTTTTTCAAAATCTAAAATTCAGTCAACATACCTAGTTACATCTAGTTACCGCTGGTAAAATGGTTACACAGGTGTGACTAATACATACTGGGTGAACTCATTAATTCAACAAGATTTGGGAATTCAGATGTGAGGGGCGCTTTATGTTGCCAGTTAAGCAATTGCCAAAAAATCACTACTTATTCCTAGAATTAACTCATTTTTCCAACAAGCAGTAAGAAGTTAGTGTGAGTAAATGTGTATGTTTCCCTAGACTTCTTAGTCACCCCTAGCTAACTCTAAGAATGTAGTTAACATAGATACTACTGTTTGTGTAGAGCATTAACATTTTATTCCAGGATGAAATATGAATTTATTTATTTTTTTAGGATTTTGTACATCATTTTTTATTTTATTTTATTTTATTAGTTATACCTGACAGTAGACTGTATTTTGGCAGAATATACATACATACAGCATAAAACTTATTCTACTTAGGATCCCACTCCTGTGGCTATACATGATGTAGAGTTACCCTGGTCGTATATACAAATACAAGGCTAGGAAAGTTATGACTGATTAATTCTACTGGCTTTTCTATTCCCCTCCCCCCTCCCATCACTTGTTTCCCTTTGTCTAATCCAGTGGATTTCTATTATTCCCCTCACCAACCTCCCTTGTTTTGGGTTAGCAGCCACAAATCAGAGAGAACATTTGGCCTTTGGTTTTTTTGGGGATTGGCTTATGAAATGTGAATTTAGGATTGAGAGTTGTTTCAGCTTGGTGAGCACAACTTGTTTTTCTGATTTTCTCTAGATTAACGATTACTTAAATCCCACCGGATATCTCTCCAATCAACTCATAACTCCAACAAGGAAATAAGAAGATAAATGTAAGATTATCATGATTTTCAGCTTCCTGACTTTGGTTATTTTAGTTATCACTAGTTATCTATATTTAACTAATTATCTAGATACCACTACATATCTGTGGTACTAACTTATTATTTCAATAGGAAATAAGAATTTAAATTTGACATCTTTTTCTATTTCCTGACTTCAACCAGTATTTCTGCTTATCTCTAGTTACCTCCTATAAGCCTAGGTAGGTCCCACTATTCATCTCTTGGATTTATGGATTATTTCATCACAAAATAAGTGAGATTGAGAAGAATGTTATCTTAGTCCATTTTGCATTTCTATAAGAAAATACCTAAGACTGGATTCTTCATAAAGGAAAGAGGTTTATTTAGCTCACAGAGCATGACACTGGTATTGGATATTGGTGAGGTAAACCCTTCATGCTGCATTATAACATGGTGGATGACATCCCATGTTGGGAGCATGTGCATGTGTGTGTGTGTGTGTGAGAGAGAGAAAGAGAGAGAGAGAGAGAGAGAGAGAGAGAGAGAGAGAGAGATCACGTGACAAGAGATCACCTCCAGTCCAATGAGAGTGAGAACACATTTCCATGAAACCTAACTCACTGCCACAAGAATATGAAACTCTCTCAAAGATCTAATTGACGTATTTCAAAGGCCCCATCTCTTCAATCCCATTACATTGGGGACTAAAATTCCAGCACATAAATCTTTGGGGGTAAACCATATTCAAATCATAGTAGATATGCTTTCAACTCATGGTTTCTGTTAGATATGCTTTATTTAAAATTTACCTAAGCACTATTTATTTACAGTGCTAACTGATTAATCCAACAGGAAAAATGAATGTAGCATCTCAGACAAATTTTATTTCAGCGCTTAAACCTCAACTACTTATTCTAGCTATTTCCAGCCATCTCTATGTTACTAACATCTAGGTGCCACTAGTTATAGTACAAATGACATCCTATTCCAACAAAAATTCAGACTAACATTTGAAAAGAATTTTTGTAGCCTTCAGCCTTCAACTGTTTGTTCTGCTTTTATATGGTTATTTCAATTCAACTCCTATCCACATTCATCTTGTTATCTACATTACCAACTCTACATTCCAAAAAAGAATTAACAATTGGGAAGAGTGTTTCCCAGTTTCCTAAATTCAAAGTTCCTGTAGGTATCTAGTAAATGGCTACTCCTAATTATCTATACTTCTGTTACATTTTTTCAACCAGAAATAAGAATTTCATATTCAGAAGATTGATTTCTGGGGCTAGGGTTGTAGCACAGTGGTAGAGCACTCACCTAGCATGTGTGGGGCACTGGGTTCGATTCTCAGCACCACAAATAAATAAATTTTTAAAAAGGTCCGTCAACAACTAAAAATATCTTTAAAAAGATTGATTTCACATTCTTGCTTCAACTAGCTATCTGTAGTTAACTAGAGAACATGTTACTACTAATTATCCATAGAACTAAATCTTCATTCCAACATAAGATTAGGGTGGTAAAGGAACAGTTTTTCAACTTCTGTATTCAAACAGATTTCTTGGTTATCTATATCCCCTGTAAACTAGTTACCTGGGTACCAATATTCACCTATGGCATTAACAGATGATTGCAACAATAGTTAAATTTATGTGTCAATACGATGGATTTTTTAAACTTCCTGGATTCAAATTGTTGTCCTAGGTACACCTAATTCCCTGTAATTAAATAAATAGGTACCATTACTTGTAAATAATATTAACTCATTATTTTATAATACATAAAAGAATTGAGAATGAAGTCTTCATTAACTTTCTGGTGTCAAATATTCATTCTTTGTTTTCCAGTCACCTTTCTCTAACTAATCACCTGTATACCACTAGATGACCACACTATTCACTCATTATTCCACTATAATAAGAATTTAAGCTTAAGAAAAATGTGTTTTTCAGATTCTGTATTCCTATGTATTTTTCTACTTATCTCTGCTTATTTCTAGTTAACTAGTTCCCTGGATATTCCCAATTGTCAGTAGTATTAACTCCTTATTCTAACACGAAATTAAAAGGTAGAACTGAGAATATGGGGGGCTGGGGTTGTAGCTCAGTGATGGAGTGCTTGCCTAGCACATGTGAGCCACTGGGTTCAGTCCTCAGGCACCACATAAAAAATAAGTGAATAAAATAAAGGCATGGGTTCATCTACAACTAAAAATATTTTTTAAAGAATATGGTTTTCATCTTCTTAGATTTAAGCAATAACACTAGTTGTCATGTTATTTGTAGTCGACTTTTTCCCTGGGTTCTGTGACTTATCCATCATAGTAACACATTATACTAATAAAAAATATGGTGTCAGAGTTGAGAAGGATGCTTTTTCACTTCCTGGCTTATGCTGGTCATTTTAGTTATCTCCAGTTTTCCCTAGATATCTAGATTTCTTTATAGTATCATTACGTATCTGTAGTTCTAAGGCAACATCCCAAGAAGGAATATGAATATAGTATGTAAGACTATGCTTTCCAATTTCCAGACTTCAAATAAATGTTCTAATTATTTTTAGTTGTCTAACTAAATAAGTGTCACCAGTGATCTATCATATTAGATCACTATTATAATAATAAACATGAAATCAGAATGGTGAATTATGATTTTCAACTTTATGGCTTCAAATATTTTCTTAAATATTCAAACAATAGACAAGAATGTAATGTTATTGAGAAGAATGGGTATTTAACTTACTAAATTCAACCACTTTTCTGTGTCTTGTTTTCAACTCATTTTTTCTGGATATCACCATTTATTCTTTGGTTACTCACTAATATACAAAGTTCCATTAGATATTTATGACACTAATTTGCTAGTTAAACCAGTAAAGAGAATTTTCAGTTGAAAAAATACATCTATCCCTGGTTATCTCTAGTTAATTAATTACAAAATATGATGATAATGGTATATAGCATAACAGCAAACATAACTGAGCACATCCTTGGTATTAGAGTTAGTATTCAGAGGACAGGTTCAAATCCCAGCTCTGGACATTTCCCAAGTGGGTGACTATGAGCAGGTTATCTAACGTCTCTGTGATTGTAACATGAGGGTAATAACACATCTATGTCTATGGGGTGGTAAGAGGGTTAAATGTATTAATATAAACCAATCACTTAGACCACAAAGGATATGAAAAAAATGTGTGATTCATGCCAATTTTTACTTGGATAAGGCTAAATTAGGTATGTAATGTTTTCAAGCCTGAATCAATTTAACTAAAGATTTTAAATAAATACTAACTTGGCTAGCACCCAGACAGGGGTCAACAAAGGGGTACATGATTGAAGTTTAGAAAGCACTGGAATAAATCATAGGAATCTCAGATGTGAGAGACCATAGGATTCAAATTTTGATAGATGTATTACCTAGGCTTACGCATGCCATGATTAAAAGCATTGCAGTTCTCTTGGGTAACAACTGATCTGACGCCAAAATTCATTGCAGGGTACCTAGCTCCAAGAGGCCTGCAGAACCCAGTAAGAGCCAGCCTGGGGAGGTTGGTTAAAGTCAGGGAGAGGCTGGGGGGGAGGTGAAATCACTTGACAGCTTTTTCAGAATAAAGTAATCAGCCAATCATCCTATAGCTAGTTTCCTAATCACCCTCTGAGAACACAAAATAGAAAACATTTATTTTCATCTGTTAATCGCAGTAGGCCAGATGAGTAGGGTCCACCTTACTTTTAGGGGCTAATGAAAATGGTTAATTTATTTTGTAAAATGAGTCTGATAACAACCATGGTTATGAAAGTAAAGATGAGGTAAATGATGTGCATTTTCAAGCATAGGGCCCATTATTAGGAGCTATTCTCAATATAGGGAATATTAACACGACCCATGGTTCTGCCAAACACTTTTTAAAGAGAATCTACTCCCCTCCACCCCCGGTTTTTTGTTTTGTTTTGTTTTGTTTTGTTTTTATTTTTGTTTTTTTAAGGGTGCTGGGGATTTAACCCAGGGCCTTGTGTTTGCAAGGTAAGCACTCTACCAACTGAGCTACATCCCCAGCCCCACCCCCGCTTTTTTATCTTTATCAGTGGGGAGCAAGAGTTTAGAAAGTTCTAGACCTAACGGGTGGAATAGGAAAAAGAGGGGGGGTGGAAGGCCAGACGGGGGAGAAAAGAATAAGGAGGGGGAGGGGAGGTAGACGCAGAGTGGAAGGCGAGGATTACCCCAGATCTACAGCACCCGACCAGCAAAGGGAGCAAGCGCAGCATAAATTAGCAGATACTGCGTGCTCCACAACTGCATCCAAAAGAAAGGTCAAGTGCAGCTTAAGCATTCTTGGATGCACTGGGCAAGGTCTTGCACACGGGCGTGCTGGGTTTCCTGCAGGTTGCATCTGAGCATCCTGAACGCTCTGCAAATCCAGTCTCAAGCTCCCGCTCCTCCCGACCCCGTAGAGAGCTTGGAGCGCTAAGCTTTCAGTACGTGATTGCAAAAATTTTGCAAGTAGTCTGCTACCTGTTCGTTTAATCTTTAATTACTAGTCCAATTTAGGGATTTGGGGAGAAAACGGAACAGAATCAGAGTCCTAGAAGAGAGAGCGGTGCTTACAGACCTCACGTGTCACAAGGTTCACTGCCTTTCCATTCCACGTGCTGGAGCTGCTATGTGCTCCGCGTGGTTTTTCGCCCTATCTCTGCCTCTCTCGCTCTTGAAGAGCTTAGGATACTGTGCCATGCCCCAGTGAGCTTGCCTCGACGTCTGGGCAGAGAAATGTTTCAAACATTCCTCCAAGTACCCTGGGGTGGGGGTAGTGTGAGGTCTCTCTCGTCTGCCCCTCCCCCTGCACCAAATCGACTTGCACAATCCAGTACAGCCCGTTCCTCGAGACAGACACCCCACCCGGGTCAGGAGTTCTCTTAAGTTGCAAGTTTTAGCTCCCAATAACCATACAGTCACGCGCACTACGGCGCCCTTCGGGCACGCCCTCCCCCAGCTTTGTGGCCACGCCCTAGCCCCGTGCCCCGGGCCCAATCCACCAATCGCAGTGCAATTTGAGATTACAAGAAGTAGTAGTCTAGCCAGTAGCGTGCAAACAAGCGATAACTCAGACTAAGCACGAGACAGCGCTACTTTGCAGACTTCGCGGTGGCTCACAGCTTAATCGACGGCACTCGCATCATGGACCGTCCACAGGAGTGCAGCCGCGAGGACGCCAGCAACCAAAGCCTGGGAATTGGTGAGCTCAGGGGAGAAGTTCAGGGTCAGTGTCTGGGTCAGGACCCACGCTTTGGCGTGAACTCCCAAAAGACAAAATCCGTCTGGGAGAGGTGACTGGATGGGATGCCACTGCACCGCCGCCACCACCGCCGCTGCTTCACGGGTGCCAGCCCAGGGTTTGAGCACCAAGATCTGTCCCAATCCCCCCGTCACCGCGACTTCCCTCTTTTCCAGATAAGAAGCCGACTGATAGCTCGGTTATTGTCGTGGGAGGAGATGACCACGGGCAGAAGATAAGGCCCGAACCTGAGCAGGGAGCAGCAGCAGAAGGCTGCGATGCTGGCGCGGGCGCCCTCGGCCCTGTGAACGACAATGAGAACCAGAAGGGCGGCGGTGGCGACGAGAAGCCCAGGCTGCAGGAGTTGAAGGAGCCAGGCCACGAGGCCGCTGAGGGTTTCCAGGCCGGGGACGAGGAGCATGGCGATTTCTGCAACAAGTTCAGCCAATTGCAACTGCAGGAACTGGAGCGCGTTTTCCAACGCACTCAATACCCCGACGTGTTCGCAAGGTAAGCGGCTTGCCCTGGAAGCGCCTAGTTCTCTGGGGCGACAGGTCTCATCACAGAACGACTTTGGCTTTTTTCCATTCTCCTTCCCTTCCCTCCAGAACCGAAGGCTTACATAGGGGCTCAAGGCCACTGAGTCTGCCTGCCAGGTTGGAGAGATGCTTACTGGGAATCAAGGTTCACATTTCCATGCCATATATAAATTCAGTCAACTCGGGAAACTTTTAGCTGAACTCCTGTTTTTCTAAATAACATTTTAGATAACAGTGCAACGAGAGTGAGGATCATTTGATCATTATAGAAATATTTCATTAATTTTTGTGTTTAAAATGCTGAATTAAAATAATTAATATTAAATCTTGATTTTTTTAGCGCCCCCTTAAATTCTACAAAGAAAAATCCATCCCTAAAGCAAGCCTGGAACTGGGTATTAAAGAAAATGAACTGGGGCTATGGGAGGATAGACATTTTGAAATAAGAAGTGTACATCTGCATATTTTACTGCATTCACAAATCCAGATATTGAACTTTTGATGTTTTCTCCCCTTCAGAAAGAAACTTGCAATACCCTTGAGTGCTACTGAAGGCAAAGCGGAGCTCGATAAACCTGAAAAAACCAATTTGCCATAGAAGCCATTCTAAAACCTGCTTCAAGACTTCAGGCACCTTTCTAGGCATTCTCAAGCTGCTGTGTTTTTGTTGCCTTTTCCATGTTTGTGAAATGAGTTTTGAATTGGGGTTGGGGGTTGGGGAGTGAGAAATGAGATAAGTAAACCTAAGCATATGGGTAGTTCTCGTTACCAAAAGAAATATGACTTACTCGTGAAAGAAATAAAAATGAAATTCAAACTGAGTATTCCACATATCAATAAAATATAAAGTTCAGCTTCTAACAGTGTTATTCACTTGTGGTTTTTTGTTGTTGTTGCTGTTGTTTGTTTGTTTGTTTGTTTTCAGTACCAGGTTCTGGGGGTGCTTTAGCCACAGAGCCACGTCCCCAGGACCTTTTCTTTTTTAGCCTTTCCCCCTTTTTAAAAAATTTTGAGACAGGGTCTCATTAAGTTGCTTAGAGCCTTGCTAAATTGCTAAGGCTGGCTTTGAACTTGCAATCGTCTGCCTCAGCCTCCCAAGCCACTGAGGTTTCAGGCATGCAGCACCACATCTGGCTCTAACAATGATATTTTTTAAGAAATACTTCTGTGAGGAGTCAGGTCGAGACTCAGTCTGATCTGGGAAGTATGCAAATTAATGCACCAAAGAGCTAGATCATGAGAGTGTTCACTATTGTTTAAAACGGTTTAAATCGGGTGTAGGCTCTTGGCTAAAGGGTGACTTCATAAATGTTTAGGCAACAGGGTAAAGGAATAATTCCCACACAGCACACTAAATGAGCGGTTTAGTATGTTTTGTTATGCTGTGATTAATGAGGGAGATAGCTTAAAAGTCTTAAGTGCTTGGCTGTTTTGTTTTTATCCTATAATAAAGCAATGTAGAAAATGGAAGCCCTGAATTTTAGTTTTCTGGAGTGGTTTGACGTGTCAGCCTGAAAACATTGATAAAATACATTGTCGGAGGAGGGGGAAAGGTTTAGCAAACTGGAAATTTGTCTAAAATTGAAACCAAAAAAGAACAATCTAGAATAAAGTTCCACTGGCTTAAGAAGGGCAAAAAGGATGGGGCTGGGAATATAGCTCAGTTGATAGAGTGCTTGCCTTACATAGGGCCATGGGTTCAATCCCCAGCACCACCACCAAAAAAAAAAAAAAAAAAAAAAAAAAAAAAAAGCCAAAAGGTTAAAGACAAATTGCATACACTCTAAATATATACCTTGAAGATATGGCACACATTTAACTTTATGAGCAAATACTCTTGAGGAATTTCTGATGTCAGAGGGTATTTTTTTGATTGGACAGTAAGAACATTTATATGTATTACATATAATTCCTTTGTCAGATATATGCTCTTAAGGTATTTTCTCCTAGTGTGTACTATTTTATTTTCTTAGTGTCTAATAAGATTAAGGTTTTGAATTTGGGGGAAAAAAGGTGTTTTGGGAGCAGGCCACAAAATGGCTTTAGTTAGGCTCCAATGCCTGTCGTGTTTTTACTGTACATGTAGCCAGGGCTAGTCGAGGCCAGAAACGTTCAGCAATAGACTCAAGGTCATAAACATGAACTTGTGAGAATGCGTCCCCACCTCATGTAACCCGCTGGCAGTTTGCCTTCTTTGTTTGACCTGCATCAAGGCCCTGGATTCGATCCCCAGCACCACAAAATAAAGGGGGGGCTTATGGAAATGTGCTTAGAGGGGCTAAAATGTCACTAGCTTGCTGCTGAAGCTGAAGCTGGGGGCTGGCTAATGGCTATGGCCACCTTCAAATAAAGGATGACCAATATTCCCACCATGCTTCCCATCTTCTTCCATCTGCTGGACCCCGAATCTGTTTCCTGGGTCAGAGCCCCCACACAACAGATATTTTTTGTTGTGGTTTTGTTTTTGTTTGTTCAATTTTGAGTGGTTTTTGTTTTGTTTGCACTGGAGTTTGAACCCAGGACCTTAGAATATGCTAGGCAGGGGCTCTACTACAGAACTAAACCCCCAACCCTGGAGGTATTATTTTTAAAGAATGAGTTCTGTGAAATTCATTTGATAGAGAGGGGTAGAGGCCCCTAATTCAGACCGGATTGTTACCTATGTTAATTTGAAATACTTTTGCAGTGGCTCAGGCAGCGATGACTAATTTGTAGGTCAAAGGGCCAAAATATTACTATGAAACCATAGAAAGCCATCAGTTGTATTAAGAGAATATATTTCTAAACCAAAAGCAAACTCCAGGGTGAGTTTTTTCAGCTTTGCTCCACAGTGCATGTGTGAGTGCAGCAATGGAAAGGAACTGCAGATTTGGCAGTGTTCAGTTTTAGTGAATTTGGACCCACTTTGGCCAAATTTCCTTAACTCTATAAGCTGAAATACCCTTTTCCTATCAGAAGTAAGGCAAGCTACAAACTTTCCAGATCACCCATGAACAGCGTTCCTTGTCAGACTATCTTTTTTACACTCAAGGTTTCAGAGGATAAATGGCTCCTTAGGCATCCTTGAGAAAACCCGTGTAAAAATCCATCCCACTTCTATTTACTTACTTCAGACTAAAGTTGGGCTTTTTGCATATGCTGTTCCCTGTAGTATGACTTTGATTTGTTTGTTTGTTTGGGTCCTATGGATTGAACTCAGGGGCACTTCACTGCTGAGTTACATCCCCAGCCCTTTTTGTTTATTTTTCATTTTGAGACAGGGTCTCCCTAAGTTGCTGAGGCTAGCCTCAGACTTGCAATCCTCCTGCTTCAGCCTCCCAAGGTGCTAGGATTACAGGCATTCACCACTTTAAATGGGGCCTGCATTATACCATGCTCTTTCCCACAGCCACGGTGATAGGAAGGACCAGAAGCATCTGAACACCTGATAGTCAACAGTCAGCTGTCAGGATCCATTTCTTCAGTATGTTACCAGGCATAGCATTAACTGCTGGGACTGAGTGCAGTTTGTCAGCTGGGTTGAATCCAAGAATAGGAAAAAGTCACTAAAGAATATTACAGATGGGGCTGGGAGATAGCTCAATCAGTAGAGCGCTTGCCTTGCATGCACAAGGCCCTGGGTTCAATCCCCAGCACCGCAAAAAAAAAAAAAAAAAAAAAAAAAAAAAAAAAAAAAATTACAGATGAGAGGAGATAGACAAAGCAGTAAGTCTAGTCCCAACCTGAACTGAAGGGAAGGAACTAAAATATTTTATCAATAAGGAAATAGCTTTTCCTAGTGGAATCTAAAATTTCAATGGCGTAAAGAGTTGCATGTTGTGGAGTTTTTTTATTATGACAGTAACTGCTCGACATAATAAGCCAATCCCCTTCTTCCCTTCTGATTGAAGGTTTGGTTTAAGAATAAGAGGGTCAAGTGGGGGTCTGGGATTGTGACTCAGTGCTAGAGCGCTTCCCTAGCATGCATGAGGCACTGGGTTTGACTCTCAGCACCACATATAAGTAAATAAATAAAGGTTCATCAATAACAAAAATATTTTTTAAAAAATTTACAAAACACAGAGGGTCAAGTGAAGGAGATGTCAGAGGACATTAATAATGTTCAGAAATATTCCTTTCCCCATCACCTTGGGTCACCCTGTGGGTATAATCTCGGATAGGCCCTAGAATGCAATCCACCCTTGTTCTGGATTCTGATTGGATATGGATTCATTTGGAGTCAGTCACCCAGGCCACCTATGTCATCCATGCTTCCTCTGTTCTTGCCTTCTTTTACCCTGAAATGGGTTCCTATTGACAGCAGTCATTTTGTAGTACCTATTTTCTAAGGTCTGTCTTCATGACAGTTTTTCCAAAGTCCTTTTTTGCCACTTTGGAAAACATAACGTTTTCCAAACATATCTTGACATATTAAGAGTATGTCACCAAAAAAAAAAAAAAAAGAGTATGTCACCAAATTCCTGTTCCATGAATTTAATAAATTCAACAGAGTCAATGCCATTTTTTTTAATTGTAAACAAATGGGATACATGTTGTTTCTCTGTTTGTACATGGCGTAAAGGCATACCATTTGATAGGACATGTTTTTGTATTTTTCAGTAAATAAGGGAATTCTCAGTATGATTGTTTTTGTGTATAAAATGCAGTTAATAGTATATGAATGGGAATACCATTGAAACAGAATGGCAAGGAAACCTCTTTTCGTGAAGTGACATCCCTGAATCACCGTCAGTAGGCCTATGCACCCACGAAGTTTGTCTTTACACTGACCCCCACCTTTTCTCCTCTGCCTTCCATCACTTCATCCTCACTCTCACCCTTTGGGACCACATACATGTGCAAGATGGAGCAAGGTGAGTCCCTAAGTGAGAGAACTGTATTTCCAGACAGAGCAGAACCCTGTCTGTGCTAATATGAATGTTCAGGCCCAACCCTGGACTCATAAGGGAAATTTCTTAAGAGGCTACTCAGAGCTTCATGGGAAGGTAGCAGTGAAATCTTCATCTAGTACACTCCAAATTATGCTTACTGCCCTCCCTCTTTGTGAAGAGCATGAGGAATGCAGCCATTTTGACCCAGAGATCCTGCAGCTTCAAAAGAAACATAACAGAAGATTCCAGGGCCAGGGTGAGGCTCTTCTCCCTTTTATCCCCATCCCCAACCCAAGGAAGCATATTATTGTACCTTCTATACTGAAAACAGGTAATCATACTTTTGAATGTTCTTTGATCAACCCTGAGAGAACCCTGGGAAAGAACCAATCATTCATTCAGTCTGTCATCTTCATGTGAAACGACCAGAGTAGAAAATAACAAAAATGAAAATTCAGGTCAGGCACGGTGGGTGCCACAGGCCTGTAATCCCAGCAGCTTGGGAGGCTGAGGCAGGAGGATCAAGAGTTTAAAGCCAGTTTCAGCAATTTACCAAAGCCCTAAGCAACTCAGTGAGACCCTGTCTCTAAAATAAAATCCAAAAAAGGGCTGGGGGTGTGGCTCAGTGGTTAAGGGCCACTGGGTTCAATCCCTGGTACAAACATACATACATAAATTCAGAATAATGCAGGAGGCCAGGACAACTTTTCTTTTTGGCAGGGATGAGGTATCAGGATTATAACCCAGGAGGTGCTTAACCACTGAGCAACATCCCCAGCCCCTTTTTTATATTTTCAGACAGCCTAAATTCTGAGGCTGGCTTTGAATTTGCACATACTCCTGCCTCAGCATCCCGAGCTGCTGGGATTACAGACATGCGCCACCATGCCCAGTGTCAGGTCCACTTTCTAAAACACATTAAGGTTTTCTCAGTACAATCTTTGCTTTTGAGCAATCTCAGCAATTCAAGGACACTTTAAGATAGTTTGTTGTTAATTGTAAGTAGTTAATTGTGCCAGGTGCCATGGTGAAGGCCTGTAATCTCAGTGGCTCAGGAGATTGAGGCAGAAGGGTTGTGAATTCAAAGCCAGCCTCAGTAATTTAGTGAGATCTCTCTAAATAAATAAATAAATAAAAAATGCTGGAGATGTGGCTCAGTGGTTAAGTGCCCTTGGGTTCAGTCTCCACTACCAAAAAAAAGTAGTTAATTGTGAACACCTAGGTTGCACTATGAAATAATTACTAACATAAGGTATTATGGTTACATCAGAATTTCCTCTCACAAGCGTTAATAAAAAAAACAATTTGACTACACTTCTTATTGTAAAGAGTCTAAAGCATTTTTTGCCATTTATCCACTGTTTTATTTTTTAATATTCTTATTAGTACATTATAGTTATATGTAATGTCAGGGTTTATTTTTACATAATCATATATGCATGGAATATAATTTGTTCCACTTCAATTTCCAGCTCTTCCTTTTTGCTCTCCTCCTCCCTATCTCTGTTCCCCCTCTTCTACTGGTCGTCCTTTTATTTATTTATTTTTTATTCATGCTTTATAGATATACATACAGGTGAAATCCACTGTGGTGTATTCATATATGTATATAGCACAATTTGGTCAATTTCATTCCACAGGGGCACTTAACCACTGAGCCACAGCCCCCACCCTTTTTGTATTTTATTTAGAGCCAAAGTCTTGCTAAGTTGCTTAGGGATAAATTGCTGAGGTTGGCTTTGAACTTGTGCCTCCTGCCTCAGCCTGAGCTGCAGGGATTACAGGAGTGCCCCACCACACCCAGCTTGTCCACTATTTTAACTCCTTTTTTCTCTCCAAGTTTCACACCTGTGGGTATCAAGCATCAGGAAAGCACTTGCACACAATGTGGCGTTTTTGTACAAAAAGGTCATAACTATCCAGAGGCCCCAGGCCCTGGGAGGAGTGAAGAACATCTAAGAATACACCTGTACATGTCCATCACCATCCTTACCAGATGATCTTGAAATCAGTTTATTTCCAATTTTTACCCCTGTCCTTTTATTTTATTTTTTATAGACAAGGTCCTACTATGTTGCCCAGGCTGGTCTCAGGCTCCTGGGCTCAAGTGATCCTCCTCCCTCAACCTCTTGCATAGGTAAGACTACAGATGTGCACCACTGTGCATAACCCCTGTTTTATTGTTGTTATTTTGGGACAGGGTCAAAGTTGCTGAGACTGGCTTTGAACTTGCAATCCTCCTGCCTCAGCCTCACAAGCCACTCAGATTGCAAGCATGCACCATCATGCCTGGCTCCTATTCCATGTGCATGTGTGCGTGTGTGTTCTCACTGTGCGGATAGGTTTAAAAATATAAATTTATATATATGTTCATGTGGGTTTTTTTCATTTTAATCATTTTTTTTCCTCATCCATTAGTTATTTTGCCTTGTTTTGACTTGGGAGTGGTAGAATTTTATGCATGTTTGTTTTGGTTTGATTTTTAATTTGTTCCTACCTTTGCTTTTGTTCCTTTTATGGCTCCTTATTCACTTTCTTCCCCCACTAGTTGCAGAATTCTCTTTTTCCCTCTTGCTTTCTTTTAATGTATTTTATTATTTGTAGTTATTTTTCATTCCTTCTTTGTAGCCATCATCTGCTATCTCTCTCTGCTCCCCTCTGTTCACTTTTTAAATATTTCAAACTTTCTCTTGCCTTTCTACCCCATTTTCCTTTCACTGTAATTTTACTGTTAGAACTGTTTAGTTTATATAATCTCTACCCCCCACCAAAATCATGTTGTTGTGGTTATTAATGCAGTGAACAATAAAGTTGATACCTGTTGTGTGGCAATAAACATATGTTATGGTAGGCACCATATGTTATGGTAGGACCTAAGGTTCCACTCCTAGACATCTACTTGTAAAACAAAGAGAGAGAGAAGTCCTAAGATTATAGCTCACACAAAACCATAGTATTGCAGCAGCTCTCCAAAAATGAATTAAATCACTGATTCTATAGCAGCAAACTCTACAAAATGGAAAGTTGAAATTAACACTTGGATTATGCTGAGCCTAGGTGGTGAAGCTAAAAGATACCTCTCATACACATCCTTCATGGGCGAGGTGAAGGGTTCCTATGGGAGGGATGGGTTGGCTGCGAAATGAAAGCTAAGAAATTTATTTTTCCAAAATAAAGACAAAAGGCAAAATTATCTTAAGAGCAGGGAGTGACTGATTGAGCCATCCAGGAGGGTCTGGCTCTAACCAAGGAAAGAGTCCCTACTTGCTTTATTTATAGTGGTACAGATCAAAGGGGACCAGTAGGAGCTTCTTGGACAAAAACAGGATGGTGGGGGTGAAGGTAAGCAAGCCATTTGTCATTCCCACATCTGATCCTTGTATTTGAATTTGAGCGGTGAGATAACTCAGGATAACCACGTGACTCAGGTGTTCTTGAACAGTCATTATCCAACTGTGAGTTCCTGAGGTCAGATATTCCTGGTTAATGGCTCCAACTACACTCAGTTTTCACATGAGTCATCATGGATGGCTTCCTGAAGATACCAACAACCTAGGATTGTTGAGGTGTGAAGATAACTTCACACTGTTGTAATCAGTTTTGCATTACTGTGACCAAAAGACCTGACAAGAACAACTTACAGGAGGAAAAAGTTATTTTGGGTCATGGTTCAGAGGTTCAGGCCATGATTGGCCAACTCCATAGCTCTGGGCCCAAGGTGAGGTGAATATCATGATGCAAGTAGGTAGCAGATGAAAAGAGCTCAGGATATGGCAACCAGGAAGCAGGGAGAGATCTCCGCTCGCCAGGGACGAAATATAAACCCCCCCAAATTTGCCCCCCATGACCTACTTCCTCTAGCCACACCCTACCTAACTATAGTTATCACCCAGTACAGTAGTCCTTTCAAATTATTAATCCATCAAATGGATTAGTCTGCTGATTAGGTTGCAGTTCTTATAATGTAATCATTTCACCTCTGAACATTCTTTTATTTCCTCACACATGAGCTTTTGGGGTATACCTTATATTTAAAAGATAACACACAATGCATAAAAGAGAATGAGGAATGCATTTCAACAGATGCACAAGTCCATCTCCTCTGAAAACATGAGTAAACAGGTAAGCAAGCCTCCCCACAAAATTTACAGTCCCCCACAAAGGAACCCACAGATATGGAAGTGGATGAAATCCCAGAGAAAGACTCTAAAAAACTGGTTATTAAAATGTTCAAATAGCTCTATCTAAGGAACAAATTAAGAGAATAATACAGGAGATGAAAGACCATTTCAATAAGGAAATACAGATAATGAAAAGAAATCAATCAGAACTCCTGAAAATGAAAGACACAATGAATCAAACAAAAATTCACTTGTATGTATCACCAACAGATTAGATTACATAGAAAATAGAACTTCAGGTCTCAAAGATAGAACTTCAGGTCTTGAAGACAGAGTATATGAACTTGAACATTAAGTGTACAATAAAGGGGGGAAAAAAGACCATGATCAGAATGTAGAAGAACTCTGGGACAACATCAAGAGAAAACACTTGAGAGACATTTGAGACAGAAGGGAACAAGGAGATACAGGCTAAAGGCATTAAGAACCTCTTCAGTGAAATAATAGCAGAAATGTTCCCTAACCATAGAAATGAGATGGACATCCACATACAGGATGCATATAGAACCCCAAAAAAACAAAAAACAACCTGTGTGGTAGAACACTTGCCTAGCAGTTTGAGGCACTGGGTTCCATCCTCGGCACCACATAAAAATAAATAAAATAAAATAAAATAAAGGCATTGTGTCTATCTACAACTAAAAAATATATTTAAAAAAAACCTGTCCAAGACAAATCAGAATCAAAATTCCTAACAAAATAAGGAAAGAATATTAAAAGTTTCAAGAGCAAAACATCAGGTCATGTTTAGAGGCAAATGAATAAGGCTCACTCTGAGTTCTCTCAACTCAATCCCTAAAATCAAGGAGGAAATATCAATGAGATATCCCAAACTCTAAAAGAAAACAATTGCCAGTCAAGATTGCTATATTCAGCAAAGCTATCAATGAGGAAATAAACTTTCCATGACAAAGATAAACTAAAAGAATACATGACCACTAAGCCAACACTACAAAGGATACTCAAAGATATACTGCACACACAGGAACCCAAAAACAAACCCAGAGCTCTCAAATAGATGAAGATCACTAGAAGAGCAACTAACTAAAGGAAAATCAAGACTAATTTAAATATAGCAAACATACCAAAAATGGCAGGAAACTAGAAACACATAGCCATAATAAAATTAAATGTAAAGGGTCTCAAATCCCCAATTAAAAGACATAGATTAGCAGAATGGATCAAAAACCAAAATCCAGCTCTATGTTGTTTGCAAGAGACTGGTCTCATAGGCAAAGACTCCCACAGGGTGAAAGTTAAAGGATGGAAAAAATATTCCACACAGCTGGAGTCTGAAAAAAATGCAGGAGTACCTATTCTCATATCTGAAAAAGCTGATTTCAAGCAAAAATTAATTGGAAGAGACAATGAAGGTCACTACCTACTTGTAAAGGGAGCAATCCAACAAAACGATATGATAGTAAATAGATAAGCCCAAATATCAGTGTACCTATTTACGTTAAAAAAACAAAAAACAAAAAACAAAAAAAAAACCTTCTTGTCATTAAATTTCAGACCCTAATACAAGAATACTGAATGATTTCAACACACCCGTATCACCAAAAGACAAATCATCCAAAAATAACGTTAATAAAGATATTTCTGACCTAAAAAATACTATAAATCAAATGGACCTAATAAGAAGACCCCCCCCCCCACAGGTAAATCAGAGGAGGCCATTGGGATTTTAGAGCGACTGCCTGCCATCATCTGCAGACAACTACTTCCCCCATTTAGAAACAGCTCTTGTTCTGCTACTGGACCTTAGTGGAAACTGAACACTTGACCATGGGCCACCAAGTTACTATGTGACCTGAGCTGCCCATCATGAACTGGGTATTATCTGACAGACGAAGGTATAAAGTTGGACGTATACAGCAGCACTCTATCAAGTGGAAATGGTACATCTGCGATAGGGTCTGGGTGGACCCTGAAGGCACAAGTGGGTTACATAAGGAAGTTGCCCAAACGTCAGTGGTTCCTACTCTTGCTGCAATACCTCAGTCCCTCGGTATGAACCAATCGTTTCATGGGATGTACCATATGATCAATTGACAGAGGAAAAGAGAACTAGGGCCTGGTTTATAGCTGGTTCTGCACGAAACATGGGTAAACCTGGAAATGGACAGCTACAACACTACTGCCCTTTTCTGGAACAACCCTGAAGGACAGTGGTGAAGGGAAATCTTCACAATGGGAGAGCTTCAAGCAGTGCATCTGGTTGTGCATTTTGCCTGGAAGGAAAAATGATCATATGTGTGACTGTATACCAATTCATGGGCTGTAGCCAATGGTATGGCTGGCTGGTCAGGGACCTGGAAAGAACATAATGGGAAAATTAGTGACAAAGATGTTTGGGGAAGAGGTATGTGGATAAAATGGGCAAAGGATGTGAAAATATTTGTGTCTCATGTAAATGTTCACCAAAAGGTGACCTCAACAGAGGAGGATTTTATCAAGTGGATAGGATGATCTGATCTGTGGATAGCAGTCAACCTCTTTCCACAGTCACCCCTGTCATTGCCCAATGGGTTCATGAACAAAGTGGTCATGGTGGCAGGAACGGTGGTTATGCATGGGGTGGTTATGCATGGACTTCCACTCACCAAGGGTGATCTGGCTACAGTAACCACTAAGTACCCAATTTGCCAGCAGCAGAGATCAACCCTAAGCCCCTGATATGGCATCATTCCCTGGGGAGATAAGTCAACAACCTGGTGGCATGTTGATTATATTGTACCACTTCCACGGAAGGGGCACCGATTTGTCCTCACTGGAATGGACATTTATTCTGGGTATGGATTTGCTTTCCCTGCACGTAATGCTTCAGCCAAAACTACAATCCGTGGACTTACAGAATGCCTCAACCATCATCATGGTATTCTGCACAGCATGGCTTCTGATCAAGAAACTCACTTTACAGCCAAAGAAAGTGAGGCAAGGAGCTCATTCTCATGGGATTCACTGGTCTTACCATATTCCCCACCATCCTGAAGCAGCTGGTTTGATAGAATGGTGGAGCAGACTTTGGAAAATACAGTTACAGCACCAGCTCAATGGCAATACCTTGCAGGGCTAGAGCAAGGTTCTCCAGAAGGCTGTCTATAAATCAGTGTCCACTAGGTGGTACTGTCTCTCCTATTGCTAGAATTCACAGGTCCAGGAATCAAGGGGTAGAGTCAGGAATGGTACTACTCACCATTACCCCTAGTGACCCACTAGAAAAGTTTTTGTTTCCTGTCCCTGCAACCTTATCCTCTGTTGGCCTAGAAGTCTTAGTTCCAGAGGGAGGAATACTTCCAGGAGGTACAACAATGATTTCATTAAACTGGAAGTTAATTTTTATTCATTTATTTTTTTGGTACTGGGGACTGAACCCAGGGGCACTTTACCACTGACTCACATCCCCAGCCTTTAGTTAATATTTTATTTAGAGGCAGGGTCTCACTGAGTTGCTTGGGGCCTCACTAAGTTGCTGAGGCTGGCTTTGAACTAGTAATCCTCCTGTCTCCGCCTCCCAAACTGCTGGGATTACAGGAGTATGCTGCCACCCCCAGCAAACTGGAAGTTTAGACTCCCCCCTGGTCACTTTGGGCTCCTCATACCTCTGAGTCAGCAGGCTAAAAAGGGAGTTACAGTACTGGTGGGGGTGACGGATCCAGATTAACAGGGGGAGATTAGACTATTACTCCACAATGAAAGTAAGAAAGCATACTCCTGGAGTGCAGGAGATTCCTTAGGGCGCCTCTTGGTATTACCATGTCCTGTTATTAAGTTCAATGGGGAACTACAAAAACTCAATCCAGGCTGTATGACAAATGTCTCAGACCCTTCAGGAATGAAGGTGTGGGTCACACCTTCAGATAAAGAGCCAAAACCTGCTGAGATGCTTGCTAAAGGTAGAGGGAATACAGAATGGGTAGTTGTTGCCACCCGCAGCAACAATCTTGCAGTAATTTATCGGAGGTGGACTGGAACTGAACTACTTCTATTTTCTTTATCTGAGCTGCTTCCTTGCTTACTTGCTTGTTCTCTAGTTTATAGAGGAAGAGAGGCTTTGCTTACTTTTAGTTTTAGAGGAAGAGAAGCTTTGAGAGGAAGAAAGGCTTTGCTTAGAGGAAGAGAGACTTTGCTTAGAGGAAAAGAGACTTTGCTTAATTTTAGAGAATGCTACTCTTTCAGAGAGGCTATGCTTATCAAAGGTCTACTGCTTCTTAAAGGTGGGTCGCTTCTTAGAGGTGCGGCATGCAGCCTATGTCCTACAACCTGCGACCCCCGCCCAGGTGAAGAGAATGTCCTATATACCTAAGGCAGCCAATCAGCTTAGGATTAGCACAATTGAAGCATGCCCCTCGGTACCAATCAAGAAAGAATGAGGAATATCTGTTGACCACTAGCACAAAAGAGACATTAACTAATCAGGCAAAAGTAGATCATGCCGTGTTAACACTAACTATGCGCCACCTCTTGGCTCAACGCCAGCCGCCGTCCTAGGGCTACCCAAACATGTCTCTGCAGGTAGTAAAAGAAAGTAGTCATAAATACCAACTATGGCCATGTGACCAGTTACATAAAGGAGGATTGTAATTGGTATTAATATCTTTCCTATTCTGTTAAGAATATGTTTGTGCATTATTACACATGCATTGAGGACATGCTTGTTACTCTCCTGTTATTCATTAATTATGCAATGTAATGTTGATTGACCTAACATCAGTATTTAAAAAGTGATATTAAACCTACAATAGGGCTGGGGATATGGCTCAGTTGGTAGAGTGCCTGCCTCACATGCACAAGGCTCTGTGTTCAATCCCCAGCACCACAAAATAAAAAAACCTACAATAGAATATTTAAGTTGTGGGATGTCAGAAGAGCAAGCATCAAAAAAGTTTTGTGTTTTTTTGTTTGTTTGTTTTTTTCCTCCTTTCTGGGGAAAGAACTAGTGCAGTTTTGGTTATGTGAAGGATAGTTATATCCTGTTAGGCAGAATTATGACCTTGTTATTGTGTTTATTTGGAGATTAAGTATGATGTAAAGAGTCATGTTTGGATATCAAATTGACAAGGGCTAATCTGAATTGTCAACTTAATTAGATCAAGAGACACCTAAGAGGCTTCTGGGTGTGTCAATGCGGGTGGGTCTAGGAATGACTGGCATGTGGGACAGTGCACTGAAGCAGAGACCCACCCTGAATGTGGGCAGCACCGTCCAATAGGTTGGAGGCTTGGATGGAATAAAAGTTGGAAGAACAAGGAAGCAGCAGCAGATGCAAGCGAGATTCTTCTTGAACTGAGGACATCAGACTCCAGCTCCTTCACTCTTCCAAAGCAGACTCTGCCAGTGATTCTCCAGGGAGTTTTCAGGCCAGACTGGGGTAGCCTTGTTGCTCCCTTTTGTTCTGAGGTTTCAGCATCTTTTTTATTGGTTCCTCCAGCTCTCCAGCCTGCAGAGGGCCATTGTGGGACTATCCAGTTTCTGGTTGTTCTCATGGATAGATACATAGATGTATATAGATATAGATCTGGTTGTTTCTATTCTTCTAGAGAACCCTGACTAATACAGAAATCTACAGAATATTTCACCCCAAGCAGCTGAATTGGACTGGAATATAGTTCAGTGGTAAAGCACTTGCCTCACATGTGTGAAGCCCTGGTTCAATCACTAATTCCAAAAAAGAAAAGACAAAAACAAAATAAACAAAAAACCCCAGCTGAATTTACTTTCTTCTCAGAAGCTCATGGAACCTTTTCCAAAATAGAACTACTCTAGGTCATAATGTAAATCTTAATAAATAAAAAAAAGATACAAACCTGTGCATTCTAGTAGATCATAATGGAATGAAACTAGAAATAAACAGCAAGAAAAGTAATAGAAACCACATAAACACATGGAGATTGAACAATACTCTTTTAAATGAAGAATGAATCATAGAAGAAATCAAGAAATTCTTAGAAACAAATGAGAACAGAGACACAAAACATCAAAATCTCTGGAAAGTATGAATTCAGTTGTAAGAGGAAAATTTATATCATTGAGTGCCTACATTAAAAAATAGAGAGATCCCAAATAAATAAGCTTAGGCTTCACCTCAAGGTCTTACCAAAAGAAAAACAAATTCCAAAATCAGTACAATCCAGGAAATAATTAAGATCAGAGACAAAATTAAGGAAATTGAAGATAAAAATACATTATACAGGATCAATGAACCAGGGTTGCATGTATGCAACACCATACCTGGCTTCAATGTTAACATCTTCTGCTAGTGTGGCACATTTGTTAAAACTGATAAGTCAATACTGGTACATTATTAACTAAAGTCTAGTTTATATTTGGTTTCATTCTATGTATTGAACATCTTATGGATTTTGATTTTTGTGTGTGTGTGATACTGGGAATTGAGCCTGGGAGCACTCTGCCACTGGGCTACATTCACAATCCTTTAAATTTTTGATTGTTTGTTTTAAGATAGGATCTCTTAAGTTGCTGAGGCTGGACAGGTGTGGTGGTGCACAACTGTAATTCCAGTGACTTGGGTAGCTGAGGCAGGAGGATTACAGGTTTGAGATCAAGCTCAGTGGCTTGGCGAGACCCTGTCTCGAAATGGAAGGGACTGAGGATGTAGTTCAGTAGTGTCTCCCTAGGTTCAATCCCCTATACCAAAAAAAAAGTTGCTGAGGCTGGCTTTGAATTTGCAATCCTCCTGTCTCAGCCTCCCAAGTAGTTGGGATTATGGGTATGGTCACTGACCAATATTTGATGACATTTATCCAACATATAGCATCATGTAGAATAGTTTTACTGCCCTAATAATCCCTCATGATCCACCTGTTTCTCCCTTCCTCCATCCTCTGTAAATCAGATATTTTACTGTCCCCATAACTTTGCCTTTTCTAGAAGGTCATGTATTTGGAATCATATCACATGTAGTCTTTCTGATCGTCTGAAATATGTATTTAAGATATCTCCACATCATAATGGATTGATTTCTTTTTAATGCTGAGTAATATTCCATTACCAAGATTTACCATACTTTATGTATACATTAATCTACTAAAGGACACCTTGGTAGTTTCCAAGTTTGGGCAGTTATGAATAAAGCTGCAATGAACAAAAAAATACAAATAACAAATTCTGGTGAGAATGGGGGGGGAAGGTACACTCACGCATTGTTGGTGGGACTACAAATTAGTACAACTATTCTGGAAAGCAGTGCAGAGAGTCTTCAAAAGAATATAATACACTCCTTGATATTTACCTAAAATAACTAAAATCAAGTGATAACAGGCTCATCAATGTTTATAGCAGCACAATTCACAAAAGCCAGATTATGAAACCAGCCCATGTGTCTGCCAACAGACGAATGGATAAAGAAAATGTGGTATATATGCACAATGAAGTCTTATTCAGTTATAAAGAAGAATGAATTTATGGCATCTACTGGTAAAAGGATGTAACTAGAGAACGTCATGCTAAGTGAAATAAGCCAGATTCAGAAAGTCAAGGGTCAAATGTTCTCTCTCATATGCAAAAGCTGGAACAAAGTAAGGGACAAAAGAGAGGGGGCAGATCTAACAAAACAGAGGGGAGGTCAGTGGAGTCAAAGAAGAGGATTGAGGGGTAGGGAGAAGGGACAGGAAAAGGGAGGAAATGAGGAATGAAATGGACAGAATTATCACAAACACACACACACACACATACACACACACATCACAATGAATTCCACCTTAATGTGTATCTATAAAGCACCAGTTTGAAAAGAAAGAAAGAAGACTTGTAGAATAGAGGAAGGGGAATAAGGGGAGGGAGGAAGGGAAGGAAATAAGCATTAAGGGTTGAAATGGAGCAAATTATATTTCATGCATTATGATTATGTCAAAATGAACCTTACTATTATGTATAACTATGATGCATTAATAAGAACATTTTAAAAGAAATATGCAATTCACATTATGAGCATGATAATTCATGGTGGTACATGCCTGTAATCCCAACAAAGGAGTCCAAAGCAGATGGAGCACAAGTTTGAAGCCAGCTGCAGCAATTTAGCAAGGCCCTAAACACCTTATCAAAACCCTGTCTCAAAATATAAAATAAAAAAAAAGACTGGGGATGTAGCTCAGTGCTAAAGCACCTCTGGGTTCAATTTCTAGTACAAAATAAAATGAGTGATCAATAAATTTTAGTCTTGAAAGCTCTTAAACAATTATTGTTATAATTATAAAGTATCTACTAATTCAAATGGACATCAATCAGAAAAGTCTCCCTAATCACTTCTTCAACCCCCATTTTCACAACCCCAATACCTGCCTCAGTTCTTGTGGGTATCAACCATGCACCTTTCTAGGCAGCCACAGGGTCTCATATTGCAAAGTGGAGTAGTGTATTGAAACTGAAGGCTCCCATACCCCATTAGACACTATTTGATTCCTGTAAAGAATGACAGGTCTGTGTTCAGTGTAACCATTCTTTGTCTGGGCTGGACTGGTCTTCCATAGGACCCACCCTCTGCAATCCTATTAAGAAGGAAGGAAGCCGCCAGCATGATGACTTATGCCTGTAATCCCAGTGGCTGGGAAGGTTGAGGCAGAAGGATCTCGAGTGCAAAGCCAGCCTCGGCAATTTAGCAAGGTCCTAAGCACTTAAGCACTTGAGTGAAACCCTGTCTCAAAATAAAAATAATAAAGATAAAAGGGCTGGGGATGTGCCTCAGTGGTAAAACAACCCTGGGGTTCAATCCCTGGTATAAAAAAAAAGCTTGGTGCTGCACACCTGTAATCCCAGTGGCTCCAGAGGCCGAGGCAGGAGGATCTCAAGTTCAAAGCCAAACTCAGCAATTTAGTGAGGCCCTAAGCAAGTTGGCAAGACCCTGTCTCTAAATAAAATACAAAAAAGGGTTGGAGATGTGGCTTAGTTGTTAAGCGCCCCTGAGTTCAATCCCCCCCCCCACCAGAGAAAAGAAGGAAGCATATGGCCATCAGCCATGGGGCAGGTAGGTCACTATTGCAAAACTGATACAAAAGTGCACAATCTGGTATCACAAAAGTTAGGTAGTAGGCTTTCTTCTTTCTTAAATGGTCTCTATATATTGCCAAAGCTGACCCTGGACTCCTAAATTCAAGATATCCTCCTTGTCTCAGCCTTCTGGCTAGCTAGAATTATAGACACACCCCACAGAGCCCAGCTAGGCAGTAGTTTTTACATTGAAAATGATCTTGTTAGAAAATTCCCATTCCAAATCACATAATTTCTCTGACTCAATTCAGTTTGTTTTTCGTATTGTTTTTGTTTTCTTTTTAGTTTGCAGTATGGAGGATTGAATCCAGGGCCTCTACTCATGCTAAGCAAGTACTCTGCCAATGAATACATCCCTGTCCCTTTTAAAATTTTTTTAAATTTTGAGATAGGGTCTTGCTACATTGTGCTTGCCTCAATCTTGGATCTTCCTGTCTCAGGGTCCTGAGTAAATGGTTACAGGCATGGGTTACCACCTCTGGTTTCAATTCAGTTTTTGGATCTTGCCCCATGACCAATTAGTTTTACATAGAAGACATTGATATCCAATATTGTTGTCTACTTTTTCTCTTTAACATTATTTCATAAAACTGACCCTTAAATTTCAAAAAGAAAAGATTTCAAGATGGTGGAATGAAACAGACATCATTACCCTATGTACATATATGATTACATGAATTGTATGAATCTACATCGTGCACAACCTGAGAAATGAAAAGTTGTACCCCATATGTGTGTACAATGAATCAAAATGTAGTCTTTAAAAATTAAAAAAGAAAGAAAAGAAAAAAAAGAAAAGATTTCCCATAATCAATTCACATTAGTTTTCAGTCTGATGTGTTACTTTTTAGGAAAATTCCAGAGGCCATTAAACTACTAATAGACTTGATTTGGAATTTTTACAGGAAATCTATGTGTCTTCAAATATCCAAGTCAGTTAGCCTGGGGATGTGGCTCAGTGGTTGACCACTTGCATGTGTGAGGCCTGGATTTGACTGCCAGCATGGCAAAAAAAAAAAGTCCAGGTCATTTAAAAACATTATAAAATAGTGCTGCAACACAATTAACAATAGTCAAATTATGGAATCAACCCAGATACCCATCAACAAATGAATAGATAAGAAAATGTGGTATATTTACAAACTGGAGTTTTACTCAACCATAAAGAAGAATGAAACAATGGCATTTGCTGATAAATGGATGGAACTGGAGAACGTCATGCTAAGTGAAAGAAGGCAGACTCAGAAAATCAAGGGTTAAAAGTTATCTCTCATATGTGGAAGCAAGAGCAGAATAAGAGAAAGAAGGTAGTTGGGGAGGGGATCAGACATCATAAAGACATAAGGAACATCAGTGGAGTAGAGGAGAAGAAGGAGGTGAGGGAGGAAGGGAAAGGGAAGAAATATGGAATGAATTCAACAAAATCATGTGATACACATTTATAAATATACCAAAGGTAACTTCATCTTTATGTATACATTAAAAAGCATATAAGAATGGAGTTTCTGTGAAAGTGAAAAACAAACAAAAAACGTTTATCTTATTCTTTGCTTTCTGGTATGCAATTATAAATTCATAGGACAAAAAAAGTACCAATCAAACATAAATAAATAAAGAAGTGAAAGGAAGATCATCAGAGTAGAGGAGGGATAAGGGGAGGAAAAGTGGGGGGGGGGATGTGGATTGAAATCAAGTTTTAAAAATGGTGCTACAAAAGTGTACAGCCTGGAGGGCACACCTGTAATCCCAGCGGCTCTGGAGGCTGAGGCAGGAGGATGGCGAGTTCAAAGCCAGCCTCAGTAAAAACGAAACGCTGAGCAACTCAGTGAGACCCCGTCTCTAAATAAAATATAAAATAGAGCTTGGGATATGGCTTTGTGGTCACGTGCCCCTGAATTTAATCCCGGGTACCACAAAAAAAAATGTGTACACAAAAGTTAGGCAGTAGCCTTCCTGCCTTCCTTCCTCCCAAAAAGGATCTTGATAAGTACAAAGAGACCAACTAGTTGGGAAGCTGAGGTAGAAGGCTTGCAGTCTAAGGTCAGTCTGAGAAATTTAGTGAGACTCTGTCTCAAAATTAAAAGTAAATAATGGGCTGGGGTTGTGTCTCAGTGGTAGAGCACTTACCTAGGACGCGTGAGTCCCTGGGTTCAATCCTCAGCACCACATAAAAATAAAATAAAAGGTATTGTGTCCACCTACAACTAAAAAATACATATAAATAAGTAAATAGGGCTGGAATGTAGATCAGTGGTAGAGCACTCCTGGGTTCCATCTCCAGTAGTACAAAAAATTATAAAATCAATGTAAATACTGATCATTAACCCGATTGCTTCTCTAGTAAATTAAATAGTTCAATGAGCTGGAGAACATGTGGGTTCCTGTTTCCTCTAGTTGGAGCACATTGGTGAAGATGTGTGGCTGGGGGTTAAATATGCAATTTTTCTCTAGGCTGCTAACTTAATTGGAGAACATCAGGCTCAAGTCATTATCAGAATTTGTGCTTTCTAAGTTAACTGGACAATATGGGACACAGACGTCATAGTTCCCCACTAATCGCGATAAACCCTCCTTATTTTGCTTGGGATTTCAAAAAAGAAAAAAATATCGTATTTTTCTGTGTGAGCATATATACGTATGTATAAAGTATATTCATACACATACACATGCCTATATAATTATACAGAGGAAGCACAACAAAACACATGCACAATTGTGTGGTGTTCATATGGTTACTCAGTGAAATGTATCTGTGTTCCGTGGTCTTCCCCTTCAGGTATTTCGAGTTCGAGTCTGAGAAAGGATTTGGTCTCCTACGCGCCCTAGATTTGATGAACCTCGGTCGGAACTGAACAGATGTGCGGACCCGATTTCCAGACCGGCTTATTTATACTGGTACAAGTCCCTTCCGGTTGGCTAGAGCCCCGTAGGCCTTGGGAAGGTATTTGCCGACGTACCCGGAACTGTTTCCAAGGTTTCTTCAGGTTTGGCAGGTTGCGCGGCGGCGGGTTCTGGGAGCCAAGGCAACCGGGAATCTTCCCGGGGTCACAAGAGCGCCCCCTTGTCCCGCCTCTTCGGGGGCACAGCTGCGGTAATGGCTCCAGTGTCCAGTTCGCGCAGCCCTGAAGGGGAGGCCTCAGGCTCCGGAGGAAAACGCCGCAGTTCGTCGAAGAGCCCCAAACCCAGCAAGTCTTCCCGCTCCCCACGGGGTCGCAGGTCTCGCTCGCGCTCTTGTTCTCGGTCTGGTGACAGGAATGGCCTCAGTCATCAGCTGGGTGGCCTTAGTCAAGGTTCCCGAAGCCAGTCCTACCGCTCACGCTCGCGTTCGCGCTCTCGAGAGCGGCCCTCTGCACCACGGAGCACCCCCTTTGCTTCTGCCTCCTCGTCCGCCTATTATGGCAGCTACTCACGCCCGTACGGGAGCGACAAGCCGTGGCCTAGCCTTCTGGACAAGGAGAGGGAAGAGAGCCTGCGGCAGAAGTGAGTGGGATCGCGGCATCTTTTCTTGTTTGAGCCCCCCGCCCCTGCCTTTCGAGTCCGATTTATCGTTCGTTGTGTTTCTGACTATTCGCTTTTCGTTCTGCCTGCCTTGCACTCATTTTAGTCCCTTTCTTCATTCCGCTCACGGCAACCTCTTATCGTACCTTTATTTCCCATATATTGTCACTTGTCCTCCGACCCCTTCATGTAGCGCCCTATTTTATCGCTATCCCCTTACCCCTTCCTGTCTTGTTAGCAGACATCGCCAAGAGCCTCAGATCTATCGGAATTATGACATTTACTTGGTTGTATCATTAACAGTCGTGAGCATGATTTTATTGCTCATGAAATTGAATTCATGGAAGGAGGAGCACTGTTCTATTGTTTACAGGGTTCGTAGTGCCTACCACTTTGTAGACATGCAATCGTTGGTTGTGGAGTGAAGGAACAGACAAGTTTGAGATATATAACGGGATGTATAAATGGAAATGTTTTGTACGGAATTGGAAAGAGTTGAAATTAAGGATTTATATTGGAGAGGAGGAAATCCTTCCTCTTGCAGAAGATGATCACACCAATGTAGGGGAAGTGATCTGCTTAGCTGTAGATGTAGTTACCTTACAAAAGATCTGGGTAAGTGGTCTCAATCTTGGTCATGAAAAATGATGCTAGGGTGAGATCAGGTCTCCTCTAATGAGAATGAATATTGGAGTGGGAACGTGCATGGTTTAAGAAGGAGAGAGAGGCTTATATTATTGCTGTGTGAGTCATAGTATCTAATATTTATTAAGTATTATGTGTTGGGCATTGCACTAAGCCATGCACTATGTGTTCAAAAAATGAGAAGTTTTGAAAGTATTACAGACATTGAGGGAGAGGTTAAAGTTCCAACAGTTGGGAGATGACTTCATGATTCTTTTTCTTCCAGCAGTGGGAACTAATAAAGTATAGTGATGAGAAGGACAGGCTCCAGATTGAGACGGCCTGAGTTGAAGCCCTTATTTTCCACTTAATAGCAGTGTAGCCTTGTGAAAGTTATTTAACCTCTGTGAACTTCATTCACCATTAAAAAGATGCTGAGGCTGGGGATATAGCTCAATGGTAGAGTGTTCGCAGAGCATACCTGAGGCCCTGGGTTCCATCCTGAGCATTGTAAAAAGAAATTGGAGTGGGGGAATGAAGGGTAGATAAAATTAGTACCAAGTCTTTTAGGATTGTAATAATTTAGTGCCTGGAACATAATAAATATTCCATAACTGTTAGCTATTAGTGCATCATGCATGGAAGCAAAAAGTAAAAACAGTCCTGAATTAGGTTAAAGACCCCCCAAGTTTAATTGTTCAGAAAAGTGTCTATAGAATATACCATTCAAAAAAAAATGGATTCTTACTGGTGACTCCTCACCAAAAGATGTCAGAATTGCCTAAGTGAATTTAAAAAATATATTTTTTTTAGTTGTAGATGGACACAACACGTTTATTTATTTAGTTAGTTATTTTAAATGTGGCTCTGAGAATTGAACTCAGTGCCTCCCATGTGCTAGGCAAGCGCACTACCACTGAGCTACAACCCCAGCCCCATGCTTAAGTGAAATTTGCATTTGTACATTTAGAAGATAAATAATTTATCTTAACAGTGCAGATGAAGCCAGCTGGCAACAGGTGTGAGAACAGGACTTTGTGTTCTTCAGAGTCCAGTAGCATTCTTTCCCCTATATATGTGTATTCTAAGTACAGTTACAAGTATGTCCCCTTTTGTACTGTTTCTTTAAAGTGGCAAACCCTTGAGACTGATTCTGCATAGCTAATACCTTTTCCTCTGAATAAAGAAGTAAGAAAACTTAAACCAATTGTATTTCTTTTGAAGCGTTTTTAAAAACAAATGGAGTCTAAAACAGCTAAACTTTGAGGAACTGAACCTTAGGGGTTTTTTTCAGTTTATGAAAAATAGCAAAAATTTAAACAGAAGAAATCACAAATATCATAAAACAGAAGAATTAAACAATTTCAGTATCTTCCAAAGAGCAGAGAATGTACTCCTTTTCCAAAAAAGAACTGAAGGGAAAACTGAGAGAACAAACTTCACATCTCATTGAGTACAGTTTTTGTCAAATAAATTTTTTCTTTTATTTTCAGAACTCCCTTTATTTTCTATTTCTAATTCTTTATTTTTATTTTCTTAATTAATTCTTAGGTTCCTGACAACTGAAGGTTTGACTAAATCAAGAGACTTCTTTCTTTTTAAATCATGCATAAAGAAATTTATTTCTAAATGTAAAATGTCCCGTCACATATTGCAATGAAGTGACCAATTAGAAACTATGCCATGCATTTGGCATAAGGGATGCTCTTGACAGTCTTCCAAGCTATTGTTTCTGATCTAGCCACTGAGGCTATCTGTAGTTTTTAACATTTGATAGTATTATGAGAACATTGAATCCTAAGTGATGAATTTCCACCTAAGCCAAGATTTTATTAACTTTTAAAACATAAGGAAAGTCAGGTGTGGTGGCAGACACCTATAGTCTCAGGTGAGGTAGAAGGATCACTAGAGCCTAGTAGTTTGAGGCTAGTCTAAGCAACATAGGGAGACCCTGCCTCAAAAGAAAAAATATATAATAAAGCATTGGGAAAATAAGACTTAACTGAACTGCTGTTGAATTTCATTATATATTTAGGAAATAATTCATCTGTTGATTTATAATTTAAATGTTTATATCCTCTAGGAGATTAAGTGAGAGAGAGAGGATTGGAGAATTAGGAGCTCCTGAAGTATGGGGACTTTCTCCAAAGAATCCTGAACCTGAGTAAGTGATTTAAAAATATGTTATAATATTAATTTAAATCCTGAGTCTACTGTGAACTTTTTTTTTTTTGGTACTAGAGATTAAACCCAGGGACACATAACCACTGAGGTACATCCCCAGCCCTTTTTTCTACTTTATTTAGAGGCAGGGTCTTGCTGAATTGCTTAGGGCCTCATTAAGTTGCTGAGGCTGGCTTTGAACTCATGGTCCTTCTGCTTCAGCTCCCAAGCCATGCACCACCACACCCAGCACTGTGAACATTTTGGTTGAGCAAAGAATTTTACATCTCAGATTTTTTTCTTTCTTGTGATTTGTGCTATTCTACTCTTATATTTTAAAAACATAGAACAAGCTGGGCATGGTGGCCCATGCCTGTAATCCCAGTGACTCAGGAGGCTGAGACAGAATTGCAACTTTGAAGCCAGCCTCAGCAACTTAGCCAGGCCCTAAGCAACTTAGCAAGACCCTGACTCAAAATTTAAAGAAAGGTGGGGGGCTTGGGGATGTAGCTCAATGGTAAAGTGCCCCTGGTTTAAATTCCCAGTACTGGCGAATAAATAAATAAATAAATAAAAATAAAAACATAGAACATATCTAAGGATTAAACATGTTGCTAGTGGACTTTAGCATGCAAATTGTTCTCTTTAAATTGTAACCCATGGGTCTAATTTCCTATTCATAGAAAGGTTCAATGTTGATATATATTATTTTGAATTTTTGTTCTCAACTAACCCAGTTGCAGATTGCATAGCAGTTAATAGCATTACAAAGAGATTTCTTTAAAAAATGAATAGTAGTATGGACTTGTTCAGCTGATTTTCCTATATCTAATACTATCTGGAGGTGTGGTGCTTTTTCCCCTTATTTCGTTTCTTTTGGTACTACTCATAAGTTTCTTCTCTCTTCTATATTTCTGTGTCTACTTTAAGTTGAATTCAACTTGCCTGACAGATAAACCTATAATTTGTGGCAGGATAAAAAGCTTTATTACCTGAAACTTGGGAGGTGGGGTACTGGGGATTGAATCCAGGGCACTCTACCACTGAGCTACATCCTCAGCCTTTTTTATTTTTTATTTTGAGACAGGATCTCACTACACTGCTGAGGCTATCCTCAAACTTGTGATCCTCCTGCCTCAGCCTCCTAGTAGCTGGAATAACAGTTTTGTACCACCACACATAGCTTGAAACTTGTTCTTATAGATACCTTTGGAAAAGGCTTAAAGAATCTGAACTCAACCCAGGTGTGGTGGCATACACCTGTAGTCCCAGAAGTTTGGGAGGCTGAGGCAGGAGAATCATGAGTTCAAAGCCAGCCTCCGTTATTTAACAAGGTCTTAAGCAACTCAGTGAGACCCTGTCTCTAAATAAAATAGAAAAAAGGGGTGGGGATGTGAGTCAGTGGGTAAGCATCCCTGTTTCCAAACCCCGGTACCAAAAATAACAAAAAAAAAAAAAACAAAACCTGAATTCAGAGAATTAGAGTTGGAAAAAACCCTAAAAATAATTTTCTAGACAATAACCAAGTTATTCTGGGTTTGATTTTCAGAGGAAAAGATTATATGATGTGCAGACTCCTTCTGAAGTATTATAACATTTTAATACTTTCAGAATTCTCTGCAAAAGAACGAAATCTCTTTAGACTAGTTTGCTAGATTCTTCTTGCTCTGGGGAGACAGAACAGTTGTTGCTCTATTATATATCCTTTACACACTTAGAACACACTCCTGGGTCTGGGGAGGTACCTCAGTGGTAGAGTGCATCCCTAGCATGCTTGAGGCCCTGGATTTGATCCCCAGCCCTTCCAAAAAACAAAGTAAGAATAAAATCCTGAAGTCTTTCCATAGCCTTATCTCCTGTTTCTTTCATCTTTCCTATGGTTCCTGTTGCTTTTGCCCTGTGGTTTCTTCTGAAATTATAAATCATCTGTGTTTTGTTTGAATAATGCTTTATAAACTCTGAAGCATTATGCAAATGCAAGAATTTTTTTATTATGAAGGTAGCATACCCTTGAAATATGCTCTTACAAAGATGTTCCTGTGCTTCCTTTTATGGTACTTAGGCAATCAGTGTTGTTACTGAAAATTTCAAGCCCCTGTGTAATACTCCTGTGGTCCATATTTCATCACTTTTCTAATTCTTACAACCATTTTCTTTAAATTAGCTCTGATGAACATACACCAGTAGAAGATGAAGAGCCAAAGAAAAGTACTACTTCAGCATCTAGTTCAGAAGGTATTTTTTGAATATAGACCTTTTTAATTGATTTTAAAAAGTAAGTTTATAAATAGTTGAACATTGGACTTTGCTTTTATTCAAATTGCCAATCATCTATTCCTTTTCAGTATTTCAAATATAATAAAATTGATATTCAGAAATACTTCTTAAGAAATTAGTTTTTATGGGCTGGGGAGTAGCTCAGTGGTAAAGGACCTGCCTAGCATATAAGAGGCCCTGTATTCATTCCCCATCTCTACATAAAAAATAAACAACAGTAAAATGATTGAAAAAAAGAAATTAATTTTTATTTGTGTTTCCTACAGATGAAAAGAAGAAAAAGAAGAAGTCTAGTCATTCAAAAGAAAGATTTAAGAAAAGGAGAAAGAAAAAATCATCCAAAAGAAAACATAAGAAGTATTCTGAAGATAGTGACAGTGACTCTGATTCTGAAACAGACTCCAGTGGTAAGAAACCAACATCATTCTGCAAGCCTTGCTTCAAAACTATTTTTTCTTCTTAAAACTTATTTTAGGTGGTTGTTAAACAATAATAGCCAAAAAGTTCTGAATGCTCCTTGATTTTGTGCAGGCACCCTTCTGTGTGCTTTATATTCATTATTGCTATTTAGTCCACATAATAACATCTTATAGATGAGGAAATGGAGGCACAGAACAGGTTATAAGTACCACACCCAAGGTCATAGTTGGGATTGAAATGTAAACCAACTGGGCGGTCCTGGTGGTGCAAGCCTGTAATCCCAATGGCTCAGGAGGTAGAGGCAGGAAAATCGTGAGTTCTAAGCCAGCCTCAGCAACTGCAAGGCACTAAGCAACTCAGTGAAACCCTGTCTCTAAATAAAATACAAAATAGGGCTGGGGATGTCACCATGAGTGCCCCTGAGTTCAATCCCTGGTAACCACCCCTTCAAAAAAGAAAAAGAAAGAAAGAGAGAGAGAGAGAGAGAGAGAGAGAGAGAGAGAAAGAAAGAGAGGGGGAGAGATAGAGAGAAAGCAAAAGGAAAGAAAAGAAAGAAAGGTAAACTAACTCCAGATTGTACATAGCAAAAGGAACCCAAACCAACTTGGGGTTAGGCTCCAAGATGTGTGGAAGCCATACAGGGCTACATCAGCCCAGTGGAAAGCTCTTTTTGTGTAATTCGCATGCCCAGTGGGCTCCATCTCTGTATAATTTTTTAAAAGGCATGTCATAAAGTACTCTCTTCAGATTGACTGCATGGTACCCTATCTGGGCTGGTACTTCACAACAGGCCACCAAAAAGGTGGCTCTTAAAAAGTTTACTGTTTATCCATTTTATTTTTAAATGTGTTAAAAATTGGGCTGGAGTTTTGGCTCAGTGGTAGAGTGTTTGCATGTCACGTGTGAGGCACTGGGTTTGATCCTCAGGACCACATAAAAATAAATAAATAAAATAAAGGTATCATGTCCATCTGCAACTAAAAAAATACTTTAAAATGTGTTAAAATTCAGCAGTGTAATATCTTATTTTTCTAATTATATTCTTGCCTTTTTGTTTTCCTAATTTCCTGTAATTATTTGTATAAAAGCCACCTTTTTGTGCCTTCTCATAGCTGATAATTGACCAGAAGTTGCCTCCTTTGAAGTTGACACATTACACACAGGTGCCTCTTCCTCTGATATTACCCAGGTTTCCTTGTTCCCGTTGTCACTTTTCTTCCTCACTGCTGGAAGCAAAAATCTAGGGCTGGGGGTATAGCTCAGTGGTAGAGCCCTTGCCTAGTATGTGCAAGGCCTTGGGTTCTCTCCCCAGCACCACAAAAACAAAACCAAAGAAAGCACAAATCTGAGCATGTCAGTCCCCTATCTAAAATCTTTCAGTCGCTTTCCTTCTAAGGAACCTCATGTTCTTTCTCTCGACCCTATCACTTGGCACAGAGAGACTCTCTGCCTACAGCACCAGTCTGTCCCTGCCTCCAGCTTCACTCACTCATTGCAACCATGGGCATGCAGTACTTTTGTAATAAACTGATTTTTTTCAAAAACTAGCTTAAGAGTCACCTTTTCCTAGTCAGCCATTCTTCAAACACCCTCCCCAAATCAGTCTGATTTCAAGATTCCTCTGTCACTCTGGATTATATTTATCTCTATTCCCATCTCTCTCTATCACACTGAGTCACTAACTAGAAAACATTCTCCTCTGTACTGCACCACCATATTTTCACCTTTTTAATCATGAAAATCTTTAAACATTCAGAAAAGTAAAGAGATACAACTGACTGTATAATTAATATCATATTCTTATCCAGATTTAAAAATTGGTAGTATTTTTGACATAATTGCTTCAAATTTGTTTTTGTGGTGGTGCACTATAATTATACATAATAGGGGTATTCTTCATGCCATATTTGTACATGTGCATAACACAATCACATGTGGGTCTTTTGTTGAGATACTCAAAGTAAATTACAAATATACTTGGATACTAAATATTTCTGTATGCATCTTTAAATAGTAAAAACATCTTTCTACTTAAACATAAAACTGTTACCTCATTCAATGAAATTAATAATACTCTATATCACCTTATACTTAGTCTGACTTTAATTTTATGTCCCCAATGCTTAGTATAGTTTCTGGCAAGTTGCAGTAAATACTAGTATGAATTAATTTCTCTGTAACATCAAATGGGACAGCAGTAGGACTTTACTCGAAAGTATCAGGGTTTTAGAATTTCAAATGTTTTTAAATTATAATGTGTTTTAATTTGCAGATGAAGACACAAAAAGGAGAGCAAAGAAAACTAAGAAAAAGGAAAAGAAGAAGAAACACAGATCGTCAGTTTTTTCTATAATTATTTTATGGCAAAGTTAAAATGTGTATAAAATTACATAAAATAGTTTGATTCCTGTATGTACTCATCACCCAGTTTGAATAATTTTCAACTCATGGGAAGTCTCCACTATTGCCTGTTGTCTTGGAAACAATTCTAAATGTCATTCCATCCATAAATAATTCAGTACCTTTCTCTAAAAGACAGGCATTCTTTAAAAAAACCACAATGCTATTATCATGCCCAAAATATTTAACAATAACTACTCAATTCTCAGCATTTTTTCTACAGTTTAGTCAAAGCAGAATCCAAAATAATGTCCATAAATTGCAATGATTATATTTGTATTGTGTACTTTAGCATGTTCTTCTGTCCTCTGTATTTCCCATACAATAATAGGTATAGAGATTTGACGAGCTTAATTTGAGTTTTGGGCAGGAATACTCCATAGGTGGTGGTGTGTATTTCCATCAAGAGAGAAATAATGTCTGTTTGTCTCTTTTTGCCATATGAACAGCCATTAGTTGTTATTGTCTAGATCCTTTACTGCATTAGGGTTTGCAAATGATGATAGTCTAACTCTGGCTTTCCTTGTAGAATAATTCTGTAAGAGATCCTGCCCTTACCAACTACTTAAATATCCTGAAGTACAGTTTGTATAGGAAGGGCATGATAATTGCTTTGTTTTTATGTTTTATGAGTTTTCAAAATAATGAGTTGGATTTTTTTAGTATTATGAACTCAGGATTTAAAAACATTTGATGTATTTTACTCCATTACAAAGTTATTATTAATGCTCAAATTGGTAAGAGCTGTTCTTAAACTGTTTTATTTCTGTTGTCTTTCTACACTATAACAACTGTATATCATTGTTCCCTTTAATCTTTTTAAATAGCAAAACATGATTTGGTTAAATAATAGAAGATTTTTAACTTAAACTTCTCTAACAAGTTTCCATAAGCTTGGAATTCATTTTCATAATTGCCTTGAAAAATTAAGATGTCTTTTAACATGGGAATATTAAGTGAATTTTTGTTAAATTATAATCCCTACAGGAAGAAATATAAGAAAAGAAAGTCTAAGAAGAACAGAAAAGAGTCTAGTGATTCAAGCTCTAAGGATTCCCAAGAAGAATTTCTAGAGAATCCCTGGAAGGATCGATCAAGTAGGTTCTTCTGATAGACTTTAACACAAAACAAATTAAAGTAACCATTTAGTCAAAATGTGAATGTGTTTCTGAACATTTTTCATGCAGAGGCTGAAGAACCCTCAGATTTAATTGGCCCAGAGGCTCCAAAAACACTTGCCTCTCAAGATGATAAACCTTTGAAGTAAGTAGCAGTGTATTTATAATATCTAATGTACCTTCCAAAGAGTATGGCCCTATTTACCTTGCCAAGCTTATCCCCTTCTACTCCCAGGTTCCAACTGAACTGGATTACTAAAAGTTCCCTTTGTTTACAGTACATTTTCCCACTTTTGTGCCTTATTCAGCTAGCTTCTTCCCCCAACATGCCTTCCCTTCTTCTTCCTGCCCTGTTTTCTTCCTTATCCCCAATTTCTTCCTGTTAAAATCTTTATCCTTCAAAGCCCTTTTCAAAAAGAGGAAGCATATGCTGATTCCCAGTACTTCCCCTCCACAGGTAGTTGTAATTTCTTCCCCACTTTAATCCCCACAGCATATTCTATTTATTATATGGAAGGCATTTTTTACCATGTATTGCAGTTATAGCCTTATTAATATGTAAACTCCAAAAGGACAGAGATTATGTTTATATTACAAGCTTTGGGTTTAATAGGTATGCAAGAAACATTTGCTGAACTGGATAAAGGGATAATAGCTTTTAAAGTCTCTTTGAATCAAAGATAATAGACACTTTTTTCTAAATAGCATTATTATTATAAGTCTAAAAATATTAATTTTAAAGATAGTCTTTATTTTGGGTTTTTTGTAAGGGAAAGAGAAAGGGAGTGAGCTGATGGAAGAAACAGAAATGGCAGTACCTGTAGAGATAAATTAACCCACAATTATAAATTGTATATCTGCACTCACTAATATCAGTTCTTTTGTTCAAAGTATTTATGCATTTCTGGGTTAATAATGTAGGTCATAGTGCATTGTTCATTAATTAAAATAAAGTAATTCACATTGGGCTTCCAAGCATACTACTGTTCAGCACTGTTATTCCTGATGTTGTCTGAAAAAAATGTTTTGCGCTTTCTTTAGATGATTAGCGTTATTATATTGAGATGGTTTTTAATGGACCTTTTCTGATTCTGAATTACTTTGTAGCTATGGCCATGCTCTCTTACCTGGTGAAGGTGCAGCTATGGCTGAATATGTAAAAGCTGGAAAACGTATCCCACGAAGAGGTGAAATTGGCTTGACAAGTGAAGAAATTGCATCATTTGAATGCTCAGGTTATGTAATGAGTGGTAGCAGGTATGTTCTTGGCATTGAGTTTGGTTTCCATGATTAGTTCTTTTCCTTTACCAGAATACTATTTTGGTGATTGATTTTAATTATGTGACTTGTCCTAATGGAAATTGGAGTATAAATACTGATTTGATATTGGCTTTATTGGTATAAACATACTTAGCTAACATTCCAAATTTATATAAAACTTAGCCTCAAACTCAACTATAACCCTAACTTAAAAGAATCACTATTTCCTGTGTCCTTTCCTAGTTTATTTTTTAAAACTTTTAAAAAATATTTTTAGTTGTAGATGTACACAATACCTTTATTTCATTTATTTTTACATGGTGCTGAGGATCAAACCCAGTGCCTCACATGTGCCAGGCAAGAGCTCTGCCACTGAGCTACAGCCCCAGCCCCCTAGTTCATTTTTGGATACAGATATTTTATCCACTGGATAATAGTTAGGTTTAGCTATCTATCGTAGTTCCACAAGGAATGTGGCATTTTGGTAGTTAGAAAAATATTTACATAAGAAATGTTTCTTGGGGCTGGGGATATAGCTCAGTTGGTAGAGGGCTTGCCTCATAAGCACAAGGCCCTGGGTTCAATCCCCAGCACCGCAAAAAAAAAAAAAAAAGAAATGTTTCTTGGTTTATGAACTTGCCTCCAACTGTCAATGTACCCAGTTTTCTGGTAATTAATAGCAGAGAAGGATTTTGAAAGATGTCAGGTTCAGCATGGTGAAATGAATATAAAATGAGGGAAGAGAAAGCAAAGTACCAGGAAGAACAAGGAGAGTAAGGTAATAGGGCAGTGGTACTAAAATCAAATTGAAATTTGGATTCTTTAAAACTTTATTAACTTATTTAAAAAGTAAATAACTATTTTGAAATGACACTGGAGGCAAATATTTGCAGAACCCCTGAAGCACCTCCAGAATCTTGGAATTCTGAGGACCTACATGTGAAACATCATTTTAGAGACCTAGCACCGTAAGACAAGGAAAAAGAAACCAGAGGCATAAGGATTGGAAAGAATGTTATAGCACAGTCATTTTTTGTGAATGATATGTTTATATAAAAAGTTTCAAAGAATCTTCAGATGAATTATAAGTAATAGGAAGGTTTAACAAATTGTTGTATATAAGGTTACTACACACAAGTAAGTTACATTTCTATATACCACCAAAAAGGAACTACAAAAATGTAATAAAATTAAAAATGAAACACCTTTTGTAATAGTGTCAGAGAATACAAAAGATTGGGGAATAAATCTTAACAAAAGATGTCCAAAACCTCTACAAGGAAAACATTGTTAAGAGACATTAAATAAGACCTAAATGATGGTGAGATACCATGTTCATAGATAGGAGGCAATATTTGAAAGTTGTCCGTTCTTACCAAATTGATCTATAGATTTGATAAAATTCCAATCAAAACAGTTTTTCATGAAACTTAGCAAACTGGTTCTAAAATATATTTGTTAAACGAGAAGGCCAAGAATAGCTAAGTCATTTCTGAAGAAGAGTAGGGAAGGTTAGATTTTCTCTGCCAGAGATGAGAACGTAGGAAACTTATAGCACTTTAGAAAGCATAGAAGAACAACTGAATTGTTCAGTGGAATAAAATACAGAGCCCAAGGACAACCATATGTGCATGGACCTTTTGTGTATGAAAGATATGGCATGTCAGATCAGTGGTAAAGAGGGAACTATTTAGTAAATAGAAAAAGAAAAAAATGCTTATACATATGGAAAAAGATGAAAGTAAGACCCTAAATCACCATATATAAAAGGCAGGACCATTAGATTAAGGACTTGAAGAGCAGATATCTTCTGGACCTTGGGATGAAGAAGTGTTTTTTTAAAAAAATAAAAAGTCCACTAACCATAATACATATTGATAAGTTTGCCTAGGTTAAAAATAAGAATTTGTATTTATGAAAAGATGCATTAAAATAAGTAAAAAGACATGTTTCAAACTGGAATGTGATCTTGGAATACACACAACTGATAGTATTGAGGCTATTTAAAGAACACCTGTAAACAACCCAAAAGAAAAATGGGAAAATGACACAAACAGGCATTTGTCAGAAGAAGTAATACATATGCCTGATATACACATAAAAAGATATTCTTATCATTGGGAATAGAAATTGAGAACTTAGTAAAATACCATTTTACACCCATTTGATGGACAAAAGTTCAAAGTTCTAACAATACTATTTTAAAGAATTTGGATCTGTAGGATCTCTTAAATACTGCTAGTGGAACTGAGTACAATGATGCATGCCTCTAATCCCAGCAGCTTGGGAGACTGAAGCAGGAGGATCATGAATTCAAAGCCAGCCTCAGCAACTTAGCAGGACCCTGTCTCAAAATTTAAAAAAAAAAAATGTATATATATATATATAAAGGTGAGGGATGTGGTTCAGTAGTTAAGTGCCCCTGGGTTCCACCCCTGCTACAAAAAAAAAATATTTACTGTTATTAAGAAAAGATTAACAAGGATATTCTGTGAGAAGAATTACTGAGAAATTAAGCCAAAAATAAAATTATCTCCAGGCATCGCCGAATGGAGGCTGTGCGGCTGCGGAAAGAGAACCAGATCTATAGTGCTGATGAGAAGAGAGCCCTTGCATCCTTTAACCAAGAAGAGAGACGAAAGAGAGAGAACAAGATTCTGGCCAGTTTTCGAGAGATGGTATACAGAAAGACCAAAGGAAAGGATGACAAATAAGGATTTTCTGATTGTTCAGCAGACATTTTTAATAACAAAAAAGAAAACCTGGGTTCCACACATATACATAAAAAGATTATTATACTCTGAAAAAGCTTTACAGTGCTATGGTGCCTTCTACTTAACTCTTTCAGTCCCTCAATAAAAAGCTGCTTTATTAATATATCTTTAGTAAGTTCTTTTGGATTGACTACAACTTTCTGGTTTAAAAATCCAAAATATGAATGAACTCCTACTGTATTAGGGGAGGTGGCATGGAGAGAAGTGTCAGTGAGATGAGAAATCTTAATCACATGCCATGGTTCGGTGCTACTATTGCTCTACATGATGCTCTCCCCCACTCCACTGTCCTTGTGGGAAATGATCATTCCTCTGTGTTGAATGTGTTATAAATGGACTTGATAGAAGCTATATAGGAGGCTATTTTTTAACAAAATGCAGGCTTTGCTTAAAGCAAATCTGGAATTTGAAAACTGACTTGTATAATACAGTATACAGTCAGCCCAGGAAATAATGTAATTTTGGTTTAAGTCCCTACCTCCACTCTAAAACCAACAAACCAAAATGCATACTAACCCACTGATTTGTTTAATTGAAAATGTGAACATTAGGTGTTTTTAATTCCTAGTAAGTTACTTAAAAATAGTTATTTCAGGGGCTGGGGGTGTAGCTCAGTGGTAGAGCAGCAGGTGCTTGGCATGTGCAAGGCCCTGAATATGAACTTCAGCACCGCAAGAAACAAAAAGTTCTTTCAAATATAAAGTCTTGGGAAATTTATTGCTGTGCCAATATAAATACAGTATTTCTATCTAAGTTGTAATTTTAATGATAAGATAACATCTAAAAAGAGTGAGTGTCAACTATGGTCAAGAGTACTGATGGGAAAAATATAATGAATTAGTATTTTAACTTAGTTGTTTCATACAGATATAGCCAAAATGATATTAAACTTTTTTAACCTTGTCCTTTATGTAATAGGCAGATTTCATTTTAAGCATTATTAAATCTTTCAGTTTGTTTTTATATCTACCATTCAGTTTAATCCTTAACTTTGTATAAAAGCCTCTCATTTTATCACTTCTTTTTGAAAAGTGAAAATTGTAGGACTATGTGATCATAATCTTTTTCCTTCCCTTATTTTGTTCAATTTTAGTTAGGTCACAAGTGTAAAAGGGGAGAGGGCAGTGGAAATTTTGACTGTTATTGTTAAGGTTGGAAATTGTTTGATCTATGTTATTATATACATAGGATAAATTTAGATTACTGGGTGATGGGGAAATCTTGACTGTGTTATTTTTAAATGCCCTCTCTCCTTATAATAGTTTAAAATAGTTTTTCTTTAGGGAATTTTTAAGTAAAGCAGTTGTATTTCATAGTGTAGAACACAGGTTTTTCTGTATGTTCTAGGAAAATGTCTACTTTTAACCCACAACTACTGAACTAAATAACTATCAGGGTATAACAACATTCATGACCCCTGAACTTGAAGGGATTTGTATTTATCCATATTGCTGAGCCTAATAAATCTGTAGTTTCCTAAAGTTAAAAGGAAACTAGAGCTGGGCATGGTGGCACATGCCTGTAATCCCAGCAACTGTGGAGACGGAGGCAGGAAGATCACAAGTTCAAGGTCAGCCTCAGCAATTTAGCAAGACCCTGTCTCAAAATAAAAAATAAAAAGGACTGGGTAGCTCAGTAGGAAAGCAACCCTGTGTCCAGTCCCAGTATTACAAAAGAAAAAAAAAATCTAAGTCCCAAACTCATCTTAATCCATCTACTTCTTTATATAATAAAACCTAAATTTTATAATTTTCCCTTAAAACTTTTATTCTCTAAGGACATTATTTTTTGTTACTGGTTCCTAGAAACTCAGTATATTTGTTTATTTTTAGGAGGCAAGACAGTTTTAATTGCAGCAATTTTGTGATATATAAATATTATGAATTTTTATTTGATTCTTCTGTGTCCTCCAGAGAGCAGATGCTCAACAACTGTTTGTTGAATAAATGAAAGAAAAGATATTTATTTCAGAACCTTACCATTCCTTTCATCAGGGTTTGTTGAGGAAAGATCTGCCAAAGAATAGTTTCAGTAGCATATTCTTTGGGGAAGAAAAGAATAAAAGGGCTAAAAGTATTTCATTGTCAGCTTATTATAGTTAATGCTTCAAACTGTTTTTAGTCACTTGAGCCATAAGTCAAAGAGTAAGGCTAGTGTATTTTAAGTGTGTGTATGTATATATATATATATATATATATATATATATATATATATATATATTTTGTTCTTGGAGAAGACTTATCTAGTTTCCCATCTCATACCTATTGCTCTGATAGGATTATCCTTCCTTTTTAATTTATTGTACAGATATAATAGTAAAAATGAAGAAAAATTACAATTCTACCACTTCAGTTCTCATTTGTATTCTGTGTTTCCAGTGTTTGTATTTGTAAATATGTATTCTAATATACTTGTAAGTAGTCACTCAGAGTATAATGTAATTTTGTCTTTGATGTTTTAAAATTTCTCAACCAGACAAGGTAGCCTCACAGGAAAAAGAGAAACAAGTGATGATCTGGTGTGACGATAGGAAGAGCAGAAATAAGTGAGGGTAGTAACTGAATCTGTCCCTGTGTCATTTTCCCCGCCCCATCCTCAAGCCACCCAGTGCCATCACAAGTGAAATGGTATGTTGAGGAAGACATTATGCCAGATGGCAGAGTTTCAAAATGTATTGCTTAGCAGTGAGATTTAACTCACTGTAAATGAATGGGCCTGTGAGGAAGGGAACCCTTCATACTGGTTATACGGTAGGCTGTCAAACTTTTGCCATATTTTTTTGGTCCCCCAATTGTGCTCATAAAAGGTATGTCTGGGCTGGAGGCTTAAGTGCAGAAGAGAAACAATAAGCCAAGTACTAATCTTAGTTTGATCTGAGAGGTGAATTTTAGCACCTCCGAATTCGGCTCTGTACTTGCAAGAATCTAAAGGATGCATAGAGGGATAGTAAAATCTTTTAGAAAACAGAAAACATACTGGTTACTCTGCTAATGTGATGGAAGTTAAATGGAAAATGAATGCAAAAAAATTACAGCTGGATTGTGTGCCACAAGTTTATTATTCAATAAATATTCTGTGGTTCAATGTGCTGTGTTGTATTTTAATATATTTGGATTAGAAAAACAATCCTAAAACATTCTGTAAGAATCAGACAATTGAATTAGAAGGTGATTGACTCCATTAAAATATTTTTGGCCTCAATAATGTCCCTCGGCCATTTTTCTCGAAAGCGAGCCATTCCTGGTCTACAGAGGAAGAAAAACAAACACCAAAAGTTTTTAAAATTAAAAAATACATTGAACCAGGGATTCCCTCTTTACTGTTATATTCCTAGTGAGCAAGAAGCTACTTTTTTGGCAGGGAGAGAGCAACGAGAGAGGGTAGCCAGGGTTCTCTCTATTTACTATTGTTGGGGCCCAGTCAACAACAGGATTAATGAACTTACATGTTTAGATGTTTAGGAGAGCTACCATACAGATAAAAGGAATTGTTAATACATGAGTTAACTCCATGTAATTTTGAAATTTCTTATAGAAACAATAGACATGATCTACTTTTCACCCACCCTGTTCCAGCAAATAATTCTCAAGTTTCTAATTACTAAAAAAACTGACACTAAGAAAAAAATGTTCTAGACCAATGGCAGTATTCTAGTTTTAGTCCATTCTAATAGGGTAGATCCAAAGAAGATAAATGACTATTACATGAATTATCTGGCTATGGGCCTGCTGGATTCCTAGGGTTTAATGTCCTTTCCCCCACCCTTTTAAAATAATTCTCCAAATATTCATTACCTTAGAACTAATGAATGGCCCTCAAAGATATAAGAGACATCAATGGGTGTATCCTAAGAGAAAGAAGGACAACTGTCAGCCTAGACCAAACATACCAACTCTTAATTCCCTCCCTACACTTCTCTGGATATGTACTCTTGAATTTCCAGGATTCATCTTCCTAAATTGGGAGCCTATAAGTGGTAGTTCTTTGTCACTTCAAACCTATCTGAAAAAGATCTTTTTGGCAACAAGTATCTTAAGAATTGCCACAAAATTGGAGACAGGTTGTCAGAGGATTGTGTGTTCATTAATAGGAGCCTGAGGAGTTCATTTACCTTCTGTACATGCTTCAGTTTACTCATCTGACAATTTCTGCCTCTGAAGAATTACATCAAAGGAAATAATATAAATGAACAAGGTTTGAAAACATAAAATATAAGTTATAATGTCTTAATGTTCCCCTCCCACTCTCACCTCCAAAATGATGCTTGGAATATTGAGCAAGAGCCTTCTTCCCAAGGCCTGTCTATATATTGTCTCCCGCATGGTCTTGATCACCTCCACTAGCCTTACTTCACAATCTCTGACCTTGACAGTCAACATGACAACTGATGGAGAGATATGTGACCAGAAGTGAACTCTCCATCTATTGTACCTGTTTAGATTACTCCAACTTCCAAATTCTGAATAGATACATGTGTTCTGAGATAGAATGAATAGGGGACATAGTTGGCTCACTGACGATATGATCCATATATAAAGCCTTAAAGTCAGATCAGAGCTCAAACAACTTTGGAGAAAGGGTGGGAAGGCAAAGGAAAAATGACATTTTTCGTGTCTGTTATGTTCCAGGTATTATGCTTGGTAACAGCTCTACTCCTCTGAGGCCTTTTCCCCTATGATCGTGGATGTTATTTTGGCTCCTTTCACACCAATTCTCAAGTCAACGTATTTTTTATTTATGGTCTACCTAGTGGCTACAAGCAGTCATTCCTTCCAGGTTTTTTACCAGGCTTTGTTTTTCAGCAAGATAAAGATTCCTGTCTTTGTGGAACTTACATTCTGGTGGAACAGACAAGAACAAAATAATTGATGATACAGAATATTTGAGGTAATAAAGTGTTATGAAGAAAAAGCATGGGGGATGGGATAGAAAGTGCAGGAGAGTAGGTGATTGGGTAGACAACGCGTGCACCTAGGGGAGAGTGTTCTAGTCAAATGGCACAGCAAGTGCCGAGGCCCTGAGGCAGGACTATACCTGGTTTATTGGGGAAGTAGCAAGATCAGCGTGACAGCACAGAGTAAGTTAGGTGAAGGGGTAATAGGAAAGCAGATAAAACATGGGACCAGATCACACGAGGCCTTATAGCCACTTGATACGCAAATATGTCTCTGACCTGCAGCGTCAGCATTGCCTGGAGACTTGTTAGTCACACAGAATCCCAAGTCCTGCCCCAGACCTGCTGAACCAGAATCCCCATATTACCAAGTAATATTAAATATTAAATATATTAAAGTTGAAAAAGCACTTCTGGAAAGTTTTAAACAGAGGAGTGACAGAAATTCATTTTATAAGGTTCACTGACTGGTTGCTATATAGAAAAGAGACATGATGAGAGCAAGGGCAGAAGCAGAGAGACTGGTTTGGAGGCTGTTGAAATCATCTTGGTGCAAGAGGATGGTGTCTTGAAATTGACTGGTATGAAATTGTGGGGCGTTGGGTATATTTTTGAAGGTAGAGCCAGCTGGGTTTCTTAATGGATTGAATGAGGGGTGTGAGAGAAAAGAAAGAATCAAGGATGATACCAAGAATTTGGCTATCAGCTGAGACAGGGAAGACTGCATGTAGCTCAGATTTGAAAGGGAAAATTGAAAGTTTAATTTTAGACACAATAAGTGAAATGTTTATTATACCTCCAAGTGGGAGAGCTCTGAACTTAAGGTGTAAATTTGGGAACCATAAGCACTCGGTGACATTTCAAGACTGAACGAGATAACTATGGAAGCAAGTATAGAAAAGGGATCCCAGGATTGAGTTTTGGAACACTGTCACATGCAGAAATTGGTATGAGGCAGAGATAGAAATGGAGACTGATGTAGAATGAATCATCAGTGAGGCAGGATAAAAACCAGATGAGTGTATTCTTCTAGAAGCCAAGTGGGAACTTTCATGGAGGAGGGAGTAATCAGAGAGGGCAAGTGCTGCAGATGGGCCGAGGAAGATGAGGACAGAAATGTGATAATTAAATTTTGCAAAGAGGGTGTCATTGATAAACTTGACTAGAGAAGTCTCCATTCTCCTTGAAGCTTCACTGAAGGGAAGAGAGTACAAAAGAGCTTACCGGAGGTTTGGTTTTGGTGATCTTGATGGTGAAGTAGGCAGCCGCACTGACTCGTGGTATGGGTACCTGAGCTGTTGGGATGCTCCAGCGCACACAGTAGATATAGCGAGTGCTGTGGTTTAAATCTTCCTTCTTTATAAATTCTGTGTAGTGCACCCAGCGGCTTTGGTACTCCCAAGTCTGTTTCATAGAAAAAAGAAAAAGCTCACAGAAAAAGAAAGACAAATTTCTACTCAAGTGCTTTTGATAAAAGCAGTGCATAACAGTCAGGGTTACAGCCCTGTTCTGAAGTCTTGACCTTTTTTACTGGGTGTCAAACTAGAGTTAACTCCTAGTTATCTCCACAGTGGAGGAGAGAAAAAGGTGAAGCTGAAGTGAAACAAAAAAAAAAAAAAAATGCAAATATCACTTGAGATTGGGCTTTGGACTGGAGGGGCACACCCTCCCAAGTGTACATGTACATAAACACCAGACACAGGCTGCTCCACACCCTTACTTGGGTGTGTACGTAGAATTGTGGTTAATTGGAAAATAATTAGAGTGATTTAAACATGTGTTCTGCTCACCCCATCCCAGGAGACCTATAGGTGTGACTAGAAAGGAATGAGGCTGGTTTCAATCATTTGTGAAAATTGGACCCTTAATCACAGTCAGAAGTGGTTTATAAAATAAGAGCAGAAGAAGAAGTCATGCAATAGCATAATCCACATCCCTCAGAAAGGGATGATGCTGTTTGCACCATAGGAAAAACTTCTCCCTTCCAAAGCACTAGTGAAATCAATAAAGAGAAGATCTTAGAATATCTGCTTTGTCTGGACCTGTTCTTGGAGTTGAGATGGGAATGCACAACTAAGGTTAACTGTATTATCAAAAGTCTCGGCATTTGTTCAGTCTTTCAGTCCTTCCTTAATTAATATGTGTTTTGTTTACCTTTAGTCTTGTCTATTCTACCTCAAATATGTCCTACATCTATTGACTCTTCTCCAGTCCCTCTGCCAGTCTTCCACTTCAGCTCTCATTGTTGTTCACCCAGGTCCAGGCAACAAGCTCCTAGTTAGACTCCATTGCCCTCAACCTCACTTCTCCAGACAACCACCTACACTGAAGCCAGAGTTAATTGCCTTAAGCACAGCTTTGATTGTATCAGCTCAGCTCCAAAACCTGCATTAGCTCCCCACTGCTTGCCAAAGAAAGTGAAAATGTTTCACCATTTCATCTAAGATTTCCCACAGTCTGGATCTAATGATATGACTTTCTATACTCATGTCACACATTTCCTGACAAAAGCTCATATTCTCTATCAAACTAGAACTAATCACTATTCCCCCATATTTTATATATGTGTATATATATATACACACACACACACACACACATATATGGCCCCCCACTAGGTTGCCTGGGCTGGCCTTGAACTCATGAACTCAAGCAATCCTCTGCCTTGGCCTCCAGACTAGCTGGGACTGCAAGTATGCCAGCACATCCAATTTGCACTGTGCTTTTGACCAGGCCATTAGCACTTCTTGGGAAGCCTCTCCTTCTCATGTTAACTTGGGACAGCCCTTTGTTCTAACACTGCCACCTCCAAATCTTCCTTGATCCCTCTTTTGTTCTGATGTGATTCTACACCATTTGCCTCTGAACACTCATAGGATCTGTTTTCTGCCTCTCTTATTGCACTTGACAGTCCCTTCTGTACTCCAGTGATGAGGAGCAGTGTTCACTGTAGTATCCATATTAAAACATTCCTGGCAGGACCAAATTACATAATGGGCACAGTACCTTGGACCCACAATACATTGAAAGCCCACAAAACTTTTTTTCTTTTAAAAGCAGAAGAGCTGAGAACAGTGGCGATGCCTATAATCCCAGCGACTTGGGAGGCTGGGCAGGAAGATCACAAGTTCAAGACCAACCTCAGCAACTTAGCTAGACCCTAAGCAACTTAAACCTTGTCTCAAAATTTAAAAAAAGGGTTGAGGATATGGCTTAGTGGTTAAGTACCCCAGATTCAATCCCCAGTACCCCCCCCAAAATAAATAAAAATAAAATTAGAAGAAAAAAATGTACTCTTAGGGCCAATGTCACCTTTATAACGATGTTGTCTTAAAGTAAAATTTAAAGGAGGAAGGATCCCACAAAAGGAAGAGTGCAGCCAGGACTGGAGGATGAGGCAGGAGGATTGCTTGAGTCTAGGAGTTCAAGGCCAGCCTGGGCAAGGTGGTGGGATGCCATTTAAAAAAACTATAGTGTACATAGGGAGGAATAGTGTATAGAAATCATAATGAAGCCCTGATTCTTAGCACAGGTCCTGAATATAATAGATAGTCCAAAATTCAGGCTGGGGATGTAGCTCAGTGGTAGAGTATTTGCCTAGCATGCAGGAAGCCCTGTTCATCCCCAGTACCATGAAAAAAAAGGAAAAAAACTTCAACTGAATTCCCTTGGGCTACTGAGGTAGAGGAAGCTTCTGAATCAAAGAACAATCTTAATTAAAATGAAAGTTCACAGAAAGCAGGAGGCAGGATGTCTAACAATCCCAGTGATGTGGGAAGGGAGTGTGGGGGAGGAGATGGCAAAAAGATTTCAGGCCCTCTTTTGTAAAAAGTAAGCTGGTCTGCTTCAGTAGGCCAGAGAGGACCATGGGAATCTAGATTCCTTGAGATCAGAAACTGTCTTCCATAAATCATCCCCCTCCCCCAACTTTTTTTTTTTTGGTACCAGGGATTGAACCCAGGTGCATTTAACCACTGAGCCACATCCCCAGCCCTTTTTTGTATTTTATTTAAATACAGGGTCTCACTGAGTTGCTTAGGGCCTCAGCCTCCTGATATGCCTTTTAATGAAGAAGCCCAACAGTCAACACCTCGTAGTCCAATGAAGCATACCTTCTTTTCCCTTAACCTTTCCATATTACTTAATATATGTTTTCAGCTCTAAAATTTAATCTTTCACATGATCACAGACTTCACAGCACTGGAATGGTCCCTAGAGATAATCTAACAAAACCCCTCACTTTGCAGATGAGAATTCTGTGACCTTGAGTAAAGACATTCTAATGATTGGTACCCAGGGATCAGAGCAACCAAGCTCAATGTTTTTTTCCATCCCACTGGATGCTTCAATTTTCAGAGTTCTTCCTCTCAGCTTGGCTCTTTGTGTATTTTTTCCCTTTTTTGAACTAAGGCAGCCTTAGATGGACATTAAATTCAACTATTCCCATTAGGTCCGTCTCTTCCCATTTTTATCACTGTGCAGGCCCCTGATTTTTATGTACCTCCAGTGAATGTGTGTGTCATCCTCATGTTTTGTAATCTTACATAATACCACTTCATATACTTGCTTCCAGGAAACAGTATGTCACTGTGCCACTCTACCATGGATGACTTACTTAGTCATTAACATAGTATTGGACCCTCAAAATCAATAGGCACCTGGAAGTACATGCACAAAATTGTTATCTATGGTAAGTGACCTTTGGGAAAATAGAACTGTGCATACTGGCAGTGGAGGGGGAGCTTTCATTTTCTACTTTGTATCTTTTTGTTCACTGGATTTTTTAAATAATGTTATTTTTATTATAAAAATAACTGTACTAGATGACGGGAATTTTCTACTTTTTTTCTTATAAAGAACCCACTTGAAGGGTGCTGAGGATATAGCTTGGTTGGTAGTGACTGCAAAAAAAAAAAACCCACTTGTAAAGTTGGGTGTGGTAGCACATGCCTGTAATCCCAGCTACTTGGGATTCTGAGTCAGGTGAATCACAAATTTACGACCAGCCTGAGCATAGATCCTGTCTCAAAACACACACACACACACACACACACACACACACACACGTATATTCTTGTTGCCAGATTGTGTTTCTGAACAGAATTAACTAATCATTGTACCCACTGACAATATATACCTATTCCAGCCCCACAAATGCACAAGCCTTCTGATACCAGGTCTAATCATTCTTATTCACATTGCAATACCTTGAAATCTTTTGAATTTGCATTTTAAGGAGTTTCATTGATAATAAAACTATTATTTTATCATCAAAAAATAATTTTCTTACTATGGTAGAATCTATGAGATGGGGGCTGTGGGTGTAATTTAGTGGTAGTGCACTTACGTAGCGTGTACAAGGCCCTGGGTTTGATCCCCGCCACCACAAAAATAAACAAGCAAACAACAAAAGAATATGTCAGAAAACCAGGAAATGAGATGGCACAGGCCCATAATCCCAGTGTCTCAGGAGGCTGAGGGAGGAGGAGTACAAGTTTGAGGTCAGCTTCAGTAATTTAGCAAGAATCCTGTCTCAAAATAAAAATGGAAAGGACTGTGGATACCTCACATTTCCTCATCTGTGAAACGGTACATTGATGTACCCTATGTACAGGTTTGTTGTGAGAACTAAATGAGATAACACATGGTGAAGTGCTTCAAGTGCTTGGCACATAGCAACGCTCAGCAAATGAGCATCACCTAATTGACCATCCCCTGTTGTGTAGTAGACCTGAGAAACTGACAATAAGTTTAAGAAAACTCTCCATCAGAAATGCCTTGCACTTGGTAAATGGATGGAACTGGAGACTGTTATGCTAAGTGAGATAAGCCAATCCCAAAAAATCAGAAACCAGTTCTCTCTGATATGCAGATGCTGACTCATGATAGGTTGGGGGGGGTTGGGGAAGGGAGGGGGGGACTGGAATGGGAAAGACAGTAGAATGAATCAGAAATAACTTTCCTATGTTCATATATGAGAAAATGACCAGTGTGACTCCACATCATGTACCACCACAAGAATGGGAAGTTATACTCCATGTATGTATGATATATCAAAATACACTCTACTGTCATGTATAACTAAAAAGAACAAACATTTTAAAATTTTTTTAAAAAGAAATGCCTGGCATTTCCAGATGATATGGTACATGCCTGTATCCCAGTGACTTGGGAGGCTAATGCAAAAGGATTCCAAGTTCAAAGCCAGCCTCAGCAACTTAATGACACCCTAAGGAACTTAGCAAGACCCTGTCTTGAAATAAAAAATAAAAAGGGTGGGGGAGTGGCTCAGTGGTTAAGCACCCTTGGGTTCAATCCCCAGTACACACATACAAAAAAAAAGAAGAAAAAGAAATGCCTGTCACCTAGATAGTAGACCTCACTTCTCAGGCTCACTGCATTAGTGGGGCTGGGAACAGGGTTATTTTATGTCATTAGTTACATGGAGCTTTTAGCTTTTTAGTTATCTCCTTTCTAATTGTCTCTAGCCTCACAACAGCCCTCAAAGTAGATGAGACAAATGTTTTGGCCCCTGACTTTTCATCTATGCAGAAATAGTGGTAATGAGATAATAAATCCACTCATATATTCAACACAGATTTATTGAGCATCCACTGTGTAGCTGATGTTGGTACACAATGATCTGAACCTTTATCTCAGCCATATGATCTGGTGATGGAAGAAAGATGGTAGGATAAATGAATAGACTCTAGGTAGAGATAGGTGCCGAGGGAGGAATGAATCAGAGAAAGGGAGAAGATTGCAATTCTCAGTGAAGTGGCCAGGAAAGGCTTCAATGAACAGATGGCATTTTTGGGGGGTGGGGTTAATATTTTATATTTCTTTTTTTTTTTAACAGGTGGCATTTTAACAAAGATCTAAAGACAGGTAAAGCAGTGAGCCATGGAAATATATCTAGAGAGTTCCAGGCAGAGCAGACAGCAAATGCAAAGACCTCAGGGTGGGAACCTACCTGGAAATGGAGGAACAGCAAGGAGGCAGGTGTGACTGAAGTGGGGAAGGTGAAAAGGGAGAAGGTAGTTGCCAATGGAGACAGAGTCATAAGTGGTGGGAAAGGAGAGGGGGTTCAGATAACTTTGCACCTTGTAGACCATCAACAGGACTCACCTTGCCTCTTTTTATTATTTTATTTTATTTTTTAATGTGATGCTGAGGATAGAACCCAGTGCCTCACACGTGCTAGGCAAGCACTCTACTACTGAGCCACAACACCAGACCTCACTTTGCCTTTGAACCAGAATGGCCAGTGTGGTTTCCAAAAGAAAGTTCACCTGCTTTCTCTGTCCCACTCCTGACTGCAGCAGACAGGGGTCTTTGCCCAACCTCAAATGGAGACATGCTGCAGAGCAGGAAGGCCCAGAGTAACTAATACTTCACCCCATTCCTCCTCACCATGCTCTAGATACCCCTCATGATGAGAACAGTGAGGGGTGCTACTGGAGCACAGAGGAAGGGTATGGAGCCAGAAATTCCTGCCCTTTCCTTGGTACCACTTCACCAGAGTCTCCCTAGGGCCTAGGAAACTGCTCCAATCTAATGGGCTGGCCAGAGGAACAATGCAGCTGGAAACTTGTCCTGGGAGTAGGTGAGTTCACCTCCATCAATTTCAAATGGTTTCTCCACTGTGGAAGTACAATAAGAGAAGATTTCAAACCATTTTTCTTTATGTACCTGCCAGATAAGCAAAGCAACCCAAGGTCTTCTCCCCAAATCTGCCAGGAAAAGACATACAAAGGGATCAGAGGGGATACAAGTGGGGAGAGGGAACCGATGGGCATGTACTTCTTACCATCTGGGCAATACATTCCAAAGCTATTTCAAAAAGACACTTGATCCTGGGGATGTGGATGTAGCTCAGTAGTGGAACGTGTGCTTTGCATGAGTGAAGCCCTGTGTAGGATCCCCAGCTCCACACATGGAAAAACACACTTGATCTACTCACATTCACTCTGTTACTATGAGCATAGTAAAGTTGGGGACCACTAGGACCCCAGTGAATGCAACAGCAGGAACAATCTGCTTAATGGAAAATACTAGTTTGGTTTTTATCCCCCCTAAGGCAATGTCAGGTTAGGATGATACAAATACAGGGCAATATGATTGAATATGCTTGGGCTTTTCACCTTCAAAGACTAACCCACCTGGACTTTGGAACTCAGGTGGAGACAATGCTTACTTAATCTAGTCACCTTTGATGTCATTACCTAGTTTCTGGACTGCAGACTTTTGATCAAACAAGAGCCTTTTTATTGTTCCTCACCATCATGAACCAAACTGGAAAGGTTAACTAACTTACCGAAATAAACTTCTCAATTTGTTTACGACCTTTTTCCACTGTGAATTCACCATGAGTGATCCACTTGATGTTTTTGATGGGGTTTCTAGCTTCTGCAAACAAGACATGAATTTGTTAGTTGCCTGGTAGTGTGGTAGTACATGAGACAATTCTTTAGGCAACCAAACAAGATTATTGCCTTCCACAAACTGAGCAGCAACAGCGATGACATCCTCAACTAGAGCCAGAGCTACTTCAGTCACACTCCTGTTGTCTTGTGTATCCTCCATCTTCGTTGTTGTAGAAGTCATTGTTGTCATCGTGCTTATATCGGTTTTAGGACCCTTATCCAGAAACATTACCTTCCGACTTTTGGGTATATTATCTGCATCCATTTTCTTTTACCTGGATAAAGAAACTCAGGAAGTTACTCTCTGCGTGTGTGTGCACTTGCATGAGAATGCGCTCAAGTAAGTACAGACTATCTCTTAAAGAATCACAACACAGATAATAGCTGTTGCCCCTAGGGAGAAGATTGGGGACTAGGGGTAGGAATGAGACCTTACTCTTGACTTTGTGCCTGGTTCTAATTTTCCTGAAAACTAAGGATTTCCACATTCTTAAAGCCATGAAGATTTACATCAAAAAATAGTACAGCTGGGGGAGGTGGCACACACCTGTAATCCCAGCAACTTGGGAGACTGAAGCAGGAGAATTGCAAGTTCGAGGTCAGCCTCAGCAACTTAGCGAGACCCTGTCTCGAAATTTAAAAAACTAAAATGAAAAGGACTGGGAATGTAGCTCAGTGGTAAACTACCCTTGGTTCAATTTTTTAATCCCCAGTACTTAAAAAAAAGTAGTAAAATGATTCTTAAGTTCTTTGGAGTTCTAGAAGTCCAAATAATAATTTCTTGGGTCTTTAAAAGAACCTCAATCCCTGCTGTGAGCAACTGTGGACACAGACTCTTTCAAGGTAATGAATTAAGGAGCTGGGGGTATAGCTCAGTGGTAGAGTACTACCTAGCTTGTGCAAGGCCCTGGGTTCCATCCCCAGCACCACACACACAAAAACAATAGTCAATTAAAAGGCAAGGCAGCAGAAGAGGGGTTGGTGTTTCTGTTTTTTTTTTCTCTTGGACTTTCCAGGTATATAATTATACCATCTCCAAGCAATTATCACTTTTATTATATCTTTTCCTGAAAAAAAAAATTTTATGTGTATTAGCTTTGACACTTACAGAAAAAAAAGGTTAAATGGAAATGGAGATAATGAGCCACCTTCTTTTGTTTCTGAATTCCATGGGCATGTTTTCTGGTGTTATACCATTAAGGATGACACTTATATAGGATTTGAAATTTATCACATCAAGGAAAAGTTTGTCTGCTCCTATTCTTTTTTTTTATTGTAAACAAATGGGATACATGTTGTTTCTCTGTTTGTACATGGAGTCAAGGCATACCATTTATGTAATCATAAATTTACATAGGGCAATATTGTTTGATTCATTGTTATTTTTTCCCTTCCCCCCCACCCCTTCCACCCCTCTTTTCCCTCTATACAGTCCTTCCTTCCTCCATTCTTACCACCCTCCTTATCCCAAACCCTAAACCAAACCCTAACCCTAACGCTAACCCCTCCCACCCCCCATTATATGTCCTCATCCGCTTATCAGCAAGATTGTCTGCTCCTATTCTATAAAGATTTTTATCATAAATGACAGCCAAATTTTTACAAATGCCATCAACATCTATTGAAAACATGAACATTGGAGTTATCAGAGTTATGGATGTTCATCTGTCACAGAGGTAAGCATCTTGGCACATTTTTAGTCTTTTGGATATCTTTTTCCTCAAGTATTGGATTCTCTTTCTTTCTGTGCCACTGCTTAAGTCTCTTCACTTCTGGAAAATCACTTATTTCTAACACACTTAGAAATTCCTTGCAGGCAACTTCTTGCACTGAAGTTCTGCCTGACAGTACATGTCTTTCTCCAAATGGAGCTATTTATTTTTCTATAAATACTAGCTTCCAATGTGGGGGTGACTGATGTGCTACATTTCATTTAGCCGTTACCATAGGCCTGTGAGATTGGCCACTGAGTACTTCCCATTTGCCATTCCAGATCCACTCCCCTTTCCCATCTCTCCCTGCTCACTGTCCTGAAAAGCTGACACATGAAAGGCCTCTCTATTGCCCACTGGCTTCCAGAAAATTCCACCCAAGCTCAAGCTGAGGGAAGGAGGGTGAGGTGGAAGTTATATATCCCCTGATGGCTCTCACACTACAGGGTCACCTGTGGCTAACTTCCTGGAGAAGGCTCCAACTTCACTTAGGACCAGTGTCTCACACAACCTCTTGGTTTGGTAAGAGTAATCATTCTTTCCCATCAACTCCCACTGTATCCCACTGTTACTAGCCCTGGAGAAACTAAATGTTCCCTTGTTTCCCTGCACTCTGGCCACCTTTGTATACATCCACCTTACCCATTCTAATTTTAGTATGCCAACAGTTTCCTATAGATACCGTGAGACATAAACAGAAGGACTCTTGTTACCATGTGGAAATGAGGAGACCAAACCTATCTGGCTTCATTGCCAGTGCTGTTAACTATACTGCTGTTCTCTCTCCAGAAATCAGAATGGGTGGTGGGGACTTGTTCTCATATTTTCATCTGGTATCCAGAATGTACCCATTCTCCTGTGAGCTTCCTTCATGGGGGGGCAAATCCTTGTTGCCTTTCTTGACATCATTGTTGGTCATCAGGGGTGGTGGATACTGTACAAGGCAAACTGATTCCCATGGCTATCAACCAATAATTTGAACAGCCTTTAAACATTCCTGTCATAATACTGACCAGGGTTCATTTAGACCTTGATATTAGCATGTTAAGCTCATTATTCCCTCCTGCTGCAGCTGGTGGGTAGACACAATCATTTGCTGGAGGAAATAGAATCTTTCCAGACTGCCTATTCCAAAACAGGAAGAGACTAAAAGGTGGGTGTTGAGGGGCTCTGAAAGCCCTCAACACTGGAGAACTGGCTTACCTTGTTCCTTGGGCCATGCCCATTTAGCCAAAGCAATTTACTATCAATTCTGTAATTAAAGACAAGCACACAAAAGTTTTTTTGTAAATTTTTCAATTGAGTAGGCTTTGGTGAGCTAGTCATAGAGCATCTTGATCCTTCAGAGAATTGGTCATTTGGTGACTTAGCTTTCAGCAAATTCTCTCTTAAGGGATTGACTAGAAGCCAAATCTGTGATCTCCAACACCGAGCAATGAGCCAGGGGCTTTAAACATGGAAGGACCACCTTAAGATCTTCCCCAGGAAGCCATGTGCTCCAACAGAAGGGGGCAACTGGGGAGCAGGACCCAGGAAGAAGTTCAGTTTTTATCCTCACACATCTGTATATCATTCTTGACCATCCCTCCCACTGGCTTCTTCTAATTCTTTTCTTTTTCTTTTCTTTCCTAATAAGAGGCAAGGTGAGCAGGATGAGTGGGAAGGAATGGGGGTGTGATCAAGTACAGGGTCTAGGTGACGAATAGGGAGAATCATTGCAAGTCCTTTTCATGGACTCTCCCACCCCTTAAGAAACCCCATACCTGAGTAAGCAGATCTTTGTTTGAAGCAATAGCAGCAGTAGCTGGAGAAATCTTAGAAGGAATTTCTCAACAGCTTTTCCCCAAGATTCAGAGACGGAATGTTTACAAATGCTGTCAAGGCAACACCAGTTTTAACCAATGAGAAGAAAATCCACGTGTTTCTGGCTGCTTCTGTTAATAAAAGAGGAAGATAAAGAGTGAGAGAGGGGAGGAGGAGGAAGGCCAGTCACATAACAGGACAAAGACAGAGAAGCCATACCCACTTCTTCCCTGCGGGAGATGAGCTTGCAGGATGGTGTCAGGAGGACTAGAAATGTTGCGTCTCTCAGCTGGTATGCATTGGACATCCTGATGATGTGCCTGTCACAGTGTTAAACCTTTTAGCGATAAATCACATACACCTCACAACAGCATCGTGAGACAGGTATCTGTACTTTTATTTTATAATTAAACAAACCAAGGCCCAGAGTGTTAAATAAATTATCCAAACTGAAACCCAGAGCTGCCTGCTTCATTGACCAAGGTTTTATTTTTTCATTTCCAAATTCTAAGGATCGAACTTCCCCTATGCAGTTGACGATTTTTAAGGATGTTTTTTTGGACTGGGAATGTGGTTCAATGGTAGAGTGCTTGCCTAGCCTGTGTGAGGCCCTGGGTTCCATCCCCAGCACTGCAAAAAAAGTCTTTTGTGAATCAAGGATGAGAGAGAGAGTATACTATAATGGTTATCAGCACAAAGTCAGGAACAATTTACTTAACACTTATCTTTCTCAGTTTCCTTATCTATAAAATGGGGATGATGATAATGCCTAAAGAATAGGATTTTACGGCTAGGGTTGTGGCTCAGTGGTAGAGCACTCACCTAGCATGTGTGAGGTACTGGGTCTGATTCTCACCACCACATATAAATAAATAAAGGTCCATCAACAACCAAAACATTTTTTAAAAAAGAATAGGATTTCGGAGTGGGTTTTATTTGTCATCGTTCATCTGTATGTTTGGTTGTTGTTGTTTTGTTTTTGGTACCAGGCATTAAACTCAGAGGCACTTAACCACTGAGCCACATCCCCAGCCTTTCTATATTTTGTTATGAGGCAGGGTTTCACTAAGTTGCTTAGGCCTCACTAAGTTACTGAGGCTGCCTTTGAACTTGTGATCCTCCTGCCTCAGCTTCCCTAGTTTCTGGGATTATAGGAGTGAGCCACCATGCCCAGCTGGAATGTCTTTTTTTGTCTTTTAAGAAATACATTTAGAGACTGGGGTTGTGGCTCAGTGGTAGAACACTTGTCTTGCATGTGTGAGGCATGGGTTTGATTCTCAGCACCACATATAAGTAAAATGAATAAAATAAAGGTCTATCAACAACTAAACAAATATTTTTTTAAAAAGAGACACTTATTCAGTGTCATGATCACACTAATACACTTAACAATCAACAATATGGGTGCAAAAAAAAAGTCTATATTAAAACCCTTTGTTGGAATGCTTTACACTTTCCATAGAACTGAAACTAAAATAACCTGTTATACAATTAGTCACAAATATAGTCCTCAAGGGTTTTCCTTTTTTTGCCCATACACATGAATACTGTCTAGAATATGGTTTCTTTATAACAGATAGACCCTGCCACCACTGGTTGAATTGACCTGTCTACTATAACCTATAGCTTCCCTGTTACCTCTCTGGCCCTCCTCTCCTATTAAGCTTTGTTTCCTGGCAGTAGTTAAAAATCTTCTTTCTCTCACTGCCATAGATACTGCTGCTGTTGGAACTGCCCTAGTTGCCTTGGTTTTGTGGTTTGGCAATGTATTGACTTCCACCACTACAGGAGCCAGAGCTTCTGCCTTTAAAGTTTCCTCCTTTCATGGGTCCCAAATTTGAAGACTGATTGTTGTAATTGCCAAAATCCTTGTCGCTTCCACCACCTCCCAAACTGTTTCCAGCCAAGCACAATGGCACTCACCTATAATCCTAGTTGCTTGGGAGGCTGAGTCAGGATCTTAAGTTCAAAGCCAGCCTCAGCAACTTAGCAAAATAAAAAATTAAAGTGACTGAGGATGTGGATCAGTATTTAAGCACCCCTGGGTTTAATCCTTGGTACCAAAAAAAAAAAAGAAAGAAAAAAAAAAAAAAAGAAAGAAAAGAAAACTGTTTCTATCATTACCAAATCTATTGTAGCCATCTCTGTTGCCACCACATCTACCATCCCCAAAGCTGCCACCAAAGCCTCCACAGCCACTAAAGTTTCCTCCATGACCAAAATTGTCATTGCCACCAAAAACCACCTCTATGACTACTACCAGTTTCCAGAACCACTTTGACCTCTATGCCTAAATGAAGCACTAGCCATCTCTTGCTTTGACAGGGTTTTTCTCACTTCCCAGTGTGCCATTTATAGTACAGTATCTGTGAATGACAGTCTTATCCACAGAGTCATGGTTGTCCAAGGCTACAAAAGCAAAGCCCCTCTTCTTTTTGCTGACTCACATGAGTTCAGTCACTTCCATTTTTCTATAGGTGATGTTCATCTGCATCTTTTTTACTGCCACAAAGTTCTTTTTCACAGATAAGTAGGCCCCTATTCTTTTAGAATCTTCTCTTTAGACAGTTCTTTTGTTCCACAACTCTGCCATCCACCTTGCATGGCCTTGCATACATGACTGCATCCACTTCCTCTGCAGTGGCTTCAGTGACAACCCCTGGAGTACTTGGTGTTTAGATCTCTCATTACCACATAGTCCATGAGTGTTCCCCATGGCTCAGAATGGCTTCTCAGGTTCTCATAAGTTGTTTCAAAGCTCAGTCCTTTGATGAAGAGCCTTTGCAGTTGTTTGGGCTCTTTAGGAGACATGACAGCATTGGGAAAAGAGACTTTAATGGTTCTTCATCCATGGGCAGAAAAATCTTTCATTTTTTTCTTCACGGTGCTGGGGATGGAACCCAGGGCCTCATGCATGCTAGGCAAGTACTCTACCACTGAGCTACATTCCCAGTTAGGCTTTTTTTTTTTTAGTGAGGATTAAATCAGATAATGTGAAGACTGAGAACAATGCCTGGTACATCAAAAACTCTATAATGGTTAGATACTACTCCTACTGTTATTATTAATAGTAGGTGTATTATAAATGGTATTCTCTTAAATGGCCTTAAAATAATGAAATAACAAGTTGATGACACTGTATCAGGACCCAGTTTTATTTTACTTTATTTTATATTTTTTGGTACCAGGGATTGAACCCAAGGGTACTTTACCACTGAGTCACATTCCCGGCTCTTTTTGTTTTAGAGAGAGGATCACACTAAGTTATTTAGGACCTCACCAAGTTGCTGAGACTGGCTTTGAACTTGCAATCCTCCTGCCTCAGCCTCCCAAGCCACTGGGATTACAGGAGTGCGCCACCATGTCCAGCTCCTGTTTTTATTTTATTAGTCCATGAAATTCCCAAGTCTCAGAATGCCTGCCCTCAATTATGCTATGTATATGGAGAGGTTGCTCACCATGAGGCAATTGATCTCAATCCCAGCAAAGGAAGAAAAATGCTTTAGGTGTCCTCTTTATTCAGAGGAAATACTGAGCTCTCTGCTTGGAAGACACCACATATTTTGAGATTCTGCACACAGATGGCATTGCTGAGATGGTGTGGTGACATAGGCAAGTGGGAGTGGCCAGGGAAAAGTGTCAGGGATAGTGTAAGAAGAACACAGACTGAACACAGAAGGGATTCAAATCCCAGCTCTGCCACACACTGGCATTGTGAATTCAGGCAGTTCCTTCTACCTCTCTGAGCCTCGTGTGTACAATGGGGGTCTTAGTACATGGGATTAGGAAGAGAATGAAATGCAGTGATTCATACAGAGCACTCTGAACAAGGGCAGGCATATTGCAAGTGCTCAATAAATATTACTTACCTCAATCATGAGGAGGAAGAGGCTAACCATCACAGAATAAAAAGCAGAGGAGACAGAAAGAGTGTGCCATTGCCCTGAAGCTGGGAACTTGTATTTGAGCTCTCATGCACTAGGGAAAAATGCCCAGTAGCCAAGCTAGGGAGAATCCTGTAGTTACTGTCACTAGTGAGTACACCAGTTCCAGGACTACAAGTACTATCAATGAAAATAACTGACCTCAGTCCTATCCATCGGTCTCATGCCTCTGTAGATCTCATTAGACCAAATGTTATGAACCTTCTAGTGCACAGCATGCTGGGAACCACAGCCTGGATCGCCAAACCCCACATTAGTACATTCCAAAATGGCAGAACTCTTACTTCCTTGGTGCCAAGCTTTGGTGGGCAATAAGGTCTTGGAAGCCCTGGGTCCACTTGGTGAGTAGCACATGGTGAGGACCTGGTGTGGAGGCAGGAGAGTTGGACTCTTAATTGCCATGCCAGCAAGTGACAAGAGACTCCTTGCAGGCAAAATGCTTTGGATGGGAGGGTAAGTGGGTGGGAGGAAGAAGGAAAGATTTTCCAGCAGATTGAAAAGGATCCTTCTTTGAAGCAGGTGTTAAATTCATAGCTGAAACTTTACCCCCTATCCCCAGCCAAGACACCAACAAATTCTGGACCATCTTACCTCCAGGGCTCTCCAGACTGGAAACTTTGGAATTCTCATGCAGTGCTGGGAACAGATTCTTCCAAACTGCACCCTCCTCAGACACTAGTGCAGGTAAGTATGGCAAAGTGGCACAGAAGCACAAGATGGAGAGCGGTGGTGAGAGCAGCAGGTGAGACAGAGGAGATAGCTAGAGGATTGCCAGCTCACCCTTGGCTGTCTGTGAGGCCCCAAGCCCAAACTCCCACCTTTCCACCTTCCCCCAACCCCATGAGCCTCAAAGCATCAGGTTATCCAGTCTCCCCAGAACCCTAGGCCCCCATTCCTGTCCCGGACCATGCTGGAGGTGTGCATCTGCTGGCTTACGGTCTGGGGATGCAGCCATATGTCCACATTTGCCTGAGTACAGCCTGTGCACAAAGACATCATGCCCCAGAAGTTCAAAGGGCCCTTCCAGATCATTCTGAGAGAAGCTGACTTTGCTGATGGCCTGTCAGGCCAAGGTGAGTTTGCATACTGTTGGATCCCCAGGACCTAACAGGCAGGACTGCCTGGAGCTAGACACAATGCCAGCACAGAGAGAGGCCAGTGCCTCACTTGCCCCACTTGTGGGAAGTGGGGATAATTTGAATCAAGGATATTGTGCTCACTACTGAGAGTTGCTTTGGAGACACTTGTAGGTCCCCACTCTGTTAGCTTCTTCCTGAATTGAGGAAAATCCAGGGAGAGGGCCTTAGGCAGCGGTGGTGTATGCCAGAGCACAAGGAAGAGTTGATAGAGCTCCAACACCATGGACCTTTCTTCAGAACTCCACATCCTAGACCTCAAATTCTTTTCTTTTCCACCTGTGTAATTCCAGCATTTTCACTCCCCACAAGTTTCTTCCCTCTTTACCCTACACTGTCATCCTCAGCCCCCCACACCCTTCCCTATCTATCTTCTTACTCTTTTCCCTTCTCCTTCCTCTCCTGCCTGTGCCTAGCAAGGTTGATGACTCTCATGATTGCCAGCAATGAAGTCCAGACCAAATGTTGACATTCTCTTCTTTTCACATGAATCCAGGCAGCCATTACATATATTTAAGTACCTGTAAAGTACACAGGTAACAGAAATTGTGGAGAAGTAAAGCTAAGACATGGCACCCACCCTCAAGAACTCATAGTGTAGTTGGAAGAAAGATGTGCTGGGCTGGGGAGATAGCTCAGTTGGTAGAATGCTTGCCTCATAAGCACAAGGCTCTGGGTTCAAGTACCCACCACCACAAAAAAAAGATGTGCTACCATGAAAAGATAACTAGTGAGTCAAAATAGGGGACAGTGAAATGCTTCCTGGCCCAAAACATGAGGCATGTTAGATTTGGGCAGGCTCTAAACAAGTGTGGCTGAGTGAAGTCATTTTAAGTCTAAAAGTCCACCAGACTGCCCTGGGAAGGGAGAGAAGGTGATAGGATCCCAGGGCCTTTCCCAAGCTGAGGCCCATCCTCCAACAGTAAAGCCCATAGACCAGACTACTGTGCTATTGAGACCCTGCTGGAGGCGCCCCTGAGAGGATACCATGGTGCCCTTCTCAGAATAGTCTGACCATCCTTGAGTACAAGTGTCTCATTTCTCTGTTATGGTTTGGATGTGAGGTGTCCCCCAAAGCTCACAGGTGAGACAATGCAGGAAGGTTCAGAGGAGAAATGATTGGTTAATGATCTTAACCTAGTCAGTGAATTAATCCCTGATGGAATTAATTGAAGTGGTAGGCCCTCCTGGAGGAGGTGGGAATTGGTGGGAATTGGGGCATGGCTATGGGGTATATATTTTGTATCTGGAGAGTAAACTCACTCTCCCCCCACCCAACCTCTTTCTCTCCCTCTCCCTCTCCTTCTCCCTCCCCTTCCCGATGATGCAAGTGAATGAAGCTGGCCTTCTATGGACAAAGACCTCTGAAACCGTGAGCCCCCAAATAAACCTTTCCTCCTCTATAATTGTGTTGGTCAGGTCATTTAGTCACAGCAGTGAAAAAGCTGGCTAAAACATTTTCAGAAGGAAGGTACTATGGCAAAGACATTCTTGACTAACCAAATTCTGATGGTGATGTTTTGATATTCCAGCCCACAGTTATAAATATAGTAGTCAGCTCTTATAAGCACCCAATGGAAACTCCAGGGTTGCCCTAGAGACCTTAACAACTCTACCCCAAATACTAAGTTCTTAGAGGTGAGACACTCCACAACCACATAATAGTGACACACAAGGGGATAAGCACAATATACCAAAAACACTCTTGGGCTGGCAGCATCACTCATGAAGCCCCGCATTCAAACCCTAGCACCACACACAAAAAAAAAACTCTTAAGCACATGGAAAATAGTTTTTGTTTCCTTGGGGGCAATAATGCTCAGCATTCTCCAGGTCTTCCTTACCTTCTTTCTGTTACCTTTGAGGTTTTAGTTCTTTGGGGTCATAGTCAAAATTACATATTTGTAAGTCCTATTACCTGATTAATTACTTTATAACCCAAATATAATTGGCTTCTCCATGTTTTCTAGAACTGAGTAAGGTACCTACCAAGAAACAAATCAACAGATGGTACAAAATATTTTCAGACTAATAAAGCAACACTTACATGAGTTTACACAAGAAGTGCTAGGCCATCTTCTCAGTGATGCCCTGAACAGAACAATTATGACTCTAATCCTGAATCAAGATTTATGGAGGGGCTGGGGAGATAGCTCAGTCGGTAGAGTGCTTGCCTTGTAAGCACAAGGCCCTGGGTTTGATCCCCAGCACCTGAAAAAAAAAAAAAAAAGATTTATGGACATCCCCAAAGCAATAATTTGGATCCTCAATGCAGAATAGTCTTTGAGGTGGGGAAAGATACACTGCAATCCACAGCACAAGACACAGAGGGGTACACAAATACACAGAAGAAACCTTTAACAAGTAAAGATTATGAAGACGTAGCATAGGATTTATTCTTTACAGGAATTTCCTTCTTTTATCAAAAATACATCAAAATGTGAAGGTTATTAGAAGATTCTCAACCCCAGTAAGCTGTAGGCTACAAAGATCTGCTCAGGCTTCTCTTAGAAAATAAATACCCAAAAAGAATATTTCGGAGCATGCAAACCTCATAGATGAAATATTTGACCAGGAGGGTAAAGGGTGGACAAGGTGTGTGTTGCGGGGGAGATTACACAAACACACACAGACCCAAACCAATAAGCTAAATGTCATTTTCCTTAGCTACCTAAAATCTGTATCTATATACTTAGCACAGACAAAACTAACTGTTCCATGTGTCTTGTTTCTCACAAAGGTACAAAAGAATAATTTGAGTTCTCAGGTCATAAAAATATCAAAGTGAGCCGGGCATGGTGGCACACATCTGTAATCCCAGCGACTCAGGAGGCTGAGGTCAGAGGACTGCAAGTTCAAAGCCAGCCTCAGCAATTTAGCAAGGTACTAAGCAACTCAGTGAGAGCCTGTCTCTAAATAAATATTTTTAAAAAGGGCTGGGGATGTGGTTCAGTGGTTAAGCACTCCTGGGTTCAATCCTGGGTACCCCCCACAAAAAAAATCAAAGTGATATGGACTCCTGAACACTAAGTGATGCTTAATTCTCACCCCCACCTGTTACCCCTATCTAGAAGCTTCCTAGTAAGGATAGCCAGCTTCAACCCCATCCACTCACCCACTTTCCCTTAGAACAGAGCAAGCAGCAAGAGCCAAGAAGGGTAAACAGGCATGCAGTTCTCACAGGAGCATTAAACTGCATTTTTATTTCTGCTTTCAGAAAAAAACTTTAGAACAATTAGTCTCATCATTGAAGTTCTTACTGTTAGGTCGGAATTTAGGCGACTGTAGGGGGCAGAGCAGAGCAGCTGAGACAAAGTGCAGCGCGCCAAACGGTGACCAATCAAGTGGACAGGCAAACTCCACTGACCCTTAACATCCACCTGTCACTCAGCAGGACCCCCGCCCATTCCGGCCTATAAAGACCCTGGGCAGTCGGGGCCATGTGCGATTTTCTCCAGTTCCCTACCTGACCTGTACCCCTGGGGGGCTGGGAATTTCGCCTGAGAGCCAAGTTCCAATAAAGCTTGCTTCAGCCGCTCTCTGTCCGATTTTATTTGGCCGCTAACCGTGCCCCCGAGCTTACATTTGGTGCCGAACCCGGGAGGGTTTTGGGCTTCCCCCATCAGGGTTGAGGCCCACCCCCTCCTCAGAAGAACCAGGAGACTCCCTTCCGTTCCGCTCAGCTCCGCTCCGTTCTGCTCCCTTCCGCTTCTCTTTATCCGGCATCAGATTGGGGTAAGTTCCCAAGGGTTTTTTTCCTATTTGCCGATCCCATTTTTACCCTCTGTTCCTCAAGGGATCTGTCCATTCGCACGTGCCACAGACCCCCCACCAGTTACATTTCGGCTCTGGTCACCACAGAGACGTACAGGCCTCCAGTTAGCCCCCCGTTTATTCTGTTCCGGACCCCAAAAGTGGAAAGACGTTTTGGCTTTTGGCCCGTACGCCGTTTTTCTGGTGTGCACGAGCTGAAATCGGGACGCCTTTTTTGGCTTCCTCATACCTAGCTGGGTAAAGTTGGACGGCTAATGGGAAATACCGGGAGCTCATTGGGCCCCAAATCTCCTTTGGGCTGTCTCCGCTGTAATTTCACTAACCTGGGACTTCCCCAAGACTTAAGCTGTAAATGGCAAGTTTTTTATTCGACTGTAGCCTGGCCTCAGTATATTCTAGATAATGGCTCAAGATGGCCACCAAAGGGCACTCTTGACTTTCAAATTCTCACCGACTTAGGCAACCATTGCCCCAAGGCAGAAAGGCGGCTAATTTTTTATTTGACCGTGGCCAAGCCTCAGTATGTTTTAGATCTCAAGATGGCCACCAAAGGGCACTCACAACCATACGCGAGCTTTCTTTTTGGAATTTGGTGCTCGCCCTGCCCGTTCTTCTACCTGTTCCTCCACCCAAGTTCTTCTCGGGCTGGTCCCAAACCCCGCCCCCTCCATGCTCTGGCCAGAATGCCGCCTCCTCTTCCTGTCCTCCTGCAAACCCGCCCCTCCTCCTGCGGATGCAGCTCCTCCTCCGCTTCCTCCTCAGAGCCCTCCCACCTCCCCTCCTTCTCCTCCTCCAGAATGTTCCTCCGCCCAGTCTGTTCCCTCCTCCCCTGTTAGCGCACAGGCGATCTCATCAGACCCTCCCACTGCCTAACACAAAGCTTCTTTGTCCTCTCTGGAGGTAGCTGGTGCAGGAGCCAGGATCTTTCCCAGATTGAGAAACATTTGGGGTCTTTCTCTGCTGACTCCTCTACTTATATTAAGGAATTTAAATATCTTTCCCAAACTTTTAGTCTCACCTGGCATGATGTTCATGTTGTTCTTTCTTCCATTCCCCGTATCCAACAGGCAGCACAGGACCACGCTGACCAAGCCCATTTAACAGACATAACTTTACCCACAGGGGCGGCAGCGGTTCCAATAACTGAACCAAACTGGAACTCTCAGGAAGGCCAGCAAAACCACCATTAGTATGCTCGCATGGTCCAATGTCTCACAGCAGGCATGCAAGCAGTCTCCAATAAGGTGGTAAACTGATAAACTGAGGGAAATGACCCAGAATCTAGATGAGAATCCAGCTTGTTTCTTAACCGCCTTACCGAGGCCCTTACTAGATATACTAAACTGGACCCTGAATCTCCCTCTGGGGCTACAGTGCTAGCAACCCACTTCATTTCTCAATCAGCCCCTGATATAAGAAAAAAGCTCAAACGAGCTGAGGAGGGCCCTCAAACCCCTATCCGAGATCTGGTGAAAATGGCTTTTAACGTCTATAATGCCCGAGAGGAATCAGCCAAATTGGCCAGGCAAGTTCATTTACAGAAAAAGGTGACAGACACTCCAATCCCAAGCCTTGGTAGCTGCCCTGCGGCCTGCAGCTCCAGCGAGAGCTTCAAAGGGGAACCAGCAACCCTCTCCACCAGGGGCTTGCTTCAAGAGCAGATGCGAAGGTCACTGGGCTTGTCAATGTCCAAACCCACCAGTCCCCACCAGGCTGTGTCCTACCTGCAAACAAGCAGGACACTGGAAGAGTGACTGCCCTATGGCCGGTCCCTCCCCAGCATCTCTACACAGGGGTGTGGTCAGCCAGGTGGTCCCTTCCCATGAGCTTTTGGGATTTGCAGAAGACTGAAGGAGCCCGAACTCAAGGAATCCCATCACCCTTGCCAAGTCCAGGGTAAAGCTCCAGGTAGCAGGTAAGTCCATAATTTTCCTTGTGGACACGGGGGGCTATCTATTCTGTCTTGCCTGCCCACTCTGGGCCTTTATTTCCTTCCCAGGTTTCGGTTATGGGAATTGAAGGAAAACCCTCCTTCCCAAGCAGAACAGCTAGATTAGCCTGTGCCCTGGAGGGACATCCTTTTACACACTTGTTTCTAGTCATCCCCTCCTGTCCAGTCCCCCTCCTAGGAAGAGATGTTCTCCAACCCCTAGGATCCACCCTACAGCTTCTTCCCAGGCACACTGCTAGTGCTCACCTTCTTCTACCTCTGTTTTATACATTCTCTACTGCCCCCACACCACCTACCCTACTGTTGCCCCCAGACCTGGTCAACCTCCGAGTCTGGGACACTTCCAAGCAAGTCATAGCCTCCCACCACAAGCCAGTCCTTATCCAACTGAGATCTCAAGCTAAGTTTCCTTCACGTCCCCAGTTTCCAATTTCCCGTACTCACAGGGAAGGACTTAAACCCATTATAGACCAGTTGCTTACTCAGGAACTCCTTATCCCTACTGACTTCCCTTGTAATGCCCCATACTGCCAGTACGTAAACTGCCAGAAATGGCAGATTACATTCTCTCCTTCCTGAGTTTGGCTGTTTTTTTCAGACACTGGGTCCCTGATTTTGCACTTCTTGCCAAACCCCTGTATCAGGCAGGAAAGGAGACTGCACGTGGGCCCCTTACCTCCCCCGAGATGATAGCTAACTCTTTTTACAAGCTCAGGGAGCTCTCACGTCCTCCCCTGCTGTCTCTCCCCAACCCTAACCATCCTTTCCACCTCCTCATGGATGAAAAACAGGGTGTTGCCACCGGCCTCCTCGCACAACCAACTGGACCTTCTTACAGACCGGTGGCATCTCTCTCCAAGCAGCTTGATTCCATGGTTCGTGGGTGGCTACCATGTCTCCCGAGCACTGGCGACAGCAGCTGAATTAACTAAGGAAGCTCTAAAACTCACCCTACTTCAACCAGTAACTGTTTTCCACCCATCGACTGCAGCACCTCTTAAACCATAAACCCCTTCCACCCCCACAGGTGCTGGAGGCGCTACGTTCACCTTGTGAAGGCCTCTTCAATCACCCACTCCCCTCACCTCACCTAACCATTTTTGTAGATGGCAGTTCCGTGCTGGGTCCTGATGGATGCTGTAGCGCCGCTTACGCAGTGTTCACCACTACCTCAGTTCCGGAAGCCAATGCCTCCCAGAAGGGACCACTTCCCAAAAGGCCAAACTCTTTGCTCTGATCAGGGCTCTAATTCCATCCAAAGGTAAACACGTCAACATCTACACAGATTCCAAATATGCCTTCTTGATTGCTCACTCACATTGGGCTATATGGAAGGAGTGTGGATTTTTCACCACGAAGTACTCACCAGATAGGAAAGAAAAACAGAAGGTTCTAAGTATGAGAATGTATTCAGTAGAAGGAAAAAGAATGTTTCTAAGTAAGAAAATTCTTGTGTGATGGAATATATGAGGGTCAAAGTAAGTGCTTAGAAAGTCTGTGTAAGTAAAGGGAAAATTTCAACAGGTTTGCATATAACTAAGTTGGTTATATATATGTGAGACAATCAGTTAAAGCTGTTTAAGATTTTCCCTAAGGTCAAATACTAAAGTACTGATAATCTATATGTTAAAATGACATTGTATCTGTTAGGTTTTATTCTTTATAAGCTTCTTAAAATGACATTTAAGAAAGAGTGTAATGCGCAATAGCAAAAAAATGGGACAACAGTGACTGAGATTTTGGTCTCTGATGACCTCATGGCTGTGGCATGCCTGGTGCCTGGGAGTGTTCCTCTGCAGGGGCACAAGATGCCTAACTGCTGTGGCATTACCCTCCCTGGGGAGGCTCTGTGCAAGAGTCCTATCAGCTCTGACATTGATCTCAGGCACACAGCTCTTGGGCAGGAAGGAATTCTTTTGCCAGATAACCAGTGTTTCCTCGGCTCCCTTCTCTGGTTCCTGCCTGCCTTACAGTAACTTTGGACAGTGGACTTTCTTGAGAGCTACACAGAGCTCCTACCATTGCACTTTGCAGCTGTGAAAAAGTTACATAGATATCCTAGTCTCTGTAACTTTCCTGAAAACAAAGAATAATGCTTACATAATCTTTAACCTGATAATAAGACATATATAAAGATTGCTGACGTAACTCTTTAGAACTGCATTTCCATCGGAGAACAGAGCTCCATCTGATCTCAGCTTAATCTTCACAATCTATGTTTTGTGAACAGCCCCGCCTTATCTGAAATAAGGCTCTGCCACAACCCTGCTGCATGTTAGAATGGCTCCAAAGTAAGCCAGACTTTAATACATTTCAAGTTGTGTTCAAAAGTTTGATGTTTGTTGTAAAGATTACTGTGATCTCACACAGGGGAAATAATGAATAACTCAGCCAAAATTCAAGATAGCTATTGCATGTTTTACTGTTGGTTACTCCATTTTGTATTTTCCTTGTAAACTCTATAACTGTTGCCTAATTATTATTATTTTTTTTTTTTGCAGAAGTACTGCTTCAAGAGCAAACACTGTAAATTAACTTGAAATAGTAAGCCATCACCTATAGGACAGATAATGTAAACCCCAATTAAATAAAAGATGGTGAATAACTGTAAGGTCATAGACATTGAAGTTAAAGCCCAGCACTTACTTTATGACTGGTGAGACTGGCTTGCTGGATGGTTAAGATCAAATTTAGAGATTGAGACTAAATACAGAAGTCAAGAAAAGCCAGTAACAGGTCAATTTGACCAGCTTGATCTTAGACACCTAGCGAAACAGTTAATACCGAAATATAGCCATTCTTGGGCATTTAAAAGAAACAATAGTTAAATGCAACCTAAGATGTACACTTGTGTTAATCCCCCTAGAATAAATAAAGACTGGAAGCTACAAGAGAGAGATTCTTAGGCAGATGTACCTGCTAACTATCAAGAGAAACTGCCAGAATCAGGAGCTTTTGGTCAGTGTAAGGCCTACAGATCCTCCTAAGATACATAGGTAGGCTTAACCTATGCATGCTAGTATGATTAGCTAGCCCTAAGTCACAGAAATATAGAGATCTCTACTAAACACAGGTTATGCCAACAAGAGGACTTGGTTATGCAGTCACTGCCACCCAAAAGCTAGAACAGCAACTCCAGAAGGCAGTAGAGGCATCTGCTGCCCCCTGACATCCCTGCAAAGATGAATAACACTTATTGCTCAAGTCTCCTTGCAGAACTGTCAGCACTGGGTCTGACAAAGGGGGAACACGCCTCTTCCTAAGAGAAGAATGTTGTTGCTGCATCAATGAAACCGGTCTAATGGAAAAAATGCCGAAACTCTCGGACGTCTAAATGAAAGGCTGAAGCAAGAAGAATCAAATGACCCCTGGCCAGGATGGCTGAACTCCACTCTTGTCACCTGGCTGACCCCTATCCTTACTCCCATATTTGTGATAGGATTTCTGCTAATGAATGCTCCCTGTCTTCTCAGGTTTGCCCGGAACCGCATGAGTGAGGTTGCCAGGGTGACACACAACCAGATGCTCCTACACTCTTATAGCCGCCTAGAACCAGACCTAGAACCAGAACCTTTTTTCCCATGACGCCTCCTAACATGCAGGAAGTAGCCAGATGCACTCCGGCACCCCATATCACCAAAAAGGTCGGGATGTTAGGTCTGAATTTGGGTGACTGTAGGGGGCAGAGCGGAGCAACTGAGTCAAAGGGCAGCGCACCAAATGGTGACCTATCAAGTGGGCTAGAAAATTCCACTGACCCTTAACATCCACCTGTCACTCAGCAGGACCCCCGCCCATTCCGGCCTATAAAGACCCTGGGCAGCCGGGGCCACGCGAGATTTTCTCCGGGTCCCTACCTGAGCTGTACCCCGGGGGCCTGGGAATTTCACCCAAGAGCCATGGGCCCCGGGCCACCCGGAGCCGCAAGCTTGAGGCCCCAATGAGACACCCCATACCCCGTGGGGAGCCTCCCTAGGTTCTTTCTCGAAGCGGCAGAGAAATGTCTGGCTTAAGCAGGTCAAAATACTGCAGAAGAGCACAATACCCATCCGGCCGCCTGACAAGAGAAATATGTATGAAATTCACACGTGGGGTAGACTTCAATTGGCAAGCCCAGGCCCTGCTGGTCCTTCAAGAGGTGGCAGAAGCATCTTTAGTTCACCTCTTTGAGGATGCCTACCTCCTCTCCTTCCACCCTGGGCGAGTCACTCTCTTCCCCAAGGATGTGCAGCTGGCCAGAAGGATCTGCAGCATTGAGGAAGGACTTGGTTGAGCTCCTGCAACAGTGTCTCTGGATGTTACCTGGGACTCTCAGGAGCCACAACTACACTAGACCCAGTGGTGTCTGAGGTGCTACCTGGATTTTGCTGTCTCTGAGCAGAGTGTGCATGTTGCCCTTTAAATTTTCTGTATGAAGGAGAAGACCGCATGTTTCCTCTGTAGCAGAGGTGTTATAGGAGACAGACAACACCGTTCCAAAGGCCTGAAAAGACTTAGTTGGTGTGTTACTCACATGACTCTTAAAGGATTTTGGAGACATCAGATCTGCCATGTTATAGGAAAAGGATATTTACTTATTATTTGAGATCATTCTGTACTACATGCATTTTTTTACCATGTGTATGTTTGTACTTTTATTGAAAATGTAAGGGAAAAATAAAAGAACACTGCCATCTATTGCAAAACAAAACAAAAACCACTTCCTTTTTAGTGGAGTCTCTACTACTGCTTTCAGGTTATTTGTTTTGGTTTTGTTTTTTTTTTTTTTTTTTCTGGAGGGGGGCGGTTTGTAGTGCTGGGGATTGAACCCAGGGCCTAATTGCAAGGCAAGCACTCTACCAACTGAGCTATATCCCCAGCCCTGTTTTCAGGGTTTCTTAACCTCAACACATTTTGAGCCACTAGAAACTTTGTCATGGGACAGGGTGGTGTCCTGTGCATTGTAGGATGTTTAGAAGCATCATGGGTTTCTACCACTAGATGTCAGCAATACCTCCTCCTCTAAACTCCTATACAGACTGCCTTTAGATCTTCAGATATTCTGAGTGTGACCTGGGGGGCAAATTGGTCCTGCTGAGAGTCACTGCTTGATTGCTTGATTGAATTAGTATTGGAAATTGAACCCAGGGGTGCTTAACCACTTAACCACATCCCCAGCCCTTTTTATTTTGAGACAGGGTCTTGCTAAGTTCATTAGGGCCTCACCAAGTTGCTAAGGCTGCCTTGAACTTGCAATCCTCCTTACTCAGCCTCCCCACTTGCTGGGATTACAGGTGGGTGCCACTGTGTCCAAGAACCACTGCTTTAAATCGAACCTGTGCAGAGCAGCCTGGAAGACTATTCTGCTCTGCGTAGCCTTCCAGGGGCCCTCAGAAATTCCAACATCTTGAAGGAGACACAAAAGTCCTTCCTGTTGCAGCCCTGCCAACCTCTCCAGTCCCTGTGCCTCTCCTTGCCTTACACTCTGCCTCGCTCTGCAAAATTGCTGGTAGAGCTTTCCCACACAGCTGCACTAGTTTCTGTCCCCAGCCTCATTGCTCTTCCCTTTGCTTGGAATGTTTTCCCTGAGTTATGTCTTCTAAACCCTACCCAACCCCAGGATTTGGTTTACAACATCATGCTAAATGGAGAAAAACTAAAAGCATTTCCTCTAAAATCAGGAACAAGTCAAGGCTGTCCACTCTCACCACTCCTGTTCAATATAGTCCTCAAAACATTAGCCAGATCAGGCAAGAAAAGGAAATCAAATGGATACAAATAGGAAAAGAAAGAGTCAAACTATCTGTGTGCTAACAACATGATCCTATATCTTGAATACCTAAAAAATTCCACCAGAAGACTTCTGGAGCTTATAAATGAGCTTAGCAAAGTAGCAGGATACAAGATCAACACCCACAGCTTTCCTATACTTCAACAGTAATTCAGCCAAGAGAGAAATCAGGAAAACCATCCCATTCACAATAACCTAAAAAAATTGAATATGTGGGAATTAATCTAACCAAGGAGGTAATAGAACTCTACATTGAAAATTATAGAACACTGAAGAAAGAAATTGAAGACCTTAGAAGATGGAAAGACCTCCCATGTTCTTGAATAGGCAGAATCAATATTGTCAAAATGGCCATTCTACCAAAAGCAATATACAGATTCAATGCAATCTCCATTAAAATACCAGTGACATCTTCATAGAATTAGAAAAAAACAATTCTTAAATTCATTTGAAAGAATAAGACACCCAGAATAGCCAAAGAAATAATAAGCAAGAAAAGTGAAGCAGGAGGCATCGCAATACCTGATCTGAAATTATAATCCAGAGTTGTAGTAACAAAACCAGCATAGTATTGGCTTCAGAATAGACATGATAACCAATGGAACAGAATAGAAGATAAATCACAGAGATAAAACCACATGCCTACAGACATCTAATATTTGAAAAGGTCCCAAAATATATTTTAGAGGAAAGACAGCCTTTTTGAAAAATAGTGCCAGGGAAACTGGATAGCTATATGTAGAAAAATGAAACTAGATCCCTATCTCTCACCCTGCACAAAACTCAAATTAAAGAATTAGGAATTAGACCAGAAACTTTACAACTTCTAAAAGAAAACATGCAGTCAGTAATCTATCACATAGATGCTGGCACTGAGTTCCTTAACAAGACCCCTAAAGCACAAGAAATAAAATCAAGAATCAATAAGTGAGATACCATCAAACTGAAGAGCTTCTGCAGAGCAAAGGAAATGATTAAGAGCATGAAGAGAGAACCTACAGAATCAGACAAAATCTTGGCCAGCTACTCCTCCAAAAGGTATTAGTATCTTTACAAAGAATTGAAAATAACACCAAAAAATCACAAATAACCCAATCAATAAATAGGCAAAAGAACTAAAAAGAAAATTGAAAATTCTCAAAAGAAGAAATACAAGTGGCCAATAAATATATGAAAAAATGTTCAATACCTCTAGCAATCCGGAATGCAAATCAAAACTACACTAAGATTTCATCTCACTCCAATCAGAATGGCAATGCTCATGAATAAAAAAGATAATTAATGCTGGCAAGGTTGTTGGGGAAATGTTGGTGGGATCACAGACTAGAATAACAAATCTGGAAAAAGTATAGAAATTCCTCAAAAGCCAGGGATAGACCCACCATATGACTCAGCTATGCCACTCCTGGGTATTTTCCCAAAAGATCTAAAATCAACATACTACAGCAATACAGCCACATCAGTGTTTATAGCAACACAATCCACAATAGCTAAGCTATGGAATCAACCCAGAAATTAAAGACCTTAGAAGATGGAAAGACATCCTATGTTCTTGGATAGGCAGAATCAATATTGTTAAAATGACCATTCTACCAAAAGCAATATACAGATTCAATGTAATCCCCATCAAAATACTGGTGATATTCTTCACAGAATTAGAAAAAACAATCAATAGATGAATGGATTAAGAACTTGTCTCACACACACACACACAATGGAGATCTATTCAGCCATAAAAAAGAAATTATGGCATTTGCTGTTAAATGGATAGAAATGGAGAATATCATACTAAGTGAAATAAGCCAAACTCAAACTCAAAGTTTGAATGTTTTCTCTCATATGTGGGAAGTTAGTGCAAAATAAAGGAAAGGGGGAAGGAAGGATAGGATAATAATAAAGAACCAATCAAATATAAATTAATATACAAGTGAAAGGAAGTGTAATACAGTAGAGGAAGGACAATGGGAAAGAGAAGAGAGGACTGGAGAAAAAAGGGGATGAAAAAGGGAAGGATCATGAATTGAAATAAATTTCCATGCATGTATGAGTTTGTTGGGATGAACTCAGCTACTATGTATAACTATAAAGCTCTAATTTTTAAAAATTGGCTTAGTATACTTACCCTAAGCCTTTCGTTTCCTCCCAACCCAAGGTTGGTTCATGCCCCACCTCCATGCCCCCAGAGCAAATTCTGCACATTTCTGTCTCAATTCTTATCCTTCATACCCCTATGTTGCTCCTAGAGGGTAGGATCGTGCCATTCAAATATGAGGCACAGTGCCTGGCATGTAGCGCTTATTCAATCAATGTTTATTGATGTGAACCACAGAGAAGAGCTAAAAAGACACCAGGTTGGGAGTCAAAACATTAGAATTGGCTCTTTTCCTCCGCTGCTGTTCAGCTACCAGATTCAGATGAGGCCATGGGTTTCAGAGACCTGAAAAGCCCCGCTGGCCTCCAGGTGCTCAATGATTACCTGGCGGACAAGAGCTACAATGAGGGGTATGTGCCATCAGAAGCAGATGTGGCAGTATTTGAAGCAGTCTCTGACCCACCACCTGTGGACTTGTGCCATGCCCTACGTTGGTATAATCATGTCAAGTCTTATGAAAAGGAAATGGCCAGCATTCCAGGAGTGAAGAAAGCTTTGGGCAAGTATGGCCCTGCAAATGTGGAAGACACCACAGGGAGTGGAGCTACAGATAACAGAGATGATGATGACATTGATCTCTTTGGATCTGATGAGGAGGAGGAAAGTGAAGACGCAAAGAGGCTAAGGGAAGAACGCCTTGCACAGTTTGAGTCAAAGAAAGCCAAAAAACCTACACTTGTTGCCAAGTCTTCCACCTTACTAGATGTGAAACCTTGGAATGATAAGGATATGGCAAAATTAGAGGAGTACTTCAGGAGCATTCAAGTGGATGGCTTGGTCTGGGGTTCCTCTAAACTAGTTCCAGTGGGATATGGTATTAAAAAACTTCAAATACAGTGTGTAATTGAAGATGATAAAGTTGGAACAGATATGCTGGAGGAACAGATCACCGCTTTTGAGGACTATGTGCAGTCCATGGACGTGGCTGCTTTTAACAAGATCTAAAATCCATCCTGGATTGTTGCACTTAAATAAAAGCTTGAAAGATAAAAAAGAAAAAAAATCAATTATCTTCCCTTGCTGCTGCAGTCAGCTTCACCCATAACCCACCACCATGACCTAAGCACATGGAATTTGCAAAGCTGCCAAAGCCTTAGACAAGGGCCAAGCCCATCTTTGTGTGCTTGCATCCAACTGTGATGAGCCTGTGTATTCAGGTTGGTGAAGGCCTTTTGTGCTAAGCCCCAAATCAACCTAATTAAAGTTGATGACAAGAAGAAACTAGGGGAAAGGGTAGGCCTCTGTAAAACTGACCCCAAGAGAAAACCCATAAAGTGGTTGTTTGCAGTTGTGTAGCGGTTGAGGACCATTGGCAAAGAATCACAAGGATGTAATCCGAGAGTACTTCAAATGTAAGAAATGAACAAATAAAAACTTCTGTTAAAAAAAAGAATCCCAGTCCCAGTTCTGCCACTGGCTAATCAATCACTTTGCATCCCTGAATGTTTGTTTCCTCATCTGAGGAATCAGTTCAGACTAAATAAGTATCTAACAGGTCCTTCTAAGCTTGAATTGTTGATTATATAATTTTCTTTTCCACATCTTATTTTAAAACATTTCCCAGCCAGAGCTGGGCATGGTGGCACACGCCTGTAATCCCAGTGTCTTGGGGACTGAGACAGGAGGATTTTGAGTTCAAAGTCAACCTCAGTAAAAGCGAGGTACTAAGCAACTCAGTGAGACCCTGTCTCTAAACAAAATACAAAACAGGGCTGGGGATGTGGCTCAGCTGTGGAGTGTCCCTGAGTTCAATCCCGAGTACCTGCTCCCCTCCAAAAAATTCCCAGCCAGATGCAGTGGTGCACACCTATAATCCCATTAACTTGTGGGGCTAAAGCAGGAGTAAGTTCAAGACCAGCTTCAGCAACTTAGCAAGACCCTGTCTCAAAGTAAAAACTAAAAAAGGCTGGGATGTGGCTCAGTGGTTAAGCACCTGAGTTCAACCCCCAGTACCAAAACAAAACAAAACAAAAACACATTTCCCGAAGGGCAAGGCCATTCCCTTCCTCTCTTCTGGATGTATATAGCTTCTTCTATGGTTTTTCAAAGTCTTTTCCTATTGACTATTTCATTTGACCCTAGAAATAATTATACTATGACAGTTTAGCAGCTGTAATGTAAAACAAGCAGCATTCCTCAGAACAAGTGGCATGAAGTGAGATACTACCATGGCATACAAATGTATTTATTTTTAGGGTAGTGTGTTGATTGGGCAGGTGCTGGGAAGGAAATTAAAACAAGTCTTTTCACTGCATATCTTATATCACTGGACTTTTTAAACTATGTGAATATGGCATTTAATTTTTAAAAATTAGGGATAGTGAATAAAAACAAATGACATCATTTCCAATGCAGCATTTCAACATGTCATAACAGCAGGTGACAGATGGATCTGTGATTAGCAGCCAGGCCACAACTGTCAAAATGGCTATCAGAAAACCCTTTTAACTATATGTGAAAAGAATCAAGTTGGGTGTAGTGGCTGCAGTCCCAGTTACTCAGGAGACTGAAGCAGGAATATTTGAGGCCAGCTTAGGTAACTTAGTGAGAACTTATCTAAAAAATAAATTTAGAAAAGGACTGGGGAGGTAGGTGCAGTGGTTCATGCCTGTAATCCCTACAATTTGGGAGATTAAGGCAAGAGAATCCCAAGTTTGAGGCCAGTCTCAGCAATTTAGCAAGATCCTCAGCAACTTAGTGAGACGTCATCTCAAAATAAAAAATAAAAAGGAGCCAGGAATGGTGGCACATGCCTATAATCCCAGAGGCATGGGAGGCTGAGGCAGGAGAATCACGAGTTCAAAGCCAGCCTCAGCAACTTAGCAAGGCCCTAAGCAACTTGGCAAGACCCCGTCTCAAAATTAAAAATAAAAAAGGACTGGGGATGTTGCTCAGTGGTTAAGCACCACTGGGTTCAATCCCCAGTACCAAAACAATAAAACAAAATATAAAGGGCTGGGGATGTAGCTCAGTGGTTACATGCCCCTGGATTCAATTCAAAGTACCATAAAAAAGGACTGGGGGTGTTGCTCAGCGGTAGAGCTCTTGACTCACATGTCACGAGGCCCTGAGTTTAATCACCAGCACTGGAAAAAAAGAGAATTGAGCAAAATCTAATAATCTAGCTTCTGTTTTAATCTAGTTCATTCCATGGTAGTAAAATATAAAACTAAAGTTCAGGGCTGAAATGTATATCAATGGTAGAGTATTTGCCTACCATGTGTGAGGCACTGGGTTCAATTTCCAGTACTATAAACAAATAAATAAATAAAACCCAACTTCACAGAAGACACTTCCAAAAAAGGAGGTAAAAATTTGGATTCTAACACTGAATCTGAACAACCCGTTTTTCATTTTGTAGCCCCTAAGGAGATATATTTAGTGGATGATCCCCACCCAGAGGCAAAATGGAAAAATAACTGATTTAATAATGCTTTAAATCTTTAACATCCGCAACACCCTATCTGTACTACCTGTCCTCTTTCTTCCTTTCCAGCAATAGCTATCACAACAGCCAATCAAATGGGGCCTGTGAGACACTAAATAATGACTAGCAGTTACATTAAATTTGTCATTAGGATGGGGGCTTTCCTTGAACTGTAAAAGGTCACTTGTACTACCACAAGGTAACACAATATAGACCAAGTGTGAATGACACCTCCTTCCTTCTGCAACTCCTGCCCTGTAAAATGAGGTCAGTAGCTATTACACAGCATAGGTGTGTTTAAGATCACCTCAAACCAGACACCCTGGTATACACCTATAATCCGTGACTCAGGAGGCTGAGGCAGGAGGATCACAAATTTGAGGCTAGTATGGGCAACTCAGCAAGATCCTCCCATCTCAAAAAAAAAATAATAATAATAAAAAATAAAATCATCATCAGATCAGAGTGGATAAGTGGATGAAAGGTCAGGGCAAAAAACAATTTAGTGAGCTGGGGATGTGGCTCAGTGATAGAGCACTTGCCTAGCATGCACAAGGCCCTGGGTTCCATCCTCAGCACCACCAAAAAATGAAGAAAGAACTGGTGTTCTCACCTAGAAGTCCCGATATCACCTGTGTTTTTGTATACATGAAGAGAAGCATTGTCTTCACTGTGTCAGATCTTTATATTATTTGATTCCATTTAATGTTAAAACATGCAACTCTTTATTTCAAGGGATCAATACACTCATCTGAATAAACCAAATGATTATTGATACTGTTCTATCCTAAAACAAAAATCAACACTTAAGCATATTACTGTTAGATACCATACAAAATGCATAAAAGTTGAAGGTGCACTATCAGTTTCAACCTACCCTAATTTTATTTTATTGCCATGCAAAGGATAGAACCTAGCGCCTTGCACTTGCAAACGAGTGATCTACCACTGAGCTACATCCCCAGCCACCTAAATAAAATTTTAAACACTGTAGGACCCACCCAGAAAAGGAACTAGGAAAAAAACTTTTTTTGTCTGTATTATCCTAGCAATCTTTGAAGAAATTTTTTTAAAAATATATATTAATACCTATTACAATGGTAATTGTGATACCATTCATGAAGTATTGGGTTCTAAGCACAGATATAGTGCTTGGTATACATTATTTCTATAATTATACAAGCCTTGGTTGCTTCTTAGTTTTTATTTTTTATTTTTAGCTGTAGATGGACACAATATCTTTATTTTACTTATTTTTTTATGTGATGCTGAAAATCGAACCCAGTGCCTCACACATACTAGGCGAGTGCTCTACCACTAAGCTACAACCCTAGCCCACTTCTTAGTTTTTTTAACAGTAATAAAGCTACACTGGGTAGACTGCTTGAATTTGTATAGTATATAGTATATTTTAAAGAAAGAAATGCCTTTGATTTTTCTTTTTCATTTTATTTTATTTTGGTTTTCATTTTATTTTGATTATGTATTACATAACACACTGCATGCTACATAGTATATCAAATAATGTTCTAGCAGGGGTAGATGACCATACTGAGTTTTTTCCATCAATCGGGAAAATGCTTCCTTAATCAATGTTCTCCAAACCCTGAAAAAGTTTAAAAGAGAGAATGTGAGAATTCTGCTCCCATCAAAGATGTACCATGTACTTTATTTGCAGAATGGCATACTCTGTTATTAAAACAAGTGTTTTCACATCCCATATTTCTCTAATTGCAAGAATACAGAATTGAAATGGACTGAATCTTATAATCACCATATTAGAATAATCTGTAATGATTTCTACTTTTCCTTTTCTGACAGCAGTGAACATGTTACTTTACATGGAAAGACCCTTCCCTCCCTGCAATCAGAACTAAAGTCAAGCAACTATTTTAACTCCTCAATCCTTATACAAAGCACTCTCTGTGAGTCAGAGGAAAATAAGGTGAAATTTGCTTCATAAAGTAACAGCCAACATGAGGTAGATACTATTATCCTCATTCTACATTTTTACAGATGAGGAAATAGAGTATAAGAGGTTAAAAAACTCACTTGCTTAAGTCAGTAAGGGACTAGCAGAACCAGAATTCAAGTACAAGAACCCTCAACTCCAAAATCCTTGCCCTGTAAGCACTGCACTATTTATTCAAGAGTCACTATATCTTACTCAGTTCACCACCAAATACTTCAGCAACTATAAATTAAAAGATTAATCAGTGATGACATTTCTTCCACATATTTTGTTTACTACTACAGGAAGAATTGCCTTGAGTGAAGACAAAATAGTATATTTCTAGGAGCTAACTCTTAGAAATCTTAATCCTATTTCACATGCCAGGTGATCTTGATGTTTACTCTTGGACCATACTTTGAGAAACACAGCTCTAGATAAATAGATAGAACTGTCCCCCCTCATCTATAGGGATTCGTTCCAAAACCCCCAGTGGATGCCTGAAACCACAAATAGTACCAAACCCTATACATACTGTTTTTTCCTATATATACATTCCTGTGATAAAGTTTAATTTATAAATTAGGCACAGTAAGAGATTAATAATAACTAATAATAACAGAATAATTCTAACAATTTGCTATAATAAAAGTATTTAATACCTGAAAACTTTATTTCTGGAGTTTTCCATTTAATATTTTTAGATCACAGTTGATGGAGTTAACTGACATATGGAAAGTGAAACTGCAGATAAGGGAGGACTACTGTATCTTCATGTTCATTAGATTTAGTTCTCGGATAGCAGCATACTGAGAGGCATATCACCTAGTTTGAGTCCCTATAGTATTATTATTTTTAGTTGTAGAAGGATACAATACTTTGATTTTATTTATTTTTTTCTATGTGGTGCTGAGGATTGAACCCAGTGCCTCACACATGCCAGGCAAGTTCTCCACTACTGAGCTACAACTCCAGCCCGCCTACAGTATCATTAAATTGCTCTGACCCTCTGTTTTTCCTCTTCAAATGAAAATAATATTTACCTAGGTTCACTGTGAAGAATAAATGAGCAAGGAATAAATATTAAAAAGTACTAAAAGAATTATTAGGGGGCTGGGGTTGTGGCTCAGTGGTAGAGCCCTTGCCTCCCACATGTGAGGCACTGGGTTTCATCCTCAGCACCCACACAAAATGAATAAATAAAATAAAGGTATTGTGTCCATCTACAACCAAAAAAAAAAATTTAAAAAAAAAGAATTATTAGGAAAAACTACTATAAGTTATACGAACATACTATTAGGTTGAGCCATATGAAAATACTACTACTTGGCCATTTTTGACATACAAAAACACAATTGTATGATTCAATCCAACACAGAATTATAGCAATTCTTTAAGTAAGTAATTGGTGTGCCAACTGGCAGACCAGTGGAATACAGAGGAGCAAATTCATGAAACAGGCTCATGTATATATGAAAATTTAGTTTACTAGAGTAGTATTACAAATAAAAATTGACTTTTATAAATGGATGACTATGACAACTGACTACCTCCTGGAAAAAAGTTAAATCCTTGTTCACATTATACCTCCAAATGACCAGTGGATGGATCAAATAACATGAAAAAGAAAAAAAAAAAGAAACTGTAACAGTATTTGGAAAGTTATATATACTTATAATCTTAGATAGAAAAGGCTTTTGTTAAGGAAGACATAAAACCCAGAATCCAGAATGATAAACTAAACATCAAAATTAAAAACTATCTGATGAAAAATATCACAAAGTGAAAAAGAAGACAGGAAAGATATTTGCCATACACAAAAGTTTTAAAAAATTAAAATCCAGAATACATATAGAAGTACTATAAATAAAAAAGACAAATAGAATAAGCAAAGGATATAGGCAAACAATCCACAGAATAAGAAATACAAAATATCATTAAGTAGAGCTGTGCCTCATGGCACAGGCCTTTAATCCCAGTGATCTGGGAGGCTAAGGCAGGAGGATCACCAAGTTCGAAACCAGCCTCAGCAACTTAGAGACCCTGTCTCAAAATTTAAAAAGGGACTGGGGATTTTTCTCAGTGGTAAAATGCCCCTGGGTTCAATCTCCAGTATTAAAAAAATCAGTAAATACATAAAAGATTGCTTGCCTCACTAGTAGGCAAGAAAATGCAAATTAAGTTAACACTGTATGCCATTTTGGCAAGTCAGAGCTCACCTCAAGCCTGGCAGATGGTTAGCATCAGAAAAACATCTTACCTTTGATTTATAATAACAATTAACTCCGGATACCCGTCTATCTCTTTCCATCAAACTCCACTGGTAGGGAAAATGGGCAACCCTTTTTTCCTTCAAATAAAAGACAAACATTATTGCAATTGGTAAAGATAAGTGACCCCACAGATGGATCTTACAACTTTTAGTAAGTGCTATGCTAGAAGAATGGAATCATCACTGAAATAAAAGCCAAATTAGCTGGGCAGGTGCTGCAAGCCTGTAATCCCAGCGACTCAGGAGGCTGAAGCAGGCGGCCTGCAAGCTGAAAGACAGCCCAGGCAACTTGTTAAGACCCTGTCTTAAAATTTAAAAAATACGAAGGACTGGGGATGTAGCTCAGTGATGGAGCACCCCTGGATTCAATACTCAGTACCGCTAAAAATTTATTTAATTAGGTAATTAAATAAAGCCAAATTGACAAACAATACCAGAATCTGGTAGATCACAGGTGAAAGACAATCACGAAACAAAACCAAAAAAATCTATTTATATTCTGAGTGTTCTTAGAAATGTTATGAACGACTAGAAAGAAGAAAAAATGAAAATCTTAATGTGATTCCCTAAAGGCTTGCAAAGCAAAGTGGGGAATAAAACCGTCATGGGGTGGGCGGGGGGAACCTACGGGTAGAGAAAAAGTAAAGAAAGAAGCTGTAGAGATGTGGATATGAGAAATTAAAACCAAAATCAAGAACGAAGATCAGAGGTCGAAAGGAATGGGGACATGACAAGCGCCTCTCCCCTCTGCCTAGGAATTTGTACCTATCTCTTTCATCCCATCTTTTCAGCACCAGACTGGCTAATCTGCCCTATGGCGAGATGTGGATTCCGCAAGCCCCCGCTTTTAGGCCACACCAAGAAAGAGGGGGGCTGGCCTTGGTATCTCCCACATCCTAACGACCTCTCTATCCCACCGCTGTTTGGGGAACGTCGGTCCGTGGAGTTGGTCCCCGGTCCGGGGAAGCAGCCTTACCTTGCCCCCATTAGTGAACCTGTGGATGTAGGCAGTGGCCACTCCCGGGATAACCAAGCACACGCCCATTATACCGAGTCCTGGAAGAATTTCGAACCACATTTCGGCACGGTTATCTAAACCAAATCCCTACCCCTTAGGCTCCTTAGAGGTGACCGGGATTGGTTCCTTTCCCAGTAAACCCCGCGGCAGCCCGCGAGAGGGGCGGCGCCACGTACGTCTCCCGAGAGAGTGACGGAGTCCGCCAAGGCTCAAGAATAGCAGGGGCTCGCGCTCTAGTGTTCTCGCACTCTGCTTCTCTGTAGGTTCTTGCGTCTGTTTTTTCAGTTCCGATCCCACCGCAGAGCGTACGACGCGCAGTGACGTGAAGAGCTCTGTGCAACCCACCACGCCGCAGCAGTTTCGGAGCTCTAAAATGGCAGAGCAGCTTTCTCCGGAAAAGTCGGCGGACCAAGTGTGCACCTTCCTTTTCAAAAAGCCTGTACGGAAAGGGGCCGCAGGCCGCAGAAAACGCCCGGTCTGCGACCCGGAGCCCGGAGAAAGCAGCAGCAGCAGTGACGAAGGCAACACCGTGGTTCGACCGGAAAAGAAACGTGTGGCCCACAATCCAATGATACAGAAGACCCGGGGCAGTGGTAAACAGAAGGCGGCCTATGGCGACTTGAGTAGCGATGATGAGGAGGAGAATGAGCCTCAGAGTCTTGGCGTGGTCTACAAGTCCACCCGTTCAGCGAAACCCGTGGGGCCAGAGGATATGGGGGCGACAGCTGTCTACGAGCTAGACACAGAGAAGGAGCGTGACGCACAAGCCATTTTTGAGCGCAGCCAGAAGATCCAGGAGGAGCTGAGGGGCAAGGAAGATGATAAGATCTATCGGGGAATCAATAATTATCAGAAATACATGAAGCCCAAGGATACATCTATGGGCAATGCTTCCTCTGGGATGGTGAGGAAGGGCCCCATCCGAGCGCCGGAGCATCTCCGTGCCACCGTGCGCTGGGATTACCAGCCCGATATCTGTAAGGACTACAAGGAGACTGGCTTCTGTGGCTTCGGAGACAGCTGCAAATTCCTCCATGATCGCTCAGATTACAAGCACGGGTGGCAGATCGAACGTGAGCTTGATGAGGGTCGCTATGGTGTCTATGAGGATGAAAACTACGAAGTAGGAAGCGATGATGAGGAAATACCATTCAAGTGTTTCATCTGTCGACAGACCTTCCAAAACCCAGTTGTCACCAAGTGCAGGCATTATTTCTGCGAGAGATGTGCACTGCAGCATTTCCGCACCACCCCACGCTGTTATGTCTGTGACCAGCAGACCAATGGCGTCTTCAATCCAGCGAAAGAATTGATTGCTAAACTAGGAAAGCATGGAGCTGCAGCAGAGGGTGGTGCTTCTGATTTCCCAGAAGAGCCTGATGAGGGTCCAATTCCCATTACTTAGGTGTTTTTCCATAATTTTCAAATCTCAAAATAAACATTTTGTTCTTTTGAAAATCTTAATTCGTGTCCTTTCTTTTCAGGGAAACTGACAGAGAAGGTGGGTGTTGAGGTAGGGTCCTGGTTTAAAAGCTTCAAGGTGAGTATTGTGCAGATTTTTAGCACTGGGATAAACATTTTGTCTGTGTGTTCTTTTCAGAAAACTTGGGCAAAAATTAAGGGGATATGAAAAGTTTAAGAAAAATGCTAGAATTTGCTTGAAGTAACAAAAAAAAAAACTGTGATGAAAGCCTATTTATTATATCAATTTCTTTATCACTTAATAGTTTACAAAGTACTCTGATGCATTGTCACTCTTGGGAGCCAGTACTAATTGAAAATACACCCAAGCCAAGGTGTTGGTGGGGAGGCGCATATCCCAGGTATGGTCCTTTCCCTCTTAAGCACCTATAGGTAATCCTCAATTTCTTGGATGATAGAAATGACCTGTGCTGTCCAATACCATAGACACTAGCTTCACATGGCTCTTGAGTGCTTGAAATGTGACTAGTGTTCTCTGTATTAAGTGTTGCAGTTCTAAACTTGTGAACTTGCATAGGGCAAAAATTTATAAACCATTGTCTGAAAATGTGTTCTCACAGACTCGTTGATCATGCCCTTTTAAAGTTAGTAGATGTACTTGTCTTCCCAACTCAGTAACTAGCATAGCATTTGGTGTAGTGTAAGCACTTAATAAATAAGATCAGAGGTTCAGAAAGGGCAGCTGGGGCCAGACCCTCAAATCCAAGATGAGGGACTTTGACTATAGGTAATGGGGAAATAGCAGAATATTGGAGAGGGGAACACAAGCAGACTTTTTTATTCTATTATATAAAGTATGATGGGGATCATGGGATACATGAAGAGCCTACTGGGAAAGGGGCTTAAGGAAGCATTACATAAGAAACAACATTAAAAGAGTAGAGGAAGAAACAGCCAAATAGGAACAGAAAAGAGGACATTTAGAGGCAGATGGAGAAGAAGGGTACACTGCCATGCAAGGTGGAGGAAAAGTGGCATAAAACGAAATATGGCAATGAGGAGCAAAAGAACCATTAAAATTGATTTGTTTTTTGTGGTGCTAGGGATTGAACCCAGGGCCTTGTGCATGCAAGGCAAGCACTCTATCAACTGAGCTATCTCCCCAGCCCAAATTGCTCAATTTTTGCATACTAGTCCTAAGAAGACATACTTAACATTTTATTCAAAAGTAGAATAAAGCTTTGTGGGGAAAGATATAACTTGAATCATTATCTTTTATATAAGCTGAGAAAAAAGATCCATGAACGCAACAGAGAAGATGAAAGAGAAAATGCTGCTGATGACTAACTTTTAGAAGGTAGAGCTGAGAAGTTATTGAATTAAGAACATAAATCAGCCAGACATAGGGGCACATACCTGTAATTTCAGGCTGAGGCAGGAGGATGGCAAGTTCGAGGCCATCATCAGTAGTTCAGTGAGGCCCTAAGCAACTTAGCAAGACCCTGTCTCAAAATAAAAAATAAAAGGGGCTGGGGACGTGGTTAAGTGCTTAAGCACCCTGGGGTTCAACCCCTGATACCAAAAACAAACAAAAAACAGACCAAGTTAGTCTTTTTTCTTTTTAAGTTGTCAATGGATCTCTTATTTACATGCAGTGCTGAGGATCGTACCCAGTGCCTCATGTGTACTAGGCAAGCACTCTGCCACTGAGCTACAGCCCCAACCCTGTAGCATGTGCATATACACCCCACTTGTTTTATATCTTAATTGAGATGGTTGTCTACATCTTTTCTGAACTCACTGAAATGTATACTTTTGTGTGTTTCATTGTATGTGATTATATCTTACTAAGAAATATATTGCTGGATACAGTAGCTCACACCTATAATCCCAGCAACTCAATAGGCTGAAGCAGAAGGATCTCAAACTGGAGGCCAGCCTTGGCAATTTTTTGAAACATTGTCTCAAAGTGTAAAAAAAAAAAAAAAAAAAAAAAAAGGTTTAGAAAGGCCTGGGTATGGTGGCCAGGAGGTGCGCATGCTGAAATCCCAGTGGCTCAGGAGGTTGAGGCAAGAGGATAGCGAGTTCAAACCAGCCTCAGCAAAAGTGAGGCACTAAGCAACTCAGTAAGACCCTGTCTCTAAATAAAATACAAAATAGGGCTGGGGATGTGGCTCAGTAGTTGAGTGCCCCTGAGTTCAATCCCCAGTTCCAAAAGGAAAAAAGTGGGGGGCTGGGTATGTAGTTAGTTCAATGGTAAAGGATCCCTGGGTTTAATCCCCAGTACTGTCACACACACAAAAAAAGCACAAAGACTTAACAGAATCTAAATAGTATTAACTGGCTTGTTTTTGTTTTTGTGGTAGTGAGGATTGAACCGAGGGCTCTCTACCACTGAGCTACATTCTCAACCCAATTTATTTATCTTTTCATTTATTTATACTGAAGATTGAAACCAAGAATATTCTGCCTCTGAGCTACATACAGTTCTTTTTATTTTGAGATAGGGTCTTGCTAAGTAGCCAAGGTTGACCTCAAACTTGCAGTCCTCCTTCCTCAGTCTCCAGTCTCTGGGGTCAGAGGTGTGTGCCACCACACCCAGCTTAACTGTTAATATAAAAAGAGAAGGTTAAAATGATGAAACCCAAATAAATACCTTTAATGGTTGTAATCATTACATGGAAAAGTGTATGGTGTGATGGTAAAGGTTAGTATTAAAGAACTGAAAACTCCATGTATTGTTTGGAAGAATGATGTAGGTACTTACTAGCTCTAAACTTACTAAAAATTAGCTGTCCATGTTGAAATTTTAAATCAATAATAAAGGCATATGCAAAATCTAAAATATAATAGCCAATAAGTTAACAGGAACATCATAATAGAAGTCATGAAAAGGTTAAAACTGAATGACAATAAAATACATATAAAAACATGTGAAATGCAATCATGCCAGGTATGGTGGCTCACACCTGTAATCCCAGTGACTTGGTAGGCTGAGGTGAGAGGACTGCAAGTTCAAGACCAGCCTCAGCAATTTAGCAAGAGCCTGTCTCAAAATAAAAAATAAAAAGGCTAGAGATGTGACTTAGTGGTAAAGTGCCCATGGGTTAAATCCCCAGTACGCCCCAACACACAAAAACAAAAACAAAAACACACATATACAATCATTAGGGCTGGGGATATAGCTCAGTGGAGAAAATTTATAGTATTGAATGCATTTGTAATAAATACTCCAGGCAGGTGTTGTAGCTAAGTTGTAGAATGCAAGCTTAGCATGCATGATGCTCTGGGTTCAATCCCCAGCACCAATGGGAAAAATTCTAAGTTATTATATAAAACATTCAATTTACAAAGTTAGAAAAAGGGTGGGATAAATTTAAGCAGGTAGAGGGAAGAAAATAATACAAGAGCAAAAACAAAGAAACAAACAAATGGCAGTTTCTCTGTATCTTCATCCCCCTCTTCAGGTAACCACTCATCAAGTTTCTGTCACTATAGGTTATTTTGCATTTTCTACGTTTTGAACAAATGGAATCATGTTGTATATATAATATTATATCTAGCTTCTTTCAGCATAATTCTTTTGAAAATCATCCATGTTATTGTGTATATTTATAGTTCATCCCTTTATGTTCCTGAGTAGTATTCCACAATTGATTCACCTATTCACTTGTTGACAGGCATTTAGATTGTTTCCATGTTTGACTATTAAAGCTATTGTGAATCTCCATACATTTAAAAAAATGAAATATACCACAGTGAAACTCCACATCATGTACAACCATAAGAATGGGATCCTAATTAGAACAAGTTATGCTCCATGTATATATAATGTCAAAATACATTGTCATGTACATCTAAAAAGATAAATGGTGAAATAAAAAAAATTAAAAATGAAGATGATGCTAAGCACAAGGTCTCATGACTGTAATCCCAGCAACTTCGGAGACTGAGGCAGGAGGATTGTAAGTGGTAAAGCACCCTGAGTTCAATTCCCAGTACTAGGGAAAAAAAAACTATAGAAGTAGGAGGTGAGATGGCAGGAGGAAAGATGTCTCCAAATATAACAAAAAAAAAAAAAAAAAGAAAGATACCTGATATTTGACTACACAAAGTAGGGTTTTACATCAGTGAAGTAGTTTGATGGAAAAAAATATTGAGTCCAAGAAATCAATCAAATGAATAAAGAATAAAGTCTGGTGTTACTGTGAAAAAATACTTCATGCAAACAGAAAAGATTTATTTTGTATCACAGTTTCAGTGGTTTCAGTCCATGGTCAGTTCTCCCATTGCTTTTAGGCCTTTGGCTAGGCAGTCCAACATGGTGGGGAGCATATGGTAGAACAAGCCTGGAGCAAAGCTTCTTACCTCCTGGGGACCAGGAAGTGAAAAAGACAAAAAGGGTTCCAACAGCCCCTTGAAGGGCATGCCCCTCAATGACTTAACTTCCTTCTACTAGATCCTACCTCCTAAAGACTCCACAATAGTACCACAGGCTGGGGAACCAAGCCATCAACCTTCTGCTGGGCCTTTGAGCAACATGCAAGATCTAAACTATAACATAAAGTAACCAAAGCGATTAACTCCAGGAGAAACCAAATATCTTATTTTAAAAAAAGGTCAGGAAGGCCCAGGTTTCTAGGATACCACCAAGCAAAGCTTCAGCTGGAAGCAAAATCACAAAACTACTTGTTTTTAAAAGGAAGCAAAACAGAATACTATGTCTCAACCACAAATAATATTTACATAGTCATAATTTCCAGGCGCAGTGGCATATGCCTGTAATCCCAGCAGCTTGAGAGACTGAGGCAGGAGGATCACAAGTTCAAATCCAGCCTCAGCAACTTAGCGAGTCCCTAAGCAACTCAGTGAGACCCTGTCTCTAAATAAAATCCAAAAAAGGGCTGGGGATGTGACTTGGTGGTTAAGGGTCCCTGGGTTTGAACCCTGGTACCAAATATATATATATATAAGTATATATATACATACAAATATTTACATAGTCATAATTTAACACTGAATTGTGATTTAATGAGAAATGTTACTAAATGGTAAAGATAGGGTAAGAAGTATATGAGAGAACAAGAGTTTGCACTATAAAGAAATCCTTTTAGAAGCATTAGTTTAATTTACCTGTGGTTTGCCAGTCTTCCATGACTGAAATAAATTTTTTTTTTTTTTTTTTTTTTTTTTTTTTTGCAGTACTGGGGATCAAACTCAGGGCCTTGTGCTTGCAAGGCAAGCACTCTACCAGATGAGCTATCTCCCCAGCCCTGAAATAAATTAAAATGGATACAATTTGTGAGCTATCACTATTTTCTACAATAGACATGTACAAGACACCATGAAATTATTCAAAACGTTTTGTTTTACAAGCTATTAGAGTTAATACCAGCCCTTTACATGGGTAAAGAAAAGTCATTTACTCGTTTAGTAGTAATGGTAGTAGTAGTAATAGTAGTAGTAGTAGTGGTGGCAGCAGTGATGGTATTGGGGATTAAACCCATCAGTGCTCTACCACTGAACTACATTCCCAGATCTTTTTATTTTTTATATTGAGGGTCTTGAAAAAGTTGCTGAGGCTGGCCTGGAAATTGTGACCCTCCTGCCTCTGCCTCCCAAGTTGCTAGAATTAGAGATGTGTGTTACCACACCTGGCTCATTATTATTATTTTTTGCAATATTAGGGATTGAACCCAGGCGCACTCTACCACTGGGCTGCATCCCCAGCCCTTTAAAAAAATTGTTCGTATTTTGAGACAGGGTCTTGCTAAAATGTCAAGGCTGGCCAAACTCACAATTCTCCTGTGTTAGTCTTCCAGGTGGCTGGGATTACAGAAGTATGCCTGAATGCTCATCTTAAAGTTCTTTACTAAAACAACATGATTCATTAACTCCTTGTACTGAATTTTAAGGAAGAACAAGAGAGAGGAGCCCTACTGTTCAGAATGAAAAACAGAGTCAAATTTAATCCTACTTGGAAACATGCCTTCAAGATGGTTCGTCAGTCAGGGGCTGGGGTTGTGGCTCAGTGGTAGAGTACTTGCCTAGCATGTGTGAGGCACTGGGTTCAATTCTCAGCACCACATAAAAATAAATAAATAAAGGTTCATCAACAACAACAAAAAAAAAAAAAAAAAAAAAAAAAGCAAGAAGAGTCCAATCTTAACAAAAAAAAAAGATGGTTAGTCAGGTAACAAGTTTTCTCCTCCTACTGTTTTTGAGGTACTGGGTTGGAAGCCAGGGAGGCTCTACCACTGAGCTACATACCCAACCCTTATTATTATTATTATTTTGAGACAGGGTATAGCTAAGTTGCCAAGGCTGGACTCAAACTTGCCATCCTCCTGCCTCAGCCTCTGGAGTTGCTGAGATTACAGGTGTGTGTCACCACACCTGGTGGGACAAAGTTTCTTATTTAACTAACTGAATCTTAAATACTCTTTATCTACAGCTTTCCAGCTTTACTTTTTTTAAGTACAGAGAGAAGAGGAATCTATAGTAAAGCACATAAGTTAACAGAATATTTTGAGTTCAATAAGAAGTGTTTTCTCTCTATTCAATATTCCTTGTTAGGCTGGGGTTGTGGCTCAGTGGCAGAGCACTTGCCTAGCATGTGTGAGGCACTGGATTTGGTACCTAGCACCACATAAAAATAAACAAAGGCATTTTGTCCATCTACAACTAAAAAAAATAAATAAATAAAAAATGCTTCAATTATATTTTAAAAAATTCCTTGTCCATATTTCTCTTTTAATTAAAAATGGATAAGAGACAGTAATTTTGTTTTTAAATTAAGATATGGGCCTCACTAAATTGCTTAGGCTGGCCTCAAAAACTCCTGGTCTCAAGCAATTCTCCTGCTTTAGCCTACCAAGTACTTGGGACTACAGGTGTTTGTCACTACACCCAGCTGCCAGACAAATAATTTTATTCCACATGTCATCTTTCAGACACTTGCTGACTCTGTGTGTGTGTGTGTGTGTGAGTGTGTGTGTGTGTCTGCACACACAAACGGTGGTGGTTATAAAAGAAGTAAATGTTCATCTTCAAATCTTGTTTATGTGTGAAAACTGAGTGGAATAGGAAAGGATTTGAGGACTGGAGTTGTGGCTCAGTGGCAGAGCGCTTGCCTGGCATGTGTGAGGCACTGGGTTCCATCCTTAGCACCACATAAAAATAAATAAAGTAAAGGCATTGTGTCCATCTACCACTAAAATATTTTAAATAAACAAAAGGGTTTGAGGAATTAGGCAAACCACCTTTTGAATTTAAGATTTGAAAAATTCAAATTTAAAAAAAATTATAGCAGAAAGATTAAAGTTACTCATCTTAACATCAAGATAAAGCTTTCTATTTTAAATAGCTTATTCTTAGCTAGTGACCAAATGATTCGTTTTAAACTCGCTATTATTCATTATTCGTATGATTATCTGAACATCATTTTGAAGCATTTGTTTTTATTTCCATTTTTTCATTGTGCTGGAGATCAAATCCATGGCCTCCTGCATGCTAGGGGAATGTTCTACCACTGACTACAGACCCAGTTGGTAGTATTTGATACAAAGAAAAGGCAAGCTATCTCGACTTTTCATAAAGAAGGAACATAAACTACCTTATCTCTTAACATTGGAAACCTTTTTTTATCTTTAGTACACTATGCTACTTGAAATTAGGAAAGTACTCATTTTGAAACATTTTTCGCTTTAGCCTTCAAAGTTGGTATTAGAAGTTGTTTATGTAAAAGAGAAATATTTCTGGTCTTAAATTTTTGTAGTTTTATGTATTCTTCTTTGATGTCCCTCCCATTTGGGAGCTTTTTATAGCCCTAAATTCCTCAAACCTGATTGATTGATTTTCTTCCTTTCTATTTTATTTTATTTTTAGACAGAATATTGCTATGTTGCCCAGGCTGGTCTAGAACTTCTGGGCTCGAGCAATCTTCCTCTCTCAGCTTCCTACTTATCTGGGATTACAGGCGTGTGCCACCACACCTCTGATTGAGTCTCATTTCTATATGTTCCATTATTTCTTAAACAACCTTTTCCTACTTCCCATATCCACAGAATGTGTACTATACACGATTAATGTTTGACTATGAAGACTCACTTGCTATTTTTGTAATGCAATATTTTATTAACATTATTATTACCTCAGGGAATCTACTAGTATTTTTTTAAGATAACTAATTTTTTTCTAGTTTTTTTTCTAAACTACCAACCTTGAGATGTAATTTGAATTTATGAATCAGATGTGTTATTTTACTAACCCTGTAATTTGGGGTTTGAGCCACCAATATGTCTTAATTTCACTTACTGAAAAATAAGGAAAATAGCAGCACCCACCTCATAGGGCTGATATGAGGGTCCAATGAGTTATCACACATAAAATTTCTAGCACAGGACAAGAATGAGCTTTCATCATGATTTTTGTTGTTGTGAGAGTCTGCAAGTCTCCTTTCATTTAATTTTTTCTTTCTTTCTTTCTTTTTTTTTTTTTTTGGTGCAGGGGATTGAACCCAGGGCCTTGTGCTTACAAGGCAAGCACTCTACCAATTGAGTTATATCCCCAGCCCTCTTTCTTTCTTTCTTTTTTTTTTTTTTTTTTGCAGGGGTGGGGGGCGTGGGGGTGGGGGGTGGATAATGGGGATTAAACTCAGGGATGCTTAACCTCTGAGTCACATCCCCAGCCTATTTTATTGTTTTATTTTGAGACAGGGTCTCACTAAGATGCTTAGGGCCTCACTAAATTACTCAGGCTGGCCTTGAATGTGCAATCCTCCTGCCTTAGACTCCCAAGCCACTAGGAATACAAGTGTGTGCCACCATACCTGGCTTGTTCAAATTTCATCTCGCTCTCAATACACTAGAGAAATGGGATATGTACATATATATATTTTTTGCTAAACTTTTTTAAAATATATTTTTATAACTCTATTTTATTTATTTTTTTACATGGTGCTGAGGATGGAACCCAGTACCTCATGCGTGCTAGGCAAGTGCTCTACCATTGAGCCACAACCCCAGCCCATTTTGCTTAACTTTTATACCTATAAAATTATTCTTCCATGAAAATTATACATTTTCAGGGTTTAAAAATTGTATTTGACTTACTTAAAAAATTACACAAGTGTGGTATTCTCACTCAGAATCTAATGTCACTCCTCTAAAGCTCAGCTACTGATTTTAAGCTTAATAAAACTTTTTAAATTGATAAATTCACCTTTGTTTGTATGTAACTGAATTTCTTATATCACATCTTCCATTCTCTTCAGTTTTATGTCATCAGTAGATATGGGGAATAACTGCTTAATATCTTTTGCTGTAATCTTTAGTCAATAGAAATGTACTATGCAAACTTCCTTTTTATATTGGAGTCCAAAGTCTTCAAATGTACCTTTGATTTGGATAATTCAAAAAATAAAATATTCCCCTTTTCTTCACAGATAACATTAGAATCAGCAGGCACTTGAGTGAAATAATATTTTTGTATTATAAAAATTACCCAACTCCTTTTATAATTGTCTATTTAGGATCTGGGTAATTTCAGAGTTCATCTGGGTCAAACATTAATTAAAAACAATGTTTAAGTGAAAATCAATTTTTCCTTGAAATTGGATGTTAGTTTCATAGTTTCCCAATAAATTGGGTGAAGTGGAACATCAGCAAGCCCCACATGATTCCCATAAGAAGTATGATTTGTGAAAACATTTAATAGGAAAAGGGCAATGCAATTTATTCAAAGCAGTGTTTTCTTTGAAGGTCAGGAAACATGTCTTTTTTTTTTTTTTTTTTTGTACCAGGGATTGAACTGAAGGGTGCTGAACCACTGAGCCACACCCCCAGACCTTTTAATTTTTATTTTATTTTGAGACATGGTCTCACTAGGTTGCTTACAGCCTTGGTAAGTTGCTGAACCTAGCTTTGATCCTGTGATCCTCCTGCCTCAGCCTCCCAAGCTGCACGGGCATGTGCCACCACACCTGGCCAAGGAAAGTTTTAAAGTAAGGTTCTTCTGTATATGCAGATACATTCTCCTTCTGCTTTTCTAGGGTGGAGTCCCAAACATGATATTGCTCATCTTTTCAGGTAGGAGGGAGGACCTTAGAGTGTACAGTGAAATTGTTAAATGAGTGATGTGAGGAATTCTGGAGAGATTCTCTCTCTCTCTCTCTCTCTCTCTCTCTCTCTCTCTCTCACACACACACACACACACACACACACGTGTGGGACACACACACACACACACACACACACACTCACACTCAGTCACTCTTATTCTTCCCTTACTTGGTGAAAAGGAACTTGCTGGGTTTTTTTGTTTTTTGTTTTTTTTTTCTTTTTTCTGGTTTCTAGGATCATTGAACAGTATGGACTAGAATATTCAAAGTAGCACTATTTGTAATAGCCCTAAATAGTGGAATGGATAAACTGTAGTAGATTTAGCCCGGAGAGCCCCATTAAGTTTGTAAAAATGCTACAGGAGCAATAGAAAATTAATACAGTTGGTGTGAGAGAAGATCAAGTATTTGCCTTTGGACACATTCAGTGATTCTGAATGTGTTGGACATTGACGTGGAAATGTCAGGTAGGCAGTTGGATACATCAGTCTGGAATTCAGGGGAGAGATATGGCCTGGAGATATAAATTTTGGAGTTGTCAGCAAAAAAAGAGAAAAGCTTAAATGTGTGAAATTAACAGGAATGAGTGTAGATTAGAAAAGAGGTGTAAGGACTGAGCCCTGGGACATCCAACTCTGACGACTAACATATAGTCAGTGGTATAAAGCTAGTTAGCATTCCCAAACAGAGGCATATACCAAGATCTAAATGCAGAGCTAAGCAATAGGTTAGAGGCCAATATTTAAACAAAGTTTGTAAGAATAGCTAGGTACTGAAGACAAGAGTAACAAATCCCAATAGGGAAACAGTCTCAGCAACAGGAATTGGGAATTCAAGCATAGGTTTGGGTAACGGGGTGAGAATATATAAGTACAGAGTTTGGGTAATCTATTCTAGACATCAGTAAAAATGGGTCCTTAGATCTGAAGCAGAGTTTCTGACTTGGGCTCCTTTTGCATTCTGAATTTGGGTCCTGCCTTCTGTGGGTTTCTGTGTATCTCTCAAGCTTATCATTTGCCCTTACCCATTTCTCCACCCCTTTTCCTTAATACCTTATGATACAGAATTAACATGTTCCATTGAGTCTAAGACTTTTTTCATATTTTTTAAAAATATTTTTAGTTGTCCAGTGACCTTTATTTTATTTATTTATATGAGGTTCTGAGGATCGAACCCAGTACCTCACACATGCTAGGCAAGTGCCCTACCACCAAGCCCAAAACCCCAGCCCTGCTTTTTTTCACATTTTAACATTTCTGAAATAAGAATACATTTAAAGGTTGATGGTGTACTGTCGTTCAACTGGCAGCTTTTTTTTCTTTCTTGGTATATAAAGTAATGGTGGTAGATTCAGTGGCATCTTAGATTTGATGTAATGCAAACACTCTCTCATTGGGGCAGTAAATTTTACATTTTCGGGGGCTGAGTTTTTAATGAGGTATGACTTACATAAAATAAAGCATACAATTCAATGAGTCACAATCATGAACATCATGATAAAGACCGTTTTCATCACTCCAAAAAGGTCCCAGGAGCCCCTTTGCAGTCCCTCTTTCCCCTACCCTATGTTCTGGCAATCACTGATCTGCTATCACTATCATTTTACCTTTACTAGAAGTAAAGGTAAAATGATCATATAAATTGATCCTTATAGCATGTACTCTCTGTGTCTGGATTCTTTCATATAATCATTTTTATTTATTAATTTATTTGGTTCTGGGGACTGAACCCAGGGGCACTTAACCACTAAGCCACATGCCCAGCACTCTTTTGTATTTTATTTAGAGACAGGGACTCACTGAGTTGCTTAGTGACTCGCTTTTGCTGAGGCTGACTTTTGAGATCCTCCTGATTCAGCCTCCTGTGACGCTGGGATTACAAGTGTGTGCGTGTACCACCACGCTCGGCTATATAATCATTTTGAGATTCACTCATGTGATGTGTACATCAATAGTTAATTTTTGTTGCTGAGTAGTATTTTATTCTATAAGCGTGCCACGTTTCGCATATTCATTCACCTGATGATGGGCATTTGGATTGTTTCCAGTTTTGGGTACTTTATAAATAATGTAAAATTTGCCTTTTTTTAAAAAGTGGGAAGTAGGGTGATCCCAACTAAATCAAGATGGGTCTTTACCCTCACTTCTTATGGGGCTCCAGCACCAGGAGAGAATCCTTTTACTTTAAAAAGGATGATGAAAACAAATCTTATACATTTTGATGATATTGCTCCTTTATACCAGTATCTTGTGTGTTTGAGTATCTACAAATCCCAATCAATACATGGAAAAGAAACTAAAGCCTCCGAAAGTACACTTTGGATTCGACGATGGAACAACGGAAGTGGGCACAGTGGCACAACTGTTAATTCCAGTTACTACTTAGGCAGGAGGGTCGCGAGTTCAAGGCAGCCTGGGCACCACAGTGAGACCCGCCCCCCTCCCTCCTAATACATCTCACAAAAGAAAAAACCCACAATTTGTTCCCCAAGTGAGGGAAAATTGGGATAGTATTCTTTATCTGAGGACAATTATGCTAAGTACCCCCCCCACAGAACCTATATTTTGATCTTAAAAAAAACCCTAAATTTTCAAGATGAAAAGATTCCATTTATTACAAATAGGAACATGAGATAGCTACAATTCCATTACTCCGAACTGAAAGCGGTAACTGCTTCGTATGCCGGGATATGTAGTCCCCGAAAGAGCCGTTTCTAGTCAAGATGGCCGAGTTGCTAATGACGCGCGAAGGGGCGGGCCTCAAGGGAAGTCCCAGTCGCGAAGGGATTGGGCGGCGCGGGGATTCAGCAGGCGGGAAGTAAAGACCAGGTGTTAGAACCTTTCCACTGAAGTCTCGCGAGATTTTGAGGCCCAATGGAACACGGAGCTCGGCTTATCACTAAGGGCATTTGTTGGGGGCGGAGCTCCAACGGGAGCTGCCCGCGAGTCGTAGGTGCCCAGCGTAACGGCGTTGCCTGAGCGGCCGCTCGGAGGAGCGTAATCGTGGCCATGAAGGAAGAGAAGGAGCAGAGGCCTAAGGAGAAGCGAGTAACCCTGTTAACGCCCCCGGGGGCCACAGCCAGCAGCGGTGCGGCTTCGTTGGAAGGAGCCAAAGGGGACGACAAGCAAGATCGCAACAGGGAGAAGAAAGAAGCTCTAAGCAAGGTGCCCGGCCGGCAGTTGGCCCGAGAGAGGGCGGGACGGGTCCACTGCCCGTGGAGGTTGACTGGAATGGGGTTACTTCTTCCTTTTCGGGTTCTTCTGTCTCTTCGTCTGAATGAAAATCACTTCACTTTGTCTTATATATTAGCCCGAAATGGGGGGAATCCCTCCCGATCAAGCGCTGGGGTGGGGTTAGGAGAAGGAGGAATTCCCCAGACAAGGGTTTGGGTTAGAGCTTCGAGATGATAATGGGAAGGGAGGGCGGCTGTAAAGAGAATGAGGAATAAAGTTTAATTGGGGAGAATTGTTAACGAAGGGGACATCGGGGTGGGAGTAGTTGGCGGTAGGAGTGTTAATCGGGGCGAGTTGGGGGAGAGGACTAGGGGGATTGTCTGCAGAGGCAGATCGAGAACATGCTGTTTGAACATGAGAGCAGTGGGCGAATTTTTTATACGCGTTACAGAGGTTTTAAATCTTTAAGCCGAATGGTCAAGGATTTTGTTTTAGGGTGTGTTAGACGTGGGTGAGAGATACTAAATTAAAATTTCATGGCAAAAGACCAGGGCTGGCATACTAATTTGCCACTAGATCTGTTGGAAATGAATAGTAGAAAATATTTCCCAAATCTGGTAAACTGTCCCACTGTGGTATAACAGCAGATCCGGAGATTTTCCTTACCCCAGGCGGTTCTCATTTCCAAGAATTTTAAAATTACGTTTGACTAATTCCGAGCATTGAACTACAAAAGAATATTTTCTCTTGGGTTTTAATAAGTGATCTTTTATTTTAAAGCCGGTCTTCAGGAACTGTGATTCTTTCAGATATGACAGGAAATTGACTTGTACTAATTTTATTTTCCTTATTCGTTTCCTAAGGTGGTAATTCGAAGATTACCTCCCACTTTGACCAAGGAACAACTTCAGGAACATCTTCAACCTATGCCTGAGCATGATTATTTTGAGTTTTTTTCTAATGACACTAGGTAAAAGGAAGAAAAAAAGTGGGAGGGGGGTAAATGAAAAAGATTTCTTCCATTCTTTTTATCCAGCTAATTTTTTTTATTTGTTTTTTGATCCTGTCTTTTTAATATATGTGTACTTATAATTCAGCCAGACACATGCAAACAGATTTACACTATTACTTTCCTTTCTGCAGTCTGTATCCTCATATGTATGCCAGAGCATACATCAACTTTAAAAACCAAGAGGACATTCTTTTGTTCAGGGATCGCTTTGATGGTTATGTATTCCTTGACAATAAAGGTGAGTCTTTGTAACTGAACTAGAGAGAAGTTTGTCATTTTTATGTTTAAAACAATATACATATCCCAATGTTTTCTCCATGACTTTGTAGGTAGCTCTTCTAAAATCCTAGGTGATAAAATGTACATTTAAAAAGCTTTACACATTTGATAAGCTTATTGCAGGCTTATAAATTGGTCGTCCTGGGGTATTTCTATTAACCTGCTATTTCTTTAATTTGATCAACTGAGTGAAATTGCCACAGTTTTCTCCTTGTGTGACACTTTTTTTTTTTGCCCTGATTTAGACCTGCTGTTCTGTTTAGTCACAGCAGCAATACTGTTAAATGACTCTTTAAAATTGTATGACAAGTTTTAAATATTTACTTCTCACCCTGCTTCAGGAACCATTTATTTAATTATTTAATTCATATCCTTTAAGACAACAGTTGTATATACTTAAAACATCAAACTTGATCTCCTGCATTATATCCAAGAGGGTCCAGTCAAGGAAGGAATATTTCTGCCTAAACTCACTTTTTATTTAAAACCTGCTGCTTGCAACATTTAGCCAGAAAATATCCAAGTTACCATTTCTCACCTTTTGGGGGCTTGTAATCATAGGTAAATGGTGTGGTTTGTTTAGTTTTTTTTTTTCTTAGTATTACTTCAGTATGGTAAAATTTATATCTCTGTCAGGGATCATGCCAATAAAAGCTTGAAGAAGGATCACCAACTGTGTTTATCCAACTTTTGTGTGTGTGTGTGTGTGTGTGTGTGTGCAGAGATCAAACCTAGGGCCTTGTGCATGCTAAACTTGCACTTTCCCTACCCTTGTCCCACTTTTGTTAATTCCTCCAAACCATCTAGATTTCCACCCTATTTTTTGAATAAAACATAATTTTCCATCTTTTTAATTCCAATAGATAGTAATGATTTCTTATTTACTTAGCCTGGAAATTCAAGTTGTGTTTAATTTTTGCATTTCTTTTTTGTAAATTTATATTTCATACAAGTGATGAGTCTTGTCAATTTATTGTTTTTTATTATTCACCTAGACCTAATTATACTTTTATATTTTACGGCATCATCAGCTAATGCTTAGGCAACCACTGTCTGAATTTACAGGATTTCCTATTTCTGTATAATCCAATCTATTGCATAGAATTGATCTTTCTGAGAAGGTGATTTAACAGTTGTGGGAAAAAAAGTGTAAACTTAGACTGTTAGCCAAAGCCCTCCATAGTCTGCTTTGCTTCTGCTTTTTCAGCCTGTTTTCCACAAATTCCCTCTCCTTTAGTCTGGTGTATTTATTCCACTCTTTCTCAGATATATCACAGTTATTAAGCTGATTCTGCATTTGTTAGGATTTTTTTTTTTTTTTTTTGCAGTGCTGGGGATTGAACCCAGGGCCTTGTGCTTGCAAGGCAAGCCCTCTACCAACTGAACTATCTCCCCAGCCCCAGGATTTCTTTTCTTTTTTAAAGTGTGCTTTTTAAAAATTTTTTTAGATGTTGACAGATCTTTATTTTATTCATTTATTTATATATGGTGCTGAGAATCGAACCTAAGTGCCTCACATGTGCCAGACAAGCACTCTACCACTGAGCCACAACCCCAGCCCTCTTTTTTAATATTTATTTTTGTTGTAGATGGACACAATACCTTTAATTTACTTAGTTTTATATGGTCCTGAGGCTGGAACCCAGTGCTTCACACATGCTAGGCATGCATGCCACCCCTGAACTACACCACAGCTCCATTTGCTAGGACTTCTAAAATCCTATTTCCTCCATAACTGCTTTGTGATGTCTTTAGGTCAATTCTTATTCTCATGTATGTCTACATGCCAATGATCAAAGTAGTAGTTTGTACCTTGTATGACATTGTTCTGTGGCAGGAATCTGGTGAACTTTTTCCCTAGTAATTGTTTGGGTTTTTTCTTTTTGAGATATAACTCACATACCACGAAATTTACCCACTTAAAGTATATCACTCCTTGGTTTCTGGTATATTCACAAAGTTGTGCAGTTAACTCCAGAATGTTTTCATCATTCCAGAAAGAAACCCATATCTATTAGTAGTCATCTCCTATTTTCCCCTTCCCCCAGCCCCTAATAACCAGTAATCTACTTTGTATCTTACAGATTTCTTTATTCTGGACATCTCATGTATACAGAATCATACAATATGTGGTCTTTTATGACTGGCTTCTTTAACTTAGCATAATGTTCTCAAAGTTCATCCATGTTATAGCATGTATCATCACTTCATTCTTTTTTTTGTTATTTTCTGCATTTAAATTGTGGCAAAATTCATATAAAATTTATCATCTTAATCACTGTTAAGTGTACACTTGGTAGTGCTAGTATATTCGTAATGTGCAACTAATCTTTAGAAATTTTTTATCTTGCACCAGGCACAGTGGCACGTGTCTGTAATCACAGCAACTCGGGAGGCTGAGGCAGGAGGATCACAAGTTCAAAGCCAGTCTCAGCAATGCAGTGAGACCCTGTCTCAATAATAAAAAGGTCTGGTGATGTAGCTCAGTGGTAAAGTGGATCTGGGCTCAATGCTAGTACAAGGAAAAAAAAATTTTTATATTGCAAAACTAATAATTTACCCATTAAACAACTCCCCATGTCCTCCTCACACCCAGCACCATCATTCTACTGTCCGTCTCTATGAATTTGACTACCCTAGATACCTCAAATAAGTGGAATCATATAGTACCTTTTGGTGACTGGCTTCACTTAGCATAGCATTCTCAAGGTTCATCCATGTTGTATTATGTATCAGAATTTCATTTTTAATGCCAATATTCTATTGTACATATTTTGTTTATCCTTTCATCTATCAAGGGACACTTGGGTTGCTTCTACTCTTGGTTATTAGGAATGATACTGCTATGAAAATGGGTGTGCAAATATGGAATTTCTGTCATGCGGTAATTGATTTTTCTTTTTCGTTTTCTTTTTTTCCTGAGGATTGAACCCCGGGCTTCAGACATACTAAGCAGGCACTCTACCACTGAGTTACACCCCGAGCCTCTATTTTTTATTTTTTGAGGAATAAAAAATAGTATTTTCCCTAACAGGTACATCATTTTACATTCCCACCAAAAAATAACAAATGTTCTAATTTTTTCACGTCCTCATCAGCACATTATTTTGTTTATTTGTGTGATGGGTTTTTTTGTTTTTTTAATTTATTTTTTGTACCAGGGATTGAACCCAGGGGCATTCAACCACTGAGCTATGTCCCCAGCCGGTTTTATTTTTTTTATTTTGAGACAGGGTCTAGCTAAGTTGCTTAGGGCCTAAGTTGCTGAGGCTGATTTTGGACTTGCAATCCTCCGGTCTCAGGCTCCTGAGCTGCTGGGATTACAGGTGTGCCCCACTGTGCCCAGCATTTTCAGTTTTTTTGATAGTTGCCATCCTAATGGGTGATATCTTATGGTTATAATTTTGCATTTCCTTACTTACTAGTGATATTGAGTATCTTTCCATAGGTTTGTTGGCCATTTGCATACCAACTTTGGAGATAAGTCTTTCTTTTTTTTGTATTATTGGGGATTGAACCCAGGTCCTATGCATGTTAGGCAAGCATTCTAGGCATGTGTCCTACCACTGAGCATATCCTTAACCCTAAGAAATTTCTATTCAAGTACTTTGACCATTTTTTAATTATTGTTGTTGTTGAGTTGTAGGATTTCTTTATATATTCTGGATATTACCCCTTGTCAGATAATATGTGGAAATATTTTCTGCCACTCCATGGGTTATCTTTTCACTCTGTTGAATTTGTCCTTTGGTGCAGTTTTTAAAATTATTTTTAATACCTTTATTTTATTTATTAATTTGTGTGGTGCCTTGGATCGAACTCAGTGCCTCACATAATAGGCAAGTGCTCCTCCACTGAGTGCTCCACCCCAGCCCTGTTGCACAGTTTTAAATTTTGATATAGCCCAATTAATTTTTTTAACAAGAGTTTTAGTGTGGTGAGAATATTTCACATGAGATCTGCCCCCTCTTTTTATGTTTGTTGCCTGTCCTTTTCGTGTCTTGGAGTTTTTGGTTTTTGTTTTTTTACTGATAACAGGTTTTTCTTTCAGCTTTATTGAGGTATAATTGACAAATTGATAAAAGTTTAAATTGTATAACATGATAACATTATACATATGTATTGTGAAATCATCACAATGAATTTAGTTAACACACCTATTACTTCATATAGCTACCCTTTTAAAAATAACTTTTTGAGATATAATTCACATATCATTAAAGTTTACCCTTTTAAAATATATACTTCACTGACTTTTCATATATTCAGAGTTGTGCAACCATCACCACCATCTAATTTTAGGATATATTCCTCACCCCAAAGAGAAACCCCATTAGTCATTAACTCCTATTCTCACCACCACAATCCCCAGCTCTGAGCAACCATTAATCTAGTTTCTACCTCTTTAAATTTGCCTGTTGGATATTCCTAATTTTTTTTAAACAAAAATTTGTAGGGTTTCTTTTCACATATCAAAATACTACATTTTATAAGTTGAATTTAAATGAATTGTTTACTTACCTGCCATATCTTCATTAGTGTACTTTGAGACAGGGTCTTGCTGTGTTGCCCAGGCTGATCTCAAACTCTTGGACTCAAGCTATCCCTGCCTTAGCCTCCCAAGCTATTGGTACTACAGGTGTGTGCCACCACACTGAACTTGCTGCCATATCACTGATTATGTTAATAGTGTGAATTTGGGGTTCCATTGATAGCCAGTTGATTACAATTGTGCCAGTGCAATTTATGCAATTTGGGAGACTTTCAAATGACTGCCATCTAAGGAGACCTAGAAAATAGTGGGTAGATTCTCTTGTATCCACCTTTTACATTTTATTTGTTATAGCAAGTGTGTTTTTTTTCTAAACAGGTCAGGAATATCCTGCTATAGTAGAATTTGCACCTTTTCAAAAAGCTGCAAAAAAGAAGACTAAGAAAAGAGATACCAAAGTGGGGACTATTGATGATGGTACAGTATAGCTCTAGTTACATAATGCTGTTGCCATGGGTTTTTTTTTTTTTTTTTTAAAGAATGCCTTTGTAAGAATTCATTAGACCTCAGTACTTTAAATTAGAAAACATATAGAATAAAGTCAACGAAAACTGTTATTTCAGTGAAAGCTTTGCTTAATTGTTAGAATAGAGATGGGTTTCTTGCAGAGTTTCTGCTTTCTGGCTAGTGGCATTTCATTCATCTACCACTAAGCAATATGATATTGACTGCTGAGTGGGAAATTATCATGGGTTTATTAACTAGAAGACAATGGGGAAAATCAGATGTTTCCAAGTACAGTTGCTCCTGGTGACACCTTATCATTGTTATGATTATTTATTTGATTTTCAGTTTGCATCATCTTTATAAAGAAGGTTTGAACTATGATAGAAAAATTTCCATACCCAAGTAACTCCATATAAAATTGTTGAAGTAGTTGGTACTATTTTCTAGGCTTTGAATCGTAGTAATTAGGTTGAATAGATATATAGGAATTAAAAAACTGCAATAATTTCTATGTTAGGTAAACCAGCTCCAGATTTTAAGATCTCTATATTGTTATGTTGGACAAGTATTGTGTAACTTTTGTTATATTGGATAAGGATTTAGTGCAGATGCTTTGTATAAGACATTGGTATTTTAGGATCATCTAGTTGGAATTTAACATCATTTGTTATTATAAAAAGTGTGTTATTAAACAGTAAAAACTCAATAACATAGCTGCTTATTGATGATACCACAGATTTAAATATGGAAGACAGATCAAGTGACATATTCAACAATGTATACAAATGAGCAATATAACAACCCAGATGTATGGCTCTTTCTGATGTCAGAAGTTTCTAGGATAGAACTCCAGGAATTACTGTTACCTCCCGTGCCATATCTAGGACTTTCCCTCCATCCCACCAGTTTATCTTTTTGGAACACCTGATTTCCTATGCTGAATTTACTTAAAGTGAAGTGTATTCATACAGGAATTGCTTACATGTTATACCTAATACTCTCTGAAGGTTCCACATCTATAACTTTCAGTTCTCCCATAAGTGTGACTCTTGATTTTAGTAGTAGTTTTGATTTTTAACAGCAAACTGTAACATCCCTGGTGAGTCTGTTTAAATGTGTGGTGTCTCATTTTTATTGACCCAGATTCCCATAGTGGGTATCCATCGTAAAGGGAGTTCCAAGAGTCAGTGACCAGTTGAGCCCTAAATAGTCTATCTTCTGTATTTTTTCAGTCTTTTATGAAGTAAAAATTATCTTCTTTGCTAAATAAGTATCCTAGATATTTCTTTTTCTGTTTAAAGTCTCAATTTTCTGGTTTCTTAAATGATTATTTAGATCCAGAATATAGAAAATTTTTGGAAAGTTATGCCACAGATAATGAGAAAATGACATCTACTCCAGAGACACTGCTAGAAGAAATAGAAGCCAAAAACAGAGAATTAATAGGTAAGTGGGCAAAGGAATTGGGGGCAACAGCTTTTGCATCAGATGCCTCAGTCTATCTCCTCCTTCCCTCGCTCGATCTGTGTGACCTTGGGGAAGTTTCTCCCTCCTCTGAGCTTATTTCTTCTGTTGGAACATGCAGATGATAATACCTGTCTCACAGAATCATGAAAATGCACTGATAAGATGGGACAAATTCTTGGTAACCTGCCTAGTATCACGTAAATAAAAAGTTTAAAGATTAATAAGGCATGTTTAGACAGTGGTAAGCCTTTGAAGATCAACTAGTATTATGTTTCTAAAAAAATTTTTGACCTGAAAATATCAAAAAATGAAATTAGTTACTGCAAAATTAAAAACACCTTGGAAAAATTCTAGCTTGAGTGCTGGTTCTAAGTAAGGTTGACATTACAGTATCAGTTTTAAACAGGAGGATAGGATTGACCAGGATTTACACTTCTAGGAATTTATCTTCAGGATGTGTGTGTCAAAAAGTTGACTGCAGCCGGGCATGGTGATACACGCCTGTAATCCCAGTGGTTTAGGAGGCTGAGGCAGGAGAATTGCAAGTCCAAAGCCAGTCTCAACAACGTAGCAAGGCCCTAAGCAACTTTGCAAGACCCCGTCTCTAGATAAAAAATAAAAAGGACTGGGGATGTGGCTCAGTGGTTGAGCATCCCTGGGTTCAATCCCCAATACCCGGCCCCCCCCCCAAAAAAAATGACTGCAAGGCTTATAGCATTTTTCAGAATGTTAAAAAATTAACTTAAATATTCTTCTAAAACTTGATTTTTATTAATGGCTGCATAAGATAAGTCCATTTTGGGTAACTTTCTTAGAATAAATTCCCTTAGTGGAAATATGGGGTCAAAAGGATTGGATATTTTTAGTCCCTTCACTCAGTTTGTTTCCACTTGAACAAATTTGTACTCCTGTCAGTAAAACAAGAGAATGACCTTTGTACTTAACTCTCACTAACTGCAAATTTATTCTTAAAAGATTGATTTATTATTTTACTGGGAGTTTTTTTCACTTTTTAAAAGTATTTTAAACCTTTATTGTTGAAATCAAATACTATTAAACTTCTTTTTGATAATATAATTATGGGGTATAGTCTAAGGGGTATAGTTTTTCCATCTTAGGTGGGTGGCATGAAATGCCAGAAAGTGGAATCCTTTCTAGGGGTTGATAAATATTATTAATAATCTGTTTACATTTATGTAGCTAAAAAGACAACCCCACTTTTGAGCTTCCTGAAGAACAAGCAGGTAAATCTTTTGTTTTTATAGTTCTCTCTTTAATTTCATTAGTTCACATTCTATAAACATTTTAAGAGCATTGGACACATATAGGAGAAATAGCCACTCTTTACATAATTATTCCTTAAAGAATTGGCTCCTTGGTCTCACTTTGGCCCTTTCCTTCATTCTGGTTGTGGGCCCATGGATTCACTCTGCAAATCTGCAGAGCCCCTAACTCATCCCAAAGATATTCTTGACACACACTGAAAGACTCTGAAAATATAGAAAGGCAGCAGTGGGAGACTGATTTAGCAGGTCCTCTTCCACTTTCTCATTTTCTGAGTAGGGTGGGGTTTAAGGAGGTGGTAGAAAGTAGGAAGGGAAGATGATCCAGTTAGTGGGTGCCTACCATGTCTTTGGATTGATTAGGGTTTTACTGATGTTTGTTTTGTTTGAAGACTTGTGTTGATGTCTCTTTCTAGAGAATGAGAGAAGAAAAGAGGGAAGAAAGAAGGCGGCGAGAAATAGAAAGAAAAAGACAAAGAGAAGAAGAGAGAAGGAAGTGGAAAGAGGAGGAAAAAAGAAAAAGGAAGGATATAGAAAAGCTAAAGAAGATAGATAGAATTCCAGAAAGGGACAAATTAAAGGATGAACCAAAGATTAAGGTATGAAAATAATTGAAACCGACTACATGTTGCTGAAAACTGCATGTATTTATTTCTTTTTGCATGTATCTTGTGTTTGTGTAAATGAGTTTTTTTGTTTTTGTTTTTTGGATTTTGTCCTTTTTTGCAGGGGGGGTGGTGTACAAATAAAAATCTTTCCTGTTAAAATTATTTTTAAAATTAAGATCATTTAAAAGGGTTAAGTAGTTTATATGATATTATTTAGTGAAGATCTGTGTTTTTTTAATCATTGAAAATGTTTGATATTTGGATTATTAGTCTCAGTTCACAGTAAATGAGGGCTCAGGGCTGGCTGGCATGAATTTTGGGTTTTATTCAGCTTTTCCTTCATAATTGATACATGAAGTTGCCTCATCTGTTTGTTTTCCACTGTCTTCAGGTACACAGGTTTCTGTTACAAGCTGTGAATCAGAAAAATGTAAGGACCAATTACATGATACAGAGCACCTAGTATCATGTCACACACACAGGTCTTAGCTCCTCAGTCCTTCTGGTGGTGGTGGTGGTAGTGTTACCTGTTAAACCCCTTCAGCCTGATATGAGTCTTTTTAAAAGTTGAGCTATTTAAATTCCTACCTTAAAAAGAAGCCCAGGTGATTTCCTAATGCTCTGCTGTGTACCCAGAAGCTTCAATGACATAACAGCCAGAAGACAACCAGGCCTATTAGCTCTTTCTCATCATCTTATATGCCTCTTATAACTGGCTGCCTTGTGGGAGGACTAGGGATAAATATCCTACATGAAATATTCTTCCCTCTCACATGACTCCCTTGTTATCTTCTTGCATCTAACTGAGAATCTGTGAGCTGCAGATTCTGATCAGTGCATTGCATGTAGGAAGAAAAAACCCTGTAGAAAGATCCCAACCTTGCTGCTTCCCTTCTGAGGGCATGGCTTGGGCAGCTCTTACTTCCTGGGGAAGTACTAGTACCTAGTACTTCAGAAAGTCAGAGAACATCTCACAGAGATGGCAGCAGGGTCTCCTTTTACCTCCTAAAACTCAGCAGTTTATGTGGCTAGGGTTCCCTCGAGTCTCTATGGGACTCATTATTGGTAATAAGGTGCTTAGGGGAAAGGCGAGTTTCCCATTTTAATTCTTTCCAGCAATCTCTTTGTCTGCCGTGCCACAAGTGATTTGACTTGCTATTCCTGATGATCAGCAAGGCAGAAGGTAGAGCCAGCCATGCTAGAGACATTCATTATGTTCTTATTAGAATAATGAACATCTTGGCTTCAAATACAGATGTTCATTAAAGAAATAAGAACACTTCCAATGAAACCTGCACATGGTATCCTCACTTTACACTGGTGCTTTCTTTGTGTCCAGTTTGGACTTCTATTTGCAGTGGCTGGCTGTGTGCTAGAATGCTCCATGCTTAAGTCTTCTGATGCTTTGCCTTTTGCTTGGTGACTTGGATGATGCCTTTACCCTGAGATTGACCTTGTATGAAGCCCTCACTTTGAGACATAAAATTCTTCTATTTTGCCTAAGAATCTCTCTGACTACACTTAAGTGTGGGTATTCTAGAGAGATTTATAGCAGTGATGTGAGAAAGAATGGCATTTTTGAACATATATATATGTGTATCATATATATATGTCTGTGTATGTATGTGTATATATATACATATATATGTATATATATATGCCAATGAATGGAGTTCCTACTCAGTAGAGATGGAACTTCCCCATCTGTAATAAAAGGCATTTGGATTTTTAAATCAAATACCAGGTAATTCTTGCTATTCATCTTTAATGATAATTTTTACCACCATAAGTATGTTATTCTCAGGCTCAAGGCAGAATTATTCCTGCAATGGATCTCTCCTTTGGTGACCAAGATATTTGTCATTCCAAGTACACAGACAGTTCTACAGTAATGATCTGCCTAACATTTTAAATTTGTGAAATATTTTCCCATCAAATTATATTGATAGACATACTGGTGTGCTACAAAAGCATACGTGGAGATGTGCATTGGTTCACTTACAGGTTGACCCATTCAAAGCCAAAGGAGTCTTGATCCCATTGCCACAAAGTGATTAAGCCACTTAATTTGGGTGGATAACACTTTCACATTAATAGCATTACTATTCTGATGCACTAATTGTTCACCTGAAAGATTAAGAACACCTGCAGAGATAAGGCGCCTTCTTCAGTCTAAATTTTAAATATTTAGTATATTGTTTTAATTGAATCAAAAGACAGTGACCCACTCTTCAAAATCAAACAACATGTTCTCTTTAAAGCTGCTCAAGAAACCAGAAAAAGGAGATGAAAAAGAGTTGGACAAAAGAGAAAAAGCCAAGAAACTGGACAAAGAGAATCTGAATGATGAAAGACCCAGTGGGCAAAGTTGTATCCTGCCCAAGCGTTCTGAGGGCGAATTTAAAGACGAAAAGCCAAAGAGGTCAGTTGAGGGCTCTTGGCTATATTTAATTGCTAGATGCTAATATCATCGCTATAACCTGGACTTATACCTGGATTAAGATAAAACTGTTTAATGTGGGATAGGGGGACAAGGAGGAAGGGTTTCAAATATTCTGGTATCTTAAACTGGGTCAATGGTTTTTGGGTTTTGTTTTTTTCTAAAACACTAGTATTTTTACTGTGCTCTAAAAGTAGCAACCTCATTGCAGTGGCCAAATCGGAATCAGTTTTCCTGCATTTATGGTTATGATATGTTTGAGGGTTCAGTCTCTGTTTTCATGCAGACCTGAAGATGAGAGCTGCAGAGACTATAGGGAGCGGGAACGGGATTATGAACGAGATCAGGAGCGCATATTCCGTGAGAGAGAGAGACTGAAGCGGCAAGAAGAAGAGCGCCGAAGGCAGAAAGAGCGCTATGAGAAGGAGAAGGCTTTTAAAAGAAAAGAAGAAGAAATTAAAAAAGAGAAAGAAGCACTTCGTGATAAAGGAAAGAAGAATGAAAGTACAGAATCAATAGGCAGCTCAGAAAAATCTGAAAAGAAAGAGGAAGTGGTTAAGAGAGACCGCATAAGAAACAAGGTGCTGCTTTTCGTTAAATTTATTTTCATGAGGATCTGTTTTCCTCTTCTGGCAAACGTAAAGGAAAAGCTCATGGTTTATTTTAGATGTTTTTTTCTGGTGCTAGGGATCCGACCCAGGGCCTTAAAAGCACTGCACCACTAAGCTACATCTCCAGCCCCTACTGTAGATTTTTTTTTTTTTTTCAGAAAAGACCATTAGGAAAGAAGTTTATTAAATTCAGCATTTCACATCAGAGCATATATTCTATGCATATCATTCTTTCCCCTATGTTGGACACTAACAAACGACAGTTTCCTTTATTGTTTTGATTTTTATTTGTTCTTTTTAGTTATACATGACAGTAGAATGTATTTTGACATATCATACATACATGGGGTATAACTTCCCATTCTTGTGGTTGTACATGATGTAGAGTTACACTGGTCATATATTCATATATGAACATAGGAAAGTTATGTCCGATTCATTCTACTGTCTCTCCCCGCTACAGAATTTTTAAGGGAAAAATTATAACTATTCATGACTTTTGCAGTCTTGGATGGATTTTTTATTGACTGTAGAAATTTCAAGCATTCACAAAAGTAGAAAAAAAAAACAAAATAAAATCATGAATCCTCATGTACCCATCACCCAGCTTAAACAATTATCATTTTGTGGCTGGACTTCTTTCCACTCCATCCCATCTCTACCTCTAGTGAATTATTTTCAAGGAAATCCTAAACATTTAATTTCTTGTTTAAATACTTCAATATTAGAGGTAGTCTCTTTATTTTTCCTTTTTTTTTTTTTTTTTTTGTTTAACTGGGGATGGAACAGCACTCTACTTCTGACCTATAGCCCCAGCCCAAGTATTTTTCTTTATAACCCCACCAGCATTTTCACACCAAAAGAACTAAAAATAATTCCTCAACATCCTGTCTACTCAGTGTTCAGATTTTCTCAATTTCTTCATTAATATCATATATTCATATAAAGGTCCAGAAATTATATTTTCTTGAAATATCTCCTTATCTCTTTATTTATTAGAGCTTTACAGTTATACATAGTAGTTGGGAGTTCTCTTTTAACTTAAACAATTCTCCCTTTTTTTGTTTTCCTACCATTTACTTGTTGCAGAAACCAATTTTTCTTGCAGAACTTCTCACATTCCGAATTGCCAAGTTACATGCAATTGGTATCATTGAACCAATCTTCCATTTTTCCTTTAAAACTAGTAGTTAACAACTGATGTTCTTCTAGCTCAGTGGCAGAGTACATGCTTAGCATGCCCAAGGACCTGGGTTTAATCCACAGTGCTAAAAATAAAGAATTAAATAAAAAGTTAAAAAAAATAAAACTAGTTGTTATTCCTAGGGCAGAGGTCAGCAAACTTTCTGTAAAGGACCTGATGGTAAATGCTTAAGGCTGGCCTCAGCCCTAGGGAAAAAAATGAGCATGACTGTGCCAATCAGACTTTATTTACAAAACCAGGCCACCCCTAATCTAGACACTTGAATATATTCAGCCATAATCTTTGGCAAGAATACTTTGTAGATGGTGCTGTACTTGCTTTCCATTGCTTCACTTCAGGAACCATGATGTCTGGGTGTCCCTTTCTTTGTGATGTTATGATAAATCAATAGCAGTGTTACAGTGATTAGATAAAAGAATGTTGTTGGTGAAAATAATAAGCTGAATTATTTGGGGATGAAGGGTCTGTATCTGTAACTTCTATGGTTCTGCAGAAATAATTGTGTGTGGTGAAAAAAATATGTACACACAGACATTACAGACAAATGTGATGAAATGTGAACAGTTAATCTAGGAGAAGGGCATGTGGATATTTATTGTGGATAAATAAGACATTCTCTGCAGAGGTGGTTCACACAGTGCCTATACTGTACATTATCCTCATTTGTCACTTTTCAAGTAAACGCCTGTCTATATTAAAAAAAAAGTAACAATAATGCTTTAGCTGGGCACAGTGGCACTCACCAATAATCCCAGCTACTCAAGAGACTGAGGAAGGAGAATCACGTGTTTAAGGCCAGATTGGGCAACTAAGTGAGGAAAAAAAAAGCCTGTGTGTGTAGCATGTTCTATGGATCTGAGCTCAGAATTTCAGGGAAATTTCCAATTTAAGAGTTTTCATTCTTTTATTAGTGTTTTCACTTTAAAACATTTTTGTGTGTTCAGTGCTAGAGATCAAACTCAGGGCCTCATACATGCTAGGTAAGCACTCTACCACTGAGCTACATCCCCAAACCCTCCTAAATACTTTCAAGTGGTGTTGCGTCTAAGTCAGTTTACTGATGGGGAGGAGAGACAGTTGATGGCTGTGGTTTCTAATTAAAAAATTCAATGTAATTAGTTCAAATTGAAATGGTTAAGAAAATTAGGCAGTTGATTTCTTAAAAATTTAGGCATATAAAATAATACTTACAGAAGTGGTTGCTTTTCTTTGGAGACAGTGGATGGGCAATTGTTGTGTACCATGTGCTCACAGTTCTGGTCTTACATGACTTATTTTGTTACATATTAATACATAATTTATGACTCTGAAAACCCTATGTGAAAGCTTAATAGAATGTTGTAACATGCACCATTTCATTTTGCTTCAGGATCGTCCAGCAATGCAACTTTACCAGCCAGGAGCCCGAAGCCGAAATCGACTTTGTCCCCCTGATGACACCACCAAGTCTGCAGATTCAACCACACAAAGAAAGGAGGAAAGTGGTATTAGCCATAGAAAAGAAGGAGGAGAGGAGTGATAAGTTCAAATGGTCATAGGTGTCCTGACTGTCTAGGCAGCCAAAGAGCACGTATTAAGCAATCCAGAAGTGCCTTCAGGGCAAAGGAATAGAGAGAAAGAAAGGGGGTCGCTGTGCTGGTGGGATACACTGCAGAGGAGTATGTTTTGCGTCAAAGCAGGAATCTGATTGCAGGCTCAGAAATGGAAGTACAATTTCATTGTTTTTTGCAATTTCTACAAATTAATTTTAAAGTGTCAGAAAAAGATGGTGGTAGATATACCTTGTAATTTACAGGTGGGAAATGTTAAGTGAGGTCTTGATTTAATATGGCATGAGAAAAAGAGAGAGAGAGAGAAAGAGAGAGAGAGAGCCTGCTCTAAAATCAAAAGGTGTTATTAATCCTGGATTGAATTTTCTTCATTTGAGTGGAGCAGAGTCACTTTGAAGTCTTGTTCAGATCTACTTATATTGCATTGTTGGTGGTAACTATTGACTTTGTGTAGTATAAAAGCAAAAAGCACGTAATTGTAGTACAAGTACAGTGAAGAACAAATTTTTGCTAATGCAAAAAAACTTTTTTTGATGCAAAAATTTTAAACAGTCATGTTATATCTATATCCTATGTCCTAAAATTTTAGGATTATTTTTAAGCTTTTGTTTGCTTACATGATTAGCATCAATATTTTTAAACATCTCATTTTGCCTTTAGCATTTTTTCTATTAATAGGTATAACATAGTCCATGTTTGATTCTTGACGATACAGTCTTTTTTTTATCTTAGGTCTCATGGTCTGAGTACATACCCTCTCCAGGAAGGAAATAACACCAATATCTGTTCCTGTTAAATAGTGGCTTTTAGTCCTGGCTTGTTTTGTAGTGCTCTCAATAAATATCAATAGCACTCAATATAAAGCTGAGTGTGTTCATTTATATATTTTTGTGGTAGTGGGGATCAAACCTAGGGCCTCATGCTAAAAGCACACTTTCTGCCATTGAGCTGCATCCCCAGGCCCAAGCTAAGTGTGTTTATTAACTTTTACTAAATAGCTGTTGGTTTTGAGAAATTAAACTTTTTTTTTGGGGGGGTGCTGGGGATCGAACCCAGGGCCTTGTGCTTACAAGGTAAGCACTCTACCGACTGAGCTATCTCCCCAGCCCCAAGAAATTAAACTTTTGATACTGAATTAACTTCTTGAAAATTTTGAAAGGGGATGAAATGATATTAGTTTCTGCCTTCATTAGTTCCCCCAAGAGGCAGATCAAGTCATGGTTCACTGATCTTGTTCCATAAGAACCAAAATGTTTGGACAACATTCTTGTACTTCTGCTTGATTTTCTTCCAGTCAGCTCTTCCTAATGTGGCTTAAATTGGCCTTTACTTAAGTCACTATTGTACATTTCTTCAGGTTTTAGAAACCAGTCCCAAGAAGCAGATAGAGCAGATGAAACTTGAGGACATTATGCTAAGTGAAATAAGCCAGTCACAAAAATAAAATAAATATGATTCCACTTATATGAAATACTTAGTGAAAGATCATAAAGTGGTTTTCAGGAGGTGGGCAAAGTGGGAATGGGGAGTTATTGTTTAACATGTAGCATTTCAGTTTTATAAGATGAGAAACTTATGGAGATACATGGTGGCAATGGTTATACAACATTATGAAAGTATTCAAAATCACTGAACTGTACTTTAAAATGGTTAAAGGGGCCAGGTGCAATGGTACATGCCTATAATCCCAGCAACTTGGGAGGCTGAGGCTGGAAGACTGCAAATTCTAGGCTAGCCTCAGCAATTTAGCGAGGTCCTAAGCAACTTATCAAGACCCTTTCTCAAAAATTAAAAAAAAAAAAAGCTGGATGTGGCTCAGTGGTTAAGTGCTCCTGAGTTAAATCCACAGTACCAAAAATAAAATAAAATGGTTAAAGGGTAAATTTTTATATTATGTGTGGCTTTGCTTGTTTTTGTGGTACATAGAATTGAATCCAGGGGCACTTTACCATTAAGATAAATATACCCCCAGCCCTTTTTTTTTCTTTTTGGTACCAGGGATTGAATCCAGGGGCACTTAACCACTGAGCCACATCCCCAGCCCTTTTTTATATTTTATTTTATTTAGAGACAGGGTTTCACTGAGTTGCTTAGGATCTCTCTAATTTGCTGAGGCTGGCTTTGAACTTGAGATCCTCCTGCCTCGGCCTCCTGAGTTGCTGAGATTACAAGTGTGTGCCATCATACCTGACTACCCCCAGCCCTTTTATCTTTCATTTTGAGACAAGATCTCATAAGTTGACAAGGCTGGCTTCCAACTTGCAATCCTCCTGCCTCAGCCTCCTGAGTCTTTGGGACTACAGGTGTGTACCACCACACCCCATTATGTGTATTTTACCACAATAAAAAACAATTAGAAAAAATTAAAAGAAATTTTAAAAAAATAGCCCACAGAGGAGCCATTAAAATGATAATGAAGGGGCTGGGGTTGTAGCTCAGTGGCAGAGTGCTTACCTGGCATATGTGAAGCACTGGGTTCGATTCTCTGCACCACATAAAAATAAATAAAGGTCCATTGACAACTAAAAAATATTTTAAAAAAATGATAACAAAATAGTCCTCAACTAGGACAAAGTACTAAAATAAGGGAAGAGAAAATTTCAAGGAGAATGGCTGATGGTGTCCTATGCCAGAGAGAGATTTAAGGGAAGACAAAAAATGTGAAGTGTGAACTGGATTTAGCACTATTGAAGGCATTAGTGAACTGGTAAGAGAAAGCATGTTAGGGTAAGGGGGTGAATGGCAGGGGGAAGTGAAGATGGGGACAGTTGTATAAATGGGTCTTGGAGTTCAGAGAGAGATTTGGACTGGAGATATATCTGGGAGTTCCATGTATTTTTAGTTGTTCATTGACACCATGGGTGTGGATTCAGTCACTTAGGGGGAAAAAGTGAAGTAAGAACTGAAGCAGGGGTTGTAGCTCAGTGGTAGAGCACTTGCCTAGCATGTGTGAGGCACTGGGTTCCATCCTCTGCACCACATAAAAATAAAAGTCGATGAACAACTGAGTATATATATACATATATATACACATGCATATACATATATATATAAAACTGAAGCAGACATAGGGCTCAGTCTTGGAGAAATCTATTGCTGCTATACTAGCAAGGAAATGTACCTACAAAGACAGAGGAGTAGCCAGAGAGAGGAGAAAAACCAGAATACTCTGACCTACTTAATCCAAAAGAATATTTCAAGTAGTGAAGTGTAGTCAGTGGTCAAAAGCTTGCCTAGCATCTGTGAGTTTCTGAGTTTAATCCCCAGCACTGCAAAAAAAGAAACAAAAGTAGCAGCCACCAGGATTGGATGTTAGTGAAAGGTAAAATATAATGTCTGAAAAGGGCCACAGGATTCAGTGACTTACAAGTCATTAATGGTCTGGAATTACGGATAATGGAAGCCATTGGGTTGAGAATTAAAAAGCATGTATCGTTACAGAAGTCTGACCATGAAATCAAATGGAGATAAGTAAGTAAATAATGCTGATGAAGGCTCATTTTAAGTATGAGAAATACTAAATTATGTTTAAAGGCCAAAGGAAAGCTCTAAGAGGATGAATGTGGAGAGCAGAAGAGAAGTGATACCCAGTAGTGTAGGTTTCATGAAAAGGCAGGTGAAAATGGAAGCCAGAGCAGAGGTCAGAGGAGTTGGCCTTAGGAGAAAAGGTGCTCCTGAACCATCAGTCATGATTTGGCACTTCTTGCCTCCTTAACAGCTGGGTAAACTCAAGGCAGTTTTCCTATCAGCACCTCCCTCTTTTCTGTTTGCCTTGCCAGTCCAGCTCTGGGTAAACCACACTTCCCCACCCTACCCCTTTAAATTTCTTCTTTATTCATTTAGCAAACATTTACTAATCACTGACTATGTGCCAGGCCCTGAGGGTCAAGGACTCAAAAAAGCCCTTGTCTTTAAGGAACTCATGGTCCACTGGTACCAAGAGACAAATAATCAGAGTACAATGCACAATGTGAAAAGGGCTGTAGAGAGACAGGAAGGTGTAGGAGCCTTCTGCCTCTGAGATGCCAAGAGCTGCTGGAGAAAATCCCTAAACCAGATCAACTGGTGAAACCACAGGAGGGACCTGGAGTGGTGATGCACACCTGTAATCCCAGCTACTGGGAAGGAAGGCTGAGGATCCCAAGTTCAAGGTCAGCCTCAGCAACTCAGCAAGACCCTGACTTAACGGGGTGTGGTGGCGCATGCCTGTAAACCCAGTGCCTCGGGAGGCTGAGGCGGGAGGATCTCAAATTCAAAGCCAGCCTTAGCAACTTAGCGAGACCTTGTCTCAAAATAAAAAATAAGGATTGGGGATGTGGTCCGGTAGTTAAGTGCCCTGGGTTCAATCCCTGGTACAAAGACAAAAACAAAAACCCTGTCTCAAAAAATGAAAAGGACTGGGATGTAGCTCAGTGGTAGAGCAGCCCTAGGTTCAATCCACAGTGCTGCAAACAAACCAACCACAGGAGGGCCCTCCCTTTTGCTAAGCAAATTTTTAATACCTCTTGAATTAACATCCTTTTTCACAATGCCACTTTTTCTTTCTCTAGTTTGCTTCCTTGCTCTCCCTTTTTGTGTTGGGAGAGCAGGATGAGGACCACTTCCTCATTATAATTTCATATTCTTTCTTTTTTGGGGGATGGGGGTCTCCATATGCTACCCAGGTTAGTCTCGAGCTCCTGAACGCAGCTGATTCTCCTGGCGCAGCCTCCCTAGTAGCTGGGACTACAGGGATGCATCACTATGCCCAAACTATAATTTCATATACTTAATAAAATTTATAGGTAGCTGGGAGTTGAGCTCAAGGGTAGTGTGCTTGCCTAAGACCCTGGGTTCCATCCTCAGCACCACATACAAATAAATAAAATAAAGGTGTTGTGTTCATCTACAATGAAAACTATTTTTAAAAAAGACTAATTTAGCTTGATAAAATTAAGGTCTACCATTCTATGGATGATTCACAGGTGTTATTTTTAGTGCAGCCTTTTGTTGGTATATAGAACTCTGAACGTATTTTTATGGTTTTCTTTTTTCTCTTTTTTTGAGGGGGGGCATTCTGGGGATTGAACTCAGAGGTGCTTTACCACTGAGCTATCCCCAGCCCCTCCCTCCTTTTTAAAAATGTTTACACAGGATCTCTCTAAGTTGCCGAGGCTGGCCTCAGCTGCCTGAGCTGCTGGGATTGCAGGTATGCACCACCATGCCAAGTCTGTCTTCCTTCTTTCCTTCCTTCCTTTCATTTTTTTTTCTTTTCTTATTCCTCCCTCTCTCCCTCCCTCCCTTCCTTCTTTCCTTCAATTGAACCCACGAACGCTCTACTACTGAGCTATACCCCCAGCCCTTTTTAAATTTTGAGACAGGGTCTTGCTAGGTTATACAGGCTGGCCTGGAACTCGCAATCTCCCTGCCTCTGACCCTCACCCCTCAAGTCACTGGGATTATAGGCATGGTCCTCTGTGCCTGGCCCTAGAATTTTCTTTACTGTCTCTGGGCTGTTCTTTACACCACAAAAATTTATTATACTACGTATGATTATTAGAGAAGGCAAGGTAACAAAGATAGGCCTACGCTTGATGAATTCTTAGAAAGTATATGTTGACAGGTACAAACACAGGATTAACCTTAGAAATCTCACAGAACTCATTCACCAAATATTTATTAAGCTCCTACTACAGAAACATGGGTAAATACATAACTGGTTCATTACAACTTTAGTACATAACATGTATTTCCAGACTTTAAGGCTACCCTCTGGATTTCCAGCCATGAGCACTATGGTCTCAGATCTAGCTGCCCATGGAACATCTACACCCAATGATCCATAGGTATTTTGGGTTGCAAACTGATCTCCTGCTGAATCTCCCTCCCATTACTCAGAGGAACAGAGACTGAACCCAGGGGCACTGTACCACTGAGCTGGATCCCCATCCCTTTTTATTTTGAGTCAGGGTCTAAGTTGCTGAGGCTACCCTTAAACTTGAGATCCTTCTGCCTCAACCTCCCAAGGTGCTAGGACTACAGGTCTGGCTCTCAGAGGACATTAACCACCTATCCATCCAGCACCAACAGTCATATTTGATTCCATCCTCATCCCCTATAGTCAGTCATACTGTTAGCACAATTTAGCCCCCTCCTCTCCATCCTCCCACTGCCCTGGGACAGGCTGCCATCTTTCTTTTATTCACTCACTATTTTTTAAACACACCATGTGCCATTCATCTTCTAGACTTTGAAATTACATCAATGAACAAAATTCCTACTTGGATGTAACTTACATTCAAGTAGAGAGAGAAAATAAAAGAAGCAAAATGCATATTGTTAGAGAGTGACAGGTGCATAGGAGAAAAAAATAAGTCACACGGGAATATGATGTTCATAGGTGGGGGCTGAAAGGCTTCCATGAGGAGGTGGCATTTGAGGAAAGACTTGAGAAAAATGAGGGAACCATCCCTGTGCCTGTCTGGGGAAAAGCATTGCAAAGAACAAAGCACATGGAAAGGCCCTGGCATAAAAGTATGACCGGCAAGCCAGGCACAGTAGTGCACACCTGCGATCCCAGCAGCTCAGGAGGCTGAGGCAGGAGGATTGTGAGTTCAAAGCCAGCCTCAGCAACTTAGTGAAGCCCTAAGCAACTCAGTGGCAACCTGTCTAAATAAAATATAAAAAGTGCTGGGGATGTGACTCTCACTAAACACCCTTGAGTTCAGTCCCCAATACGAAAAAACAACAACAAAAAAAAGTCTGAAGCAGCAGTCTGAAAGGGGAAAAAAAACAAGCAAGTATGGTGTCCTGGAAGCCAAGTGAAGTCAACTAAGACAAATATTGACATATCAGAGGTCACCCATTATATGATTCCCTTTATATAAAATGTTCAAAATAGGAAAATCCAGAGATAGAAAGATTAGTGCTTACCTAGGGTTGGAGAAGAAGAATGGAAAATAATTGCTAATGGGTATGAATATCTTTTTGGATGACAAAAATGTTCTAGAAGTAGCTGCTTACAGTGACACATATTAGTAATCCCAAGGACTCAGGAGACTGAGGCAGGAGGATCACAAGTTGGAGGTCAACCTCAGAAATTTAATGAGCCCTTAGCAATTTAGTGAGACGCTGTCTCAAAATGAAAAAAGTAAAAAGGGTTGGAATGTAGCTCAGTTGTAGAGCTGCCCTGGGTTCAATCCCCATTATCACCCCTGAAAGAAATTGTTTTGGAAGTGGAGATGGTTGTACAATATTTGGAATATACTAAAACCCACTAAAGAGTATTTTTGGAAATGATTTGATGGTATGTGAATTATATCTCAATTTTTAAAAAGAATAGGAAGCCAGCATGTATGATTTTGTCAAAATGAACCCACCTACTGTGTATAACTATAATGCTTTAATTAAAAAAAGGAATAGGAAGGCAGATACGCTGATGCACACCTGAACTCCCAGCTATTTGGGAGGCTGGGGCAAGAGAATCAGGAGTTCCATGCCAGCCTGGGCAACACAGCAAGACCTTATCTCTTAAAAAAAAAACAAGAACAGGAGGAGAGAATTGGAAACAGTGAGTACAGACGAATCTTTCCCAGGGTTCTGTTTAAAAGGGAAGGACAGAAAGCAGCAATCACTAGAAAGGATGTGGGGGTAAAGAGCAGTTTTCTTTTTGAAGATGGGGAGAAATGAAAACATTTGTAAGTTGATGGGAACAGTCAAATGAAAAGCAAGGTCAGAAAGGGAAGAGTTGTCGGAGCTGGATTGTGAAATAGGCAAGGGTTTGGACCAGGGGCTCAAACAAGCAGGTAGGTCGGCTATAGTATAAACACTTACCTGTAGTAACAGGAGGACAGCAGAGTACAGATGCTCCTCAACTTACAAAGGATAAAGCCATCCTAAGTTGCATATATCATAAGTTGAAAATGCATTTAATACACCTAACATACTACATGAGTTCATTTTTTTATTACCATCATGAAATACCCAAGGCAGGCTACTTTATAAAGAAAAGAAGTTTATTTGAGCTCATGTTTCTGGAGATGCAATGTCTAGGGGCCTCATCCAGCAATGGCCTTCTTCCTGACAAAGTCCCAGGGAGATGCAGAGTATCACATGCAAGAGACAGGAAGCATGCACACATGTGTATCTGTCTCTCTTCCTCTTCTTTAAAGTTAGCAGGATTCAATCATGGGGGCTCCACCCTGAGGACCCTATCTAACCGTAATCACTTTCCAAAGGCTGCCTCTACATGAAATAGTCAAATTTAAGTTTCCACTCCTACGTGAATTGAGGGAGGAACCACATATAAACCATAGCACCTACAGAACATCAAAGCTTAGCCTAGCCTACCTTAAATGTTCTTAGCACAATGACAGTAACCTATGGTTGAGCAAAACCATCAAACACAAAGTCTCTTATAAAGTGTTGAATATTTGCTGGGTGCCAAGGGTACACGCCTGTAATCCCAGCCACTCAGGAGGCTGAGGCAGGAGGATGGCAAGTTCAAGGCCAGCCTCAGCAATTTAATGAGACCCTGTCTCAAAATAAAAATTAAAAAGGGCTGGGGATGTAGCTCAGTGGTAAAGTGCCCCTGGGTTAAATCTCCAGTAGGAAAAAAAAAAAAAAAAAAAAGATCGTATGGTTGACAGAGTGCTACAGATCACTGCCAAGGCCCAGCATCAGAAGAGAGGGCATCATACCACGTATTCATGTCCAAGAAAAAGATCAAAGTTCAAAATTTGAAGTATGGCTTCTACTAAATGTATTTCACTTTCACTTTATCATAAAGTCAAAAATCATGAGTCAATTGAGGCATAGTGGCACACATCTGTAGTCCCAACTACTTTTGGCAAGAGAATCACAAGTTGAGGCCAACCTGGGGAATCTAGTGATCCTATCTCAAAATAAGATGAGTACAATGGAGCACGCCTGTAATCCCAGTAACTAGGGAGTCTGAGGCAGGAAGATCACAAGTTCAAGATCAGCTTGGGCAATGTAGTGAGACTCTGTCTCAAAATAAAAAATTAAAAGGGCTGGGGATGGAGCTCAGTGGTAGAGCACTTAACTAGCATGCACAAGGCCCTGGGTTTAATCCCCAGTACCACAGGAAATTAAAAGAAAAAAGAAAAAAATCCTACCATCTAACAAGATTCACAGATGAAAATGAAGTGTTGTTCTAGAGTCACTGGATTAAAGTGAGCTGGGAGTGGAATTCTATGGTAGAGTGTGTACTGAGCGTGCATGAGGCCGTGGGTTCAATTCCCAGCACTGCAAAATTATACAGCACTTTAAAAGTCACAAGAAATATAGGATAGTGGGACAGCATTAAGGGCCCATTTTAAGTTATCATCATGAACTTGAAGCAAGGGCCAGTAGGTATCTTACAGCCTCATTCAGCTGCCAGGAGTGCAAGTCGTTCAGTAGATGGAGAATTGGACTTACCGGGTTTATGGATTCGCCAAGTGAGCACAACAGGAAAGGGCAAGGTAAGTGGATAGTTGAGTAAAGAGGGAAGACGTGGAAGGGCAGTAGAGAGGAAAGGGAAAAGGTAGAAGGGATTGGTGGTCTAAAAAACAGATGGATGGTTCCAGTGAGGTGGAAATAGGTTAGTGTTGGGGCACTAGAGAAGTGAGTTAAAAGGCTGAGATAGGAGTCTGTGGTAATGGGATAACATCAAGGTCAAAGGTTTGGCAAAGGAGTAAGTGGCTGGTATGTGTTTGATGAGCTCACTGGATGGAGCTGAAGTTCTGAAAGTAACTGCATGCATAATGATATCACCAAGGATTGTTATAATAGTTTTTGAGAGAGAGACAGCCAGAAACAAAATCTGCAAGGAAGGAGAACAAAGAGCATCAGGGTATTGGAGCTGTTGCTACCTGGATCTCCTTGTTTCCCTCTGGTCCCCACCCCCATGTGCTCTCTGTACTGCTGCCCAAAGGATCTTTCTAGAAAGCTTAAATAGCTGCCACTTCACCTTTAAAATTTTCAATGGCTCCCAACCCTGAGAGGTAATTTTGAAAATATACCCTGAGGAGCTCTCTTGGCTGGGCAGAAGTGTTTCTGGAATTAAGAAATGCCCAGACCAGGGGCTGGGGATGTAGTTCAGTGATAGAGCACTTGCCAAGCATGGAAGGTGCTGGGTTCCATCCCCAGCACACACACACAGAAATCCAGGCCAAACCATGAGGATGTAAACCAGCTGGGCTCGCTGGCACACACCTGTAATCTCAGCTACTCAAGAGGCTGGGGCAGGAGGATTACAAGTTGAAAGCTCAGCAACTTAGGTCCTGTCTCAAAAAATAAAAAGGGCTGGCATGCAGCTCAGTGTAGTGCTTGAATAGCATGCACAAGGCCTTAGATTCAACAAAACTCCAGGACTATAAAACAAACAAATGAACAAAAGACAACAAAGAAAAAAAGATGTAAACTACCCTGTAGAACCCGTTCTTCAATTTTTTCTGTTTTATGTATTTGCACTCTTCCTTCATTCACCAAATACGAAGCACCTACTATGTGGGAGGCACTGTTCTAGGCTCAGGGAGGGAATGCACTGGTGAACAAAACTCACAGTCCATGTTCAGGTGAAACTTAAGGAGTCAGATTTAAGCTTCAGCTTCAAATTGAAGCCTCAGCTTCCCAAGCCTGAGTAACTGAATAAGTGAGACCTTATCTCAAAAAATAGAAAGGGCTGGAGATGTAGCTGAATTGTAGAGTGACCCTGAGTTCAGTCCCATTAACACACTCACATAGGCACACACAGACACACACAGAAGAAGAAAAGAAAAATTACATGATGACACAGAAATTGGCCTTTGGCAAGTCAAGGATAGGGATCTTAAGAGAAACCAAACCTCCCAAAACCTCGATCTTGGATTTCTAACCTGTAGATGGATGAGAAAATAAGTCTATTGTGTAAGCTGCTCAGTCTGTGGTATAGAAATCCCCTCTTATCTATGGGGATACATTCTAAGACCCCCAGGGAGACCTGAAATTGCAGTTAGTACCAAACCCTATATATACTAATTTTTTCCCTAAACATATATACCTTATTACCTGCTATGGCAGTATTTTGCAGTTTGAGATGTGATAGCAAAATTAGCATGAATTTCTTTTTCCTTCACAGTTTCATGGATAGATTTCTTTTTTTTTTTTTTTCTTTTTCTTTTTATTTATTTATTTTTTTGGTGGTTGGGTAACAGGGATTGAACTCAGGGGCACTTGACTACTGAGCCACATCCCCAGCCCTATTTTGTATTTTATTTAGAGACAGGGTCTCACTGAGTTGCTTAGTGCCTCACTGTTGCTGAGGCTGGCTTTGAACTCATGAGCCTCCTGCCTCAGCCTCTCAAGCCACTGGAATTACAGGCATGCACCACCATGCCCAGAAGATGCCTTCTTCTTGTAGATCTTACCAACTTCAGGATACATGGTTTAAAAAATTTCCTAAGTAAAAAACTTTCACTTTTTCACTTATGGGAAGCAGTTTACAGCTTTTTGTCATATCTAAATTGCCAACATCACTGCTCTTGTAGTAAAATAAAGGTTACTCAGACAGGTACTATTCTACCACAGGGGTTGATCTGATAACCCAGAAGGCTACTGATTACTGGGCAGGTAGAATATATAGTGTAGATGCATTAGACAAAGGGATAATAATGCCCATCTCCCACTAAGAATAATACACAATTTAAAACTTACGAATTGTTTATTTCTGAAATTTTCCACTTAATATTTTCTAGGCAAACTTTTTGTTGTTTTTGGAATTCTGGGGATTGCACATGCTAGCAAGTGTTCTACTGCTGAGCTACATCCCCAGCCCTCCACTTTATGTTTTCTGACCATGGTTGACTGAAACCACAAGAATGCAAAACCATGGATGAGGGAGGAGTCCTGTTATTTTGTTATGGCAACCTGAGCAAACTAATACTGGTGGGGTCAGGTCATGCAGAGGTGGGGAGGACGTTCCAGCTAGAGGTAACAGCTGATAGAAAGTACAGGGGTTGCTGGCCATGGTGGCACATGCCTGTAAGCCCAGTGGCTTGGGAGACTGAGGCAGGAGGACTACAAGTTCAAAGCCAGCCTTAGCAATTTAGCAAGGCTCTAAGCAACTCAGCAAGACCCTATCTCAAAATAAAAAAAAAAAAGGGCTGCAGGTGTGGCTCAGGGATTAAGCACCCCTGTGTTCAATCCCTGGTACAAAAACAAAACAAAACAAAACAAAACAGGGATTTCCAGGTTTCCAGTCACACAGTCATTCTATCTGGGGGAAGTCCTGAAGGAAGAAGAGGGCACAGAGAAATAATCTGAGGGAGGGCTATCCAGGAACAAGGAAGTATACTTGAAAAGATAGACTGAGAACAGGTATGCAGGGCATCCCTGGAGTCTGAGGTTTATATTTTGGGGGGGTCAAAAATTTATACACTTCTTTAGCATATTTTTGGGGGTGCTGGGGATTGAACTACTCAGGGGCACTTTACTACTGAGCTATATATTCCCAGTACTTTTTTCTTTTTTCTTGGTGGTGCTAGGGACTGAACCCACTCATGCATGCTAGGCAAGTACTCTACCACAGAGTACTCTACCACATCCCTAGCTCCGGTACTTTTTATTTTTTATTTTGAGGCTGAGTCTTGCTAAGTTGCTGAAACTGGCCTCAAGCTTAGGATCCTCTTGCCTCAGCCTCCTGCCTTAGCTTCCCAAGCTGCTAGAATAACAGGTGTGGGCCACAGAGTCTGGCTAAATTTTCCTTTATTGGAACACAGGAACTCAGGTTTGGAGCTTCAGCTCCTCACTCTCCTATGACATATATTAAGCAAGCACTCTCCCTGACTGAGTCATATCCCCAGCCCTTAGAGGTAATACATTTGGGTGTCATCAACCAAGAGAATATTTAAAGCTATGATATTAGATGAGATCACCGAACGACTGAGCATATGTAGAAAAGGGATGAGATCAAAAACAATCTCAGGGATCTCCAATGTTAAAAGATTAGTGAGTTCAGGAAGAATCAGCAAGAGAGACTGAGAAGGGGTGGCATGCAAAGATAGGAGGAAACCAGGAAGAAGTGGCTGTATAAGAATTAAAAGGATTAGCTGGGTACAGTGGTTGAGAGTCCCCAGGTTCAATATCTGCACCTGGGGCAGGAGGGGGTTATTTAGAGGGATGATTTAGAATGACTTATATAAGCACTTAGCACAGAATCATTCACACCCTAAACCCTCAATAAGTGATAGCTATGATGAAGACAATGATAACCAAGGAAAGGCTTATCTGTTGTTCTTTAGGGTCATCAAAAAGAAAATGTTGGCTCCCCCCCCCCTTTTTTTTTTGGTGGTATTGGGGATTGAACTCAGGGACACTCAACCACTGAGCCACATCCCCAGCCCTAATTTGTATTTTATTTAGAGACAGGATCTTATTGAGTTGCTTAGCAAGAGCCTTGCTCTTGCTGAGGCTGGCTCTGAACTATTGATCGTCTTGCCTCAGCCTCCGGAGTTGCTGAAATACAGGCGTATGCCACCGCACCCAGTCCCAGCCCTTTTTATTTCTTATTTTTGAGACAGGGTCTTGCTAAGTTGCCAGCCTTCCTGCCTTAGCTTCCAGAGTAGCTGGGATGTGCCATCATGCTTGGTCTGACAGGCTTATTTATTTATTTATTTATTTGGTACTGGGGATTGAACCCAGGGGTGCTTAAACACTGAGCCACATCCCCAGCCCTTTTTTATGTTTTATTTAGAGACAGCGTCTCATTGAGTTGCTTAGGGCCTCGTGTTTGCTGAGGCTGGCTTTAAACTCATGATGCTCCTGCCTCAGCCTCTGGAGCCGCTGGGATTACAAGCATGCACCACTATGCTGGGCTCTGACAGGCTCTTAAAAAGTAAAATCCAGGTAAAGAAGCCTGAGGTCTCGCTTCAATTAAAAATAAAATTATCTAGATGAGGGGGCTGGAAGGTGTAGTTCAGTGGTAAAGCACTTGTCTAGCTAGCATGCAAGAAACCCTGGGTCTGATAGACAGTACTACAAAAAAAATTATATGGATTAGGATCTGAACTTTATTTTAGGTACCAGGGATTTAACCCAGGAGCACTTAACCACTGAGCCACATCCCCAGTCCTTTTTATATTTTTATTTAGAGACCAGGCCTCACTACATTGCTGAGGTGGGTTTTGAACTCCCGATCCTCCCAAATAACTGGAATTACAGGCATGTGCTAATAGGATCTGAAATTTAAAACTGGATGGGGTCAATGTACTAAAACTCTGTTAAAATAGTAATTATTGTTAGGCCTCAAGATTTCTATGTCTTCTGTATTCTTCCCTCTCTAGATCTTGAGCTCCAGTATCCTGTCACCCAGGGGAAAAATCTGGGACCAAATCCTGTTAATTTTATGTCATAACCATCTCTCGATTTTATTTCTTCTTACCAAATCTCATGGAGACTATCTTACTTTAAGCCACCATCACTTCTTTTCCAGACTATTTCCATGGCCTCCTACCTAGTTTGTTCAACCATCTGTCACTATAATCCAGTCCAGGTATCTGTAACCATTTATTTTTGTGTTGTGGAACCCTTTGACAGTTTGATGAAACCTATGGACTGATTTTCAGATTTTATTGTTGTTGTTCTTTGTTTTGCAGTACCAGGGATGGAATCCAGGGCTTCGCACATGCTTAGGCAAGTGCTCTACCACTGAACTACACCTGAAGCCCTTTTAAAAACTTTATTTAGAGACAGGGTCTGGCTAAATTGCCCAGGCTGGCCTCCAACTTGTGATCCTCTTGCCTCAGCTCCTAAACAGCTACATGCATGCACCATTATGCCCAGGTTCGGAATTTCTTTTAATGTATAAAGCAAAGTATGTAAGATTACAAAGAAAACCATTACAGTGCAATATAGTTGTCAAGAGTATTTTTAAAGAAATATGTGCTGTAACAGGCTTTTAAAAAGTTCTATTTGTAGATCTAATAGCTATGCATTTTTAGAGTATGTAAACAATATTCCGAGATATCTACATTAACTGTAATGTACTATGAAACCATCTGTGATTTATATAGGTGACCAAGTCACAGGCACAAGTAACACCACTGTGGTCTGTTGCCTACATTCATAAATAAAGTGTTGAAATCAGTTTGGTGAAAATAGTTGTATTTTTCCCCATCCAAATTCATGGACTCTGAACTCTATAAAAAGTACTCTTGTGGACCCAAGACCAAAATCTCTTGCCTTTATTCATTGGTGCAAAAATGCTTGAGGCTCATGTACAACCAGAAGAATGAGAAGTTACACTCCATTTATGTATGAAGTGTCAAAACGCATTCTACTGTCACGTATAACTAATTAGAACAAATAAAAACAAATGTTTGAGGTGAATGCAAAGATACACAAAGGTTTTGTGGAGGTTTTCTAGTTGTTGCTCTGGCGGTGCTGGGAATGGAACCAGGGCCTCGAGTGTGCTAGGAACGTGGTCGACCACTAACATACACCCTCAGCACGAGGTTTCTGTTTATAAATGGGGAAAAGAAAAAATGAAAACAAGAAACACTAGCATCCCAAATGCATGCCATTAATTGCTGTACATCCTGGCAAAGTTGGACTACAAAATCAGTCTTGGCTTTCTGGCAGCCAAGGAAAAGGTTCCGTCCCTAAAGTTCTCGGCTTCAGACCTTGATTGGCAACCTCTAACCTAGTCTAAAACCCCAAGGCCGTCCCTAGGCTTCCAGGCCTCAAGAAGTCCAGCCCCCGAACCAGCTCGAAATGACTACTCTCTGACCAGGAAAGGGCCGGGCAGCTCCCACCCGCCCATTCCGTCGGAGCGCTCTAGCCACGCCCCTCCACTAGTGGCGCGCTTCTAGTCCAGGGCCGAAGTCGCCGGCGCACTGAGGTGACGGCCGCCTCCCCCGCCCTCACTAAGGCTTGGTCCCGCCCACTCTGTCCCCCAGCTTTTAATTTGGCACTTAGACTGTCTGCCTCACCCACGAAATGGGGTGCACCTAGCACACCGACGGACTCCTGGGGAACCCACTTACGGAAGTGAAGCCAAGCGAATTCCACTTCTCACCAACAAGCGTAGGTTCCCAGGGCCCCAAGGACGCCGGGTACTGGGGCAGGGAGGTGCTAGACGCGGGCTGGCGCGCAGCGTCACTGCCTAAGCTCCACCTCTGAGTGGCGCCTTCTAAGCGCGTTCTTCCGCCCTCTTCCCCCTCTTCTCCTTTTTTCTGCCATTGTGGTGCGTGCGCTGTATTCTGTTCCTCGCCATGGTAAGTCCATCAGCCGCCATCGGCTCGGAGATGGCTTCCCGAAACACAAAGCCGCCAAGGGCTGGCTGGGGCCGCGCAAAGTATCGCGGGGCAGGAGCATTTTAAAGGCATTTTCAAGGCAAGGTCCAGCTGGGCCGCCGCTCTAACCCACAGGCCTAGCTGGAGCTTTCGGGGAGGGGCGGCTGCGCCGGCGCGGCAGATTCCAGGGCGCGCTCTGGTTGTCTGGCCGCCTTCGGCGAGCGCAAGGATTTTTGCTTGCCTTTTGGAGCAAGCTGTAAATTCTAGGGCCGAAATCGAGGTGCCTCCCGCCTGAACTTGGGCCAACTGCAGGCTGCCTGTAGTGTGCACGATGTGCTCGGCATTGGGAGGGGAACTTGGCACCCGGAGTGCCCCACATTACGAGATTGCGGGACTCTTTAGTCATTTGTTCAGACACGTAAGCGTCGCCCCCGCAAAATTGCCTAGAACGGGGGTATTGTGTGAATCCGTGTGATTTGGGGGTTCTTAGTAAATGCCGACAGCGCACCAGTCACTGCCTTGTGACACAGACTACTGATGATGGTGGTTTCTAGGTGTGGAGGGGATCGAGATTGATGTTTTCTAATTTGTTGATAGAGTCTACAACTGCTGGGAGAGAGGTGTAGTTGTGTGATGCCTTTATGATGGCCCCTGTAACGCAAGGGTGTGGGTCCAAGTTGGCTAGGCTAAGGATCTGCAATTTTGCCCGAATGTCCTGAAGTGTGTGTGGGGGGGTGGACTTAGATGACCTCAGCCCTTCAAGAAAGCCAAAAGATGCGATGGGAAACTGTGAAAGTCATCCTTGAGACTGTGACAATGTAAAAAGAGGTAGGATTTCCAGGTTGGGCATACCTGTAATCCCAACGACCCAGGAGACTGAGGCAAGGCATGTTGCCTTGGCAACATGGTGAGACCCTGTCTCAAATTTAAAGGGGCGGGAAGGACTGGGGATTTGGCTCAATGGTACAGCGCCCCTGAGTTCGATTCCCAGTGCCAAAAGAAGTGGGATTAATACAAAATGGTGAGTGGGTTCGAATGTATTGGATTTCAGGGACTTTGCATAAATCTTACCTTCACAATGACACTCAAAAGTAGGTTTCCCCAGTTTTACAAAGTAGGGCCACTGAGGCTCATCGACTTACAAGTGATAAGTTGTTCTGGTTAACCTAAAGCTCTGATCGGTCCATGAAGCCAAGTTTCCCAGCTCTAGCCAGTTCCCAATTTGGTTGCCTGAGTCCTCTGGTGACAGCAGGGTGGACTGGAAAAATCATCCTGACTGTGGATGTCTCATTTTGCTTATCTACATTTGAACATAGCTTATATTTATGGAAGCTGTGGTGTCTACTTTTAGAGAACTCATGAGGATTAAAGGGCTATATGATTTGGCATTGAGGTGATTTTTTAAAAAATTATTCTTGTATATCTACTGAAATGTTTGTTAGATGAGGAAGTTCACAACTTTGAATCATCTGGGGTAGGCTCTAGTATCACTGTCTAAATTGTTTGCATTTCCTTGCAGTCTTCTCACAAGACTTTCAGAATCAAGCGATTTTTGGCCAAGAAACAAAAGCAAAATCGTCCCATTCCCCAGTGGATTCGAATGAAAACTGGTAATAAAATCAGGTAAGACCACACACACTATCCCTTTTTTTTGTTTCAGATTACTTTTAGGACATAAACATGCAGTTGAAAGTTACATGCAATCTAATCTGCCCTCTACCAACATTCTGAAACTCCTTTTTTGTTGTTTTTAGTAGCTTCCTCAGTGTCTGCACCCAGCGCACAGCCAGGGCAGACACATGCACATATATGGTAGTTATAGATGGACAGCATGCCTTTATTTTATTTATTTTTATGTGGTGCTAGGGATCGAACCCAGTGCCTCACACCAAACGCTCTGCCACTGAGATATGTGTAGTCTCAGTCCCCCCAAATCTGTTTTTGAAGTGGTCATCTTTTATACAGATTGGAACACTGCCCTCTACTGCAGAAGTAGTTGAATTGATGAATTTGGAAGAAAGACATCACTAGAATTGCTACCAAGTACCTCTAAGGTCAACTAGGCCTAAAATTCTGGTTTCATATATGCTTTCTTCAGCCTGCTTCTCATACCAGGTGGGCTTTGAGACAAATATTGAAGTGAGGAAAAGCAAGCATCAGAAATGAGTGAAATTTGCCCCAAGATCCCATAGCCTGTGATAGTCCCAGAGTGTTAAAACAACATTCAGAATTTGTTTAAAATGAAGTACTAGGTTTGCTGGCTCTTCCAGGTAACAGCCCAGAAGACCACAAACAGGAGGTGAAGTGTTAAAGCTGACATTATAGGGTGAGCTTAGCAAGTGGGTCCCTCTCAAAAGAGAAGACATGGCCCAGAACTGCAAGGTCACAAAGCTTAGTGTAAACTCTGTTGAGTTGTATGGCAAATCTGAGTCCTTGGGCGAAGTGGTTTGTTTAGCAGTTCAGCCCTTCTTGAAGCTTGCTGGATTTCTCTTGAGGACATAGGCAGTGGGCATGGTGGAGCACTCCTGTAATCCCAGTGACTTGGCAAGCTGAGCTAGGAGGCTTGCAAGTTCAAGGCCAGACTTTTCAACCTAGTGAGACTGTCTTAAGATAAAAGGAATGGGGATGCAGCTCAGTGATGAAGCAACCCTGAGTTCAATTCTGGTGCAGAAAAAAAAGAGAACATTGCAGACATCAATACTAAGGCCCTTTTAAAATATATCTACATGAACATGAGTTTTTCCATGTTCCCATCAACTGATGAGATCTGTCTTTTGGGTTGAGGAATGAGCAAAATGTATATAAAATGAGTGCCTAGTTCAATAGATAATCCTGACTCTCTGGTCTTGCACAATTGGGAAGACATTTGCTATCTTCCAACTTTTGTTTATTTGTGTGTATGTGGTGCTTGCTAAGTGCTTTACCATTGAGCCACAAGCTCCAGCCTCTCTTTCAGCTTTTAAAATGTATTGAAAGCAGGTTGCAATTACAGTGCTTCATTTTGTGGAAGTACTGCCATTATCCTGCTGAAAGAAAAGCTATGTTGATCATTTTTGATTTTGCCTTTCTGAGGGTAAAATCGTGACAGATTGACATGGACAATTCAGAGATTGCTTTAGCTCTGGAAAGCACTATTCCTATGGGGTAGTAATCTGTTGTAAAGATGGTGTAGGAGTTTTTGTGTGTGTGTGATACATTAAGAGGGGGTTAAAGATATATTTGCATCTACCCTGAGTCTGTTGAATCAAAAGTGGGTGTGGGTGCTCAGGGAGGGGAGGGGAAGAAAGAGCTTCCTTTCTACCTCAGTCCCAGTTAAGAACCTAGTCTGGAATCTTGAAAGGTTAAAATTTGTTTTGATCAAGTTCTTAAACACATGTAGCAAGGAACCCCTGAATTTTGTCATATGTAAGAGGCCAAGTTTGTCGTGAATGTGAATAGCTAAATTGTGGTCAGACTGCCCTTGTAACTTTCAGTTTCCTTCTGTGTAGGTACAATTCCAAGAGGAGACATTGGAGGAGAACCAAGCTGGGTCTATAAGGAATTACATGAAATGGCACACATATTTATGCTGTATCAAGACTGTGGTTGATCACCTTGTCATGTCTGCATTATCAGGACATTTGGGAAGAATTAACTGGGAATATGAGCTTTGTTACAAAGGTGCTGTAGTACTGATTTTGTTTGGTTCGGTAATAAATATGTGAAACATTTGAACTGCTGTTTTGGTTTGTAAAGTATTGAATTTCCACTCCCTCTCCAGACCTAAAAACACTACTTTCTGCAACGACAGAATTTGTCTTTAGCCACCAAGTATTGAGTTGTTCTTAGTGTAAAGGACAGAATTTAAAATTTTTAATTTAATTGTAATTAAATAGATCCCTGTGGCTAGTGGCTCCTAAACCTTCTGCTATGGGTGGTACACATACATCATCACAGACCTGAGGGTGAAACAAGGGATTGGCAGGATCTGGGCATGAATCTACAACACGTTTTACTTTTTTATAAGATGCTTTCACTATTGCCCTGACTAGTCACAAACTCCTAGACTGAAGCAATCTTAACCTCACTCTCCCAAGTAGTGAAACAATCCATGTGTGCCCTCTGTTTTTGTATTTTTTGTGATACCAGGGATTGAACCCAGGGGCACTTAAACCACTAAGCCATATCCCCAGTCCTTTTTTGTAATTAGAGAATGGGTCTCACTGAGTTGCTTAGGGCCTTGCTAAGTTGCTGAGGCTGGCTTTGAACTTGATCCTCCTGCCTCAGCCTCCCAAGCTGCTGGGATTACAGGCATGTGCCACCATGCCTGGCATGTCATAACTATAAACACAACCATGTGTGTTCATTTACATTTTCATCTGTTTTTACTTTGATGCAGAGACTGGCTTACCTGAAAGCCTAAAATATTACTACTTGACTCTTAAACAAAAAGATTGCCAATCCCAGATCCTAGATTCAAGAGTTCAATTTGGCTTGAAAGATCAAGGTTAATTGTTGGCCATGTAGCACATTGTTAGTGGCATGGCCTAGCACAATAGCTGCAGCTGAGTTAATAAGCACAATCTTACTGGCATTGTTGAGCTTTTTACCAGGTTAGCGTACTGCTGTATTACCCTTGACTCGCAAGTTTCCAGGGAATTGATGTTTAACACCTAACCAAGAACCACTAGCATATGTCTTTAGCAAGTTATTGGGCACCTGTGTGTTAGCCACCCTTCTGGGTACATGGGACTGATAGACAAATTGTGTGGTATATTAGAATATAAGAGCCAGTAGACCAGTGTACAATCCCTTGCAGACCTCTTCTGTGAAAAAGATGGGAAGGGACAGTTCCCCAATTGTCTGGAATCGGGACAAAACTGCTACATGCAGTGAGGGAAAGGAGACTTGGATTTGTAACTCCCTACCAGTTTGTTGGGGGAAGCATATTTGCTGGCAGGACCTGGCTGACAAGGCAAATGGAGGGAAGTAGAAATTGCTGTTTATGGGGCACAGTGAGTGGTGGGGGTTGTACAGCAAAGAAGACCCTTTCTACAATCATACTAGGAGGTTCAGTTGACTAATCTGTAAGAACCACAGCTTTCCTGAGGTTGGAAGAGTGAGCTACAGGATACCAAGTGACCTAGGAACCTAGGAACTTCAAACAAATCTTTGGAACCTATCTCCTTCATGAGCCCCCTACTTCGAATATTTTCTCTTAGTGCATCAGTGTTGCCTTTTTATTCAAAGATAGCTGCCACAGTAAACAGCAGTTGGTATTCAAGGCCAAAACAGAGGGACTTGATAGGGATTAACCAAAAGTCACATGATTGGAACTTTGAACCATTTGATGTTACTAGAAATTCAGCCTCCCCATTCAGTATATGTTGGAACATCCTAACAGCCCAGGGAGGTTAGGTGAGAAAGCCAGAGTCACAGCTGGGTGTGGTGGCACCCACTTATCCCAGAGACTCAGGAGGCTGAGGCAGGAGGATCATGAATTCAAAGCCAGCCTCAGCAACTTAGTGAGACCCTGTCTCTAAATAAAAAAGAAAAAGGGCTGGGGATGTGGTTCAGTGGTTAAGGCCCCTGGGTTCAATCCCAAAAAAAGGAATGGGGGATGAGCAGGATGAAAGTTTTAGTGCCAATTCCTTCCCCAGTGTACATGCTATATGCTAGTGAAGGCTCAGGGACCCAAGATGATAGGGAGAGGAGTATCATTGGGAGACTGGAGAATTCAGGCAGAGCTGGCCTGGAATTGAGCCAATGTCTGCTGCTAGACGATGCCAATTCCTTTCCCATTCCATGATTTTAGTAGAGTAAATCTTGAGGCCTTGCAAAAGAGGGGGACATGAGAAAAGACTGGGCATTGGGGTTGTGGGTATAGCTCGGTGGTAGAGTGCAAGAAAGCATATGTGAAATCCTAAATTGAATCCCCAGTACCAAAAATAAGAAAATGTTGGCTCTGCAGTCAAGTCTAGGGTTGAATCCCACTTCCATCCCTGAACCAGATGTGGGTTCTCTGAGACAGCAGAATCATATCTGACCTCCTCAGGTTGATAAGCATTGATCGATAATGTCTATAAAGGATCAATTCTGTCAGATACTCCCCCATTTTGCAAATGCGGTGACAGAACTCTGATTCTTGCCAATCACAACTAACCATTTTGAGTGCTTTAATGTGCTAGGTAGTTGCTATTAGCAGGAATGGGAACCAGATTGAATAGGGAGTATATTGTATAAATTCTTGAAAAGAACAGCGTGGAATATTAACCATTTACACTACTTCCCTGATGATGTCCTGCTGAGTGTTGATGCAATGAAGTCAAGTTCCTAAGTAGGCAAAGCCTCAGTGGGGGTTTGGGAAGCCAGAGGCAAGTGTGACCTGCAAAGATGTCACAATCGAGAGCATACACATGCGTGTGCACCTGTGTATACCCTGTAGGTGTGTCTGAGAGAGAGGGAAAATAGCAAACCCTCATCCAGAAAAACTAAATGGTTTCTTTGCCTCAGCTTCTGGAATAGGTTGTATTTCAGGCGTGCAACACCACACCTGACCTCTAGGGGACATTTGATAATGTCTGGAGACAGTTTTTAGGTTACAACTAAGGAAAGGGGAGGTACCACTGGCATCTAGTGGGTAGTGGCCAGGGATGCTTCTAAACTTTCTACAATACACTGGACAGTCTCCACAACAGTTTCCAGCCCAAAGTATCAACAGTGCCATGGTTGAGAACCCCTGGTTCAGTAACACTGCAGCCAGCCAGAGTGAGTTTGTGAGATAAAAATCTACTCCCCCTACCTCTACTTGCTTCATATCACTTGAGAAATATGTCCTTAAAATGATCCAAAAGGGCCAGATGCAGTGACGCATGCCTGTACTCCTAGTGACTTGGGAGGCTGAGGCAGGAAGATCAAAAGTTCAAGATCAGCCTCAGCAATTTAGTGAGACCCTGTCTCAAAATAAAAGGTAAAAAAGCTGGGAATGTAGCTCAGAGGTAAAGTGCCCCTGGGTTCAATCCCCAGATCCAAAATAATCCAAAATGGGCACAGTGTAGGGCCTACCCCCTCTCTACTCACTGAGCTGGATTCAACTGCATAAGTCTCTTCCCTCAAAGCACCACATGTGAGCCAGGCACGGTGGTGCACACCTGTAATCCCAGTGACTCTGGAGACTGAGGCATGAGGATCGCAGGTTCAAAGCCAGCCTCAGCAATTTAACAAGATGCTGTCTCTAGATAAAATAGAAAAAAGGCCTGGGGATGTGGTTCAGTGGTTAAGCGCACCTGGGCTCAATCCCTAGTACTGAAAAAGCACATGCTATTTCCTCGACCAGGAATGTTCTCTCTCTGCACTTGGTTAACTCTTGTTCATCTTTCAGATCTCAACATACTTTTTACCTCCACAGGGAGACCTTCCCAGACTTTCCCTGTCTTCTCCCAATCCAATTAGGTCCTTCCACTTAGTAGCTCTCCCTGCCTCCCCATGGTACTAGGAATTGAATCTAGGGGTGCTCTACCACTGAGCTACATCCCCAGTTCTTTTTATTTTGAGACAGTCTCACTAAATTGTTGAGGCTGACCTCAAACTTGCAATCCTCCTGCCTCAGCTTCCCAAGTTGTTAGGATTACAGGCAGTGCTCCCACTCTGCTTAGAGTCCCTTAAATCACCCTTGCGGTGTGCTTCACAGTTGTGACTGGAAACTTTTTTGGGGGGGTAGGGGGACCAGGGATTGAACTCAGAGGCACTCAACCATGGAGTCACATCCCCAGCCCTATTTTGTATTTTATTTAGAGACAGGGTCTCACTGAGTTGCTTAGCACCTCTCCATTGCTGAGACTGGCTTTGAACTCACAGTCCTCCTGCCTCAGCCTCCGCTGGGATTATAGGCCTGTACCACGGTGCCCAGTGTGACTGGAAACTTCTGTGTGTGATTAATTAATTGACGTCTGCCTCTCTCACTAGATTGTAGGACTGACAGAGATAGACCAAAAGGATAGGTTTGGCTCACTGCTATTTGCTTTCACCTAATACAAAGGAAGTACTCAGTAAATCTGTTGAATGAGTAAATGAGTGTGTATGATTGAATGAATAGAGAGACAGATGGGCTTTCAAGTGAGCAATAGCATTATAAAATGAAGGCCTTAAAGCATGTATATAAAATGAGGGAAGGAGCATCAACATTTTTATTTTGAGACTAAGTCTCACTAACTTGCCCATGTTGACCTTGAACTTGTGATCTTCCTGCCTCCATCTCCCCAGAAACTAGGATGGCATGTGTGTACCACCATGTGTAGTTGGGGCCTTTATGAAGAGTGCTGCTGTGAACATTTTGTATTATCTTTTGTCCAGTATGTATTTCATTAAAAGTGACTTAGTTTTCATTTTTATACTTTTCAGGATGTACAGACATAAGGTAATGTGTTTTATGAGAAGAAAGTTAATTAAAATTTCTATAATGAGCATGTATTTATAATCAAAAAAATTCAAAGAACAGGAAAATTAACTTGCCATGAAAGAATGAGTCACTTGCATATATTGTCTTTTTAAATTATTTTTAAGCAAAAGAGAGTAATTTAACACAGTCCTTCAAAGGCATCTCATGGAACCCAAGGGCAGGGGATAGCCACGCTTCAAGAAAAAAGAGAACCAGGACTTTGAAAGACATTGAGAAGCTAAGAGACACTGGGGATGTAGAATATAGCTCAGCGGTAGAACACTTGCCTAGTATGTGCTAGGCCCTGGGTTCCATCCCCAGTCCTGAAAAACAAAAGTTATGAGAGAAGCTGGGTAGGCTGCTCTCCTCTGTAGGCCTCAGTTTCCTACTCAGCTTCTTTCTGCATGTCTATTGCACTCTTGTTCCTCTTAGCAGACCTGCTTCCTCCACTTCTCTGAACACAAGGCCAAACATTGCCTCCTCTCTGTCCTCAAGTCAGGTAACAATTAGAAATGGACTGAATTGCTGAATCCCAGCAGCCCAACAGCAAGATCATGAGGAGACCCATTGGTCCAACTTGGGTCATGATCCAGTCAAGAATCAACCAACTAGCTGGACATGGTGACCCTTGCCTGTAATCCCACTGGCTCAAGAGGCTGAGGAAGGAGGATCACAAGTTCAAAGTCAGCCTCAGCAACTTAGGGAGACCCTAGCAATTTAATGAGATGCTGTCTCTAAATAAAATATAAAAAGGGCTGGGGTTGTGGTTCAGTAGTTAAGTGCCCATAGGTGCAATCCCCAGTATCAAAAGACCAAAACAAAACAAAAATCAACCAACTAGCCAGGCACGGTGGTGCATTCCTCCAATCCCAGCAGCTCTGGAGGCTGAGACAGGAGGATCAGCAAGTTCAAGGCCAGCCTCAGCAATTTAGCAAGGCCCTAAGCAACACAGTGAGACCCTGTTTCCAAATAAAACATAAAAAGACTAAGGATGTAGTTCAATGGTAGAGTGGTCCTGGATTCAACCCATAGTACCACAATTTTTTAAAAATTTTGAGACAAAGTCTCACTAAATTTCCAACACTGGCCTTGAACTTGTGATCCTCCTGCCTCAGAATACAGAGTAGCTTGAGGGGCTGGGGAGATAGCTCAGTCAGCAGAGTGCTTGCCTTGTAAGCACAAGGCCCTGGGTTTGATCCCCAGCACTGCACGCCCCCCCAAAAAAAGAGTAGCTTGAATTACAGATGTGTGCCACCATGCCTACCTTTGATTTTCTGTGGGTATTTTCAGAGGCTTCCAAGGATAATGAGAAGTAGGAAAAATGCCTTATCAAATAAGGTATAAATCCTGAAATGAATTAGACAAGTTTATAAGCTGTGAGATTTGGAGAAGACATACCCCATCTTTGGTTTGGGAGAGTTGTTTTTGTTGTCCTTGTGGTGCTGGGGGTGGAACCCAGGGCTTCCCACATGCTAGGCAAGTGCTTTGTCACTGAGTTACATTCGCAGCCCCAAAATATAACCTTTTAACCAAAGAGCAAATTCTTGGTTTTGGGTTGCAGGCCAGTTAAAAGTCTAAGCTATAATCAAATGTTACCACTCTCTGGAGACTCGGGATGACTCCCACATTCTTATCTGGGACTACTACTTCCAGAGGAAGTCATTGTGACTGCTTTATGGATTATAGCCTGGCAGGCACCTGTCTTGAAGTGTTCTCTGAGATGCTTGCTTTTTTTTTTTTTTTTTTTTCTTGCAGTACTGGAGATTAAACCCATGGGCCCTCTACCATAGCTACATCCCCAGCCCTTTCTAAAAATCTCTGGGACAGGTGGGAGGCAGTAGCATATGCCTGTAATCCTAGCAACCCAACTCAGGAGGCTGAGACAGGAGGATCACAAGTTCAAGGCCAGCCTCAACAACTCAGTGAGACCCTTTCTCAAAATAAAAAAGGAGCTGAGTGCATTGGCACATGCCTGTAATCCTAGTGACTCGGGAAGCTGAGGCAGAAGGATCACAAGTTCAAGACCAATCTAAGTAATGTAGTGAGACCCTAAGCAACTTAGTGATACCCTGTCTCAAAATAAAAAGGGCTGGAGATGTGGTTCCATGATGAAGCCCCCGCCCCCCCGTGCTGATGAAATGGCTCGTCTTGTTGGGTGCTTGCCTTCTATGCACAGGGTCCCGGGTTCAAATCCCCAAGGCCACAGGTTCAAGAGAAGGAAAGTAAACAATTCTGAGGATGCCATGATGAAGCCCCCTGGGTTCAATCCCTAGTATTCCCCCCACCAAAATTTCTGGGACAGGATTAAGTTGCTTGTGATCCTCCTGCCTCAGCCTCTCAAGTAGCTGGAATTACAGGTGTGCAGTCATGGTACCTGGCTCTGAGATTGTTATTTTGATAAGTTCCAAACAGCACTGGATAGATACAACGTTTCTGATCGTGACTAATTTCAAATATTTAAAAAGGTAATACTTTGTGTGTGGATGGATGTGTGGTGCTGGGGACTGAACCCAGGGCCTTACCCATGCTAGGCAAGTGTTTTACCATTGAGCTACAGCCCCAGCAGGCTTTGTAGCATTCTTGCTTCCGCCCTGACCCTGTGTGAAACTGTATTCTTTCACTCTCTTTCTTTTTGCTTTTTTGAGACAGAGTCTTGCTTTGTTGCCCAGGCTGCCCTTGAACTCCTAGGTTAGCCTCCTGCCTTACCTCCTGAGTAGCTGGGATGGCAGGGACCACACCACCTCTCACAGCTAAACTGTGTTCTCTTGATCAATTTCAATACATCAGTTCTATAAATTTAAAAAGTATTCTAGGACTGGGGATGCAGCTCAGTAGTAGAGCTCTTGCCTAGCATAGGAGAGACTGTGGGTTTGATCCCTAGCATTCCCCCCCCAAAAAAAATCTAAAATGAATGTTCATTTAAAAATTAAAATAATAGTGAAATGGATTAAGTATGCATTGCTTTTGGCAGTACTGGCAATTGAACCCAGAGCTTCATCAATGCTAAATAATCACTCTGCCACTGAGCTACACCAGCAGCCTTTTGTTATTTTATTTTAATACATGGTCTCACTAAGTTGCTCAGGCTGGCCTCAAACTTGAGATCCTCCTGCCTCAGCCTCCTGAGTAGTTGGAAGTATGTCTTTTAAAGTGTTCTGCTCATGTCTGGGGGTGTAATTAGTAGTAGAGTCCTGGCTTAGCATATATGAGACCCTGGGTTGATCCCCAGCATGACAAAAAAAAGAAAGGAAAGAAGGAGGGAGCGGGAGGGGAGGAAGGGAAAGAGCAGAGAGGGAGGGAGGGAAGAAGGAAGGAAGAGTGGCATTCAGGGAAGCATTCTGATGGGAGAGGCAGTTCCTGGTGTATTTGCAAGTCACCAAAAGTTTTGAATTCCACTGATGATACCTTTGTAGTAAACACCTACTTAAAGGTATGTCCACATTAGATGGTTCCCCATAGATTCATAGAGAAAATGTTCTATTTATGGGATGTCCAATCTAGGTAAATCCCTTCATATGCAAAAAGCTAGAAGAAAGGACTTTGAAAGTTTTTACCATACAGGAATGATAAATATTTGAGGAAATAAATATATTGAACCTGATTTAAATACTCCATAATGTATACATACAGCATAACATCACATGGTACCCCATTTATATATATATTATGTATATATATTAAATATATATATGTATATATATTTATGTATCGGTTAAATAATAAATTTAGCCAAGTGCAGTGGTGCATGCGTGTAATCCCAGCAACTAGAAAGGCTGAGGCAGGAGGATTGAAAATTTGAGGCTAGCTTTAACAACTTACTGAGACCCTGTCCCAAAGTAAAAAACCAAAAGTACCAAGAATGTAGCTCAGTGGGAGAGTACTCCTGGGTTCAATCCTCAGTACTCTAATAATAATAATCATCATAAATTTAGTTTTTTTATATGTAAAAAGCCTTTCCTGTAGGTGCTTTTTACTGCATGGAGGAGCAACATGGAGAGTTTGCAAAGCTCTGGAGCTGGGCGGCCTGGGTTTACATCAAATGACTTTCACTTACTAGCTGGGTGGCTTTCAGGGAGTTACTTAATCTCCCTGAGCATATGTAAAATGGGACTAAAAATACTGTGCTAATATACTTGCTGTGACAATTGAGATGGTACATCAAAAGTGCCTGGCCTATTAAGCAATAGCACCAATTCATCTTTAAGTATTTCTGGTGTAAACCTATAATTGAAATTTTTCTTTTATTTTTTTCCCTTTTTCTCTCCGTGTGTGTGTGTGTGTGTGTGTGTGTGTGTGTTTTGCAGCGCTGAGGATTGAACCCAGGGCCTCATATATGCAAGGCAAGTGCTCTACCCACTGAGCTACATCCCCAAGTCCCCTACCTCCTTTTAAAAATATTTTTTGACACAATTAGGAAGGGAGAGGACAGTCTCATTTTAGACAGTTAACAGAGAACTCACACTGGTGTAGATAATAAGGCCCAAACTGAAAACGAAAGTAAATGGGTAAGAAATAAACTACTTATTAGACTCTCTAGTTTACTGAGGAAGTGGTAGTCTGGAGCCCAGGTCTATTCCTAGGAAACAGTAAAGGGTCCCGAGAAGATAAGGATGTTCAAGCTGAGTGATGTGGTGTGTGCCTGTAATCCCAGTGACTCAGGAGGCTGAGACAGGAGGATCGCTAATTCAGGCCAGTTTCAGCAATTTAGGGAGGCCATAAGTAACTTAACGAAGCCCTAAGCAACTTAGCTAGACCCTGTCTCAAAATAAAATATAAAAAGGGCTGGGGATGTGGCTCAGTGGTTAAGTGCCCTTGGGTTCAATCCCCAGTACTAAAACAAACAAATAAACCAACCCCACTGATGCCAAAACAGTCCTATGCCCCTAGTGTGAGGTGCATATTTATGTATTTTTTTTTTTGGGGTGCTGGGGATCGAACCCAGGGCCTTGTGCCTGCAAGGCAAGAACTCTACCGACGGAGCTATCTCCCCAGCCCCCATATTTATGTATTTTAATTCCCAAAGTGATATTCATATGTTTGCAATATGCATGCACATATATTTAGTATGTAATTTAATCTCTGAAAGGCAATGCTTTATATAAAACAAAAGCTTCCTGTTGTAAAAGAGCATTTCACTGGCATTTTGAAGAACACTAGAGACATTATATGTTCTTATTATCTACTTCTGTGTAACAAACTATCTCAAAACTTAGTGGCCAGAGCAAATATTTTGTTTCCATCATCAATTTGTAGGTAAAGAACTAGGGAAGACCTTGGCTGGGTGGTTTGTTTCTGATCCAGTGGGGCGGTATGGACTGGAGGACCCACTTTCAAGATGTCATCTTCATTTTTTCTGGTACCAGGGATTGAACCTGGGGCAATTAACCACTGAGCCACATCCCCAGCCCTTTTTTGTATTTTATTTAGAGACAGGGTCTCGCTGAGTTGCTTAGGGCCTTGCTAAGTTGCTGAGGCTGACTTTGAACTCACGATCCTCCTGCCTCAGCCTCTAAAGCTACTAGATTACAGGTGTGTGCCACCACGCCCAACTAAAGATGTCTTCTTCACTCACATGTTGGGTGCCTTGGTGCTTCTAGGCCTTTCAATCTCTGCCTGTGACATCTCGTCCTCCAGGGTTTCTCCATGTGCCTAGGGTGTCTTACAGCATGGTGATCTCAGGGTAGGTGACTGTTTACCTGGCAGCTGACTTGATTATTTCAAGAGGCAGGAACTGGAAGCTGTGAGTCTCTTAAGATTGAGGCCCTCAAACTAGCCCCAGGGCCAGCTTCCTGAGCACAGGAATGGTGCAGTTGCACTGGAGCTTTGTGTTTAGTTTGATACTGTTTTTGCCACATTGAAATTCTTTTTTTTTTTTTTCCTTAATGCTGTGGATAGAACCCATGGCTTTGAGCTTGCTGTGCAAATACTCTACCACTGAGTTACAGCCCCAGCCACCATCTTGAAAAATATATAGTTGAACCTAGGGGCACTTTACCACTAAGCTACAACCCCAGTACTTTTTATTTTTAATATTTAGACAACACTAAGTTGCTGAGGCTAGTCTCAAACTTGTGATCCTCCTGCCTTAGCCTCCAGAGTCACTGGGATTACAGATATGTACCACTGTACCCAGCTAAATTCTTAACAATATTTTTATTTATTTATTCAGGTACTGGGGATTGAACCCTGGGGTGAGCCACATCCCCAGCCCATGTATACTCAGTACCTCACACATGCTAGGCAAGCAGTGTACCACTGAGCTACAATCCCAGTCACCAAGCCCTTTTTTTTAAAAAATTTATTTTTATTGTAAACAAATGGGATACATGTTGTTTCTGTTTGTACATGGAGTAACAGCATACCATTTGTGTAATCATACATTTACACAGGGTAATGATGTTTGATTCATTCTGTTATTTTTTCCTCCCCCCCACCCCTCTTTTCCCTCTATATAGTCCCTCCTTCCTCCGTTCTTGCCCCGCTTCCACCCCCCCCATTATGTGTCATCATCTGCTTATCAGTGAGATCATCGCCTTTTGGATTTTTGAGATTGGCTTATCTCACTTAGCATGATATTCTCCAATTTCATCCATTTGCCTGCAAATGCCAAAATTTTATTATTCTTTATAGCTGAGTAATATTCCATTATATATATATATATACCACAGTTTCTTTATCCATTCATTAATTGAAGGATATCTAGGTTGGTTCTACAGTCTGGCTATTGTGAATTGAGCCGCTATGAACATTGATGTGGCTGTATCTCTGTAGTATGCTGATTTTAAGTCCTTTGGGTATAGGCCAAGGAGTGGGATAGCTGGGTCAAATGGAGGGTCCATTCCAAGTTTTCTAAGGAATCTCCACACTGCTTTCCAGAGTGGCTGCACTAATTTGCAGCCCCACCAGCAATGTATGAGTGTACCTTTTTCCCCACATCCTCTCCAACACCTATTGTTGCTTGTATTCTTGATAATCGCCATTCTAATTGGTCACCAAGCCCTTTTTATGTTTTATTTTTTGACAGGGTTATGCTAAATTGCTTAGTGCCTCACTGAATTGCTGCAGCTGGCTTTCCTCTTGAACTTGCGATCCTCTTGCCTTAGCCTTCCAAGCTGCTGGGATTACAGGCATGTACCACCACATCCAGCTTAACAATATTTTAAAGGAGTCCCACATTGTGAATTTTAGTCCCACAAATTATGTAGCTGGTCCTGTCCAGCCCAGATTATATCCTTTGGAGTATTTTATTGGTCTAACAGATGTCATGTCTCAATGGGAAGGGTATCAAAGGATTTGTGGTTAACTGTAATCCATTGCAACACTGAATAGATAAAGGGAAGGAGAACAGGAATCAAACAATCTGAACCGGGCTGAGGAGATAGCTCAGTTGGTAGAGTGCCTGCTTCGCAAGCACAAGGCCCTGGGTTCAATCCCCAACACTGCAAAAAAAAAAAAAAAAAAAAATCCAAACCACTGCCAGGTGTGGTGGCATACTCCTGTAATCCCAGTGTCTTGGGAGGCTGAAGCAGGATTGCAAGTTCAAAGCCAGCCTCAGCAATTTAGTGAGGCCCTGAGCAACTTAGTGAGACCCTGTCTCAAAATAAAAAACATTGGGGATGTGGCTCAGCAGTAAAACGCCCCTGAGTTCAATGCCTAGTACCAAAAAAAAAAAAAAGGTCTGAACCAAAATACAGCTACACACAGAAGAAATGGTCTATACTTCAGTAGAATGACCATCGTTCATAACAATTTGTAGATATTTTGTAAAGAACTACAAGAGGGCTGGGGATATGGCTCAGTTGGTAGAGCACTTGCCTCATAAGCACAAGGCCCTGGGTCCAATTCCCCAGCACTGCAAAAAAAAAAAAAAAAAAAAAAACAACTACAAGAGAATCCAGGTGTGGTGGTGTCCACTTTTAAGCCACTCAGGAGGCTGAACTAGGAGAATCATAAGTTCAAGGTCGGCCTGGACAACTTTGCAGGACCCTATTTCAAAGTAAAATTGCAAGGGGCTGGAGTTGTAGCTCAATGGTAGAGCATTTGCCTAGAACATGCAAGACCTAGGTCTGATCCCCAGTATTTAAAAAAAGAGATAAATGTTTAAGGAGAAGGAAAGCTGGGTGTGGTGGTGCATGCCTGTCATCCAGTGGCTTGGGAGGCTGAGGCAGGAGGATCATGAGTTCAAAGCCAGCCTCAGCAAAAGTGGGGCACTAAGCAACTCAGTGAGATCCTGTCGCTAAATAAAATACAAAATAAGCTGGGGATGTGGTTCAGTGGTTGAGTGGCCCTGAGTTCAATCACTGGTACCAAAAAAAAAAAAAAAAGGAGAGGGAAATGCTAATTATGCTGATTTTATTAGTACACATTTAATACATATTTCAAATTATCACACTCTACTCCATAACTATGTATGTACAATTATTTTGTGTTGGTTAAAAAAATAAAGAATGGGCTGGGGATGTAGGTCAGTGGTAAAATTCTTTTCTAGCATGTAAAAAGTCCTGGGTTCAGTCCCCAGTGACACACACACACACACACACACACACACACACACACACACAACAAAAAAAAAAAAAAAAAAAAAAAAAAATCTGAGGCTTAGTTCTAGTTTTACAGCTACAACTATCCTGACACTTAACAAATCATGTCAGCTTTTGGGACTCCAATTTTCGTCGGTTTGACATGAGGACATTTGGTTTGACCAAGCTCTAAAATCATGAACCCATGATGCCACATTGTAACTCAAAATGTACATCTAATATGGAGTTTCCATGGGACTCCCCAAAAGGAGAGGGGCATGGGAACAGAAAACAAATAAGCTACAAAAAAACAACTATTAGTTTAATCAGAAAGCCTGTGGATCTAAATTCAAGGTCAGCAGCCTCCAGTTCCCACTTGTTCCATGAACCCCAATCACAGATGATGAGGCAGACACACAATGCTGGGTGCTGGGCTGTAGCAGTGAGCCATGCTGACAGGCCCATGTTTGCACAGCTCACAGTCTACAAGGGGACACAAGGGAGTCCAGACAGTTCCAGCCCCTAGTGCTGAGTGTGATGCCAAGTAGGCCACTAGGTACTTGGGAACCTGTCCGAACATGGTAGAAGTTGCAGAAGAGCCCTGAAAGCTGCAGAAGAGTTAGATTTGGGGGGCAGGTCTGCAGAGTGGAGTGTGGAGTATTCTTGTCTTAAGCAAAAGAAACAGATTGTGAGAAGGCTCAGGCATGAGAAAACCTGGAAACTGGGGAACTGAAAGTCACTGTGTGGCATGATTCTAGAAAAGAGACATATTCAGTGGTGGGGGGCGGGGATGCCAAGAGGAAGTAGTGATCAGGGGTGAATCTGGACAGGCAAGCAGGGGCCAGGTCCCACGGAGCCTCCAAGTTTTGAGAGGGAGCTTGGATTCTACCTTGAGGCCAAGAAAAACATTAAAGAATTCAAACAGCCAGATGCTGTGGTGCAAGCCTATAATTCCAGGAGGATTGCAAGTTCAAGGCCAACCTCAGCAATTTAGCAAGGCCTAAGCAACTTAGCAAGACCCTGCCTCAAAACAGAAAATCAAGAGGGTTGGGATATGGCTCAGTGGTAAAATACCCCTGGGTTCAATCCCCAGTATATATTAAAATAAAATAAAATTAAGTAATAAGCAAGAAGTATGAAAGAAAAAATAAATCAAGGGTAGTATGAGGACTTCTGAGAACAGTCCAGGGAGAGGTTGGGATAGGCTTGAAGTAGAGACTCATTAGGGGCTGTAGTTTGTAGTTCAGATGCGAGGACATGCTGGTGACCAGAACTAAGGCAGAAGCAGTGGAAATGGAGTGAGATGGACAGATAAGAGAGATTTAGTAGGAACAACAAAATTTGTGTTTCTTCTTCTTTTTTTTTTTTTTTTTTTGTGGTACTGGGGATCGAACGGACGGCCTAGTACTTGCGAGTCAAGCACTCTACCAGCTGAGCTATCTCCCCAGCCCAACAAAATTTGTGATTGACTGTAGGGGAGAAGGCAGAGAGGTAGCAATAATGATACTCAGGTGTCTGGCTCATGCAACATTGCAGTTGGTAGTGTTATTTACTAACAGGGAAAGGCCATGAGAAGAATAAGGTATTTGAGGTCAGGGTGGGTGCATTGAGAGCTCAATCTTGGCCAGTACAGTGATGCACCCCTGTAATCCCATTGACTCGGGAGTCTGAGGCAGGAGGAGCACAAGTTCAAGGTCAGCATTGTCAATTAGTGAGATTCTGTCTCAAAATAAAAAATAAAAAAGGGCTACAGAAGAGTGGTAGAATGTCTCAGGGTTCAATCCCTGGTACCAAAGTTCAATTTGAGATTTATTAAGTTTGTGATGGCTGTAAGACATCCAGATATCCAACAGACAGTTGGGTATATGGATGTGCAAGTTGTCAAGAAAGAACTGGAAAAAAGTTAAAAAAGAAGAATGAATGCAAGGAAGGAAGGAAGGAAAGAAAAGAAAGAGAGAAAGGAAGGAAGGAAGGAAAGAAGGGAGGGAGGGAGGGAGGGAGGGAGGAAGAAAGAAATGAACGAACTGGAGGCTGAGCTTGGTGGTGTATGCCTACAATACCCGATGCTTGGGAGGCTGAGGCAGGAGGATGGCGAGTTCAAAGCCAGCCTCAGCAAAAGTGAGGCGCTAAGCAACTCAGTGAGACCCTGTCTCGAAATAAAATTTTAAAAAAGGGCTGGGGATGTGGCTCAGTGGTTAAGTGCCCCTGGATTCAATCCTCAGTACCAAGAGAAAAAGGAAAAGAAAAGAAAGTAAGAAAGAAAGAACTGTTTGTGGGGTTAGGGGAGGAGTTTTGTTTTTACTTGGAAAGTGTCAGCTTGTCTACATTGTTTATAATGTCATGAAGGACACAAAAGAGAAGAAAACAGGCAAAGAAGTCAATAGGCAATGGATAGAAGTCCTGAGGGGTGGGAAGCATGAGTCAAAGGATTGGACTAGGGATTTGTCTTGCAGAGGAGAGTTTAGCAGTTTGACAGTTTGGATTCAGACTGATTAAAAGTTGGTTCTACCACCTTCAAGCTATGAGACCTTGGGGCAAGTCACTCTTCCTGAGTCTCAGTTTTCTTAACTGGAAAACAGTGATATTATGAGTACCTACTTCATAAATTCAGTCTGATTCAATGCGATAATGCACATAATATGATTACCATTTTCCCTGGAGCATGGTAACCTTAATTGGTGACACATAAGTATATTATGTGCCAGGCAACATGGTAAGCAAATAATAACTCCTGTTGTTATTAAAACAGGAGTGCAGGAGGGAAAAGTGGATGCACATGCAAGTGAGTTCACAGGTTTGGGGACAGGAAGTTGAAGACACTCTTTTTTGGGGGATACTGAGAATTGAACCCAGGGGTACTGTACCACTGAGCTACATCCTCAGCCCTTTTTATTTATTTATTTTTAAATTTTGAGACAGAGTCTCGCTCAGTTGCTGTAGCTCACTAGTGATCCTCCTACCTCAGCCTCCTAAGTCAGTGACATTACAGGCTTGTGCCACCACACATGGCACTGAACACACTCTTTTTAAGTGGTTTCTATTTTTTTTGTGTGTGTGTGTGGTGTTGGGGATTGAACCCAGGGCCTTGTACATGCTAGGTAAGTGCTCTACCACTGAACTACAGCCTTGGCCCAGGTTTCTACATTTTTGATGAGAGAAGGTGAGTTGATCTGCTACAGGGCTATGTGATTTACCAGGAACAAGGACAGTCACTCCCAACACAGGGCAGCTTAGTGAGACCCTGTCTCAAAATAAAATTAAAAGGGTTTGGGATGTAACTCAATGGTACAGCACCCCTGGGTTCAATCACCAGTATAGGAGAGAGTGGGTGGAAGAGAAGAAAAAAAAGGAGGAAGAAAAAGGAAGGGAGAGGAATAGAAGAGAATAGAGGAGCCATTTGGGAAGTGATCAAGTCATAGGGCTCTGTGCTCATGAAAGGATTAATGACCTTATAATAGAGGCTTCAAAGAGTTGCTGGCCCCTTCCATCTCTTCCACCATGTGAAAACACAGGGAAGGCACCATAAATGAGGACTGGGTCCTCACCAGACGCCAACTAAGGCTGCTGGTGCCTTGATCTTGGACTTCTCAGTCTCCAGAACTGTGAGCAATAATACATTTCTGCTCTGTATAAAATTACCTGTTCTAATTTATTGTAGCAGCAGGGATGGTCCTCATGGAAGACCTGCCTAGAAGCAGTTACTCTGGGGTGATGAAGGCAGAAGCCAGAATGCAGAGAGTTGAGCGAACGAGAGGTAAGGAAATAAAGACAGTGAGGAGACCTCCCTTTGGAAAGACTTGGCTATGAAGGAGAAGGAGCGAGTCACACATTGGGCCAGAATGATGAGAGAGGTTTTTACCTGTTTGTCACCCAAAGTGAATGACACTGAGGATGAACTTGAGGATACAAGGGAAGGGACAATTGAATGAAGTAAACCATGGGAGGAGAGGAGATTGAAAACACGAGTTCAGTGTTTCTTTCTTTCCTTCCTTTCTCTCTCTCTCTCTGGGTTTGGACTCAGACTTGCTTTTCCATTGAGCTACATGCCCAGCCCTTTTTTTCATTTTGAGACAGGGTTTCACTAAGTTGCTGAGGCTGGCCTCGGATTTGTGATCCTTCTACTTCCACTTCCTGAGTCACGCACCTGTTTTTTTTTTTATTATTATTACTAATAAGCTGGGTCTCACTATGTTGCCCAGGATGGTCATAAGCTCTTGGGCTCACGATCCTCCTGCCTCAGCCTCCCAGATAGCTGGGGCTACAGTTGCAACCAACCCCATGAGTTAAATCTTGAAAGAGGACAGGCATGCTCCTTTGTTAAATTAAATGGGAAGGGGGAAGATAGGGAATATATGGTATGTTAGCTAGGGTTGGGGGCATTTCTGCTGTTAGAGTGAGAAGTTTAAGGGATTGTATGATTTTATCCTCATCAGAGAATTTCAGGATTAGCTCTGGCTCCAATTTATGACTTTACTAGAAACAAGATCTAACATATTTAGTGTTTTGGGGACATTTATTAAGTTGCTGCTTTTATTTCTGTGAGTGGAGAACAAGGTAAGTCAACTTATTACAATTATGTCTAAAGTAAGTCTATAATGGGGCATGGGGTGTAGCTCTCAGTGGTAGACTATGTACTGAGCATGCTCTGCGTTCCATCTCCAATGCCACAAAAAGTAAATAAAAGTCTATAGTTTATGAAGAACATCAGCAGAGGAACCAACATCTCCTTTGAGAAATAGCCATTCCTCCATCACTGATGGAAAAGAACTTGGAATAAATGTGAACCCATTTCAAAGGTGGGATAATGTAGGTCAACCACAAGATCCATCATTGGCTACCCTAGCAGAAAAAATAGCTTCACCACAAACACATGCTAAGTCCCTTTCAATTCCTTCAAACAGCTGTTATTTTCTATTCCCTGTGTGTCACTCAATGTGAACATATTCCACATAATACAATCTTGAATTCTCTTAACATTCTGCAAGGGAGATTGTATTGTTCTCATTTCATAGATTGAGGACACTACAACTTGGAGAAGTGAACACTTTACTCAAGGTCACTAATCAAGAGTCAGGATTTGAACCCAGGAGAGGGTACTTTGTATTCTACCAATGGTTTTAAATTTTGCTCCAGGGGCAACTGTGGTCTGTCTCTGTAAAATAGGGTAAGGACCAGGTGTGGTGCAAACACTGATAATCTCCCAGTGGCTCCCAGCAGCTTAGAAGCCTGAGGCAGGAATATTCCAAGTTCAAAGCCAGCCTCAGCAATTTAGTGAAGCCCTAAGCAACTTAGGGAGAACCTATTTCAAAAAAAAAAAGGGCTGGGGATGTGGCTCTGTGATGAAGCACCCCTGGGTTCAATCCCCAATACCAAAAAACAAAACCAAACAAGATAAAAGACTGATGCTGAAACAGTTGTAATGTCCCTAGTGTAAGTTGCATATTTACAAATTTTAATCCCCAAAGTGATATTCATGTACGTTTGCAATATGCACACACATGTATTTAGTATGGAATTAGGGAATCTCTGAATGGCAATGCTTTACACAAAGCAAAATCTTTGTGTTTTAAAAAGACAGCATTTCACTGTCTCAAAATAAAAAATAAAAAAGGAGCTGGGTGTGGTGGCGCACACCTGTAATCCCAGCAACTCAGGAAGATGAGGCAGGAAGATCACAAGTTTGAGACCAGCCTCAGCAACTTAGCAAGGCCCTTAGCAACTTTGTGAGACCCTGTCTCAAAATTAAAAAATGAAAATGGCAGGGGATGTGACTCAGTGGTAAAGGGCATCTGGGTTCAATTCCAAGAACCCTGCCCTTACAAAAATAGAGGTAGCAGGTGGGGAGAGGAGATCTCAATGAGCTTCAATCTGGGGAGCTCCACATTGTCAGTTTTACACATGGGGCTTCTAGGTAAGCTTCATTAGAGCACAGGTTTCAGAGGAAAGAGAAAGAAAAGCATAAAGGCACTGCCCTCCTATGGGTCTCAGACCAAAGTACGACTTTTCTTGAAGCAATGCTCCAGAAATACATGGCTCGTGATGCATTTGCACCGAGTGTTCTCCCCTAGCACATCCATCCTCCATGTGACTGCCAGTGACTTCCCAAAGCCTCACGGTACTCTTCTGCTTAGAAACTTCCATGACTGCCAGCCACCTTTTGGCTAAAACCTATTTTCCCCCTTTCAGCATAGCCTTCAAGACCCTTAGTGATCTGGACCCTATCCACTTTTCCAGTGTTGCCATCCACCACTCCCCAGATCCCATCCTCCTGCCAAACTGGCTCACTTACAACTCCTGGCTCTTGCTCCATCCACTGGCCAGCTCCCACTTGCCCCTGCCACTTCAGATCCGGCCTGACCTTCCCCTGCTTCCCTGCACTTCTGGTTGGTTCAGGCCCCTGCTTCAGTGCTCCCTCAGCATTCCCTTCCCCCAAACTTCGTGCTCATCGTCACAGTCCAGCTCTGTCTCCTTTTCGCGCTTGTCTGCCACTAGAATGTACTTTTGTATCATCTGCTTAACTCTGCTTCACTCCCCTGGAAAGACGTTTCTCAGGGAATTTGTTCTTTCTCTTGGGATAAGCATACCAGTCTTGCCTTGAAAAGCATACCAGAAATGCCAATGGCTTGATGTTAAGCACGGAGCGTTTTCAGCCTGGGAGTTTGTCCTCTGCAGCCAAACCTCAATTTTACATGGAGGAGGTAGGCTAGGCAATATCACATGGTGAGAAAAATCTGTGGGGAAGAATAGCTGACTACAGGAAAAAAGTATTGAAAGCCACTCTCAAATCTTCCAGCTGACTTGGTTTTCATTTTGGAAAGAGCCAGGCAGATGCTGGTCTCGGGTCCCCAAATCTACTAATAGTTAAGATGTTTAGCTTCAGACTTTTCCTATAAAGAGGAGATGGCTGTTATAAGTGTCCTTTGAATGCTCAACACACACCAATCTTCCTTCCAAACCAGGAGCCCAGAGACTCAGCCATGTGGCAGGAAGGCCCTGCCTGACAGCCTTCAGGGAGCCTAAACCACCTTGGCAGCTGTCAAGGGGGAGGTGGTCACAGGGGTGGAGGGGACTAATGCCAATGCCAAACGCCAGAATCTGGGAACTGCTCAGCATCCCCACTTCAACCATCAAAGAAAAGTTTATTTCAAAGAATAAAAAGGAAATGCTCTCTTACACTGTGTAAATATGTTTAAGGTGTAGTTTCCAGAGACATAGCGCAGGTTGAAAACAGCAATAGGAAGGGTCTGGATCATCCCATGGATGAGAAAAACCTAACAGGTTATCAAAGAAAGGCAAGGAAGTTTCCAGCATGGAGGGGGCAAACAGGCCCATCAGGAAGAGGTGGAAACCTGGGTCAGTGGGCTCAGCATGGTGTTTTTGGACTATTCTGTAATGGCTATTTCTCCTGATGTTCGAGGACTGGGCTGAGAGGGCAACAGTCCATTGTAAGGGTTCCCCAAGCCCCCAGAGACAGTGCTATTTTTAAAATTCACTGTTCTGTAAGGCAGCATGGATCTCTAGCCACCAACTGCTTTTCCCTCCTTTCAGGTCGAGTCATCTCTCTGGTGTTCTGTTTAATTCACGTTATTTCTGAATGGGAGCAATTTTCCAAACTACAACTTGTGTATTAAACTTGATTTTTTAAAAACACGGAGGAGGAAAGCCTTATCTTGGGGGAAAAAAGTGCCAGTGGGTGTGTCTCATTGGAGGACACAGGTCAAGTAAATTACATGACTCACCATGAAATATCAGAAATGCAAATTTGTAGACTTTTCCTTTTTACAAACCCTAGACCTCCTTACACGACAAGTCCACGAGGGTGAGACTTGCACGCCAGGCCAGACCTGAAGACAGCCTAGGACACAGGTGCACAGCTCTGGCCATCTGCTCTGAGAATGAGACCCAGAGCCTGCCCTTGGATCACTAGCTCGTGGCCGTGGGTTGACCTTGCAAACATATGCCACTCCCCCCTCTGTGGTTAATAAGGGGGTAAAAAAGTCACTCAAAGGACAGCTTTGTCTTATGAAAGGAAAAAATATTCCACTTTAATATGCTTAAAAAGTCATGCATGATACAAACAGGTACCGGTAAGGCCTGAGTAGTTTCAAGAGCAGGTGGCCAGGGACCGCCTCTACCCGCACAGCGAGATTCATTAGTGGCAGAGTTAAGCATACAGTTAGGAGTTCCCTCTGCGTCAGTGGTTTGCAGTCTTAACTCATTTTTCTAGTGAATGTTTCCTAATAAACTCAGCGCTTCCGCTTGCCGGGCAGCGGCTACTGGAAGGCTTAACTTTCCCTCTCCCAAACGTGACCACGCTCCCTGCTCCTAACTCATCCGGTAGCTTTGGGACTCCACGCCAGGCCGGCTTGGTCCTCGGCTCTCTCGGTCAGGGGTTGCCCTAGGCCCTGGGTGCCTCTGGCGGGTGGCTGCAGGAAACCTGGGACAGGTACCTGAGTTGGGCCCCGATGGGGTCTGCCCCTTGCAGGCCCACGCTGTGTCCAAGGCGCGTCTCCTTCAGTGGGACCCGGAACAACGAAGGATGGAGGCCTCCCCAAGCGTCGCGGCCCCTCCAAGCTCCGTCGCCCTCAACGATCTTGGAAGAAGGGGAACAGATGGCGGAAAAGGCCCTGGATTTGTGCCACCCGGCTGCCCGCAGCGTCCTTCTCTCTGGCTGGAGGAGCCGCTCGGGTTTTTGTCTCCATGGTTGTCCAGTTCGCTGCGCCCGGGGTCCGTCTCAGCGTCCACACAGCGCCGCCGCCGCCGCTGCCGCTGCTGTTGTTGTTGGCGTTGCTGCGCTCGCTGCCGCGTGCCGTCTCCCAATCCTCCGCACCCGACAGCTCTCGCAGCCTCCGGGGTGCGTCGGGCCGCAAGTAGTGGCAAGCCCGATGGCCGCTGTGGTCGCGGCGCGTGGGGTCAGCACCCAGGGCGCCTACCAGCACTTTGATGACCATGTCGTGGCCCTGCAGAGCCGCCAGGTGCAGAGGCGTCAGGCCGCCGCTGCCCGGGACGCTCACGTCGAGTGGCAGTCCCCGGCGCTGGGCGAAATCATGCACCAGAATGAGCTCCTCGTGGCGCCCGTGCTTGGCCAGCCAGTGCAGCACGGTGTAGCCCGTAATCGGGTCGCCTCGCAACAGCAGCCCGGGCTCAGCCTCCAGTAGCTCCTGAAGCACCTCGAAACGGCCCTCGGCGGCCGCCAGAATCCACGCGTGCTCCCGCGGTTCCAGGCACAGCCCGCTGCCGCTCGGCCCGCTTGGCCCTCCGGGCGCGCCAGGGCTCAGCTCCTCGGTGCGCTCTTCCGACAGCCACCCTGCGGGAGCCGCCCCCTGCAGCCCCAGCAGCTCCCGCAGCGCTCCCCGCCTGCGCCCAGAGCCCGCTCCGGAGAGCATCAGCGAGCTATGGAAGGGGGACTCCCGCGAGACGGCGACAGCGGCGTTGCCTCGGTACCTGCCCAGGCTGCTGAGGTCCACTCTCGAGGGGCGGGGCTGCGGGGCGCTCCGCAGGTTCAGCCCGGTTCGCGCGCGAGAGGTCCTGGGCACCGGGCCCACGACCCCTCGGGACTGGGCCATGGTCTTACTGTTGCTGCCGCGGCCGTTCCAGTGTCTAGCGTTCGTTGCCCTTCCCGGGCCCCACCGGGAGAGGAACTGGCGCCGGCGGTGGGGAAGGAAGCAGCTTGAGCAATTGGGCTCGGAGGGAGGGAGCAAAGGAGGAGAGGAGGAGGAGGAGGGAGGGAGGGAGGGAGCACGCTCGGGGAAGGCCCCCGCGTGGGCGGTGGGGGGCGCCGGGGGATGGGAGGTCCAGCCAGTCCCCAAGGCAACCCGGGCTTCAGCACCCCGGGTAACAGCCACCGCAGATCCCCCGGGGCACGGGCGGCCCCGCCCCAAACGGCCAGGTGAGCCCGGCAGCCCCGCCTCCCGCACTGCGCGGGCAGCGGAGGGCAGGCGCGTGGGCGGGGTGGGAGCCAGCCTGCGGCCCCTGCAGCCGGAGTTGTGAGCATCCCGGCAGCTGCTGGAGAAGAGACTCCAGGGCGCCTCCTCCCCGGCGGGCTGAGCTCGCGGCCCGCCGCCGTCTCCGGGAGCGCGGTCTTTGAGCTCCTGAATGCTTGCTCCCCACCCCCTTCCTTCGCCCTTCCCTCTTATCTCTCCAGGAATCTCCCTGAACTTTGTCCCTGAGCCGCCTTTGTCCTGCGCCTAGCATTCAGGGAAGCAGCCTGGCCGCCCCATGTGACTCGGGTTCGTCTGTCCTGCCTTTTATGTGACCTTGATCCTCTCCGCAGAAATGGGCGCTGCCTTGGGATTCCTGCGGAGACATCAGAGAAGACTTTCCAGGGAACTGACAAAGGGGTATTCCCCTGCCGCCCCGCAGCTTCCTGCTCCACTCTGCCTTCTTTCCCGCTGCTCCCTCATTAACTCCCAGAATGGCTTGGAGAAGCAGCTACAGGTGAATCGGAGTCCCAGGAACGCCCCACCCTCTTCAGAGAGGCATCCTGCTCTTTTCCGAGGAACTCAGGGATTTCGGCAAATTCAGAGCCTCGGACTTTTGAAAAAGAAGGATACTTAACACCCCTCTCCACTTACTAGGGAAACACTACCACGGAATTGTACCCCAACCCTGATCTTGCTCATAACACCAACCTCCTCTTTATTCTTCCTTTCCACCCCATAGAAGGCTCTTGAGCCAGGGAGGGGCACAGCCATGGTTAAGGTTGTGTTAGGAAGATGGTTCTGGGAAAGGCAAAGGCAAGAAACAAGGAGCCTTTTCCAGCAGCCTATACCAGATGGGGTGTTTCCCACCCAGGCAGCCCACTCCAACTGGGCCTAATAGTGGCACCAGTGATGGTTTCAGAGGCTTTCTTCCTTGATTCTCAAATATCTGGGCTCTAAATATCCTTCCTGACAGTTTATGCATTTGTAATCCATTTTTGAACACTGACCACGTGCCAAACACTGTGCTAGATGCTTTATATATGGTAACTCTTAATCCTCCTGATAACCTTAGAAACTAAATATCATTACTGTTCCCAGTTTGCAGAGGTGAGACCACTTGGTCAAGGTCACCCAGCAGGAAGTGGCAGAGCACGTCTGTGTGACGCGTGACGCAGTAGCCTTTGTTCTGGCACAGAGGAACTGGCATTCAAGCCAGGCTTATCAACTGCAAATCACCCATACAATCCCCAAAGTCCAGCCAAATGGACGAGTTTGCCCCAATTTGAGCATATCTTCCACTTGCCCTTCTCTACCAGGAACGTCCTCCCTCACAGCCTTGGGCTGTGAAGTTGTGTCTTTCAAGGTCAACCTGAGTGTCTACCTTCTTCAGGCAGTCTGTTTACCCTGGCCCAGAGTGATGTCCTGTTCCCCAACCCTCTGTTTCTACTACTCCTTTGGCACCCAGCACAGATGGCCTTGTATTATATTTCTCTCCTCTTGCTCTGACGTGTCAATTAAACTATAAACTCCGATGAGTATGTCATATTATACTTGTGCACCTAGTAAGAAATATTTGTTACCTTGTTGTGATTTGACAGTCTGGGAAAATGTGGCATGTATGTGTGTATTTGCGTGTGTGTTGGAAAAAATGCAACCACAGCCACCGCCTCCATGCCCACTCCCATATCCCTGCCGCAAACTGACTCTGCAGGACACCAAAAGCAACTCAGATTTAGTCAATTCATGAAAATAAAATAAAATAGTGATTAAGTGGTTTCTTCTTTAGGCTGACTGGTCAAAGCCACCTCTTGGTCTTTGGTGACGCCTCAGAGACCAGGCCCCAAGCTTTTCAGGCTTTCGTTTTCAAAATGAACCCTGACTGACAAGCAGCTACTTCCGTTGCTCTGGGAACTCCCCTCCACAACCCCAAATCTGTAAACACCAAACCACACACATGCACACATACTTCCAGAATATGCAAACAGTTGCAGCAATATTTTGTTAAATCAAAATGCCAACATGGAGAATGCAGGACAGAAGAATTATTAGACTATTAATATTCCTCACCACTAAGCAGGCAATTCCCTATCAGCACTAATAATATCTCTGATTCCAGTTCAAAAACTGAAAAGGCAACCAGTCCCAATGACACATGTGCCCTTGCTTAACTCTTTTGAGACCAAAGCCACAGTGCCTCCCTAGAAACTCATTTTATTTTACTTAGCAAGTGCTTTCTACCTCAGGATACCAGTTGGATACAATGTTTCTGAGCACCACAGCACCCATCTCTATTTCAGTAGAGAGAGGCTCTGGAATTTGGTGCCAGGGAGTGGGATAAAGGGATTGGAAAACAGAACCCACTTACAACTCAGATGCCAGCCACCTGAAGCATCTGCTACACATTATCGTTGTGTGTGTGTGTGTGGTACTAGGTGTCGACCAGGGACTTGCCCGTGCTAGCCAAGCAGTCTACCGCTGAACTATACCTCCAGTCTGCTAATCTTCCAGGGGAGTGGAGTGAAACCCCTCAAAATCTTGGAAATGACCGGTATGTGGTGGTGCATGCTTATAACCCCAGTGACTTCAGAGGCTGAGGCAGGAGGATCCCAAGTTCAAGGCCAGCCTGAACAACTTAGCAAGGCCCTGTCTCAAAAAATACAAAGGGCTGGGGGTGTAGCCTAGTGGTAGAGCACCTCTGGAATTAATCCCAGTACGGGGTGGGGAGTCTCAGGAAGAAATGACCTCCCCAAAAGTTAGATATAGGCTGGGTATTTCCATTGCAGGTGGCAATACCTGGTGTCTTCTCCAAGTAACATTTTCTCTAATGCTTTTATGGGTTTATTTACAGATCCTGGACTAAATAGAACTAAAAGAGATCTTAATGCTTCACTGGTGTTCACTTTACTGATGAGTTTTAACTGTCAAAGAGGTTGGCCCAGACACAAAAACTTAAAGCTGAAGTGCTAAGTGTACATCGAAAATCAATCTTGATGGAGAGAGACAGCAGCTCAGAAATATTACCAGAAGTCAGGGGGGGATTATAATTGACCTGAAAAAAAATTAACTTACATGCAACTTCTCGGGAACATGCCCCTAGGGTGAAGCCAAAGGCTCTTGTATCCTGGCCCACCAATGGAGCTTACCAGTGGGGTTTATGGACTTAGAAAAATCCCCAAGTGCCCAATAGGCAAGAGAAGAATGTGTGGAATATGGGAAGTAAACCCCTCAGGCTTTTGTAATCCTCAGGGAACATCCTTGAGGTTCCTTTATAAGAGGAGATCTGATATTGAATACCTCTTCCTTAGACTATTGAACAAGTCATATTTAGTAGACACTTTACAAATCCTTGCCTGGTATTTCAGAATTACTTTTTTCCTCAGTCCTTCAGTCAAGTCTGATATACCCACTAGAAAAAGAAGTTATGATCTTATTTTGAGAGCTGGGTAAGTTTGGAATAGTGGAAGGTAGTAAGACCACTTAGACACATATGTGAACCATGTGACCAGAGCTACCGAAAATGACTGGGGACAGGGTGGGCAGGGAACAGGAGGAAATCTTCAGGCCTGAGTGGAAGCAGGAACTTGCCTAAGACTCGGGCTGAAATGGCTTGACTGGAACCCATTTGTCAAGCCTAAGCCCTAAACTGTGACAACATTTCTTTTTCATTTCACATTTGATTGATTCTGTGATTAAAAGAATTCCTGTGCATGTATGAATACATGACCAATGTAATTCTACATCATATACAACCAGAAGAATGGGAAGTTATACTACGTATATGTATATGTCAAAATACATTCTACTGTCAAGTATAACTAATAAGAACAAATACAAAAATTCAAATAAAATGATAAAAAAAAATGCCACGTCCTGGAAAAGACCGAGTGTAGTACCATGTGCAGACACACGAGGGTACTGTAAACAACTAGCGTTTGAGGAAATCAAAAAGGCCACGCAGGTTTCAATCTGGGAGGAAAGAGGCATTACAGGGCCTTTCTTACTGTGAAAGCAGGTTTGTACACCGGATCAGGCTGGATCAGGCTGCTCATCCCTGGCCCTTAAGTAACTGCCCTGCACCAGGGGTTGAGGTGTGAAGGCCTGGATGTCATCTTGGAGAGAATGTGAACAATCTGGAAAGAGGGAGGATAGTGTACTGTACTAAGTGGTTCCTCATTTTATTCGGGAGGAGTTAGTTGGTTTCTGTAATATATAAGGCTTGGAGTAATACTCTCATGCTTTTCAATGTGATTTCATGTATTGGGGGCAGGGCGGGACCTCACTACATTTCTCAGGCTGATCTTGAACTCCTGGACTCAAGCCATCATCTCCCCTCTATCTCCCCAGTTTTGGGGCTACAGGCACACACCACCACTCCTGGCTGTTTCATATTTTTAATTCTTTGACCCTAGCAGCAAACCTGTGAGGTATGTAGAGACCACGGTATTTACATCCAATTCTCACGCAGGGTGAGAGATTAAGGGACTTGCCCAGAGCAGATGGCTCAAAAGTGATAAATCAGAGCCTCCACGTCATACTGCCCTACACATATAGGTGCAAGGGTCAAAGACAGCTCTCAGAAAAATTGTGCAGTGAACGTTGGCCTCAGAGCCTTCCGCCTTCCATTTCTGACATTCAGGCATCCTGTGTCCCAAATTGTCTAATAGAGCACTGGCTAATAAGTGCTTATTGGGCACTTAGGTGACTGGTAGGTCCTGTGCAAGCATTAAATAAATATACATTATGCTACATAAATGTTCACAGTAGCCCTATTCACAATAACCAAAACAATGGAAATGATCCAATGTCCATTGCTATGATTTGAATGTGTCCTGCAAAAGTCCATGGGTTGGAAGCTTAATCCTCAATATGGAATTCAAGAGGTGGGTATAATAGGAGGTATCTGAGGAGTGAGGGTGGAACCCTCATGAATGGATTAATGCCTTTCTCCTGGTACTGAGTTAATTTTCTTAGTAAGTGAGGTTTTGGTTTAGTTTGTTTGGTTTTTGGTACTGGGGATTGAACCTAGGGGTATTTAACCACTGAGCCACATCCCCAGCCCTTTTTTGTATTTTATTTAGAGACAGGATCTCACTGAGTTGCGTAGGGCCTCACTAAGTTGCTGAGGCTGGCTTTGAACTTTGCAATCCTCCTGCCTCAACTTCTCGTCTCTGGGATTACAGACATGCGCCACCATGCCTGGCATGAGTTCTTGTTCTTGTGAGACTGCATGAGTTCCTGTGAGAGAGGGTTGTTATAAAGCAAGGCTGCCCCTTGTTTATCTCTTTTGCATGTACCTGCTTACCTTTTACTTTCTGACATGAGTTGAAGCAGCATGAGGCCTTCATCATGTGCTTGGACTTCCCAGCCTCCAGAACGATGAGCCAAAATAAACCTTTATTCTTTATCAACCATCCAGACTCAGGAATTCTGTTTTAGTAATAGAAAACAGACTGACAGAAAATGTCCATCATGACAATATCAATATCTGTGAATGGATAAACAAAATGTAGGATAGCCATACAATGTAATATTATTTGGGGCTAGGGATATAGCTCAGTTGGTAGAGTGCTTGCCTCACAAGCACATGGCCCTGGGTTCAAGCCCCAGCACCGCCAATAAAAACCAAAGTAATATTATTTGGCTATAGAAGGGAATGAAGGGTTAGGGAAATGGCTCAGTGGTAGAGTACTTGCTTAGCATATGCAAGGCCCTGTATTTAGATCCCCAGCACTGCAAACTATAACAACAACAAAAGGAATGAAGTATCGACACATGCTACAATCTGGATGAACTTTGCAAACATTATGCTAAGTGAAAGAAACCAGACATGAAAGACTCTTCTAATTCCATTTATATAAGATGTCCAGAAAAGGCAACTCCATTAAGATAGAAAATAGGTAAGTGGCTGTAAAGGTAGGCATGGGGAATGGGGAATAGAGAGTGACTATTGATGGGTATGGGTTTCTTTTGGGGTATAGAAAATGTTCTGGAATCAGGAAGTAGCAATGGTTGCACAAACTCATTCATGTACTAAGAACACTGAAATGTATACTTTAAAGTGGTTAATTATATGGCATGTGAACTATATCTCAATAAAACTGTTCCAATAAAGTGCATTATCTCTCTTAGTCTTCACAACTCTAAGAGACTAATGAGAATCTGAGGTCTATTGAAGTTAATTGGCTGTGTTCACTCTGGTAGGAACCCAGCCAAGTTCACTTGATGCTTTTTTGTTTTTATTGTTTATATGCTTGGGATTGAACCCAGGGCCTCACACATGCTAGAGAAGTGCTCTGCCAATGAACTACACCCCCAGCCCTTTTCACTTTTTATTTTATTTTTATTTCTAGCTAAATTGTCTAAGCTGGCTTTGAACTTGGTATCCTCCCACCTCAGACTCACTGGGATTACAGGCATGAGCTTTTAAACTATTTGTTCCATTGCCTCTAATGCATCACTCATACAGGAGATGTTGTAAAAGTCAACACTTAATCACTGAGGACTTGTGGGCCAAGTACTGTGCTAAGCACATTTATGAGGTAGATATTATTAAAGTTATGGTCTCCCAACTTTTTTTTTTTTGTACCAGGGATAAACCCAGAGGCACTCAACCAATGAGCCACATCCACATGTCCACATTCTTTTTTATTTTTTATTTTTATTTTGAGACAAGGTCTTGCTATGTTGCTGAGGCTGGCTTTGAACTTGCAATCCTCCTGCCTCAGCCTCCTGAGTCACTGGGATTACAGGTGTGCAACATGGTGCCTGGCCCAACTTTTCTTTCTTTTTTTTTTTTTTTTTAAGATGTCTTTTCACTATGTTGCCCATGATCTTGCCACCTCAGCTTCTCCAGTACCTGGGTCTGTAGAAACACCCCTACTACCCCAACTATTTTGATTGTATGCTCCTATAATGAAAGTATTTTGAGCAGGTATTCTCAATATTTGTGTGTTTGATAATTTCAAAATGATGAACTGGGTAGAGAAAGCAGTTGCTTAACATACATATAGACCCTGGGTTCGATCTCCAACACCATCAAAAAAATGATGTATGTATATTACTCTACTAATATAATTATGTACATTACGCAGCATACACAAATTTTTTTTTTCGTTTTGACACTGGGAAATGAACCCAGGGTGCTACCACTGAGCTACATTCCCAGCCCTTTTTATTTATTTTTTTATTTTGAGACGGGGTCTTTCTTAATTGCTGAGGTTCAAACTTGGTGATCCTCCTGCCTCAGCTTCACAAGTTGCTGGTATTACAGGTGCAGACCAATGCACCTGGCACAAAAATGAAATTTTTCAAAAATGAGATGAAGATAAAATAAAAACATTTTGAAATAATTAAAAATATTTTCAGTGCTGGAGATTGAACCCAGGACCTCCACCATGCATGCAAGTGCTCTACCACTGAGCTACATCCCCAGCTTGATAATTTAATTTGTTTATAAGCCTCAAAATATAAAATATTATTTATTTATTTGCTGTACTGGGAATTGAACCTAGAACTTTTTTTGAAATTGTTTTTTTTTATTTGTTCTTTTTAGGTATATATGACAGTAGAACAAAAAGCTATTTGTATAGTCACTAAAATATATTACTTTTTTTCACAAGAGATTGTGATTACGTGTACTTCATTTTTTAAAAAATCTTGCATCGATATTGTAATACAGCTATTTGAAGGTGTGGTTCTTAGCTTATTTCAGCACTTGGGATCAGTGATGTTGTAGATAAGAAAGATGATGTCTCACAAAGATATACAACTCCAGGACTGGGGTTGTGGCTCTGTGATGGAGTACTTGCCAGGCATGTGTGAGGTGCTGGATTTGATCCTCAGCACCCCTGTAATCCCAGTGGCTCGGGAGGCTGAGGCAGGACGATCTGAGTTCAAAGCCAGCCTCGGCAACTTATCGTGGCCCTAAGAAAATCAGTGAGACACTGTCTATAAATAAAATACAAAAAGGGCTGAGGATGTAGCTCAGTGGTTGTATGTCCCCAAGTTCACATAAAAAAATAAATAAAATGCAAGTTTAAAAATATTTTTAAAAATTTTTTAGTTGTAGATGGACACAATACCCTTATTTATTCATTTTTATGTAGTGCTGAGAATTGAACCCAGGACCCCATGCATGCCAGGCTAGCACTCCACTGCTGAGCCCCAGTCCCAGCCCCAGGTATAAAAATACTGCCTTAAAAAAAAAGATATACAGCTCCAAATAGAAGGAAAATTTTATTGACTGGGCTTGCAATGTCATGGTTTTCATTTTGCCATTCTACCCACCTATTTTGCAAAAGCTTTTGATGAAATTCAGCTGGTAAACATTTGCCTTTCCAGGTGTCAATCACTTGTTCTTATAAACCAATAAGCAGTTATTTCACTTTTTTTTCCTGTTCCTTTTTGGTACTGGGGATTGAACTTGGGAACATACAACCACTGAGCTACATCCTCAGTCCTTTTTGTATTTTATTTATAGACAGGGTCTCACTGATTTTCTTAGGGCCACGATAAGTTGCTGAGGCTGGCTTTGAACTCAGATCGTCCTGCCTCAGCCTCCCGAGCCACTGGGATTACAGGGGTGCATCACTGCACTGGGTGGTTACTGCATTTTTGTTTTTAACAAATGTGTTTGAAAGCTGTGAAAATTCTACATGTACAGGATTTTAAAACAGGTTCAGAGGTTTGGTTCCCAAGTATGCAGATATGGGAGGTTTTCTAGGTATACAATTTAACATAATTTTTAAATTATTTTTTAACATAATTTTTGACCACAGAATTACATAACAAAGAAAACACAAACATCTATTTTCCAGATATTCTCTCTCTATACCAAGTGTTCTTCCCAAGCAGTTATTTTCTCATTCATTGATAAAAGATCAGCTTTACCTTGAAGAACGGGACCGTATGTGCTTATTTTATGTGTGTGTGTGTGTATGTGTGTGTGCGCGTGCATGCATGTGCTCTTGAGTTGCCAGAGGATGGAACCCAGTGCCTCACACGTGCTAGGCAAGTGCTCTATCACTGAGCCATACCCCTAGCCCTTTTCGGTTTTTATTTTTATTTTTTGGCAAGCATCTGCTGCCCTTATTTTTTTTTTTTTTAACAGTTCAGTTTGGGTACATTTTAAAGTTATTTTTATGCCTTTATTTAATGATTTATATGTGGTGCTGAGAAATGAACCCATTGCCTCACACGTGCTAGGCAAGTGCTCTACCACTGAACTACAACCACAGCCCTATTTTTATTTTTTTAATTTTTTACACACTTTTTAGAGTCTTAAGTTCATGGCAAAATGGAGTGGAACACACAGAGTTCCTGTCCCCTGCCCCCAGCAATGGTACATTGGTTACAATGGATGAGCTTATATTGAAACATTATTATCAACAATGGCCGCAGTTTATATTAGTGTTCACTCCTGGTGTTGTACTTTCTGAAAGTTTATACAAATGTATCCACCATTGTAGTATCTTGCTCATTTTAAATTTTTGAGACAGGGTCTTGCTAAAATGCCCAGGTTGGCTTTGAACTTGCTCTCCTTCTACCTCAGATTCCCAAGTAGCTGGGATGATAGGATTGAGCTGTTTGTGTGTGTGTGTGTGTGTGTGTGTGTGTGTGTATAAAGTCCCCTGATTGCTGCAGGGCATCACTGAAGAAGTAAATATTTAATTCATATCTATATGTGAAAGGAAAGTGCTCCTTTAGTTTGAAAACTCTTTAAGGATTTATAAAATTGAGTACTTTAAATAATTTACTATATATCAAAAGCTTTTTTTTTTTTTTTTTTTTTTTTTTTGTAGCAGGGATTGAACCCACTGAGTCACACCCCCAGCCCCTTTTTATCTTTTATTTTGAGACAGGGTCTTGCTGAGTTGCTTAGGGCCTTGGTAAATTGCTGAGGCTGGCTTTGAACTCATGGTCTTCCTGCCTCAGCCTCCCAAGTCACTGGGATTATGAGCATGTCCCACCATGGCCCAGCAAGCGTCTTGTTTTTACGCTGTTGACCATAATGATGCACCCTATAGCACTGTCCACACTGCAGCCTTCAATACCTTTGCTGAAATAGTACACCAACTTTCTCAGTAAACTTAGCTTGAAATCCATCTCCACTATTTGGAAAATAGTCCTGCCCAAGCAACAACTCATCTATATGAAAAATCTGTATTAAAAACAACATGCATCATTTTCTGATCATAATGTATATTCTTTTATATTTTTCCTTAGTAGCCCACAAAAAGCAGTTCTGTAAAGAGTTCACTATTGAAATGGAATCGAGCAGATGCAAAGTTGAAGATGTTAGAAACATTTTATCCAACTTACAGAAAACTTCCTAGCTATATCATTTATTCTAATACTATTTGTTCAAATCTTCAGCAGTGTGTTCTAGATGCCTTCCAACTGCATTTTCTGACAAAGGCATGCATTTTAGTTTGTCACCATAGTGTTTCACATGGATTATTTTGACTATTTTAACTATGATAAGAAAAACAAATGTTTCCCCAAAGGACTCTGTGATCTTTTGTTTTTTTGTACTAAGTAAAAGCTTCAAATCAACCTTCAAAACATGTATCTTTACATTCAGTGAGCTCTAATAGAGTACTATATTGAGAGTCACATGATTTTAAACAAATTTTTCACTCTGTTGGGGATCAAACTCAGGGCCTCACCCATGCTAGGCAAGCACTTGACCACTGAGTTACTCCCCAGAACTTACATGGTTTTAAACACTGCTGGAAAAATAATAGAGATTTGTCTTTATGTTTGGAATGCCTAAGGTTTTTATTATTATAGTTGTTAGTGCATATGAATTGTACAAAATAATGGGTTTCATTGTGACAATATCATAACTTCATATGACACTTGTTTTTTGGTACTGGGAATTGAACCCAGGGGTGCTTAACCATCAAGCCGTATCCCCAGCTGCCCTTTTTTATTTTTTTATTTTGAGACAGGGTCTCACTGAGTTGCTGAGGCTGGCTTTGAGCTCATAATCCTCTGCCTCAGCCTCTGGAGTCTCTGGGATTAGAGACGCGCACCACCGAGCCCAGATATATGATGCATTTTGATCCCATCCATTCTCCATATTTCCCTCTTCCCCTTCCCTAATGGTCACCCTTCTACATTCATGTTGTCCTTTTTTTCTTTCTAGATTCCACATGTTAGAGAAAACATGCAATCTTTGTCTTTCTGAGTCTGACTTAGTTTTCTTAACACAATGCTCTCCAGTTCCACCCATTTTACTGTAGCAAATGACATGATTATGTTCTACTTTGTGACAGATTAAATCTGCATTGGGTATCCACATTTTCTTTGTCCATTCATCCACTGATGGGCATCTAATCTGACTCTATAACTCAATGCCTAGGTTTTTAAAATGTAAACTTTAAAAAAATATATGACATACAAACAGAGAAGTGCATAAGTCACAAGTATACAGCTTGACACATTTCTAGAGATTAAACACACCTTCACACCTTTGTAACTAGCATTCAGATCAAGAAATGGACTGTCACAGCACCCAGAAACCTCCTCTGTGGCCCCTCCCTGTCATTATCCTTCTTCTATTACTATGTAACAAATCATCCTAAAACTTAGTGGTAAAAAAAAAAATAGCCACTTTATTATGCTCCTGGATCCTGAGGTCCAGGCATTTGTACAGTGCGGGTGGGTGTGCCTTCTCTGTGCTCCATGATGTCTAGTTCATTGGTTGGGAAGACATGATGACTGGGGTTGACTTGACAGCTAAGGGTGGATTCCTCTGGAGATGTCTTTCCTCCCATATCTGTCATTTGTTGATGGCTGCTGACTAGGAACCTCAGCTGAGGCTGCTGACCAAATACTTGCAGGTCACCCTGTCATAGAAGAATTGCCTCTGAAGAAGGAAGTTCCTAGAGAGAAGGGGGAGCTTGACTCAGAATCAGCAGGGTTCTTGTCATTCATGAGGGAGAAGAATGTCAGCCTGTGCCAGTCAGAGACATAGAAGTTTATTTAGGAAAGCAGAGGCACACTCAGGGGAGAATCCAGGGTGTTTCAAGAGTGAGAAGCTGGCCTGGGGTTGTGGTTCAATGGTAGGGTACTCACCTGGCACGTGTGAGGTACTAGGTTCCATCCTCAGCACCACATAAAAATAAATAAATAAAATAAAGGGAGCTGGGGTTGTGGCTCAAGTGGCAGAGTGCTTACCTAGCATGTGTGAGGCACTGGGTTCAATTCTCAGCACTGCATATAAACAAGTAAAATAAAGGTCCATTGCCAACTTAAAATATATATATATATATATCTATATATATATATATATTTTTTTTTTTAATAAAGGTATTGGGTCCATCTACAACTAAAACATTATTTTAAAAAAAAGAGAAGTTTTGGTGATGAAGCAAGAAATACCTATTCAAGATAGAATGGGGGCCATCTCCAGAGGGAGAAACAGCATCCTGTTGGTGTAGGTGTTGATATTTATAAAGGGATGGTTGCTTAGGGCTGGACTAGAGGTAGAGTCAGGGCAGAGCTACACAATTTCGGGTCATTTTTCCCTTTGCTTTAGCATTTTTACTTTTTGCAGGCAAGGGCATGTGTCAAGGGTGTGGGCCAAGGGCACTGGCATGGTCACTCAGGAGTTGCAACCATTCATGGGTGCATTCTGCATTTTAATGGTTCATGGGCACTTCCTTTGGGACTCAGGATATCTCTCCTTTTTCTGTATAACCAAATTCCTATCTCAGTCCCTCCTCATAGTTGATGATCTACTTTGGAAATTAGGCAACATCACTTCTACCATACTAGGCTACTCAGATTCAATATCTCAATTATAAGTATATTAACAGTAGTAGAGGTGAATCATATACTATAAGCATGATTGTTTCTTTTTTTCTTCTTTTTGCGGATTTCTTCTTTCTTTCTCTCTCTCTCTTTCTTTCTTTCTTTCTTTCTTTCTTTCTTTCTTTCTTTCTTTCTTTCTTTCTTTCTTTCTTTCTTTCTTTCTTTCTTTCTTTCCTTTCTTTCTTCTTGTACCAGGGATTGAACCCAGGGGTGCTGAACCACTGAGCCACATCCCCAGCCCTTTTTATTTATTTTTATATTTACAGACAGGGTCTTGCTGAGTTGCTTAGGTCCTCACTAGGTTGCTGGGGCTGGCCTTGAACTTGTGATCCTCCTGCCTCAGCCTCCTGAGCTGCTGGGATCACAGGTGTGTCACCACACCCAGCTATTAGCTATTTTGGCTGATTTCTTATCAGAATGCATTCATTCTTTTTTTTTTTTTTTTTTGCTTTGGAATGGGGTTGGTGAAGAGCTTGGAGTAACAATGGGAGATGACTCGGTTCTGCCATTTTCCTATTGCTCACTTTTACTTGTGTTCTTCATATTATCTTCATTCAGGCTGTGGCTTTTTTGTAGGAATCTTTTAAAGCCACTTTTCCATTTGGGGAGGATTGGTTTAGTTAAACCAGATGGTGTAATTTGTAAATTTAAAACCCAATGCAGAAATCTCAGAATATGCTTGGAATATGCTAAAAGCAATATGAAGAGGGCAAATTTGTGTGGTGAGATTTCTCCTCTTCCTTCAGGATATCCATTAGTGACCATCTTACATATGGACTGAATGAGGGTGCTGGTGTCAAATGTATTGTATATATTACAGTTTATTTTCCTTTGTATTTAGTTACCAAACACATTTATATAGCAGTTCTAATATTATCTTCCTATGCCTCAGTGAATCATTTTTCACACCCCATTTTGGAGCAGCTGGTTTACTGCATTGATCCCGGTTTTACAGATAAGATAACTGAGAGCCAAACATGGTGGTACATGCCTGTTATACCAGTGGCTTGGGAGGCCGAGGCAGGAGAATCACAAGTTCAAAGCTAGCCTCAGCCCTTTAGCAAGGCCTTGTCTCAAAATAAAAAATAAAAAGGGTTGGGGATGTGCCTCAGTGGTTAAGTGCCCGTGGGCTCAATCCCTGGTACTAAAAACAAACAAACAAAAAACACCAAAACCAAATAAGATAACTGAGGTACTGACAGGTAAGGATATTTACTCAGGGATGAACACTAGTAAGTAATGGAGCCAATATTCAAGCAGGTCTGTTTAACTCCAATGCCCATGATCCTTCTATTACACCAAAAGATTCTGGCTGGTTGGCTGGGGCTGGGGATATAGCTCAGTTGGTAGAGTGTTTGCCTTGCAAGCACAAAGCCCTGGGTTCAGTCCCCAGCACCACCAATAAGTAAATAAATAAAAAGATTCTGGCTGATTCAGAATGACATATGGTCTCTAGTAAGACCCTATCTCAAAATGAAAAATAAAAGGGTCTGCAGAATGTGACTCCCAGGGTACAATCCCCGGTACAAAAAAAAAAAAAAAAAAAAGAAAGCAGACATTAAGTCCAAGTCAGAGGAAGAGTAGTGAGCTTTCTGAAAATGGTGTCCAAAGGATTATGGGAATGATTTGGTTCACCCTAAGTTGAACCTGATGATGGGGGTTTGTTAAAGAATAAGACCTAATCTCTTGTGCCTCTTCAAAGGCTTCTAAGAGCACAGGGGAAAAGGCAAGGATTTAGCAACCAGAACTGAGGCATGATGAATGGGTAGGGGACAAGGCCTTGGGGGCCTGAAATCAGGGCTAGCCAGCAGTAAGGCTATCCTGAGGTAGACTCCCCTAGTCCCAGGATGGAGTTGCTAACATACCTCTGGCCTGAGCCTGAGACAGGGCTGATCCTGCAACCAAGGTTTGGTTGATCCCCCAAAAAGTGACTCCAGAACAAGAGGAGGAGCAGACCTGATTTGGCATTGTTTCTTTTTTTCTTTTCTTTTTGATACCTGGGATTGAACCCAGAGGTGCTTAACCACTGAGCCACATCCTCAGCCCTTTTTATTTAGAGACAGGGTCTCACTAAGTTGCTGATGGTCTTGCTAAGTTGCTGAGGCTGGCACTGAATTTGAGATCCTCCTGCCTCAGGCTCTCAAGTCGCTGGGATTACAGGCATGTGCCACTGTGCCCCATGCTCGCATTGTTTCTCAGCCTGTCATTCCAAGCCCTTCACTGTCTGACTCCATCAGACTGATAGCAGCTGACACCTGGTGAGTATTGTGTGCCAGTCGCTGCTCCACATTTACGTGTATTATGTCATTGAATCCTCAAAACAACCTTGAGTACATTCCATTATTACTCCCACTTTACAGATAAAGAAATTGCAGCACAGACAAATTAAATGGCTACATGACTTGCCCAAGATTGCACAGCTAGTGCTGAAGTGGATGTAGTTCAAGGGTTAGGTGTTCAGGTATTCAGTTAATATCATTTTTTTTCAGTACTTTGGATTGAACCCAGGGGCATTCTAACACTCAGCTTTTTTCCCAGCTCCCCTGCCCCACATTCTCTTTTAAATTTCTATTTTGAAACAGGTTTTGCTAAATTGTCTAGGCTGGCCTCAAACTTGAGATCTTCCTGCCTCTGCCTCCTGAGTTACGGGGATTGCAGGCATGCGCAACTGCCCCCAACACCGTCAGTAGTTTATACTCTAAAATATTTGTCTTGTGATAGCAGCCTTTAACGCCTTAGCCTAAAGAAGTGGCTCCAGTAGTAGGGATCTCAGACATGGGACAGAATTCTGGTTGTAAAGACATTTTCTAGTGGCACACTCAACTCTGCCATCTGATCTTCACATTTCCTGGAGGCTTCTCTGTGAGGCCACACCTACCTCTTCTGTGAAATGAATGAGGGAAGACGGTCCTCCAACTGGCATTTTTCGAAGTGACCCTAGACCTCCACACTAGTTGTATTTGTCATTTGGCAGCCTCTGCATTTTGGTGGCCTTTGCATGGGCTGAATGCATTTGAACATTGTTCTATTTTTCTTTTGTGCGTGTGTGTGTGTGTGTGTGTATGGTGCTAGGATGGACTCCAGGGCCACAAAAGCTCTCTAGCACTGAATTATACCCCCAGCCCCTGAACATCTTTCTGACTTACAATGAGCAGAATCTGGTGCAATTTCAACTTGAAGTGTTGTTGGTTGCATTTTGTATTGTAATTGGTTATCATCTGTAGATCAAGAAATAGGACGTGCACCTTTACTGGCATTGAGTCTGTTATTGTCACCTGTGTATTTTGTGGTTTTGGGAAAGCCACACATTATTTCCATTTTTACTTGTCAGTTAGGGCCATTGAGACCAATCCGTCTCAATTGGTTTGCTATGATCATGTTCCCTTTGAAGTGCTGGGGGCTTGGTGCAGGTTGGTAAAGAGGACAAAGAAGGCCTCAAGCTAAGCGTGGGCTCAAAGACTTGATACTGCTCTTAGGTCAGTTCTTCCAGTGGGTGGCTAGCTGTGCCCACAAACAGCGGGGGGAGGGGGAGCAGTGCCACTGGTCCTGGTGCCATTGTGAATGGATTTGCATGCCACCTTTGCAGAAATGCTACAGATTGCTAATACCTTGAAGCAAAACAACCCTGCCTGGCCTTGACAGGCTGGCTGAGGGGTCAGAGCAAACTCCCTACTGGGCACTCTAGGATTCTGAAGCCTACAGATCAGCACAGCCTGTCTTGCAGTGGTTTCTGCTCTTTTGGAAGTTTGGCTGCTCCCTTAGGACTCGACGAAGAATCCATCCCAGCCCGGTCACCCTTCCAGTTGTCCAGCTGGCATCATCAGAAGCTCTGTTCCTGGAGCCCCCTGGCAGTCAGTTTGGCAAGAGTGGTCTGGGAAGAACAGTCACTTGATTTGTTTCCTGTCTGCCAGACACTCAGAGCTGCTGGCAATCCACATGGATGCAATAACTCAACATGGTTTCATTCATTGAGATCCAGAGGGAGGACATCCTCCTTCCAAAGACAGATAGGGCCCACATGCCTGATCTAGGAAGCGGGGTAGGTTTCACACTTCTCCACACATTTCAAAGTATAATTAAATGCCAGGGATGCCTCATGCATCTCCTTCTGTGCTCATAACACTTGTTTCTCTGGGCTCCTGGGGACTGAAGATTTTGCAAAGGAACAAAACAGACCAAACATCCATGCAGATTATTCATTATTTATGAGTGAAAACCGAGTAAGCCAACAGATTGATGAAGCTTTGTTACCAAGACAGGAGTTTAATTCCAGGTTGTAGAAATGACAATAGTGACCCCAGGTGGGGGCCCGAGAGGCCTGCTCTACACAGGCCTGGCTAGGCTCCACCTGGAACATGCTGCTCAGGGTTTGGAGTCAGGAGGGGAAAGGGCTCCTGATGAGAAATGGTTGAAAGCAGTGGAAATGTTTAATGGGAAAACACTCATGGGGAACACGACATCTGCTTCTACAAAACTGAAGAACTGGCCCGTGGGAGAGAGAGAGGGGGCACAGGCAGAGTGGAGGAGTGTAAAGAGTGTGGGCTTTGAACTTGGGAGCTGCTGGCTGAATTCATAGTTTTGCAACTTGCTAGGCCTGTTCCTTTTGTTAGACTGTTTAATCTCCCTGAGCCTCAGTTTCTCCACTGGTTCAAGGGATAGGATACTACTTTCTTCACCGTGCTGTTGTGAGAATCCAGTGAGAGAGGATCTGTAAAAGAATACTTGACATTTGCAAAATTCTCAACATTTGATATTACTGGGAGTCTCTTAGTACTAGAACACAGAGCCAGGTCCAGTGGATTAAACTGACAAAGAGAAAGATTTTTTTTTTTTGTAGCAGGGATTAAACCCAGAGGAACTTAACCACTGAGCCACATCCCCAGGTCTTTTTATTTTTTATTTTGAGGCAGAGTCTCAATAAGTTGCTGAGGCTGGATTTGAACTCACAATCCTCTTGCCTCAGCCTCCCAAGTCACCGGGATTACAGGTATGTGTCACCATGCCTGGCAAGAAGATCTTGATATAGCACCCTTAAGAACTTCCTAACCATCATACGGTCTTCCAGTCCAAGTGACTGCTTTGGAAAATAGTTAGTGCATCTCACTGAAGGTGTTCAAGCAGAGTCTGGTCAGCATTTTCCGGGTGGCTGGCCACATGGGGGGATTCCTGCATATAAAAGAAGGTTGGGGTGTATCATTCTAAGGGCTTTTCCAATTTTTAGGGTTGAAGATTCTGGACTGGGTTTCTGCAAAGTCCTGTCACTATAATGAACTAACTGTACAGGTTCTACTCTGCATTCAACTCCATTCCTTCTCACCTCCCCAAAGACCTTGGTCCAGCTATCGTCTGAATGTGTTCCCCCCAAATTCATGTCAAAATTTAATCACTGAGCTGGGGTTGTGGCTCAGTGGTAGAGCACTCGCCTAGCATATGTGAGGCACTAGGTTCAATTCTCAGCACCACATATAAGTAAATAAATAAAAATAAAGGTCCATTGACAAACACATACACACGTATACACACATACACGTGTATATATAAAAGAAATTTAGTCACCAATGTGATAATACAAAGAGGTGGGCCCTTTAGGGTAAGAACCTTAAATCATGGGGGAAGAAGCCTCATGAATGGGATTAGTAACCTTATAAAAGAGGTTAAAGGGAGCGCTCTACCCTCTTTGGCCTCTTCCACCATGTGAGGACACATAGAAAATGTTATCTATGAGGCACAGGCCCTCACCAGACACAGAATCTGCTGATGACTTGATCTTGCACTTTTTGCCTCCAGAATTTTGAGAAATCAATTTCTGTTGTTTATCAATTACATAGTCTAAAGCATTTTGTTATAGCAGCCTGAATGCACTAAGACATCGCCTGTTCTGTATCATCAATTTTTCCCTCTCAACTGGATCTTTTCTATTAGCACACAAATATGCTATTTATTCTCCAATTGAAGAAGCAGAAAAATAGTTTTCTCTAGCTATTGCCCTCTCTCCTTCCTTCATAAACAGTTCAAAACAGTTATCTGCATTTCTTTTCCAACTCTCTCTTGCACATGCTCCAATTAGACTCTGGTCCCACCACTGCACCCAAGTTGTCCTTTCTCGGATCCTCAGCAGGTTATCTGCTATCAAATCCAATGATCGGTTTTCTCCATTCTCTCCTGACTTGTCCTGTAAGGCCCCCAAAAAGGAAACCCCAACTCTGTCCCATGGATGGACGGCAACCCCAATCAGCCGCAGGAGGCATCACTTGATGCAAATCGCAAGAGGTGTTTATTCCAGCGCTCTGGGACCCGACTTGAGGAGTCGAGTCCCTAGCAGAAAATCTTGTAGGTTTATAAAGGCAGAAACCACACATCGGGAGGGGTCACACATGAAAGGGAAAAGGGGGACAAAGCTGCCAGGAAATTTCAAAGGGGGTCTGGGTTTGCTGACAACATGTTTCATAATGTTTTACAACAGGTGTAGATTCTGGTCAATAGTTTCTGGTAATCCTACTGTTTGAGCACTATCTGGCTATCAGGCTCAATTTACTCTTTTACTCTCTGTTTGGGGCTGTTTCCTGGCACAGCTTTAAGGGCTTTGTTCCCATTACTGGGAGGGAGACCTTAGGGAGTTCAGATAAAACAAACAGCTTAAAAAAATGCCCATTCTTTCAGTCCCATCTCTATAGTTGATACAGTTGACCTCTCCATGTTCCTCTAGGACACCCCCACTCTCCTGACTTTCCTCCTACTTCTCTGGTTCATAATCTCATTGGTGGTTCCTCCTTATCTCTTGACTGCTAAGTGAAGGGGTCCCTCAAGACCATTCTCAGAACTTTTCTCCTTCCTACTGTTTCCCAGTGATCTCATTGAGACCTACAGTTTTAAATATCTACCGGATCACTCCTATATTCATATCTCCAGTCAGGACTTCCATCCTGAACTCCAGAGTTGTATGATCAATGGTCTCCTTCACATCGCCATCTGGGTGCCTAGTAGCCATGTCATATATATCAGGTTCAACATCCAATCCCTGATGTTGGAACCTACTGCTGAGCTAGGGGTGTATGTAGTTCAGAAGTAGGGTACTTGCCTTAACAGAGCCCTGGGTTTCATTCCCAGCACTGCAAATAATAATAATAGTAAATAAGTAAATAAATAAAAATAGTATTTAAAAAAGGCAAAAAGGCTGGGCACAGTGGCACACGCCCATAATCCCAGAGGCTCAGGCAGCTGAGGTGAGAGGATTGCGAGTTCAAAGCCAGCCTCAGCAACTTAGTGAGGCCCTAAGCAACTCGGCAAGACCCTGTCTCCAAATAAAATATAAAAAGGGCTGGGGATGTGGTTCAGTGGTTAAGCACCCCTGGGTTCAATCCTCCTCTTACAAAAAGAAACCTACTCCTCCCACAATCCCACAATCTTCACCATTGTAGAAATGGCAATTCCATAGTTTTAGTCACTCAAGGCCAAAAACCATAAAGGGCCATCTTACACTCCACATCCAATTTGTTGGCAAATCCTGTCAACTGTATCTTCAATATGTACCCAGAATCCAACCTCTTCTGACCTTCTCTATTGCTCTTATGCTAATCCAAGCCCCCTTTATCTCCCACCTGGGTAGCTTCACATCCTCTCAACAAGCCTTTCTAATTTCACCATGCCATCCCTACTATTAATTCTGAATATAAAGTTGGGGGAATCCCGTTAACACATAAATCAAGCCTGGCCTGGTGGTACCAGCCTATAATCCCAGTGACTCAGGAGTCTGAGGCAGGAGGATCACAAGTTCAAGGCCAGCTTCAGCAACTTAGTGAGACCCTGTCTCAAAATAAAAAATTAAAAGGGTTGGGGTTATAGCTCAGTTGATAAAGTACCCCTGGGTTAAACCCCCAGTTCTGAAAAAATAGTAATTATAATAAATCAAATTGTGTCACTTCTGTGCTCAGAACTGCCCAATGGCTCCACCTTACTGAAAGCAAAAGTCAAAGTCCTCATTACCAACTACTCCCCACCACATTCTGCTCTAGGCATAGGTTAATCCTCCAGCTTTTCCTCCAACATACCAGGCAAGCTCCTGGTCTGGAATGTTCTTTCCCTAGATATCTGGTTGGCTTTGTCCCTCACTTCACTCAGGTCTTCTTGGTGAGGCCTTCCCTGATCATCCAATTTCTGACTGCAACTCCCTGCCCTCCCCCTTTTCCCACTTTCCTGTCCCTGCTTTATTTTTCTCCTTAGCTCTTGTCATCACCTGTCACACCATGTGTTTTATGTGTGCTTATTTTGTTTATTTTGGGGCAGGGATTTGGTTTGTTTTGTTCACTGGGGTGTCTCCAACTCCTAGAACAGTGCTTGGCAGTGGTGAGGTGCTCCATCAACATTAATCTCCCAGACAAACACAAGTTGCAGAACAAGAAGACCATGACCTGGGCTGGAGTTGTGGCTCAGTGCTAGAGCGCTTACCTGGCATGTGTGAGGTACTGGGTTCGATCCTTGGCCCCGCATGTAAATAAATAAAATAAAGGTAAAAGAAATGTTTAAAAAGGTACACTGTGACCTAACTTATGTTAAAGAACCCACAAAGCACCCCTCTCTATATGCATATAGGGATGTAAATGTAAATATGCATGGAATAGGGTCTCGGGTTATAGCTACTAGGGCTTTTCCAGGGGGCTTAGGAATGGGAGATGGTTGTAAAAGGAGATTTTAGTCATAGCTGTAATGTTTTCATTTTGTTCCAAGGAAAATGCATTCTCATATTATTTTGTGGGACTTAAAGGATATAAGTGAATCAATTAAGAATTATATGTTCTAACTGGGTGCTGTGGTGCAGCAGTACAGCCTGTAATTCCAGCAGTTTTGGAGGCTGAGGCAGGAGGATGGAAAGTTCAAGGTCAGCCTCAGCAACTTAGTGAGGCCCTAACCAACTTAGTGAGAACCTGTCTCTAAATAAAATATGAAAAGGGCCGGGAATGTGGCTCAGTGGTTAAGTCACCCTGGGTTTCAACTCTGGTACCAAAAAAAAAAAAAAAAAAAAAAATACATGTTCTAACAATTTCTGGGAAGTGAATGAAACAAGTTTGGACTCAGTAAATGCTAAAAGCCATTCTTGGGGCTGGGGCTAGAACATCCCACCGGATGCTTACACAGCATAGGCACCCTTGTAGGAGCTGGGGACGGAGCAGTAACTAGAGAGACAAACCTCATGGAGGTGACTTTCTGCTGGGGAGGCTGAATGCTTTGTGACTTAAAGTCTGAATTTTGCAGCTACAAGAACAGTGACATTGAGGGCTGATACTTAGGCCCAGGCTGCCTCAGGTCACATAGACTTGTCTAGGAAATCCTTCCCCCTAGGGACTAGAATAAACCACCTTCTCACTTGATTAGGACTGGGCATGGAATACAATGGATCAGAGTTAACATACAATGAAGCTTCCAGGAGTCTCTTTGTTTGGTTGTTTTGTGTGGTACTGGGGATTGAACACAGGGGTGCTCAACCACTGAGCCACATCCTCAGCCCTTTTTATTTTTACTTAAAGACAGGGTCCAAGTTACTTAGGACCTTGCTAAGTTGCTGAGGCTGACTTTGAATTTGTGATCCTCCTGCCTCAGCCTCCCAAGACACTGGGACTACAGGCGTGCGCTACCACTCCAGATTCTGGGAGTCTTATCTGGAACATTTCCCACTCCACCTACCATTCAGGCACCAGGCCCCCTCAGGTCCAGTTGGTGGAGCCTTTATTCTGCCAGTGTGAGGACAACAGATCCTAGAAGATGGATCTTCCTGCCTCTGACTGGTGCTTCATTTCTTGCATTCTCTTCTCATCAATGGGGCCAAAGCTGCCCATGAACTGCCCCTGCCATCTCTCCAACTCACTCTACTGGAGGCTTAGAAGTGGCATTTCTCTGTTCAGTTTATGGTCATAAGGGACAAGCGCGGGCTGGGGAGATAGCTCAGCTGGTAGAGTGCTTGCCTCACAAGCACAAAACCCTGGGTTCAATCCCCAGCACCACAAAAAAAAAAAAAAAAAAAAAAGAGGGACAAGCTCATGCCCCATTTTCTCCAGAGCCTGGACAGCCCTCCCCAACTCCTGTCCCTCTTCTCCTTCAAGTCAATGTCTCAAGCCATCACCCTGGGGGATGCTCCTTGATGGGGTGCATGGAAGGCCTTTAGCAAAGTGATGACAGAGAGGAGTTGTGCCCTGGTTCTCTCTCCTACTAGCCCGCATGACCTTCAACCGAGTCCTTGCTCAGGTGCCTGTGTCCTCCCACTGGCTGCCTGGGCTCCTGCCATGGTCCCTTAGCTCAAGGCAGAGTTGCCTCAATAGTTGGGAACAGGCCTCTAAATAGCAGAGCTGATTTAGAAGTGCAGCCCCCTTGCAGGGCACTCTGGGGAACCTTGTGTCCCAGGCTTATGGTTCCTCATTTCCTGCCACATCAAAAGACTCCTCAGAAGGCCTGTCTCTCTGCAGGGTGGGGCCAAGTGTTAAGAACACAGGCTCTGCAGATACCTGTGTGGGTTCAGGTTTCAACTTTACCAGCTGAATGACCTTGGACAATTTGCAAAAGCCTTGCCCTTTGCCTCATTCAGAGAAAGAGAGAGAAAATACCTACTTCACAGGGTTGTAGGGACAGTTAAATGGGTTGTTGTGATAAAAACTCTTAGAACAACGCCTGGCACATAGTAGGTGCTCAATACAAAGAGGCTATTGTTTTCATTATCATATATATTGTCTCATTTAATGGCTATGACAACCCTGCGGGGGAGAATTAATGGATGGGCTTTGGAGTCAGGCTTACCCATGTAACCCCTCTTTTCTCTCTGGCTCCAGCTTCTTCATCTATACAGAGGATGTATAATAATTACACCTGATGCTAGGATTGTCCTGGGAATGAAAGCAGTTCCTCCCAGGACAGCACAAAGCACATAGCCCGCATTTGCCAAACCTCAGTTAACAGGAGCTAGGTTTGGTCTTGTTTTTTAAATTCTAATTTGGCTGTGACCTCCCTGGCTGGCCTTGGGTATACCTGCCCCTCTCCCTGAAGCTTGCTTTCTTCAGCTGCCATTCAGGGGGCCGTCCCCAGCCCTCCTCTCCTGTACACAGAGCCACTTAGCCTCCCAGCTCTCTTCTCTCCTGCCTGATGCACTGTGACAGGTGCCCCATAGGGCAATTGCTGGCCCCTCGCATCCTCTGACCCCCCTTTCTAGCATCTGGGCACCTCAGCTCCTCTGCAGAGGAGACTCTGGGACTCCTACTCTTGACTTTGGTGGCTAAACACCACCAAATAGATTTGGTGTCAAGGCTATTTGTTCCCAAGTTGTTGAGCTAGCACAAGTCTGGCCACCTTGTACCGCAGTACCAGATGAAGAAGGGATCCCAGCAGGAATCACGATTGTGCTTCCCTGGCCATTTCCAGGCCCAAAAGTGACATTTCTCTGCTTAGTTCACTGTCACAAAAGATGGGTTCATGTGTTATTTTCTTCAGAGCCTGGACTGCCCTCCCACCCATTCCTGCTGCTCAGCTCAGCCTGTCACTTCCCTCCTTCAAAAGTGCTTCAAAGTGCCACACAGATGTAGCCTCAACAAGACAGCTGCTGCCCCTGGGCACTCTTCCACCTGCTCCCTTTGTCTATCCTGTCCAGCAGCCGGGGTAAGGAGTCTAGTGTGTCACTTTTTCTGTAGTACTGGGGATTGAACTCAGGGCCTTGTGCATTGTGGGCGAGCACGCTCCCACTGAGTGACACCCCAGTCCTTAGCTAAATATTTATTGTATTGCTTAGGGTCTCACTAAGTTACCTAGGCTAACCTTGAACTCAACCAAGGTGCCAAGACTGGCCTCGAACCTGTGATCTTCCTGCCTCAGTCTCCTGAATAGCTGGGATTACAGGTGTGTGCCATTGTGCCCAATTGAGGAGTCCAATGCTTCTCGAGGCAGCCCTTGACTATGGCTTCTGTCTTTTCCAGCATGGCTGTCTTCTCTGGGACAGAAGCACACAGCTTGAGCTCATTGGACCCCATGCCCTGCAGTTCTCTTTGCAGGGCTCTTGGCTCCAAATAGGTTCACTCTGTGAATCTGGCTGGTTGCCAGCTGGCCAACTCTGAGGAGGGAGTCCAGCCAAGAACTGGTCTGGATCACTGGTGCCAAAGGAACACTCACCCCCACCCAGAGATATTGATCTCCACACTTGTGAGTGGACATGCCTCAGGGATTTGCTATTTCTCCCCTTGAGTGTTGAAAGCTGACTAAATTGGGCTGCCAAGGACAGTGGGAAAGACCTCAGTGTGACTGGAGTCCTAGGTGGGCTGGTCACTGGCTAGGTGACCATGGGTAATCACTTCATCTCTCCAAGCTTCCTTTTCCTATCTGAAAAATGTACATGAAAAGAATGACTTTGTTACCTCACAGGTATTCTGTGAGGTTCAGACAAGACCATGGATGGACAGAGCTGGTGAGCACAGTGGTGACAGGGTTGCTGCTGCTGTGTGGCATGAGGGCAGCATTTCAGTTAAGATACAAAAGGCTGTTGTATTTTCGTGGGAGCAGATACCATTTGCTACTGATTCTCCTCTTAAGTACTCAAGGACTTTGCCCGAACAAGTGCCCCCCCCCATCCCGTTCTGGAGTTATCCATCCCACACTCTTTCCAGCCCCCACAGCAGTGCTATCCACATTCAAGCACATTGCAATGTTTCCTCTCTTCAAAAACCACAGCCTTGGACTGGGGAGATAGCTCAGTTGGTAGAGTGCTTGCCTCGCAAGCACAAAGCCCTGGGTTCAATCCCTAGCACCACCAAAACAAAAAACAAACAAACCACAGCCTTCTGGATGCCATGTCCCCATCTACCCACCATCCCATTTCTGTGTCCTCCTTTGCAGCTAGACTTCCTGTGTTAGAAATGCCGAGGTGCTGCAGGAAACCAAATGCATGCTGGAAAGTGGGTGGGCAAGGCAAATCCTTACTTCTGACCAAACGGCACTTCGCTACAAAACCTGGCAAGCGAGCGCACCTGGGCAGGCAGACCCCGGTTTATATACCTAAGGCAGCACTGCCCTTCGCCCTGATTGGAGGACTCGGAGGTACAATCTCCGTGATTGGCTAATTTTAGAATTTGGGCGGGCAAAAGGGAAAGGGCTACTTTGGAATCAATTAAGGCTCAATAATATTTTGAAAATGGACCATCAGACTTTGTATTTCACACACATGGAATTCAAGTTTCCTTTTCTTGAAATCTCTATTTCCTCACCTTCCATTGCCGCCCCCCTTTGGTATTGGGGATTGAATCCAAGGGTGCTTAACCACTGAGCCACATCCCCTGTCCTTTTTATTCTTTATAAAAGTTGCTCAAAGTTTTGCTAAATTGCTGAGGCTGGCTTTGAACTTGCAATCCTCCTGCCTTAGCCTCCTGAGTTGCTGGGATTACAGATGTATGCCATCATGCCTGGCTGTGAGTGGTCAGATCTTCTGTCCATATTTAACTCACAGCAAAAATTTCCTAAGAATTTCAAGACTTCAAGGATGAGCATTAGACAAATTGCAGGACCTTGCTGAGCGTGGGACCTTGTCCGACTGCATAGGTGGCATACCCATGAAACTACAGTGTGTTAAGGCCAGCTATGGCCTCACTTCCAGCTGTCAAATTCAATGGGGGATTGTGAGCCCTCATCTTTCTGGGCCTCAGCAGCATTTGACATGATCCATGACTCCATCCTCCTTGCAACACCTGCTTCCCTTGGCTATGGGAGATCCAGCTCATGGTTTTCCTTTGATATCCCCAGCCAATCCATCAGTCCTCAGTACCTTCTCTCTCTCCTGCTTTCTCCATCCTCTGGCGTCAGGAGCTTGGAGAGCCACTGGGCTCTGTCTTCCGATTGCTTCTTTCAGTGCACTCACTCGCTTGCAGGTCTTAAGGTCTTATCAGGTCTCAGATCTTATAACAGATCCCTGTTCCCTCTGCACGAATACCTGCTGCTCAGCTGCCTGATCAACAGCTCCTCTTGCAGATCTAATAGACTCCTTAAATTTAGCATGACCAGTTGCTTGGAGAAAAATCTTCAAATTATCCTAATTCCTCCTTTTCCGCTTATGTCCCAGCAGCAATGTCAGCAAACATTTCCTATTCCTCTTAGAATGAAATTCCAACTTCTTACCTTGGCTCACAAGGCCCTATATGAAAACCTGATTGAGTCCTTTACTACCTCACTTGCTGGGTTCTATCAGCCTCGCCCCACCCTATCCTCACTCATGCTGCTCCAGTCCACCCCAACCCCACCTCTTATTCCTTGATCACACCAAACATGCTCTTACCTCAGGGCCTTTGCACCTGCAGTTGCCTCTGCCTGGAGTAATCTTTCCCTGTTCATCTGTGAGCCCTGCTCCCTTACTTTGTTCACTCCTGTTCAAATGTCACCTGGTAGGAGGCCTTCACTGACCACCCTGTCAAAAATAGCACTGTTCCCTTTCTGTTCCCATCCCTTACTTTATTTTTATCCAAAGACATACCACATATTCATTGCCTCCATGTCTACCCCCCCCAGCAGAAATGTAAGCTCCATGAGTTTAGGAACTTGTTTCTTTCACTGCTGTCATCCCCACCACCTAGCACAGCAGGTGCCATACACATATTGAATCAAATAACTAATCAGGCCGGGCACGGTGGCACATGCCTGTACTCTCAGCTGCTCAGGAGGCTGAGGCAGGAGGATTGTGAGTTCAAAGCCAGCCTCAGCAACTTAATGAGGCTCTAAGCAACTCCGTGAGATCCTGTCTCTAAATAAAATACAAAATAAGCTGGAGATGTGGCTCAATGGTCGAGTCCCCCTAAGTTCTATCCCCAGTACCCCACCAAAATAAATAAATAAAATAATTTAATGAATCTGGTCATGTTGCTCTCCTAGCTTAAAATCTTGCAATATTCCATCACATCTTTCTACCTTTGCTCATGCCGTTCCCCTGTTCAGAATGCCCCTGCACTCCTAGTCTGCCTGGGAAGCTCTCACTTGTCCCCTAAGACCTGACTCACTAGCCACAGTTGGTACACGCCTGTAATCCCAGCGACTCAGGAGGCTGAGGCAGGAGGATCACAAGTTCAAAGCCAGCCTCAGCAAAGCAGTGAGACCCTATGTCTAAATAAAAAGATAAAAAGGGCTGTGAATGTGGCTCAGTGGTTAAGCACCCCTGGGTTCAATCCCTGGTACAAAAAAAAAAAAAAAAAAAAGACACAACTTGTAAGACTCACCTATACTTTTTGCTCTATATTAAAAAAACAACTAAAAAAAAAAAAAAAAAAAAAAAAAAAACCAGTATTAGAAGCCAACCTCAACCATCTATTTCCTTTGTTTTTTTCTTTTCCATTTTTCTTTTGTACCAGTGATTAAACCCAGAGGCACCACTGAGCCACATCCCAACTCCCCCTTTTTTGGGAGGTACTGGGGGTTGAACTCAAGGGCACTCAATTGCTGAGCCACATCCCCAGCCCTATTTTGTATTTTACTTAGAGACAGGGTCTCACTGAGTTGCTTAGCGCCTCTCCATTTCTAAGGTTGGCTTTGAACTCACGATCCTCCTGTCTCAGCCTCCCAAGTTGCTGGAATTACAGGCGCGAACCACCTTGCCGGCTCCTTTGTTTCTCTTAGGGTAACTCCTTTCCTGGAGGGAAATCTTTGTAGCAGAAAAGGGGGTTAATTTTTTCTTGTTTTATGTGAACCAGAATCTGGAGATAGGAACTTGGTGAGTCGCAAGGGGGCAGCAAAGTGCTCCAGCTCAGGGGAAAGTTAGACTTTCATCACCAGCTAACACGAAGAGCAGGTCTTAAACCACGTGGCAAAAAAAGGACCAACCGCTGGATTTATGAACAACTGACCATCACCCACTCCAGCATCAATACTTGGAAAAAGAGGAATTTTAATGACAGACCATACAGATCCGTATATGTCCTTGGTCCAGTTGCAATCTATTTGACCCTTAATTATCTCATCAATAAATAAGGGATACCTGCTTCCTAGTATCACACCTTCCTTACACTGTGGTATTGATAATTAACTGGGATGATCAAAGTAATAAGCGAAATGCCCAGTTGATCATAAGTGTTCATGTAAATATTATTATTACTAATATAAGGAATGAAGGAGCAGGGCGGGTGGCACATACCTGTGATCTCAGAAACTTGGGAGACTGAGGCAGGAGGATCCCAAGTTCAACTTAGCAAGACCCTGTCTCAAAATAAAATAAACAAATAAATAAAAAGGGCTGGGGGGATGTAGCTCAATGGTTAAATGCCCTTGGGTTTGGTCCCCCATACAAAACAAACAAACCCAAACCAACCCCGCCCCTGAAAAAAAAACAACTAAGGAAACCGTTACTGAATACCTATCATCTATTATGTGCCACACACTTCGAATCATTAAAGTGATCAAGTGACAGATGAGAGATTAAATGACATGCCCAAGTTGATGGACACTTAACATTGTTTCCATTTCTTGATTTCTTGTTTACTGTGAATAGCACAGCAATGAACGTGGGAATGCAGATGTCTCTTCAAATACTGATTTCATTTCCTGTGGATATATACCCAGCAGGAGTGACATCGCTGGATCATGTGGTAGTTCTATTTTTAAATTGGTTTTTTTTTTTTTTTTTTTTTTTTTTTTTTAGTACTGAGATTGAACTCAGGGCCTTGTGCATGCCAGGAAAGCACTCTGCCACAGAGTTACATCCTCAACCATTTTTAAGTTTTTGAGGAACCTCCATACTGTTTTCCATAATGACTGTACTAATTTACATTCCCACCAATAGTGTTCGAGTTCCCCTTTCTCTGCATCCTAGCCCTGATTACAGTTGTGATTTTACTTACCTCTATACCATTCTTGATTATTGAACTCTACTAGGTTGTAAACTCCATGAGGGCTAGAATGGTACCAGTCCTTGCCACAGCTGTATCCCCAGTTCCTAGCATTGTGCTGGGGACATAGCAGTATTTCAGTGAGTGTTTGTTCATTAGAAATGAAAACACATTCTTTGTTTTTTCCTGAACTTCTACCATTGCATCTGCCACCTCAAATCTGTGGATGTGGCTCAGTGGTTGAATGCCTCTGGGTTCAATCCCCAGTACCAAAAAAAAAAAAAAAAAAAGAGGGCTGGAGAGGAGAGGCGTAGACCTATCACAGAGGGGCTGGGACACTATGACAAGGCAATGAGAAGGGCTTAGTGCAGTGCTTTTCACAGGTGATTGACATGTTCATGGTTTGGAAAGTTCCCTCACTTGCTATGTTGAGGTCACACTGGACCTAGACCCACAAAGGGAGGTGCATTTTAGTCAGACACTGGGAGTAGGGACAATTTAGAAGGTAGACTTTTGGGGAGCAGTCACATATCTGTGAGATGTTTTCTCTGGAAATAAGCCACTGTTACACACTTGAGCGACAAGGTCACACAAACACACACACACACACACACACACACACACATATATATATATATATATATTTTTTGGTACTGGAGATTGAACCTAAGGGTGCTTAATCACTGACCCACATCCCCAGCCTTTTTAAAATATTTTATTCAGAGACAGGGTCTCACTGAGTTGCTTAGGGCCTTGTTAAATTGCTGAGGTTGGCTTTGAACTTGTGATCCTCCTGCCTTGGCCTCCCAAACTGCTGGGATTACAGGTGTGTGCCACCACACCTGGCATAAGGTCTATACTGATTTAGTGGGTTAATGCTGGATTTATCTAAAAGCTCAAAGTGTGTAGTGGAGATAACTCAGCAACAATGAAGAAAACCCAGGCCTCATGTGCTCCCAAGGAGAACCCCTACCCATTAGTCACAGGAAAGAAGTTGCCAGAAGGTAATTATTTGTTTTAACTTTTTTTACTTTTTATTTTGAAATAATTTCAAGCTTGCAGAAAAGCTGTAAGATTTGAACAAAGAACTCCCATCTAACTGATTTACATAGTCTCTGTTTTTGGATTGCAGCTTGAACCCAGGGGCCCTCTACCGCTGAGCAATACCCACCAATCTTTTTCATTGTTTTTAATTTTATTTATTTACTTATTTATTTATTTGTTTTTATTTTTTACAGGCTGCATTTTGATTCATTGTACACAGATGGGGTACATCATTTCATTTCTATGGTTGTGCATGATGTAGATTCATACCATTCATGTAATCATACATGTACATAGGGTAATGATGTCTGTCTCATTCCACCATCTTTCCTACCCCCTGCCCCCTTCCACCCCATTTCCCTCTATACCATCCAAAGTTCCTCCATTCTTCTTTTACCCCCCACCCCTGCCAACCATCCCTCATTATGTATCATCATCCACTTATCAGAGAAAATATTCGGCCTTTGGTTTTCTGGGTTTGGCTTATTTCACTTAGCATGGTATTCTTCAACTCCATCTATGTGCCAGCAAATGCCATAATTTCATTCTTCTTTATGGCTGAATAATATTCTATTGTATGTATGTGTGTGTGTATATATTACATTTTCTTTATACATTCATCTGTTGAAGGCCACTACCCATACCAAGGAATACATTTTCCATTATGATCCAGTACAGACACATTCATACACATACCCATAACATTATCTTAAAAGTCTCAAAATAATACTTGTTACTACATACGATACATTTTGATGTATTCTGTTTTATTAAAAAAGAAAATGCTTGATTTAAAAAGCCACAACTAGAAATAAATGAAAGAGTAAAACACAGAAACTATTCCAACATCTGGAGATTAAATAATATGCTATTATATGATGAATGGATAACAGAATATATTAGGAAGGAAATTAAAAAATTCTTAGAGGTAAATGAGAACAAAGAAACATCATATCAAAATCTCTGGGACACTATGAAAGCAGTACTTAGAGGGAAATTTACTTCATGGAGCGCATTTAATAAAAGAAGTAAAACTCAAAAAATAAACGACCTAACACTACAGCTCAAAGCCCTAGAAAAGGAAGAACAGACCAGCACCAAAAGTAGTAGAAGACAGGAAATAGTTAAACTCAGAGCTGAAATCAATGAAATTGAAACAAAAGAAACAATACAAAAAATTGACAAAATTAATAGCTGGTTCTTTGAAAAAATAAACAAAATTGATAAACCTTTAGCCACACTAACAAAAAGAAGACGAGAGAAAACCCAAATCACTAAAATTCGGAATGAACAAGGAAATATCACAACAGACAGGATTGAAATACAAAACATAATTAGAAGTTATATAATTATAATTATAATTACATATAATTCATAATTATAGATTTTGAAAATCTATACTCCATCAAAACAGAAAACCTCGAAGACATCAACAGGTTTCTAGAGACATATGAATTGCCTAAACTGAATGAGGAGGACATAAACAATTTAAATAGACCAATTTCAAGTACTGAAATAGAAGAAGTCATCAAAAGCCTACCAACAAAGAAAAGTCTGGGACCAGATGGGTTCTCAGCCGAGTTCTACAAAACCTTTAAAGAAGAGCTCATTCCAATACTTCTCAAAGTATTCCATGAAATAGAAGAGGAGGGAACCCTCCCAAACTCATTCTATGAAGCCAATATCACACTGATACCTAAACCAGACAGAGACTCATCAAGGAAAGAAAATTTCAGACCAATATCCTTAATGAACATTGATGCAAAAATTCTCAACAAAATTTTAGCAAATCGCATACAAAAACATATTAAAAAGATAGTGCACCATGATCAAGTGGGTTTCATCCCAGGCATGCAAGGTTGGTTCAACATCAGGAAATCAATAAATGTCATTCACCATATCAATAGACTTAAAGTCAAGAATCACATGATTATTTCAATAGATGCAGAAAAAGCATTTGATAAAATACAGCACCCCTTCATGCTCAAAACACTAGAAAAAATAGGGATAGTGGGAACATTCCTTAACATTATAAAGGCCATTTATGCTAAGCCCATGGCTAATATCATTCTAAATGGTGAAAAACTGAAAGCATTCCCCCTAAAAACTGGAACAAGGCAGGGATGCCCTCTTTCACCACTTCTATTCAACATCGTTCTTGAGACTCTAGTCAGAGCAATTAGACAAACCAAAGAAATTAAAGGGATATGAATTGGAAAAGAAGAACTCAAACTATCCCTGTTCGCTGATGACATGATTATATATTTAGAGGAACCTGGAAATTCCACCAGAAAACTCTTAGAACTCATAAGTGAATTCAGTAAAGTAGCAGGTTACAAGATCAATGCCCATAAATCCAACGCATTTTTATACATAAGTGATGAATCTTCAGAAAGAGAAATTAGGAAAACTATCCCATTCACAATAGCATCGAAAAAAAGAAAATACTTGGGAATGACTGTCACAAAAGAGGTGAAAGACCTCTACAATGAGAACTATACAACACTAAAGAAAGAAATTAAAGAACACCTTAGAAGATGGAAAGATCTTCCATGTTCTTGGATAGGAAGAATTAATATTGTCAAAATGGCCATACTACCTAAAGTGCTATACAAATTCAATGCAATCCCAATTAAAATCCCAATGACGTACCTTACAGAAATAGAGCAAGCAATTATGAAATTCATCTGGAAGAATAAGAAACCCAGAATAGCTAAAGCAATCCTTAGCAGGAAGAGTGAAACAGGGGGTATTGCAATACCAGATCTTCAACTCTACTACAAAGCAATAGTAACAAAAACAGCATGGTATTGGTACCAAAATAGAAAGGTAGATCAATGGTACAGAATAGAGGACACGGACACAAACCCAAATAAATACAATTTTCTCATACTAGACAAAGGGGCCAAAAAAATGCAATGGAGAAAAGATAGCCTCTTCAACAAATGGTTCTGGGAGAATTGGAAATCCATATGCAACAGAATGAAACTAAACCCATATCTCTCACCATGCACGAAACTAAACTCAAAATGGATTAAGGACCTCAGAATCAGACCAGAGACCCTGCAGATTATAGAAGAAAAAGTAGGTCCAGATCTTCAACATGTCGGCTTAGGACCAGACTTCCTTAACAGGACTCCCATAGCACAAGAAATAAAAGCAAGAATCAATAACTGGGATAGATTCAAACTAAAAAGCTTTCTCTCAGCAAAGGAAACTATCAGCAATGCGAAGAAAGAGCCTACAGAGTGGGAGAATATCTTTGCCAATCATACTTCAGATAGAGCACTAATCTCCAGAATCTATAAAGAACTCAAAAAACTCTACTCCAAGAATTCAAATAATCCAGTCGACAAATGGGCTAAAGAAATGAATAGACACTTCACAGAAGAAGATCTACAAGCAATCAACAAACATATGGAAAAATGCTCAACATCTCTAGTAATAAGAGAAATGTAAATCAAAACCACCCTAAGATTCCATCTCACCCCAATTAGAATGGTGATTATCAAGAATACAAGCAACAACAGGTGTTGGCGAGGATGTGGGGAGAAAGGTACACTCATACATTGCTGGTGGGGCTGCAAATTAGTGCAGCCACTCTGGAAAGCAGTGTGGAGATTCCTTAGAAAACTTGGAATGGACCCTCCATTTGACCCAGCTATCCCACTCCTTGGCCTATACCCAAAGGACTTAAAATCTGCATACTACAGAGATACAGCCACATCAATGTTCATAGCTGCTCAATTCACAATAGCCAGACTGTGGAACCAACCCAGATGCCCTTCAATTGATGAGTGGATAAAGAAACTGTGGTATATATATACAATGGAATATTACTCAGCCATAAAGAATGATAAAATTATGGCATTTGCAGGCAAATGGATGAAATTGGAGAATATCATGCTAAGTGAGATAAGCCAATCTCAAAAGCCAAAGGAAGAATGATATCGCTATTAAGTGGATGATGACACATAATGGGGGGAGGGAAGGGTTAGTGTTAGGGTTAGAGTTAGGGTTAGGGAGGGGGGCAAGTATGAAGAAAGGAAGCTCTGTATAGAAGGAAAAGAGGGGTGGGAGGGGTGGGGGGAAGGGAAAAAATAATAGAATGAATCAAACAACATTACTCTATGTAAATTTATGATTACACAAATGGTATGCCTTTATGCCATGTACAAACAGAGAAACAACATGTATCCCATTTGTTTACAATAAAAAAATAAAAAAATTAAAAAAAATAAAAAGCCACAACTAGCTTTCAACTTATAGTTCAAAACTCACTGAATTAATACTCTTAGATTGTAGGTTAAAAAAACACTCCTAAGAACTAGTGTAAATAAATGTTTATCTACAGCGGTAGAGAGGACAAATGGTTACCTTTGGGGAAGATTGGGTGTCATCAGGAAGAAACCTTCTTGGAGATTGGAATTATCTGATATCATGAATTGGGTACATATAAATGAGTATGTGTAAAATACATAGAAATCCACTTAGGTGTGTGTATTTTATTGTTATGTTCCAGGAATGTCTCATGAACTCAAAGAAAATAATGCATGTGGGTCCCTAGATGAGACTAGAGCCAGGGACAGTAATCACTGGGATTACAGGACTATGAATTTAGGCAGATTTGAAACCTGGCTCTGTTACTTAATAACCAGGTGCCTGTGGGAAAGCAACATACACTTTCTCAGCCTCACTTTCCTCATCTCTAACATGGGGATAATAAATATTAAGATGATGCAAGGATAGCCAGGCATGGTGGTGCACACCTGTAATCTCAGCAGCTTGGCAGGCTGAAGCAGGAGGATCAAAGCCAGCCTCAGCAATTAAGCAAGGCCCTAAGCCACTTACAGATCACCTATCTCTAAATAAAATACAAGAAAGGGCTGGGGATGTGGCTTAGTGGTAAAGGGCTTGCCTAGCAGGTGTGAGGCACTGGTTCCATCCTCAGCACCATATATAAATAAATAAAATAAAGGTATTTTGTCCATCTATGACTAAAAATATTTCAAAAGATGATGCAGGGGACTAATGGATATAAAGCAGTTGCTCAGCACCTTGTACCTCTGTAACTGGGAATTGTGTAGCCTATAAAAACCTTCCTTTTCTATTTCTTTATATGCATTTGCTTCAACCTTCCATCTGCAGACTGACTTTCTCTGCTTCTCTGATCCATAGAGTGAAAAACAGCACTTTTCAACTCACAGTCCACCTGGTATATGGTTCCAGTCACAACCAGGGATTAAATGTTTCTCAGTCCTAAATCCAAATTCCTGACAGCAAAAGCCTAATTGACTCACCTTGGGTCAGGTATCCACCTCTAGACCCTTTAGCCATAATGGAAAGAAGGGGACAGGAGGGCAGGGTGAAGCCCAGCTAAATGTAGTGGCCTGGGGACCTGCTGTGGGTGAAGCTGCATCCCCCCCAAATAGATATGCTGAAGTCCTAACCTCCAGTATTTCAGTATTTCAGATGCTATTTAGAGATAATAGGGTCTTTTTTTTTTTTTTTTTTTTTTTTTTTTTTTTTTTTTGGTACCGGGGCTTGAACCCAGGGATGCTGAACCACTGAGCCACTGAGCCACATCTCCAGTTCTTTTTATATTTTATTTAGAGACAGGGTCTTGCTAAATTGCTTAGGGCCTCGCTGAGTTGCTGAGGCTGACCTTGAACTTGTGATCCTCCTGCCTCAGCCTCCTGAGCTGCTGTGATTACAGGTGTGCACCACTGTGCCTGGCCTTGGAGATAGGGTCTTTATAAAGATAATCAGGTTAAAATGAAGTCAATAAGTTGAGTCCTCATGTAGTGTGACTAGTGTCCTCACAAAAAGGGGAAATTTGGACACAGAGACAGCCATGCACAGAAAAATGATGTGAAGTCACATGGGAAGAGAAGATGATCATGTGAAGATGGAGGATTAGAGTGATTCAAGCCAAGGAATACAAAGATTGCCAGGAAAACACCAGAAACTTGTAAGAGGCAAGGAGGGATTTGAGAGGAATCATGTCCTTGCTGTCACCTTGATTTTACAGAATGATGAGACAATGAATTTCTGTTGTTTTCAGTCACCAGTGTGTAGTACTTTGCTATGCAAGCCCTAGGAAGCCAATGCTGGGCCCATCCTAGTGGGTGGTTCCAAGGAATGAGATTGTTCCAGAGCAGGCAAACACCAAAAAAGTGACCATTATGCTCAGCAAGCCCCTTTTAGACTAGGGTCTCTGGCAATCATTCTCCTCGCAGAACAAGCCCATGAAGTTTAGTGACATAGCATCCCCAGTAAGTGGTCCTCAAGTCGACTCAATAGAAAACCACTCTTCCTAGAACTCTGAGGCCACTTGAAATCTACTGGCAAGGGTTTATTTAGCACATCCAGCCTGTCACTTCTGCCCTAGGCTTGGGGCGTGCAGACAAGAGAGTGTGGGTGTACGTGGGACACTGAGTTAAGGATGAAAATTTAGAAGTGAAACACCTAAATCTTGACCAGAAAACTTAAATAGGGCATACTCTTTCAGAAGGTAGGCCCTGTCTTCCTTGATGTTCAATTCCCCAGTATATCCTTATCAAATAATCAACAATAAGCCTTTATAAGATGACAGTTATTTACAAGACACTGTGTTAAGCATGGTGAATGTGTGTACTATTATTGAGGGCCATAAGTGAAGATCTGACTATCTGGAGAGACATGCGATGTTCAAGAATAGAAAACTCAGTATCAAAAATGTCATTGGGAGATCTAGAATCCATAGCTAATGAGGTTTTTAAAAATGTGTCTCAGCCCTGGGTTCAATCCCCAGCACCACACACAAAAAAATGTGTCTCAGACTATAAAAACTGGTTTGCATCCAGGCATGGTGGCACACTACTGTAAGTCCAGTGGCTCCAGAGGCTGAGACAGGAGGATTGCAAGTTCAAAGTCAGCCTCAGCAACAGCGAGGCACTAAGCAACTCAGTGAGACCCTGTCTCTAAATAAAATACAAAATAGGCTGGGGATGTGGCTCAGTGATTGAGTACCCCTGAGTTCAATCCCCAGTACCAAAAAATCTCTTTCTCTCTCTCTCTCTCTCTCTCTCTCTCTCTCTCTCTCTCTCTCTCTCTCTGTATATATATATATATATATACACTCTTTTACAATGTTTTTTTCATTTAACAATTTGAGTTTACTCCATGTCAGTGTACACATAAACATACATATAGAAAAAGTGCTTTAGAAAGATGTATGCCAAGTAGGTGTTACCTCTTGGGAAGGATTCAGTTTGGAGGTGGGGCTAATAAAAGGAAAGTTTTTTCTTTTTTATAAGAATGCATTCATGGTTGGGGATGGAGCTCAGTGGTAGAGCAATTGCCCAGCATACATGAGGCTCATCCCCAGTACCTACCCCACCACACACAAAGAATGGATTATTCATGTATTAGTTGGGTGCACACCTGTGATCCCAGTGACTCAGAGGCTGAGGCAGGAGGATCACAAATTTGAGGCAAGCCTCAGCAACTTAGCAAGATCCTGTCCCAAAATTAAAAAAAGGGCTGAGTATGTAGCTCAGTGGTAAAGCACCCCGGGGTTCAATCTCCAGTACTGCACACACTCACACACAAACACAAAAGAATGGATTCATGCGTTATTTGTGCAGTTAGTAACATTAATATTTTAAAATTGAAACTTTAACAGACTGATGTATTCAACATTCCCACCCTGTTGTGTACGTACCCTTCACACCTGCATTCGTTCAATTCATTCTTTCATTCAGTTATTATTAAGCACCTACTACACGCATGGCATTGTGTTAGATGTTGAGGGTATATGAGAAACTAAAAATATGGTGTGATTTGATTGCCATCTTTACATGCATAAGGAGAATGAGAAGGTAATCTTCTCTCAAAGTAACACAATTAGCATATGATGTATAAGATCTGACACTAAACAAATACTTTAGGAGCAAAATATTTCCCAGGCCCAAAGCAGAAAGAAGAAGAAATCGATTGTACCATAACTGAAAGTTGGAGCTCTAGAAAGAATGCATCCATCTGAAGATCAGTCAACGTGAGACCTAGAGACAAAGACAAAGGAAATAGAAGAAGAGTTGCCAGGGCCCACCTAGTGCAGCGAGTGGAGTCCAGGGACCTCCCTCAGCTTTTTGAAATGTCTGAAATTACCCTTGCCAGGTGTATGTCTGAATCCCATGTCCTGCTCTTACCTCACGAGTGGGATGAAGAGAGGCAGGACCCTTACCAGCAGTTCTATAGCTAGGGAAGCTTAGCAAGATGAGTCAAGAGCAAGTTCAAACTGAAATGCATCATGCAGAGGCTGTAAATTAAGCCTCAAGGAGACCAAAGGCAAATGTTAAAACAGAGGTTCAGACACCAGACCATATATGGTGCATAACTGGGTTGTGGATCCTAGAGTTTATTGTTAGCCAGGGACACAGCCAGGTGAGGGTAAATTGTATGTAAGCAAGGAGGATCCAGGGCAATGGCATTGAACAATATTGGGGTGAATTCCTGGGGTAGTAGGTTTGTTGGGCTGTTTCAAAGGTTGTATTTGGGCTGGGATTGTAGGTCAGGTGTAGAGCACCTGCCTAGCACACTCAAAGTCCTAGGTTCAAGCCCCAGCACTGCAAATAAATCAATAATAAAGACAAAGACTGTATTCAAGCCTGGCAGTTTATCACTGCAGTGGAGATGATGTATCGGGCTCTTCTTGCTTTGCTGTCTTCAGACATTAGAGTCATCCAGCTAAGTTCTTTGCTCTGGTTCTATGGTCATTAAGCAACCTCCTGATTAAACATGAACACCCACATTTGGTCTACTGGGGCATAAAGGGCTGGCTGGCCAGCAATTAGAAGAGTCCCTCTCTCTCTTCAGTCTTTTCTGATTGTAATGCTGTTTTTCAAAATGAAATATATTTGATCATTCTCTCTTATTAGTAATATATGCTAATTAAAGAAACTATAGATAAGTAAAAAGGGGTCATAAAGATCACCCATAATCCTACAACCCAGAACATCTACTACCAAGACTTCCTATTAGTTCAGATCCTTTATATATGTGCACTTATCTGCAACACACACTTATCATAAGCATATTTGCCTTTGGTATTCTGTGTTTGGTTTAAAACTTCTTTAATTAATCAACTGATACATGAGTTTAGATTGAACCCAGGGGTGCTTAACCACTGAGACATATCCCCAGCCCTATTTATTTATTTATTTATTTATTTTTTGTGGTGCTGGGGATAGAACCCAGGGCCTTGTGCTTGCAAGGCAAGCACTCTACCGACTGAGCTATCTCCCCAGCCCCTGTTTATTTATTTTTATTTTTACTTTTTGGTACTGGGAACTGAACCCAGAGGCACCTAACCACTGAGCCACATTCCTAAGCCCTTTATATATATATATATATATATATATATATATATATATATATATATATAGTGTGTGTGTGTGTGTGTGTGTGTGTGTGTGTGATGCTGGGGATTGAACCCAAAGGCCTTGTGCTCAGAGGTAAGCACTCTACCAACTGAGCTATATCCCCAGCCCTATATTTTTATTTTGAGACAGGGCCTCACTAAGTTGCTGAGGCTGGCTTTGAACTCGGGATCCTCCTGCCTCAGCCTCCTGAGCTGCTGGAATTACAGGCATGCACTACAGCACCCAGCTGTGAGTACTTTTCCATGAAGTATTTTAATACCAGATAGCATTATATAGAATAAAATGGGAAAGACCCAAAAGTAACTCACAGAAAGAGCTTTTTATTTATTCTTACACTTCTTCTAAGCAGTTAGATATCTATATTATACACTAATAAAATAGATAGCCCAGGATCCTACCATCATACTTTTTATGTGTGTGGTGCTGTGGATCGAACCCAGGACCTCATGCATGTCAGGCAAGCTCTCTACCACTGAGCCACGTCCCCAGTCCCCCATTGTACTTTTTAGTAACTATTTTTACTCAAGATTCTATCATGAATGGATTATCATGTCAATAAATACAATTTACATTATCATTTTTCACAGTGTTCTATTGTGTGAATGCACTATGATTTATTTAAATAATATCTTATTGTTGAACATTTAGGTTGTTTCTGACCCTCTCCTATTACAAATAGTGCTTCAATAAACATCCCCCTGGGTATACCATTATGCATATGAGTGATTATTTTCTTGGAATAAATTCTCAGGGGTAGAATTGTGGGATCTAACAGTGTGAACATTTGAAGGTCCAATTGGCCTCCACAAAGGACATATCAATCTACACACCCGCCACCTGGAATATGAGAGTGCTCATTTTCTTCAATCTTTGCCCATGCTGGGTATTTTCAATCTTTTTAATCTTTGCCAATCTGTGGGTACAATGATAGGTCATTGCTGCTTTAATTAGCATTTACATTGCTCCTGAGGTTTATTCATTTATTTAACAAATATAATTCAGAACCTTCTGTGTGCCAAACACTGTATTAGGCATAGACACATAATGGTGAACAAAAATGGTTACAGATGTTGATCTTATGGGGTTCGTAATCTAATGAAAGAGAGAGAACAATGAAATGATACCATAAGTGAAGGTAAAAATTCAACTGTGATTAAGGACCACGAGAGCATAAAATAGGGGGACTTGGGCCATCAGGGAAGGCTTTCCCAAGGAAGTAATGATTAAGCTGGTAACCAAAGGGAGAGTTGGCATCACCAGGCGAAGCAGGGAAGGAAGCATTCTGTTGGAGGAGCAGCGTGTGCAAAGACCCTGGGGTAGGAGGGAGCATGCGGAGGCATTTGAAAGCAGGCTGGTATATTCAGAGAAAAGAGAGTGAGGAAGAGTTCAGAGAGGTAGACAGGGGCCAGGACACACACAGTTGGTCATATGGGTTAAGGATTTTGGTCTTCATCTTAAGTGCCAATGAACATCCTGGAAGAGAAGAAGGGAAATTAAATGATCCTGACTTGGACTGTTTTTCCAATGTGGTGTTGTGGATTAGCCAATCATGTAGATTGTAGCCCTGAGTCCTCCAATCAGGGCAAAGGGCCTTCATGCAGTTAGGTATATAAACGGCAGACCGTCTGCCCAGGTGCACTTGCCGGCCAGGTTCTGTAGCTCATCCTTCTGTCAGAAGTAAATGCCTTGTCCACCCGCTTTTCAGCATGTTTTGATTTCTTGCAGCACTTTGGTATTTCTAATGTCTACTTCATTAATTTCTACTCCAATCTTCATAAATCCTTCTTTTGGTAGTTTGGGTTTAATTCACTCTCTTTCAAGTTTCTTAAGGCGGAAGCTTAGGTTATTGATTTGAGAACTTTTCTTCTTTTTTAATATAGGTGTTTATACCTACATATTTTCCTCTAAACACTATGCTAGCTTTATTCCTTAAGGTTTTTTTTGGTTAGTTGTGTTATCATTTTCATTCTTATAAGACCTTTTTCTAATTTATCTTGTGATTTCTTCTTTGGCCCATTATATGAGTATGTTGTTTGATTTTTACATATTTGTGAATTTCTCAAAATTTTCTCTTATTTATCTCTAATTTCACTCCATTATAGTTGGGGTACATACTTCATATGATTTTAATCCTTTTATATTTATTAAGCTTTGCTATGTGGCCTATCTTATAGAATGTTCCACGAACACTTGAGAAAAATGTGCTTTCTTCTATTGTTGGATGAAGTGTTCTATAGATGTCTGTTAGGTCTAACTAGTTTATAATGTTGCTTTATGTTTCCTTCATAAAAACCTTTTACCTATTTATCTATCCTCTTCGGGAGGCTTATTGTTAGGTGCACACAGAGATATTTTTAGCATCCATGTTTGATTGTGTTCTTCCTCTGTTTGGATATGTTGGATTCTCATGTCACATATCACAGGATAGAGAAGTCTCCTCAATATGACTCTCAAGGTAATGATCTGGCTACTGGCAATTTCTAGTCTCCTCAAAATAGGAACTTTACAAAGTTTTAAATATGGAGCTGGGCATGGTGGCACCCACCTGCAATTCCAGAGGCTTGTGAGGCTGAGGCAGAAGGATCACAAGTTCAAAGCCAGCCTCAACTTAGTGAGGCCCTATGCAACTTAGCAAGACCCTGTCTCAAAATAAAAAATAAAAAGGACTAGGTATGCAACTCAGTGGTTAGGTGCCCTGGGGTTCAATTCCTGGTACCCGCCCCTGTCAAAAAAAGTGCCAAACATGGAAAAATTCCCTTGCTCTGCATGGAGCATCTTCATGGAGAGGGAAACAAGATTTGTTTGTTTACTTATTTATTTGATTACAAGTGAGGTTGAGCAGGTCTTCATGTGTTTCTTTGCAGTACTAGGAATTGAACTCAGGGCATTCTACATTGAGCTACATCCCCAGTCCTTTTTGTTTTTTATTTTGAGATGGTGTCTTGTTAAGTTGCTGACACTGGCCTTGAAGTTGAGGTCCTCCTGCCTCAGCCTCCCAAATCACTGGGATTATAGACATGCACCACCACTCCTGGCTCTATTTAAACAATGTATTCAAGCCAAAAGAAACTTGGTGAGCCCAGCTGTCATTGCCTCATACCTCGTACCATGAACTTTGCAAGTCTGATTTACCATATGGTGTGATGGAGAAATCAATGATGGCGAAATCAATGCTGGTTTTGAATTTTCTCTGTACTCACACCTTAGCCACGACCAGTTTATGAGCTATTTGGAGGAGATGATACCAAATACGGAAATAGATTGAGTTGCCATCTCCAATCAAAAACATTTTGAAATAAAACAGTCCCTAAAACCAATTTGTTAGAACTCCAGTGATTCACAAGATTGTATTTTCTTATAGATGTGATAATATATCTGAATACATTGAATTCAAAACTTCAGGGGGCAAACGAAAGCTCTTTATTCATTCATGGAAATGCAGGCTCCAACTGGACATGTGGATTGGACAGATGGTTACTGCAAACCTACCATTTTTCATTGCTGAGTTGTCTTGAGTTCAATGCATTCATGGAGTTTGAAGAATTCTGCACTGTACTTGGTGGGAATTAAGGCACAGTTGCAGGATTCCCCTCCCTGGATGCAGTCTGGGAGGAGTGCAGAGGAAGGTTTAGACTAAAGGCTCCTAAGAGCCCAGGGTCACAGGAAAGAGTCTCCTACTAGACATGTGGAGCTAGGAACCTGCAAGCCCCAAAACCCAGTGCAATAAGAGCAAGCTTGGAGTCTTGGGGGCCATGCTTGGCAGAAACTGGGTACCCTTGATTGTCCTGCAGACAATGGTAGAGTGCAGAAGGCCCAGCCAAGTATTAGGTACAGTGATGGGATGATCAGAAGAGGTTCATAGGTTTTTTAAAGTGTATATAAATAATTTTTATTGTAATAAAATATACATAACACGAAGCTTGCCATTTCGGTCTTTTTTTTTTTTTTTTTTTTGGTACTGGGAATTAAACCCAGGGGTGCTTAACCTCCGAGCACAACCCCAGCCCTTTTTTTGTATTTTATGACAGGGTCTCACTGAGTTGCTTAGGGCCTCACTAAGTTGCTGAGGCTGACCTTGAACTCATGGTCCTCCTGCCTCAGCCTCCCAAGTCACTGGGATTACAGGCATGCACCACTGTGCCTGGCCCTTTTTCTTTTAATACAATTGCTTTATTGAGATATAATTCACGTGCCATGAAATTTGCCTTGTTTGTAGTTTTTTGTTTTTGTGGTACTGAAGATTGAACCCAGGGTCTCACATATGCTAGGCAAGTGTGGGCTACACTCCTAGTCTTCTTTTTTGGAACTGGGGGTTAAACCCAGGGGCATTTTACCACTGAGCTACACTCTCAGTCCTCTTTATATTTGATTTTGAGACAGGGTCTCAAGTTGTTTAGGGCCTTACTAAATTGCTGAGGTTTGTCTTGAACTTGGGATCCTCCTGCCTTAGCCTCTGAGTTGCTGGAATTATAGGCATGTGCCGTGATGTCTGACACATTCATAGGTTCTGATGAATATAAACAATCTTTTATTCTCATAAACAGAAAAAAATACATTTTAAAGACATTTTATGATTGCCTTAGGAGTATACATTTTTCATTTATTTCTGTCCTGCTTGGTATGAAATGATTGAACCCTGTATCCATCTGTCAACATTCTGCTCTGTGAACTGGATCTACCAAGAAGTATTCCATCCCTAGACTTTGACGGGTGAACATTATCCAAACCTCTCTGGCTGGACAGCCAAGTTCTAGACAAGGTTAGGGTCTTCCTGATGCAGATGAATGTGCTTGGTCTTTCTTCAAAATCTCCAAATTGAAGCCTCCACCACAAGTCTGTCTCTGGAATCAGCATGGTATAGACCCAGATTGAATAGCTCCTGCTGTCCCTCTTTATTTTGGTAAATACCATGTTCTGGTCTTATTATTGGGACAATCAATGTTAAGCAGCAGCTATCAGTGTAAAAATGTGTAATTTTGAGTGAATATAAGTGATTAAAGATTTGGGGATATTTTTGTTTTACTGTCCTTATAATACATATCGTTGAATGTACAAGTCCCATTTTGTTATCGATTTATGCAGGCTGTACATATCTGAATCTTTATTACATGACCTCCAAGGAAAAAATATGTGAGTGCTTGGCCTTAAACAAACCTTCCTGAAATTTTAGGTGTCTTGCCATTAGAACCTCATGGCAGGTTATTTAATTCTGTAATCTCTAACAAGGGCTTAGAGAACTAACATTTATCTCTATAACTTATTGAGGGCTAATGATTTTATTTCGGAAACCAGTAGAGGAGGAAGTTTGCACATATTCTTTTTTTTTTTTTTTTTTTTGTACCTGGGATTGAACTCAGGGGTACCCAACCACTGAGTCACATCCTCAGCCCTTTTTTGTATTTTTAAATTTAGAAACAGGGTCTCACTACTTGCTTAGCACCTCTCCATTGCCGAGGCTGGCTTTGCACTCTCCATCCTCCCCCCTCAGCCTCCTGAGCAGCTGGAATTACAGGTGTGCACAACCGCACCCAGCTAGTTTGCAGATATTCTATTATGAATACTGAGAAGCTTGGTCTCTGGCCTCACCTGAATGAAAAGTCATAGAACCTCTGATGGATGTGGGCCATCAGGCTACTCAGAGTGAAGTTCAAATCTTTCTTACGAAGCAGATTTGACTTTTTGCCAGCTTGTAAAAAAGTGAGTCCCTTGAGCCCCCAAGTTCTACAATACAGAGCATAACATTAACCAGTCACTTGCAAGGTCATAGAAAAACCTCACGACTATTCCAGCACCATAAAGGACCCCTTAAAGGAGTTGGAGTGGTGCTTCCTGCACAAAAGCAAACTTAGATTAAGGGTGTTTATCTTAACTAACAACATCCCATCTGCACTTGAGGCAAGGCATTTCTGCCTTGCTTACTTTAGAAATCTCTGAAAAGTCCCCCGCACCCCGCCAATGCTGCAGGGGAAACTAAGAATTCTTAGTTTGCAAACCTGCCCCCTCACCCCACATTCACATCCATGCTCACCCTCAGTATTTGCCTCCAGCTCAAGTTAATGGGTTCACACCACTGGAACCCACCCCTGTGTTTTTTTTTATTGTGTGCCATTTCCAAACCCAATTAGGGTTACTAGTGTTTTATTTTTCAACCTCATTCGGATAATCCAACAATTTATTTAGCCTATTTACCCAATGCCTTCTACTGTCATTCAGGTCTCAACTTAGCTATCATTACATCCGTAAAGCCTTACTTAATTACCTGAGTCTGAATTAGTACCCATTCCCAAGGGTCCCAGAGCACGCATATTTATTTATTTATTGGTACTGGGGATTGAACCCCGTGGCACTTTACCACTGAGCCACATCCCCAGCCCTTTTTATTTATTTATTTTTAAAATTTTGACACAAGGTCTTGCTAAGTTGCTAAGGACCTCGCTAAGTTGCTGAGGCTGGCCTCGAACTTGCGATCCTCCTGATAGCCTCCCAAGTCTCTGAGATTACAGTAGTGCACCACGGTGCCAGGCTGCATCTTCTCTTTATCACTCTGTACTGTAATAGCCTGTGTGTTTTTCTGATCCCCACTCCTACCCAGACTCTAAGTTCCATAACAACACTTTTCACTGCTCTATTTCCAATGCCATGTACAGAGTTCAGCACATAGAAGGTGCTCTCTAAACCTTTATCAAGTAAATGAGGGGCTGGGGATGTAGCTCAGTGGTAGAGCACTTGCTTAGCACGTGTGAGGCACTGGGTTTGATCCCCTAGCAACACACACACAAAAGTAAATGAACAAGTGAATTAATCCTCTCTACTTATCTCCCCCTTTAAGGCTTGGCTGCATCCTTGACTTGTTCCCTCAGCTGGAGATTGACACTTTAGAATGGCTGATTTTAAGTAACATGACTTCCCCATGAGTCTGCTTGGTTGAATTACCTGCAAGTCAATACGCCCCCAGGTGATGGAACCTACTTTATAAAGTTATTTAATATTGACCAATTGAATTACAGAAAATATGTGTCAAAGTCAATGGTTACAATTTTATCTTAATTACTTCTAACTAGAGCAAAATACCATGACTGATTATCTTTTGAGGCCCTTCCTGGCAGGTAATGATAAAGCCATGTCACCAGCTTGCTAATGGTGCCTGAATTGTTTTGCCAAGGCAGGGAGGATATCTGTCCAGGTGATTGAAACAGGGATTCAAATCGTTGGAATAGAAGTTTAAAAAGAAGGAGACAGACCTTTTGTAAGTGCTTTCTGTTCTACTGTGATATTAGTTGAAAAAAATGAGGTTAGTGGTATTAGCTGGCCACCAAGAGACCTCACAGTGAATTTACTAAGATCTACATTCAGTTCTTCACCTTTGCAATTTAAAACCCCTCAGCCTCAGAAAGCTAATTCATGCTAGCCAATTTTGCATTAATCAGAGTGCCAATTTAGTAATTTGCAATAAAATGTAGAACACCAAGGGCAAAAATCATAAAGGGAAATATTGATAGATTTGAGTGTATAAATATTTTAAATCTCCTTATACAAAATTCACCACAAATAAAATTAATGAGAAAAGATTAACATCCATATGTAAAGATCGCATATGAATGAACAAGAGAAAGGTGTTTCAGTGTAAAAGGGGGCAAAGGAAATGTACAGGAAATTCATTAAAGGAAAAATCAGTTGGCCAATAACTGAATACTTGAGTCCTTTCTGCTGTCAGTGGTGTGCCAGCCTACTTTCAGGGTTTTAAATGTCATATTGATAGCTTGAAATCAGTTGTGGTAAGAGTATTTATACTATGGAAATCAGCAAATTATGATTTTTTCTTAGAGACCTGGTTATTAAACATTTACCATGACCTGGTGCGATGGCACACTACTGTAATTCCAGTGACTCAAGAGGCTGAGGCAGGAGGATCACAAGTTCAAGGCCAACCTCAGCAGCTTAAATATTTACTGGCACACTTCTGCATGTGCTCAATCACTGTCTCTCACCTGAATCTGTTAAAAAAAATATATATATATACACAAACACATATATGTATATATGTGCATACATATATATTTTAGTTGTAGATGGACACAATACCTATATTTTATTTATTCATTTATTTATATGTGGTGCTGAGGATTGAACCCAGTACCTCACACATGCCAGGCAAATGCTCTACCACTGAGCCACAACCCCAGCCCTCTCACCTAGATCTTTTCCAACTATATTTAAACAAACTCAAGTCTTCTCTGTATCATTAAACAAGCCCCAATCCCTTCATCCTTCTCCAGTTAACATACCCCTTTTGTTTCCCTTCATAGCCAAACTTTTTCAAAGACCTGGCTGTACTTGCTGAATCCAATGATGGATTTCCCAATCATCTTCAACCCATTTAAACCAATTTCTGGCCACTGCCACTTTCCTAAAGCAGCTTCTGCTGAGCTGAATGACCTCCACGAACCCTAAATTCTATGAACAGTTTTCATTTCCTCTTTATTTCAGTGCAGGGACTGGAACCCAGGGCTTTACCCACACTCGGCCCCACTGAGCACACCCCCAGTCCTCCTTCAGTCCTCCTTGGCCTCTTGACAATGCTCAGTTGTGTTGACCATTGCCATTTTGAAATCTTCGCGTCCTTGAGCTTCAAAGATGCATGACTGTGATTGTTATCCAGCTGCCCTGGCTTTTCCTTTTCAGGTTCTTTTTCCCATTTTCTACCTCCGAATGTTGGTATTTTCCAGGGATTAGTCTTTTTTATTTTAAGTATTTTTTAGTTGTAGATGGACATAACTTTATTTATTTTTTTTAAATGTGGTGCTGAGGATGGAATCCAGTGCCTCCCACGTGCTAGGCAAGAAATCGACCACTGAGCGCAACCCCAGCCCCAGGGATTAGTCTTGAGTCCTCTTCTCTTCTGTCTTTCTATGTAATTTCCTCCATTCCCATGGATTTAAATACCTCTTACCAATGACTTCTATATTTACTCACTCCCCTGAGCTACAATTGCCTATTTGACATCTTCCACTTCAATGTCTCAAAAGCATCTCAAATACAATGTATCCCAGACTGGAGCCCCAAAACTTTTTTCTTCCCTAAATCAGATATTGCCCCAATAAAATGTACCACCATAAAATCAGAAACCTAGGAGTCATTCTTGGCATCTCTATCTTCTTTATCTCCTAAGTCACTAAGTCTGGGTTGTCTTTACTTTCTAAATGTCTATCAAATATGTTCTCTTTTCTCTGTCTCCACTTCCATCAGCCTAGTACAAGCTTCCATGATTTCTCAGCTGGACCATTGAAGGAGACTCCTTTTTTAGGATACCACAGATTGAACCCAGGGATGCTTAACCACTGAGCCACATCCCCAACCCTTTTTATATTTTATTTAGAGACAGGGCCTCACCAAGTTGCTTAGAGCCTCACTAAACTGCTGAGGCTGGCCTCCAACTATCGATCCTCCTGCTTCAGTCTTCAACCTATAGTTGCCTATAGTTTCTGGGATTACAGGCATGCACCAGCACACTTGGCTTGCAATAGTCTCTCACCTGACCTTCCTGCCTCCACTCTTTCTTCCTTTTAATATAGTCTCCAGCTGGACATGGTGGCACATGCCTGTAATTCCAGCAACTATAATTGTCAGCCTCAGCAACATAGTAAGGCTCTGTCTCAGAATTTTAAACCAAAATCCCCCCAAAGCCCTGCAAACAAAAACAAACAAACAAAAACACTTTCTACCCTGAAGGAAAGGGATGTTTTCAAAACAGCCATCTGATCATGTCACACTCCTGTTCCTCAGTAATTTCCCATTACTTTTAGGCTAAAAATAGACCCCTTAAAATGGTCTAGAGCCCTGCACGATCTTGCTCTGTGTCCACTCTCCAGTCTCATTTCATACTGCTCTGGTCCCTCTGCACTTTAGCCACACCAACATTCTTTGTGTTTCCTGAGTAGAGACTTCATACATGCTCTTCCCTTAGTCTGGAATATTCTTCCCACTCTCTTCCTCCCTTTACCTTGCAGAATCCTATTTAGTTCAGACATCACTTCCTCCATGAAACCCCCTGTATACTAACACACTAAACTGTCAGAAGAAGTTGAATATGTCTTCACCCCCTCCCACTGCCATTATTGGCTCTCAGGGCACCATAAACATCTCCTTAAATGCTCTTTTTACAGTTTAATTTTGCATTATCTCTATGTGATTATTTGATTGTTGTCTGTCTTCCCTGCTAGACTGTAGGCTCCATGAACCAGGGAACCAGTCCATTTTAACTTACCGTGAATGTCTAGCACCTAGTGTAAGTTCTGACATACAGTGGGTACTCAATAAATATTGGTGGGATTTATGAATCACATAGTGATCTTGTGCATAGAAAACATATAAAACTATTCCAGCTAGTATTTCTCCTTTTTGCTGTGGCTTCCAGAAAGCTAAGAATTATATTTGAAGCTTGTGATGGTTACTTTTAAAAATCTGCAGTGCAGGGGATTGAACCCAGGGCCTTGCATACACTAGGCAAGTGCTCTACCACTGAGCTGAACCCGCAGCCCAGAAGTTATTTTTTAATATAAGTAGAAGTACATTCTAGAACAATGATAAAAACCATAGTATAGTAAGTATGTAAGCCAGTAACATAGTCTTTATTATCATTATCATTATGCACTGTACATGATTGATATGTGCTGTACTTTTATACAACTGGCAGTGCTATAATGGCTATGATGTCTTTAGATGGTAGGGATTTTTCAATTTCATTTTAATCTTTAAAAAATTTTTTTGTAGTTATAGATGAACAGAATGGCTTTATTTTATTTGTTTATTTTTATGTGGTGCTAAGGATGGAACCCAGAGCCTCATGCATGCTAGGCAAGTGCTCAGCCACTGAGCTATAGCCCCAGCCCCTTCACTTTAATCTTATGGGACTACTACCATATATGTAGTCTATCATGGATGAAATGTTGTTTGGGGTGCATGTCTAAATATATATATATGTTTTTATTGGTTCTATTTCTCTTTTCTTTTTAAAAATTTTTTTGTAGTTGTAGAGGAACAGAATGCCTTTTTAAAATTTATTTTTATGTGGTGCTGAGGATAGAATCCAGTGCCTCACATGTGCTAGGCAAGCGCTCTGCCATGGAGCTACAACCCCAGCCCTCTGTTTCTCTTTTGATCCTTATGTACCATCCTTGTCCTATTGACCCATAAAATCTATTTTGGAATAAAATGGTTGTGTGTGCTTGTGCATGTGTGCATATGCATATGACTACACACCAGCACATAAATGCAAAGTGTTGAGAGAGTGATACAAAACAGATTTCTTTTTCTTTTCTTTTTTTTTTTTTTTTTACCAGGGATTTAGCCCAGGAACACTTAACCGCTGAGCCACATTCCCAGCCCCTTTTATGTTTTATTTTGAGACAGGGTCTCACTAAGTTGCTGAGGGCCTTGCTAAGTTGCCGAAGCTGGCTTTGAACTTTTGATCCTCTTGTCTCAGAAGCTGGGATTACAAGTATGTGCCACTGCACCTGGCTCAGAGATCCATCTCATCTTAATCATGACAAGCAGTGGTGAAGTTGAAGTCAGCCTCTCACCAAGGTGTCATTAATGTCTTTTCCATCTGTTTTATTTCTGTCCTTGTGACTCATGTGTGGAGGACTATAAAGCCACTGGATAGACTTTGTTTCTGTGGATTCTGTATATTTATGGGCTGTTGATTAATGTCACTCAATTCACAAAACTTATGCTTTTTTAACCCTCTTTTTTGTGTGAAATATGACACACATCCAGAGGAGTTTCTAAAGCATAAAATAGAACAGAATTTGATCTTTACAAAGCAAGCACCCATGTAACTACCTCCAAGTCAAGGAGAACATGCCATGGGGTGTGGTGGGACATACCTTGTAATCCCAGTGGCTCTGGAGGCTGAGGCAGGAGTTCAAAGCCAGCCTCAGCAAAAGCAAGGCACTAAGCAACTCAGAGAGACCCTGTCTCTAAATAAAATATAAAAAATGGTTGGGGATGTGGCTTTACGGTTGAGGGCCCCTGAGTTCAATCCCTGGTACCGATAAATAAATAAATAAATAAATAAATAAATAAATAAATAAATAAATAAAAAACATTAGCATTTATTATGTATACTACACTTTAATATACTACACTACTAATAACAGATTTGTATTTGACTTTTTGTATGTATATAAACCATAATTTATTTTTCTATGTACACACATATGTATAAACCATACTTTATATCTCTTTATGCATGCCATAGTGTCTAGTCCAGTGCCCTACATATGATAGTTGCTCAGTACACTTTACATGATTGTACTACATGACTCTGGGAAGACTGCTGAGGGCTAATTTTGGCAAACAAGAAGTATTTGAGGAAATACAAAATCATATTGTCTGAATAAAAAATTATAATTTCTAAATCAAAGTGTACAACACAGGTGTAAGAATAACTAGTAGACCATGTCGTGGGTGGGAAACCCAACCTTCTCTTGAGTTCTGGCTCTTGTCCAACGTATAACAGCCTCGGACTATTGCGGAATCCTCCTAAGTAGTCTCCCTGCCTCCTTGCCTTCATTCAATCTGTTCTTCACAAGGCGACACGATGATCTGCATAAACATATATCTCACTATGTGATGCCATCACTCCATAAGCATTCATGTAATGGTTTTCCAGTTTTGAGGTGCCTCAGAACCATCTGAAGAGTCTGTTACAAACCTGCATTGCTTCTTCTGCTCATAGAGATCCTGATTCAGCAGTTTTGAGGTGAGTTCTAGGTCTCTATGTCTGTAAGAAGAACCATAAGTGATTCTTTTTTTCAACTTGTCTTTTTAGTTGTAGATGGACACAATACTTTTATTTTATTCATTTATTCATATGTGGTGCTGAGAATTGAACCCAGTACCTCACACATGCCAGGCAAGCGCTCTAACCGCTGAGCTACAATCGTAGCCCCAGGTGATTATTTTTTTAATTAAAATTAAAAATTTTAAAGTGACAAAACATGAAAATGATACATATTAATGGTGTTAGACAATTTTCTGTTACTATAACAGATACCTAAGATAATCAAGTTATAAACTGGAAAGGTTTATTTTGGCTCATAGTTTTGGAGGTTTCAATCCACGATCAGTTGGCTCTCTTTCTTTTGGGCCTGTGATGAGGCAGCACATTATGATCAGAACGTGTGGTAGGCCAAAACTGTTCACCTCATGGTGAGCCAGGGAGCAAAGAGAAAGAGAAAGAGACCAGGGTCCCACAATTCCATAGGAGAGCATTTGCCCAATGACATAGACTTCCCACTAGACCCCACTTCTTAAAGTTTCCACCACCTCCCAATAGCATCAAACCAGTAACCAAGCCTTTAACACACTGACCTTTGGGGGACACTTAAGATTCAAACTATAGCAATGGAGAGCCATGTGATTTTTTTTTAGACAGAGTCTCACCATGTTTCCTAGGCTAGCCTCAAACTTGCTTTCCTCCTGCCTCAGCCTCCCAAGTAGATGGAATTTCAAGCCTGCACCACTATACCTGGTCCATGTGATATTTTGATACATGTATACATTGTATAATATTTATATCCAGCTAGACATATCTAACTCTGCATTTGTCATTTCATTATGGTGAAAACATTCAAAATCCTTTCTTCTATCTTTTTTTCCCTGAGACTGGCCTCAAATTTTTGATTCTCCTGACTCAGCCTCCTGAGTTGCCGGGATTACATCATGTGTCATTATGCCTGGCTTCTCTCCTTCTTCTAAAGCCCCTGTAATCCAATGGGGAGGGGGGCTTTACCTAATTATAATCACCTCCCAAAGGTCCCATCTCTAAATGCCATAGTTGGATTACATTTATACCCTCTCAATACCTCACAATGGCAATTATATTCCAACATGAGTTTTTGGAGGGGACAAACCATAATCAGACCACAGTAAATAGTGTCCTGAATCCCAAGTCCTAACTGCTTTAATTACCTTCTGCTCCAGTGTTTTTCCAAGCAGGAGCCAGAATGAATGTTCTTCTTCTTTTTTAATATTTTTAGTTGTAGATGGACCCAAACCTTTATTTTATTTATTCATTTTTATGTGGTGCTGAGGATCATACCCAGTGCCTCACACATAGAGCTAGGCAAGCCCTCTACCACCAAGCCACAACTCCAGCCCCAGGGTGACCTTTCAAAATTGAAATATGTTCATGTCACTCCCCTGCTCAAAACTCTTTAGCATTTCCTCATCATCTAAGGGACAGTTTCTCTGTTTCAGATGGCACATCATCTGGGTATCATGGTGCTCTTTCCAGAATTTCATGAAATAATTGATATATTAAATTGCTCCATATGAAATAAAACACTTTTCAAAAGAACACTTCTGCTAGCAGAAAATATGTCTACATTATGTGTGTGCAATATAAAATCATAGCCACAAGCACAGATGTCCATGAAAAAATAAACTGTTGAATTAAGCATGATCGGTACTGGAATTGTCTGTTTAATATTCATTTGCTACTTGTTCATTCGTTTTGTTGCTTGCTAGCAGATAAGCAGGAGCATCTGTCAAAGATTTAGGAAAACTTTATGGTTAAAAAAAGTTAAAATAGAGAAATTTCCACCCATTAAGTAATTTTTTTTTTTTCGAACTGTGAGCCTCCCATTTGTACCGGGCAGAGTTCCAGGCACTGACTGAGTAGGCAATGTGCCTGGAGGGCATAGCTTGAAAACCCCTACTCTGAAGCAAAAAGCCTAAGCAAGTTACTGCGACCAACATGACCCTTAGATCTGGCTCCGTCTCATCTTTCAGTCTCGTTTATAACCATTGTCTTCTCCTCCTCCCCCTCCCATTCCCTATGACCAAGACTTAGAATTCCCCAAATGTTCTCTTTTTCCCCCCCGCTTTGCGATGCTGGGGATGGGACCCAGTGCCTCATTGCATGCTAGGCAAGCATCCTGTCACTGAGCTACATTCCCAGCCCTGCCCTTGCTTTCTGTGATCTTACACATGCTGTTTTCTCCACTCTCTCAGTGACTGTCAAATAAGCCATTTCTCTTCCTTTGAGACTCAGTCGGAATGGCTCTTCTCTGAGATGCCTTCCCTCACCTCTGAGGGTCTCTTCCTCCCCAGGGTTTTGCTCCTGACTGATTATCACTTATCATATTACCGGTTATTTATAGAGCTCTCTGGCACCTGGCCTGGGAGCTCCTTAAGGTCGAGGTAGGGTTCTCAACACCCATTCTTTCTTGGCACTGAGCACAGTCGCTAATGTGCAGTTGAGATGCAGTGAATATTTGTGGAATGAATGTAAATTTGGAAAGGAGGCAAAGTTTATCTTCAGAATCCTTCTAGCTCCCGACAGAGGTCCCCTCTATTTCTTTTTGGCACCCCTCCCCTGACCCTAGGCACTCCATATTCTCATGCTGCCCATAGCAGTAAACCATCAGGATCTGCCATTATAGGCAATGACCCAGACTTCCAACTTTCCCCTTGACCTATCAAAACTTACCAGTCCTGTGTCCTGTCTAACTGGGACTAGATTTTCAGACAAACCAGCAATTGTCAAACTTTACAGTAAACCAGAATTTCTTGGAGGTCTTGTGAAAACACAGATCCCTGGATCCCAGTCCTTGAGTTTCTGATTGATTCAGTAAGTCTGGTGGGGGGTGAGAGTTGGGGCAGGGAAAATGCTGAGAATTTGCATTTCTTTTTTTTTGGGGGGGGGGCAGGTACCACGGATTGAACCCAGGAGCACTTAACCACTGAGCCACATCCCTGGCCCTTTTAAATATTTTTTTTTAGAGACAGGATCTCACTAAGTTGCTTAGGGCCTCACTAAATTGCTGAGGCTGGCTTTGAACTTGTGATCCTCCTGCCTCAGCCTCCTGAGCTGCTGGGATTATAGGTGTGTGCCACCACTCAGAGAGAATTTGAATTTCTTATAATTTTCCTGATACCACTAGGCATAGACCACATTTTGAGAACCACTGGGATAAACTAACTAAAACCAGGGGCAGCAGGTGATAATGCACAAAGGAATCCTTAGTTTATTTTGGCTCAGCCCCTAACTGAGTTTCATCCTCCCCACCCCCACTGGTGCTGGGAATGGATCCCACAGGCAATTGGTGCTGTCCAGATTTAGTTAATCCCAGATCATTTCCTTTTCAGCTTTGCTTTCTCTTCCTCCTCCAACTTTCTGGTCTTTTCATTGTTCTCTGGGCCTCTCCATTTGAGATCAACTCTACTGTCCCAAGTGTCTTTCTCCTTTTATAAAGTCACAGTTTCAGGACAAAGGCTTTTCCTGAGCTCTCAGCTTCATTTCACTGTCCTCTTCTCCCTCCCTGTCCTCCTCATCCTATCCGGTGTTAGTACCCCCCCACCTCAACAATGTGACCTTTCTAAAGCTTGGCTTCAATTAGGCCCCAGTCCTGTTTAGCAGGGGTAGCCATTTCCCCTCCCAGGCTAGGGAGTCTGGCTCCACAAACAACATTAGCAAGCTAATGACAGTCACCTGCTGACTGTGGGGAAGTTGCTGCTTGCTCCAGTTTCCTTAGGGACAGTGAAAATACTGAAAGTGTCTGATTTACATGCTTCCATCCATTCCTCACTCAACAAACATTGATTGATCACCTGCCAGACACTGTGCTGGGCCCCACAAATTGTTAATGGCAGTACCAGAGTTTAAAAACACCTTTTCACAAAGGGGAGTTTTTGCTCCACTCATCAACTGGGACAGATAGTCAAAGAAGAAAATCCATCAACTAACCACTTATAAGACTTCTTGTCTCCTCTGTCTTTCTGTCTCTCTTGTGCCTGGGGAGGTGACCCTGGACCAAAGACTGGTAGGCTTAGAACCGAAGAGTTCCCAAATCTCTTCATTGAAATGAGTCACTTCTCAGTCATTGGCCCACTGCATTGGGTGAGGTAAGGTATGCACAGCCCAGAACACAAAAAGCTAAAGCCTCTCTACACATTGACACACACCAGGACACACTACTGTCACACAAAGCTTTTATTTATTTATTTATTTTCGTACCAGGGATTGAACCCAGGGGCACTTGACCACTGAGCCACATCCCCAGCCTTCTTAATTTTTTATTTAGAGACAGGATCTCACTGAGTTACTTAGGGTCTCACTATGTTGCTGAGGCTGGCTTTGAACTCACAATCCTCCTGCCTCAGCATTCTGAGCTGCTGGGATTACAAGCATGTGACATGGCACCCAGCTCACACAAGCCTTTATATACATACCTGCACAAATCAAAAATACACACTGACATAACTGAAACACACAAATATAATGACATACCAACTTGCACTCACATTTGCATATGCCCATACCTACCCCCCCACACTGGTAGACACACACCAACAAATAAACACACGTATGAATAAGCACATGCCCACACACACATTGACACACAGATGAACACACAGACACAGCTGACAATGACAAAGCATAGCAACACATACACTAATATATGCAAATGCACACCTACTCACAGATCAACACCAGCACACATATTGCCCCACACCCCATGGAAACCAGGAGACCCCAGGAATGTTTTGCACGCAGACAGCAGGTCTTGGAGGAATCAAGCCACAATATATATGTGTGTGTACACATATATATGTACACACACACACATATATATATCAAAGGACCTTTATTTATTTATTTATTCATTTATATGTGGTGCTGAGGATCGAACCCAGTGCCTCACACGTGCTAGGCGAGTGCTCTACCACTGAGCCACAACCTCAGCCCCCTGTTTTGCAGGAGACTTCAATAATACATTTGGGGGTTGTGGGTGTAGCTCAGTGATAGAGCACTCGCCTAGCACGTGTGAAGCACTGGGTTCAATCCCCAGTAACACATAAAAATAGATAAATAAAATAAAGATATTGTGCCCATCTATGATTAAAAGTATTTAAAATTTTTTTTAAACATAATAATACATTTGTCCCCAGTCTGCCAGATCCGGCATTTTGGAGGAGATGACTTTGGCATGGTTCTGATCATCTCTAGGACAGGTGGGTTGAGTGGGCCACCAAGGATTCTGTGCTTTGTTGTCCCCAGTTCTAGGCAGGAAAGTACCAGGCTTCAGTACGCTGGGAGTGCAAAGGAGCTCAGGGCAGAGCGAGCAGCAGCATTGGGAGGCACCGCAGACAGGATACCTAGGAAGTGCCACAGCTTGGTGGCCACCTCCAGCTCTGCCCTCCTGGTAGTAGCTCTCCTCCCACCCACAACCAAACTCCAGGCCCAGATCAGAACTAGTGGCCTGGGGCCCTTTCCCATCTACTACACTCCAGCTTTTGCCAGGGAAGACTCCTCTCCCCAGTAGAGGCCCAGCTTGGAAGCAGCCAGTCACCTCTGACTCCCCACCCCCATCCGGTTGGGGCCCAAGCCTTGCAGTAGTTCCTCAAATTTAGCCCCGCTCCCTCGTGTCACAGGGATCCCAATCTGGGACCCATCCCCTCCCCCACCCTAACTCAGTGCTGCAGAGGGTCTCTGAGTCTCCATCTGGCCCTTTCCTTGTCGCCACCATCTGTGGGCCTGTGCCATCTGTTTCACAGAACTTCCCTGTACTGGTCCCTGATTGGCCAAGCTCCTCTTTAGCCACTCTTGGGTCTCCAGAACAATGATGGAGCACAGTGGGCACCTCCTGCATACTTAGCTTATCATGACTATTCCTACTGCCATCTCCTCTTTGTGTCTCTTCTTCTGTCCCCTTTGCTTCACATCCAAATGGTCTTCCTACTGTTCAGAAAAACAATCCAGTACCTCATGGATGTTAGGCCCTGTGCTGGGAGCTGGGGATGCATTTTGCAAATTGCTTGTTCCAGAGGTATAAGACCACTTATAAGGTGTGAGGGCACTGCCCAGTGGAATCCAGTGCCAGGCAAGCTCTTCCTGTGGCCACTCCATTTCCTTGCCTCCCCTCCTTCTCCCAGATCCCCACTTCTGAGTCCGTTCCCTTCTTCCTCTCCCTGCGCCCTTCTTCTCTCCTTTCTCCTGCCTCTCTCTCAGCTGTATGAACCTTGGGGGTCTTCAGTGTTATCTCCACGCCGCACAGGGCCCCCTGGCAGGCAGGGTTTCCTCCATCCCCGGTCCCTCTTTGAGACCAGGAATCCTATCCTCCTGAGGAGTGAAGTACAGTGTTTTGCCATCCTGGGCTTTGGGCATGCCAAATTTGCCACGGTTCTCGGGTCACAGAGAGCTTGCAAGGGGCCAATCGCGGGAGAGAGGGGAGGACTTTCAGGGCTGGAGAGATGCAGGATCAAGGGAGAGGAACCTGCGGTGGCAGCTGGCCAGGAGGAAAAGGAGCGCAGGCAGGCATAGTCCTGACTTCGGGGGGGTTTCCCCTCTGCGCAATGTCGGCCACGTGGTCCTGGGATAAATTAGAATTAAAGGAGGAATCAGGGGCGGGACGGAGCGACCAAGGGCAGCTCCCTTTCACCTGCCCCTCCAGCCCACTCTACAGACCTGGGGACCCTCAGCTCCTCTTCTGAGACTCCTTTGTGGCCCCAGACACAGAAGGATGGTAGTTTAAGCCTCTTCTTAAGCTGAGCGACTAGATAGATAGAGCTGGGTGGGAAAGAGAGGCGTGAGGTCCGTTGGCAGTAAGCCCCCAGTGGTGATGAGCTCCGCTCCAGAAACTACAGCCTACAGCACCCGAGGCTTGGGAACCCCGGGGGACGAGGGGAGTTTCAGGACCCTGGGCTCAGACTCCACAAGTCACAGCTCGGTCGCCGGTCCGCAGTGCGGCTGCCCCCAACCGCCCCCTTTCTAGGCTCCAGTGTGGAGCTGCAGGTGCCGCAGACCCCCTTCCCTCAGCCTCAGGCAAGCTCCCGGGTCATGGAGGGGGGTGGACGACAGCGGGGCATTGAGACTCCAGCGGCCAGCGCTCCCATCCAAGCACCCTGGGATCTCGGTGCAGAGCAAGAGGGGAGACAGGGGGCCGGGAGGAGGGAGAGGAGGATTGCAGAGCTCAGCTGCTGTGCAGAGCGCGGGAGGGGGGAGGGGCGGGGGCTCCCTTCCAGCCTCCAGGGTCTGGGGACTCGGGGATGCAAGGGAGAGCAGGGGGGTGTGACAATTCAGCAGAGGTCGGGACGTACCACGGAGCCCAGTGGCGGGGGGGGCAGAGGACGTGGTCACGGAGGGGAGCCCCCGCCCCCCTTCGCAGAGGCCTACGGCTAGGGTTGCGGGGCGAACTGGAACTGGGCTAGCGGTAGGGGGAAGCGGCGCGTTAAATCCGCCCCCTCCCCACACCCTACTTCCGAAGGGGTGGGCGATAGAGGGGAGGTTGGGGTTGGAGCAGCAGCGAGGGGGCCCCTCCCTTGCACCTCCCCCCACCGGACTTGGTCGCGCCCGAAGTGTAACACTTTCTCTTTGTCGGAGGAGCTCCTCTGTTTCCTGTGCTGTAGCTCCCGTTGCGGCGGCGCCCGTGGCAGCCCTGGCGGACGCAGGAGCGATGGCAGCGACCGATATAGCTCGCCAGGTGGTGAGTGCCGGACTTGGGTGCCAGCGCTGGGGCCGGGGGCCGGGGGCCTGGGGAGGGCCGAGGAGACTTGGCCGCCGCCACCTCCACCTCGAGGAGGGCAGCGGGCAGCATCCAGGAGCCGAGGCATGGCGGGACTTTTGCTCCCGAGGGCAGCGGCTCAGTCCCCTAGCCTATCCTGGAGGACCGTGGTGGCGGGAGCGGGGCGGGGGGCTGGCGAAGCCTGCGGGCGGGCCCCCGAACTTGCATCGCCAGAGGGCTGCAGTAAGCACCGCCGCCTCCCTCGCCGCAGCTGCGGCCCCGCGGCTGGGGCGTTGCCGAATGAATGGCCGCACTAGCCACTGAGCCCTCAGGGTCCCTGGCCCCCTGGCCTTGCCGCGCCCCTGCACGCAGCCGCCCGCTGGCACTCCCGCTAGCTCAGGAAGAGGGGCGCGGGGTTGGGGTTAGCCGGGGGCACTAGGCGGAGTGGCGAGGGGGGCGGGGAGGTGACTGGCTGGAGTAGGGTTTCTCCATATGCATTACATATGTGACTGCGTCTGTGAGTGTATCGGTGTGTGCGCGTGTGTGTGCACGCGCGCGCCCTCGTGCCTTCCCGGGGCGGGCGGCAGTGGCGCCCGGGTTCTGTGACCCCAGATGAGTCTGCCTGTTTCTGTGAGTGTGCTCACCTCTGGTGTGTGTCCATGCGTCCGGATGCCTCAGTGTCCGCTTGCGCTGTGTGCCTCTGGGTCCCACTTGGCGTCTGTGTGGGGTGCAGTTCGCTGGCCTGTAGGTGGCTGGCCGCATGTTTCTGAACGGGCCTCTTGGGGGTCTGTCTCGGGTGTCTGTTCGGTGTAACTGGGCTTGTGTGCCAAAACCTGTGGAGCTGGCTTCTTTCTGTGGGGACTCAGGAAAATAAGTGTGAGACTTGAAAAAGCAGTACCGTCTCTCTTTTTGTTGGCAACCAACTCTGGGAAAAGGAAAAAAAAAAAAGTCTTCATTTAAAAAACTAAAGTTTTCCAACCTGGGATGTGCAGAGAAATCATATTGAAGTGACGTGAGGCTCCATGTCTGTTTGTTTGTTTTAGACCAGAAGTTTGGCTGTGAAAGGAGATGATTCCATTTGAGGGGGACAATCTAGTTTTTCTATTCATCCACGGGTTTCTGGGATTTTAAGAAGCCCATTAGCACCGTGAGTTGAGGTAGGAGAATGAGGTAAAGGTAGCTCAGATCCCATGACACTAAACATTACATGACGAAAATCTCTGAACCACATAAAAATGTTGTTAAACCTTATTTAGGGAAATATTCTTTGCAATGCAGTTCCAGTGCAAAACAAAACAAAAACAAAAGAAACCACCAGGCTCTAGGTATGTGGTGTAATTGAAATTGATTCGTTTTTAAAATCTGAATCCAGAATGTGATGGAATAAATTTATTCCACCCCTGTCCCAGTTTGGAAGGTCAGGATCATTTCTTTGGAACCTCCCCTACCCCCTGCACACCCCAGAATAGAGCTCTTTATGCAGTCATGGTGTGGAAGATTGAGGAATAGATAGAAGACAGTGCTCTGTGATGATGGAATTTGAGAGAATTCTCTTTTCCACAAGACTGGCACTGTAATATTTATTGCTTTAGTGTTTTGAGGCCTCCTAGAGTGCTTTTCTGCCCCCTGTTACATGCATTTTAGAGATGGCATAGTTTAAGCAGAGGAATTAGCTTCCTGGATAACGCTTGTTCTATCCTTAGTGACCAAAACTGACACTAATGACTTTTTTTTCTTGTCAGATAATGAATTTGCATCGACCTGTCCATACATTCTCACCAGTCTGCCTTGCCTGGATTAGGATTGCGGGGCAGACTTTGCAAAGGGGAACATTCCAGAAGGTTGTTTCACCTCAGGCACCAACTCTAGCACTCCAGAGGTCCCCTTTGTTCTGCAGATGGAGTGGGTAGGGGGTAGTTTACTAGCCACTTGGTTTGGTTTGCATGGCTCCAGTTTGCTCTGGCCGGCCTTGCCATACTGTAAACTGGAGAACATAATTGTATGCCAGCTTCTGAAGCTGAAAGAGCAGCCCAAGCACTTGAGACCTTGTTATCGTGATAAATGGGTTTCTGGGAAAACTGACGTCACTCTCCATGCCTCCCTCCCCCCCAAGCCAGTGAAGCTCTTATTTATGTGTCATTTGTCTCTGCTCCCTTTTGTGTCTGCAAGAAGTTGTAATTCACCAGGGGAAGATGGAATTAACTCAAGAGACCTTGGGCTGCTGGTTGCTTCCAAGGAATATGTATCTAGGGTTTAGGAAGAAAAGACTAGAGAATTAGCCTAAGTGTAGTTAGTTTAGAAGTTCTCTTTTTAATAGCTGTGAGACATGGTACCATGTAAGTAGTGCCCTGGTGTGTACGTGTGTGTATGTGTTTGGGTGTTCTTTCCAGGGTCAACCGAGGGTCATCATGATTAAACAGGCCCGACCGAGAGTTGTTGGATAGCACCTTTATTTGACCATGCATGCAACTTGTTCAATTCTTGTGTGCATAATTCAATTCCATCCCATTTGAATGAGCACCACAAAGGATTCTATATGACAGTGCTATTTCTCTGCTGTGTTCATGAATATTTATTTGTATGACTAATGTGTCTTAACATGATGGGTGGCCCTTGTCAACTATACCCCCCCAAAAAAAGTAGTAGACTACCAAAAAAAGTAGCTTCCAGTCTAATTGGAGAGACAAATTGTGGCTACTGAGATAATTAGAGAATTACAATAGATTCTTGAGGTGCTGCACCCCCACCTTCTGCCTGAGGTGGCTCGGGCTGCTATTAATATATACTCTGAGAGGTCACATGACTCATCCAAGGTAATCTAACAAGGCACAGTGCAGGTTCCAAGAGCAGCAACTTCTAGCTCATATACTGAGTTATTTCTTTCAGGGTTGCATATTGGGGTTCACACTGTAGATCCTGACCCATAGAAAGAAGAGTCTAGTTGATTCTGGCTTGAATCAATCCCATAGTGTAACAATGTTGCTTTCCCCAGTGACAATCCAGATAAAAGTCTTTCTCCATAATGAAAGAATTTGCAGGGCCAAACTTTGCCCTACAAAATTACCTGGATTACAGCAAAAAAAAAAAAAAAAAAAAAGTAGGGGGGAGTGCTGGGGATATAGGGGATATAGGGGATATAGCTCAGTTGGTAGAGTGCTTGCCCTGCAAGCACAAGGCCCTGGGTTCAATCTCCAGCGGGGGTGGGGGGGTGGGGGGGATACCTGGATTGGCCTGGGGCTACTGTCCCCCAACAACCCACCAATGAGGAGGAGTTTGCTGCTGCACTCTGGTCTTGCTATCAGGTGGCAGTTACCCTTTGATTCTCCTTGAAGCTTCCTGCCTCAGCCGGCCCTACTCACTAAAAGTAATATTGTTCTCCAAGCAGGGAAAACAGAACCCCAACATTCACCTATAACTCTACTAGGGATATAGCACTGAAGAAAGTTTACATGGTTCCAAATAAAAAATTGTTCAATCTAAGTCGAAGGCCTATGGGTGATCACTATGTCATTTTCCAACTTTTCCATGTGTTTGATATTTTCCAAAATAAAAAAATAATGGAGGACCATTATAGTGCCCCCCCAAATGCACATGACCTCTTCCCTCAAGGAGTTCACATCTAGTGGTAGAGGGAGACACAAAGCTATATAATTATCCTTGTGCTAAGTGCTGCACAGAGCTACCGCCTGCCATGAGGATTCATTACAAGTAGTCTTAACCTAGCAGTGTGGATGGAAGAGGTGGGTGACAGGCAAGGCTTGGAATAGGAAATGGGCAGGTGCGAAGATGGGTGAGATCACACTTCTGCCACTAGGTTGGGAACATTTCATTTGTTAATTCACCCACTGTTATTTTCATTCATTCTTTCAACGTTTATTTATTGGGCACTGACTCTGTCAGGCCCTATGCCAGATGCTGGGGATATAGCAGTGGCCAAAGCAAGCAGGAACTCTGCCCTCCAGAGCTTCCAGAGGAGAGGTAGGAAGAAGTCCTGTTTCCTCTTCACATTCTAAATCCTGGAAATGTGTTAGCAGCGTGCTTATTACAAAACTGCATTACAGTAGAGTGATTTGTCTGCATAGTGTAATGAGATTTTGATCTGCAGTCATATGCATAGCATTTACTTTGTGGAGTCTCTGCTGTACATTTTCTATTAATTGCTAGCTTTGTTACCCAGCACGGCCCCTCCCTTTGTGTGGCATAAGGGAACAAACCCATTGTATTAGCCTGAGCAAAACTAATTAGGGAGATAAGTCCCTAGAAAAAGGTATTCCAAAACTAAATAGAACTGATTTCTGGACTTGCCTGTGTTCCTGGATTAGCAGGGCCATGGTTTAATATTAGCATGAACAATTGAGAAGGGCTTTTAGTTGCATGTCCCTTAAAGCCACATTCAAGACAGATGGGAAGAAAGAAAAAAGGAAGGAAAGAAAGAAAGAAAGAGAAGGAAGGAAGGAAGAAAAAGAAAGAAAAAAACTCCATGGGTAGATGTACATGTTTCTTCTAACAATCTCAAAATGCTTCCATCTGTATGATATCATTTTCTCCAACAGCTTTCTAGAAAAGTATTACCGTTTTCTTCATTTTATGCATGTCAGGAGATCAATTGACTTAGTTCAAAGTGTTATTGCTGGTCAATGGACAAAACAATGGAACACCTGCTAGATGACACAGATTCCCTTTTTTAAAAATGCTGGCCTTTTCCAGATGTTTCTAAGAAATTAAAATCCTGCCATGCCCTCTCTTCCCCCTCTTCTCTCCCTACACCCCTCAGTACCCTCACAGGGGTCAGAGAAGAGTATTCTTGAGTGATCTGGAGACTGATGTTAAAAAGATTCTTAGCTTAAATCCAAGATAGCATAGTCACGGGTTGTGTGGGTTTTCTTTTTTTTTTTTTTTCTCTACATATTGCTTTAAATAAAAATCTTGGAGCCACCAGCCATGTAATGATGGATTATTTTAAGTAACAACTGGAGCGGGGGGCAGAATAAATTAGAAACACAGACCCTTCCTCCTTGGTTTGGCAGGAGGAGGCTTCTGCTGCCAGGATTTAAAATCGTGGGTTTCTCAACTGCCTGCACAGAGGAAGGAGGCCACATGCTCAGGAGGGTGAGAAATAATGTTATCCTCTCTTCCAGTGTCTTCTCGTCAGAGACAACCATCTGCTGAATTGTGCAGTATTCTCTCAGCTGGCCTTGGAGTTGGGACATCCCTTTGACCAGGAAAAGATTTGCAGGCCTTCTCAGGGACAGGCCTCAGGTTTCTCCTGCCAAGTCCCTCTCTGACCCGTAAAGAAGGCCTTGGGGTAACAGGAGCAGAACTCTGCTTTCACGGCCCTGATGAGGTGTGAGGTAGTGTTTGAGGTGTTCGGTTTCCTTTCACAGCAGAGGCCCCCAGCTCTGAACACTGGTCCTGAGACAGGAACTGGGTTTTTTTTTCCAGATCCCCATTAAACGAGACCAGATGGAGGCAGAGGCAATTCAGGCTCCCCAGAGGGCAGTTGGGCATTCACCCAGAGGCCTATGGGTAAACCTTTTCTTTCTTTCTTTCTTTCTTTTTTTTTTTTAATGAATTGAAGCTAACAATATCCAGAACACCTAGAAAACTGTGGAAACGGCCTGGCTTGAAGGGAATCTGTCTGGTTTTTGTGAGACAGTTGACTGCCATGAGCAGGGTCACCCCTGGCCTGAGGTGGAGATATTTTATCCAGACAATGGCTTGTTGAGTTAGGTAGGCTTCTTAGTCCTGGGGCTCTTGAGTGGAGCTGGGCAGCTGGCCAGGTTGAGGCTTAGACTGGAGTCAGAAGAGAGGGAAAAAAGAGAAAAGTGGGGGAGACAGTGGAGAGGAGGGGAATAGGCTCTCTACGGCATTGACCACCTCAGTTGCTTTCTATGGGCCAGAGCCACCTTGGTGAGCCCACAGGCTTCCGGGTCATGTTCTTGACCTTTCTCACTCTTGACCAGCATCAAGTCACAAACCCCATGTCCTGGAATTTTAGCAGCAGAAATAAATACATCTGCCACTTAAGTCAACTTTTCCATTTGAGAGTGGCAGTCTGCTTGACAGGGGTCTGGATCCTAGCACCACTTGCTGCCACTAAATCACTCTGTGACTCGGGACAAATCATTTCCTCTCTCTGAGTCTCTATTTCTCCTTTTTAAAAAGAGTGGGTTGAATTAGGTGATCTTTAAGGGCGTTTCCAGTTCTGACGTTGTACCGTTTGGTTCTTATGTTTCCTTGTTCTCTAGCCTAATTTCATTTAGCTCTTTGCCTCCTTCTGCTTCCGAATGAGGTGGCAGAATTGAACTCCACCCCTTCCCTGCTTTGACTCCTTCCTTGAGCTGGGTGGGGAGAGAATTGAATTGTGGAGAAGGCAAGTCCATGCTTTTAGCTCAGCAGGGTCTCTGTAAGTAGAATAGAAACAAGTCTTTGGATATTGTCTGTCCATGTAGGTATATATAGCTATTGTCTTCCAATAAAGGCCCATGACAGCTGAATGTTTGTCTGTGGAATCCCACTTTAAATGCACTAGAAGAGCTAGCTATTTAATGGAATCCTGCTGTGGATCTTTTTATAGAATGAAAAGCCACTCTGGAATTTATCTTGTGTATTAAATCAGTTTCATCTATTGGCTTTGCCAAAAATGGGCCTTACCCCCTGTATGGTAAGGATGGACTCCCCCACTGAAGGACATTTCTGAGGTCCCTTAGGGCCAGCTACCAGCTTTTGCAGGCCTGGTTTCTCCTGGGAATGGCCCCCAAATTTCTCTCTCCCAGTACAGGGCATTGCGACTATTCTGTTTCCTCTTAACCTGGCTTAATCAGTGCAATGGACATCCTAATATTTGAAGTATTGGGTGCATTGGAGGTTTTTCTTTCTTTCTTTTTTTTTTTTTTGTACTGAGGACTGAACTCAGCAGGGCGCTTGACCACTGAGCCTCATCCCCAGCCCTATTTTGTATGTTATTTAGAGACAGGGTCTCACTGAGTTGCTTAGTGCCTCGCCATTGCTGAGGCTGGCTTTGAACTCGAGATGCTCCTGCCTCAGCCTCCCAAGCTGCTGGGATTACAGGCATGTGCCACTGCATCTGGCCTGCACTGGAGGTTTTTACTTCTTAAAAAATTTCTGGAAACTTATTGGTGCTTTTGTGGTTCTTATGATAATATTGGAGGCAGCAGATGGGGCTCTCAGCCACCTGATTGTTTTATTAGGACATTTTACTACACATTTTAGGACATATGATTTGACTTCTGGTTTACATGAATCTTTACAGTAATAAGTTGTACTGTAAAACATTAAGTTACATCTATTACATGTATTAAGTTATTATTAGGAGAATAACAGGGTTTTATTGTATCATTGGTAAAATAAATGTACTATATACAGTAAAACTGCTTGAGAGCTAAATGGTCTGCTTAACCAAATTTTCTGGTTATCTGTATGTAAAGTATCTTTTTAGTTGTAGTTGAAGTTCTAGAATATCTGAGGCCACTTCCTGCCTGCAAAAGTAGCATCATAGAATCTTAAAAAAAAAAAACCAACAATGTTTTTCCAGATTATAAAACTAAAGCATGAATGAAAATAAATAAATAAATAAATAAAAGTTAAAAAAAAGACCAAAAAATGAAAGCATGCCTATTACAGAAAATTTGAAAAAGATCAAATAACAATACGACCTATAAGCCTTCTACCCAGAAGTAACCAATGTCATCACACTTTCCCTTGACCATTGGGATGCTCCTGTGTGTAGGTGTTTTGTTTTGCTTTGCTTTGATGAGCAGCATTTGGTGAGCTTTTCTTTGTGTCATTAAATATTCCTTGAAAACATTTTGTTAACTGCTTAACATTCTATCATGTGTCATTGAAATGATGATTTTTTTTTCTTTTTTGGTACTCGGGATTGAACCCAGGGGTGCTTAACCACTGAGTCACATCCCCAGCCCTTTTTAATTTTAATTTTAATTAATTAATTTATTTTTGGTACTGGGGATTGAACCCAGGGGCACTGGACCACTGAGCCACATCCCCAGCCCATTTTTGTGTTTTATTTAGAGACAGGGTCTCACTGAGTTGCTTAGCACTTCGCTTTTGCTGAGGCTGACTTTGAATTCACGATTCTTCTGCTTCAGGCTTCCCAGGCGCTGGAATTACAGGCATGCGCCACCATGCCTGGCTCATTTTTATTTATTTATTTATTTTTTGTGTGTGACAGGGTCTCACTAAATTGTGTAGGGCCTGGCTAAGTTGCTGAGGCTGGCCTCAAACTTGTAGTCCTCCTGCCTCAGCCTCCTAAGCCTGGGATGAGTTGGTTTTGAAAGGCTTGGAAATTTGCATAATAGGTTGGTATTCAGGACTAGAGAAGGTGATGGAGAAAAGGAAGGTGTGAGAAATTGGGTCCACCACTAAGATTGTTGAGGCTACTGAAGAAAATCCACTTCCATATTTCTGCAAAAGGCTAGAGGAAAAGGTTTCAGGAAAGCCCTATCATGGGTAATGAGTTCCCAGCATTTTGCTCTCATCTATTCTTCAGGAGGACAGCTACTAACTTAAAGAGAGCAGGAAATTCTCTACTGACACAGATGGACCCATAGTTCCCAGAGGCCTCAAATACTGCTTGCTTACTCTACCACTAATGTTGGAAGAGATGCAGTGGGGAGTGGGGGACGGTAGTTGCTTACTTGGGTGCTTCTGGGACTCTTTATTTTCAGAATAACAGCAATGGGAGAAAGATGCACAGCTGGAAGCACCATGGCTCGTTCTTCTTAATATGAATCTTACGAATATTCAATTAAAACATGAAATTGGTGTGCCCTCGGGGGAGGAGGTGGACGGGAACAAGAGCCGCGTTTCTGCCTGTGATATGAAATGTGGTATAACGTATTTCAAAACCGCAGGTGACTGCAGATGAGGAGAAAACAGGAAATGTAATTGGGGAGGGGCGCAGGGGCTCCCCCAATTCTCAGGCGCACTCTTTCATTTTGCCTTCCTTTTAGCTCCTCTCAGACTCTCTGCATCCTAATTACCCCTGCTGCAAAGCCCAGTGAACAAGAACTCTCCTTTCTTTTATTAAAAATGCTTTAAAATTATACAGGTAACGTGTGAATAAATTTGTGCTATAAAAGAATCAAACACTGCAAAACATGCTGACTAACTCCCTGACTAGGCCCCTGCTTCCATTTTCGTCCCCTGAGCTAGCCACCATCTTTGGCTGGGCAGGTGTCTTTTCAGTTTCTGTCTGTGCGCTCCCATACATTTATGTGAAAAGATAAATATACAGGCTTTTTGTGTATAGAGAGGTTCATCCTGTGCTTCTTGTTCTATAATTTCTGTTTCTTTCTCAAAATATGCCTTGGAGATATTCACATCAGTACATATAGAACTACCACATTCCTCTTTTTGGAACTTTTAAAATTATGATTATCAATGCATATTTATTGTACGAATTAGTGGGTTTCACTGTGATTCCTCTTAATGGCCGCAGAATGTTCCAGAATGTGCATGTATCATAATTTAGTTAAATATTTTCCCATTAACAGTCATTTAGGATCTTTTTTTTTCTTTTTTAGTCTTTTAGTATTACATGCAGGGCTGTAATGGATTTTCTTGTACAGAGATCTCTGTACAGATACGTGAGTTTCTGCAGAATAGACTCTATGAGGAGGTGTAAGGTTATGGGAGATGTGCAGTTTACAATTGTGGTGATTGTGGCCTTTCTGACTTCTCAGTTCAAGCTTTGAACATAGCATCACCTGCTATTCAAGATGACAACTTGAAGGTTTAGCATCAGACATGCTGAGCTAAGTTGCCAGTTTCATCTCCTCTTACGTACATCATAGTCAAGGGAGCATTCAATTAACTACAATCAAAGTAATCAGGACCTCAATTAATTAGGCCACCTTAAGGAGAAAGAGGAGAGAGATAAGATATCAGATTTAGTGAGAGAGGAGGAAAGAAACTTCCGGGGGCTGTCCAGGGGTCAATGTACATTCCAGTCCCATGTCCTGTTTTTTTTACCTCCACATATTTAGTTATGAACAATGAAGACAGATATTCATAATGATGACTTTGACATATCATAAGAGTCATCAAAGCAAGAGTGCATGGTGTTCATTAGACAGGATTTCCTAAAGTAGGAACTATACAAATATGTTTTTGAAGCTTAACTACAGGGTTTGAGACAAAAAGTTTGCTGCTTAAATCTTGAAGAGAAAGAAAAACATTAACCAGGTCCCATGTTCCCTAGTCCCCAGGCTCTTCAGTTAATTCAGGTGTAATGGACACTGGGTAAAAGATGCAGAAGAAGTAAGGATTCTAAAAGTCACCAGTGACCTTCGTGAAATCCAAATCAATGAAGTAATTCTTCTTGGCTTTCTCTTTGGCTTCTAGCAATAGAGAACTGTTGGGTCATCTCTTAATTTTCTGATCATTTCCTTCTTGTGGCAGAATCCTCTTCATTTTCCCATTCCTTATTCATGAACATTTCCTATATTCAGTCTTTAGCTCTTTGATTCCTGTACTTCTCTCAGAGAGCACATTCAGTTTTATCCCTCTCACTCCTAAATTTGTGACTCAGTCCTGAATTCTCTCGGAGCCTACAATCCCATATTGCTAACTACTTATTGGATTTCTTTTCTCGAATATCTTACCATAAAAATCAAAACGATCTTATTTTCCTCAACACATAAAATGCTTTTCCAAATCTAAGAGAAAAGACAAACACCCATTTTTTTAAATGGGCAAAGACCTGACTAGGTAATTCACATACACAAATACACATACACAGATGAACAATGAAAACATGTTCACCCTCACTAATACGATACAAATTAAGCAACGCGATGCTGTTTTTCAGTGATTCAATTCACAATGGTTAAAAAGCTTATGAAACTCATTGTTTGTGGGTAAACAGTCACATATTAGAGGTAGAAACATAAATTTTGTACAATTCTCTATTCAATAGTGTGTCAACATGTACCAAAGTCTTTAAAATGTGTGAACCTTTTGATCTAGTAGGCTTCAATTCTAGGATATAATCAGAGATATATGCAAACCTAGAAGAACCAGAGTTGTTTATGATGTTGAAAACTTGGGGATACACTAAACGTCCAGCAGTAGAAGATTGGTTAAGAAAATATGGCAAATTCCTACCCTGGAATGCTATATGACCAGTAAAAACATTTTTTTAGAAGCATGCTTAATTACTCAAAAAATCCATACTATATTAAGTAAGGTAACAAAAATGGTAATAGGTCAGGTAACAAAAAGGAATATACAGGAGTAGCCCTATTTTGTTAAAAAATAAAAGGCATATAGAAGCCAGGCACGGTGGTGCACACCTGTAATTCCAGCGACTTGGGAGACGGAGGCAGAAGGATTGCAAGTTCAAAGCTAGCTTCAGCAACTTAGCAAGGCCCTAAACAATGAAGGGGTTAAGGGGTTAAGTGCCCCTGGGTTCAATCCCTGGTACTTTTAAAAAAAAAAGACCATACAGATTGGAGGAAAATACATACAAATATTAAGTGATTATCTCTGGAGAGTGATTTTTGTTTTCTCCTTTATGATTTCTGTGCTAAGATTTCTGCAATGAACATTGATTACTTTGATTACTTTTATGAAGCATAAAACCTGTAAGTAAAATTTTTTAGTAAGAGCTTATTTGGAACCAGACTCTTAGACATCCCCACTAACCAACCTTCCTTTCCTGGCCTCTCTCTTTCTATCCTTGCTGGTATCCATCAAATTTAGACCTTGAAGTTGGCTTTGATTGTTCCCACTCCTGCCCAGCCACTCATGGAATCTCATTCCTTGTTTAGCAGATCTCTCAAATTTGCTCCTTTTTTGTGGATGTGGTTCTGGGGCCTCATATGCGCTCAGCACACATTCTACCACTGAGCTATACCCAGCCTCAGATCTTTTTTTTTTTTTTGAGTCCCAAGTCAGGTCAGTTCGTTTCAACCAGAATTTATTGTCACAGCTCTTGGATGTCCCTCTGCCAGTTCAACATTATTGGAACCCTCTCTCATTGTGTATCCCTGCCCTAGTCTCCTGTTCCTCCAATCAGTCAAGCACCTTGCAGCTGGAATGATCTTTCATAAGCCCTACTTGTATCGTGGTCCTCCCTGCTTAAATATACTTGAAATACCTCAAGCCCCCTTGCCTAGGGAATACAGCCTGTACTCTTCAGTTTGCTATTCAGGGCTCTTTACAGCACTGTGCTGGGTGGGAGATAATGCCGGGCACATAGGAGGTGTTTGGTACGTTTTGACAATGAAATATATCAAAGAATAAGGTGGGGAACTTTCCCCACTGCCCTCCATTGTCTTTTGTTTGAGAATTCCTTTCCTCTTCTTTTGGCACTTGGACCCAGGGCTTTGGAGCACTTGACATTTCATGGTGCTGAATTTGGAGACAGGAAGAGGCAGCCAGAGATGATAAAATATGGCTCAGGAAACCTCAACTCTTGAGTCCATCTCAACTTCCAAGGCCTGCTATGTGGGAGGCTCCATGGAGGAACCATATTCTCTCTTAAATCCCTTCTCCCCTCCCGTTGTTGAGGACCAAGAACCAACCCTGGGGATCTTACATCTTCCTGTTGGCTTTAATGGAACAGAAGAAGGGGCAGTGGAGAAGGGGAAGCAGAAAGGGGCGAATGTAGAACAAAACCCTGAGCGATGAGGGTCCTTCCTGAAACTCAGCTGTCTTCAGGTGCCCCTCTGGGGCACAGAATACACCAACCTGACTGAATGATGGCATATGGTCGTCTGTCAAGAATGCTCCCCTGGGAGTGTGTGGGGCGAGGTGTGTGAGCATAATGAACTCACCAGATGGCAGTAACCGGCACTAGCTCTTGGAAGTGGGATCCCGAGCTGGGTGAAGGGCTGTCTGGGAGCCAGTTCTGGTGACGACTGAGAGGCTCCTCCACCATCACAGCCCATCCCTTTCAGTGTGAAGCATGCACTTATTAGGGACCCTGGTCTGCTAGCAGATCCGGCCAGCATAAGAGGTGCCTTCTAGTGAAGACTGGGATGCTGGTGCAGGCCTCCTGGCACAAACCCTGCCCTTTTGGATTGCTCTTGGCATCTTTCTGGTTACGGAAAACCTGGTGCAGTCCCACCCAACAGAAATGGTGACTCTTCCCATAGCCCATCATTCTTTGGAGCTTGCTGTCTCCAGCTTCCCTTCTCTTCCTTTCTCCCCTCTCTTTCCCTCCTCTCCACTGTGGCCATTGGCAGTTGGCACTACATTCAGGCCCTTTCTGTCCTTGGAAACCTGCCTTAATTTGAGGCACTTTCTGTTTGGGAAAGCCATTAACTGTAAGCAGCTTTGGGCCTTGCAGGCGAAGCAAACGCCCTCTGATTTCCAGGGCTGGGAGTGGCTTGGCTGACACCTACGGAGTCAAGGGAACCAGAGGCATCTTCCTCTAGCTAGACAAAGTCACGGTGTTCCATGGCAGTACTGGTCAGCCCAGGGTCTCAGGATAGCCCCACAGTGCCATGATAAGGGCAGCTACTGTTGACTCAACACTTACTACATGTCAGGGCACACTAAGTGCTCGAGGGACATTTTCCTATATAACCCGCACACCAGCTACTAGTTTCTGATTTTATGATGGGGAAACTTTGAGAAAAATAACCTGTCAGAGGTCACATAGCCAGAAGGTGGCTGACTAGGACTCTAATTCAGACCTGCCTGATTTCAAAGTCTACCCCCCTTAACCTCTATGCCATGCTGCTTTTGTAGGTTCTAAAAAGAGGATTAATGGCTTTCTAAGGTTTTGGGGGGTATTTACTGACTACTTATTCACGTGCTAAGCTCATTGCATGTATTAATTAGCATATATACATCTCCCAGTCACTTCTAGGATAGAACGGATTGTATCATATGATAGAAGGGGAAGGGAATTGAGTCTCAGAGAGGCTACCCAGCTCATAAACGATTGATTGCAGATTTAACCCAAGTCTGAGAATATCTGGGGCCAGTGTTCTCTTCCCCTGATCCTGCCCTCCCACCCCAAAAAACCCCCTCTGTAATTTGCTCTACAAAAGGGACTGTGGAACTATGGTGACATTCAGCATTGAGCCTAGAAGATGCCTGGATTCTTGAATCCATGACAGGCTGTTTTGCTCTGAGGCAGGGAGTACCTGAAAGATGATACCTGGGACCTGAATAGTTATTACTTGCTAGCACAGAGACCATTTGGATGGAGAACTGAGACCCAGATTAATTTTAAGCACATTTTCATTTTCTCCCTCCTTCCCCTCCCAAATTAGGGTGAAGGTTGCCGAACTGTCCCCCTGGCTGGACATGTGGGGTTTGACAGCTTGCCTGACCAGCTGGTGAATAAGTCAGTCAGCCAGGGCTTCTGCTTCAACATCCTGTGCGTGGGTGAGTATTTCCATTGCAGGAAATTCTATTACAGAATATGGATCCTTAATGGCTGGATGTGGCTTTGCAGGTAATTAGGTTAAATAGCGTGTTATTTGGATCTAGTTGCAAGAGTGGCCCTCTCCCCCCACCCTACCTTCTTCATTTATCCGTCTGCTTATTTTTGTAAGCAGCCAGCTGTAATTACTTTTTTTCTTTGGCTGGACCAGAATCTGGGGCCATACTTTGCGGGGAAATGGAACTGTGTGAGACCCAGTGGAAATTCTGCAAGGGGGCTGGCTGGCTCAGTTCCTGCTGTCAAGTTCATTTTGACTGCAGAAGAGAGGAACCAGGACAGAATGGGGAGGGAGGTGATGGCTGAGGAAAGAAAGGGGCCACCTGCCCACCAGCTGCCGGCAGTGGGTTGGATCTATTGGTTCCTTCTGCAGTTTCTCTGTGCTTGGTAGAATTTGAGCTCAAGCGCAGGCTCACACAGCTGCAGGCAAGGTCTTCTGTTCCCCTTATCTGTATCTCTGTCTAGACCTTTAATCTCAACTGTGGGAGCTGCCTCTTAGTCCCCTCCATATGCTTATCAAGGCACAAAGAGAACTCCGTAATGTCTGTGAAATGAATGAATGTATGAGTTAACTCCACAGCAGCCATTCATCATAGTTCCCAAATAGGTTCTCACATGAGCACTTTTGAACCTTACTCTGCAAAGTGAGCAGAGCAAGTAGCGTTTGTATTCTCGTGGAACACATGCAAACCCAGAAACTTGGGGAGGATGAGGCATTTGCCTGAGATAACAGGGAAAAAGTGGCAGAGGCATAATATCCACCGATCCCTTATCCCTCCCACCGCTCTTTAACTGTTGCCTGCAACATCTCTTGAGAACACGGAAGCACTCTGGAAACCATTGAGCACCAATTGAACAAACAAAAGGGACAACAGTTTCTTGATATTCTTTAAAAATCCAAAATTTGCAAACACAGTCATAAACTATAATTTTCACCTCACAGTGCAGGAAAGTATACCTGCATATTTTCAGTGACCTCCTTAATGATTGTATAAACACCATAATAAAGTCAGTTTTCACACTGGCTGGAACACTCAAGCACTTTCGTTAATTGCCTTTTCTTATTTTTCTATAGAGTGTCTAGGGAACTCATTCATGTTGTAGATCTGAACCAATACTGAACTGGATATTTTACTCTTTAATGTATTTAAAAATTCTTTTTCTCACTAAGTTTATTCTTTTTCCTTGAACTCCTTAGTTTTGCTTCTTCTGGACCCAGTAGTCTTTTTCTCTCTTTCTTTCTTTCTTTTTTTTTTTTTTTTTTTTTTTTTTTTTTTTTTTTTGGTACCTGGAATTGAACCCAGGGGTGCTTCATCACCACATCTCTAGCCCTTTTTAAATATATTTTATTTAGAGATAGTGTCTTGCTGAGTTGCTTAGGGCCTTGCTGAATTGCTGAGGCTGGCTTTGAACTCGAGATCCTTCTTCCTCAGCCTCCCAGTCTGCTGGGATTACAGGTGTGTGCCACTGTGCCTCGCCCCAGCACTCTTTTCCAGCTCATTTTCTGTAAGAGAATCACTGCGTACTCAAGGACAAATAGAGAATAAAAAAGCCACTTCTGTTCTGGATGACAGGCAGTCAGCTAGGCTCACTCGCTGAATGACTCATTCCCACATATCAGCTTTGGAACCTAGAGATGAAAATATGTGCTTCATGGAATTACATATCAGGGGACTTAGGGTCCAGATCGAGGTTGTTAACCCTTTAAATGCTGAAAGTCTAACTCATGTGTAGGTGATGTCAGGAGAAGGATTCAAAATAAATAGAAGTAGCAGTGATTGGCATCAAGAGCAAATGCTCTCACATTCAATATTAGCACTGCCAAATCTTTATTTAACTAACAAGATCTCCAATCTTTGGCAGATGATGGACAACTTACTTCACGTAATATTGGATTATCAAAATATTTCAGCACAGACGTATCAGATTCCCTTGGCATTCCTCCCAGAGCTCCATGTGACCTGTGTTGAGAGATGAGAAGTGAAGTGACAGACCCACCATAAGCAACCTTTCAACCAAGCTGCTGGGTGGTCTAGTAAAGCCTTGGGAGGGAGGCCATGTGAATCAGAATGGCTTTTTGGTGGCAGAAGTGTAGGGAAATTTGACATGTGGATCACAGCTCCCTTGGGGCTCAGAGGAAGAGCCAAGCTCAAGACAAAGTGAGTGGGAGAAATGGTACACCCCTGTCTTTTGTTTCCCATCCAGCCGTCGGACAGTTCCAACTGCTTCAGTATGTGCCTGCTGGGATGGAATCACTCCAGTGCCGGGATGGTCCCTTCAAGAGGGGAAGGGTGGGAAAGAGTACCCTCTCACCTGTAAGGAGTCACACCTTCTCTTCAGTCCCTACTTGTCAAGTCTCAGGATATGGCTGCCCCAGTATTTCCTGTTAGACCTGCAGGTGCCTGGATTCGGTTAATTTCATTCCCCATCCCGGATCCAAAAAAGCCTATGACTCCTGCATCTTACTCTCTTGCTGTGCTTGTGACCCTGTCATTGCTCAGAGAGCCCACAATTGGGGCCAAGGTCACAAGCAGCTTAGAGTGACTCTGAGGCTGCAGTCTCTCAACCAGCCATAGTGCTGAGTCCTGCTACTGACTTGGCGAAGAGTCCATAGCTTGGCTGTTGAAGGTGATCTTTCCTCTTGCTTGTGGGTGACTGTTGGGTTTACTTCTTTAATGACTGTTATAAAACAATTCATAGAACATGTTCCCTAAACCATTTTCCTTTCTTTTCTGATAGGACATTTTCAGGATAAAATTACAATAGTGCTACCTTTGCTTATCAACTGAGACCTAGGATATTTTTCATATTATCATTTGCTTTGGTACTGAACTTTGACTGTAGGCCTACACCCAGCAGAGTGGCTATCTTCCATACATATGTGCATATGTGTCTGAATGTGCATGTGTGTATGTTGGGATTGAGAGGGAATTTTTATAAATCCAGAGCCTAATTTATATGTAAGGGTACCAATAAATGGCTCCCACAATTGTTATTATTTTTGGCTAGACACATGGACATGAACATATTCTGACTCCTCTCCAATAGATTTGCTGGAGTTGACAATAATTACTTAGTGGGGTGAAGTTCCCTTCCCCCTACCAAAAATTATATACAAGTCCCTTGGCTTTGGAAATCTTGAGGATCCCATGATTGCAGATTGAGTACAAAGGCCTTAGAAGAACCACTAGAGCCAGCAATACGAATGTTCTGGGGCTCATTGCTTTGCCCTGCTGGGAAAGGGCCCCAAAGAGATTCATCCATCCAAATGAGCCAGCAACAGTAATGGCTGCGAGGAACACAAAAGGTCATAAAGATAATATTTACTTTGAAGCTGCTCAGGATTCCAGGCTCAACTGGGCTCTGCTGGATTTGGAAAAAAACACACAAGAGAAGCAGAATTCTCCCTTGCTATGGGAGGAGGGAAAGAGCAGCTAGCATTCTACCAAGTTCAGGGGCCAATTGTTTTGTCCCTGTGATTCCGGGAAAGACAACTGCTCACCTGTCAGTGACAGGCTGCCTGCAGTGGTCAACATTTTTTTTTTTTTTTTTTTTTTGCAATGCTGGGGATTGAACCCAGTTAACATCCTAACACTCTACATCCCCAACCCAGCAATGATCTCCTCCTCCTCCTCCTCTGGTATGGGGGATTGAGCCCAGGGTCACTTAAGCACTGAGCCATATCCCCAGTCCTTTTTAATATTTTATTTAGAGACAATCTCTCTTGAGTTGCTTAAGTTGCTAAGTCGCTGAGACTGGCTTTGAACTCACGATCCTCCTGCCTCAGTCTCCCAAGTTGTTGGGATTACAGGTGTGCGCCATCACGCCTGGCAATGATCATCTAACAGGTTATCACAGGGAAAAACATGCTGTGGTTTGTAGCATCTGCTGACGTCTTCGGTGTCATTACTCCCAGCATACCTGATTTTAAGCTACCAACATGACATCACTGCATGTGGGTCTGGGAAAAGATGCAGGAAGCCAGACGAGCTGGCTTCAGCACACCACAGTGTGCCAGGCCTCTACAAGATCAGGAAGGAAAAAAGGGCAAGGTCACAAAGTCAGGCATGGCCTTGTCCCTGTTCATAGGCTCCCCCGGCCAACTGGAGTTCCTGGAGCATTTCCTTTTGGACACCTCCCTGTTGAACCCAGAGACATTTCTCTTGGTTTAGCCCAACATTCAGAGCTGGAAGCGACTTCAGCTCCATTACAGCAGGGATTGTGGTTATCTTGTTCATTGCTGTATAACTGTGCCTGGCTCCTATTAGAGGCTTTAAAAATACTTGTTGAATGACTAAATGAACAAACATATTATGCCTATGGGCCTCACTAGAGCATATTGGTTAAAAGCATATTGGTTAAAAGTTCCAGTGTCAGTCTGCCTGGATGCATATTGTGGCTCTGCTACTTTTTAGTTTGTGACCTTGGACTGTTTAATTCCTCCACATTGTATAGGAAAATAAGATGCAAAGGGGCTGAGAAACTGTAGCTGTGAGTGGCTTGAGGATAAGTTGTAGTAGCTCACGGCTGGAGATGTAGCTCAATGGTAGAGCACTTGCCTAGCGTGCAAGAAGCCCTGAGTTTGATCCCCAGCACTGCAAAAATAAACTGTCTACCTTATAGACTTGTGAGGAATAAATAAGAAAATATATGGAAGCTGGGGACATAGCCCAGTGGCAGAGCTCTGGCCTTGCATGTTTGAGGCTCAGGATAGAGTCTTGAGCAATGCAAAAAAGAAAATATATGTATTTACTTACAGTAGTGCCTGACACAGACTTAAGTGCGCCATAAACAATAGCTATTATTGTCACTCCAAACTTCTCCTTTCATAGGAAAGGAGCCTGGGACCCAGAGAGAGGAAAGGGCTGAGCCAGCTCAGGTCACATGGCAATTTGGTGATAACCTGGCTGGGACCTTTCATTTCATAACTTGCAAGGACTTAATTGCACAAGGTGCCAGAGGGTGCAGATATTAACAGCAACTGAGGAAAGGGGCTAAACTTTTCTTTATCACTGTGGTTTTTAACCCAGGATGGGGAGGTCAACATCACACTGTCCCAGGGAATATAGTTTGAAAAAGCATGTTTCATATTACACGCTTTAAGTTAATTCATTTAAAAAGCTGTTGTTTCCACCACACTATCTACATTAAGCAATGTGAGACAAAATCCTCTTGGATGATGGAGCAGGAGTTAAAATTGGTTAATAAACCCTACAGTCTACTGTGAGATGTTCTGGGAGGGCTGGGAAAGGAGGGGGCAATGGACCCCTCGGGACTCCTCAGGTTTCCTGCTGGAAGCTAATTGCCAAATTCTCATCTTCCTGCAGGGGCGTGGAATCTGCTGACCTGATCCCAGTTAGCCACCCCCACCCTGCCGGCAATACTGATCCCAGGGCTGCCATGGGAGGGGACAGTATCCTAGGCTCAGCCTGGGTCTGTGCCAGCCATTAAGGGAGAGTCTCCCTCTACCCCCAGGCTCTGCTGGTGACCTGGAAGAGAGCACCTGATAGTCACAGAGAGAGCTGGCTTGATTTTTCTGCCCTTTTCTCATACAGAATTTATTGTGATTCCCTAGACACCCATGAGTTCTTTTCTTCCAGACCTTCATTATTTAGCATCTAATTTTCGCAACCCTTCTGTGCTGGCAGGCATCTGGGTGGTCATTTCCCCTGCGGATCCTCCCTGCTGCCTGCCCTGCCCTGCTCTGCCCTGCCTGGCCTCCATTTCTCCAGCTGTGCAAACAGGGTGGGTCCCTCACTGTGCAGTGCTGCTCCTGAGGCCTTCTGTGTGAGGCCAGGCGTAGGGACTCTTGTGAGTACAGGAAGATTCTCTTTGAGAATTCTTGGGATTGGGGAGCCAGCCAGCCCACCGTGGATGCTAGGGAGACTGGACCTATCACTGTCTAGGAGCTGCAGAGGATTCGGCAAGGAGCTCATGGGACAGAAGAAGGGGTGGGGGGGGGGTGGACGTGGAAAATTCATTAGGCGGGTACAAGGATGGGCTCAAATGTACCTCAAACCTCAGTCCCCAGAGGGGAGGGAAGTAGAGTGAGGAAGCCACCCTTGTGTTCCCACCTCAGAGGTGCGGGCCCCATTTCCAGTTGAGCTACATCCCTAAGTTGGGCAGGGTGGAAGTGATATTTTCTGCTGCTTGCCCAATTCTGCTGCCTCCTATTAGCAAAGACCCCACCTCACCAAATTTTTCTTGGGGCCTCCAAACTAACCTGTTCCTATAAGGGAGGGGAAGAAAAGGCCTCTTTTTGGAGAGTCTTTGCTGCTAATGGGTATAGCAGACCCTGGCTGGAGACATGATCTGTATGAGCAACTTTTTCTGCCTTTCTGGCAATCCACCATGTTAGTCAGACCTGGCTATGAAGTTGGGCTGGGGATCCGATAACCAGGCTGAATTGAATGTTCTCGTTCTCTCTTTCTCCCCCCATCCCCATAGAAAGCTCTGGTCATAGACACTTTTAAAAGCACCTCCTGCATTCATAGCTCATTATTCAGGATAAAAGAGGCTTGGAAGATGCAAAGCTAGACACATCCAGAGGGTGGAGAGGAGATGGAGCATTTTCGTTTCCAATCATGCAACTCTAACCCAAGCCCTAGACTGCCTTGCAAATGTGTGCTATTGGTCCCAAAGGGAGATCTGCCAGGCCAGGATGTGCCCAGTACAAACTCACTTCAGACTGTGAAGAGAAGTCAGAGCTTACCCTCTCCCGCCCCCAGCTTGGGGAGGTAGGTGGGAAGAAGTGGGGTGATTTTAGCAAAATAGTACGGTAGTCTTAGGTGTTCAAAGGGCACTTCAGATAATTAACTACTGGCTTTTATTCCTGGTTTTCCTGAAGTGCTTGGAGTGAGGTGGGGGGCAAAATATAGTCTGGATCCATGGAGATTATGAGTGGTTTTAGTGCCTAACCCTGCTTGTGGTTTCATGTCAGATTCTTGCCTAAACCCCATTTCACCAACTTCCCCCACAGCTTATGGCTTCTTGTGATGTCTCATTCCCTAAAGATGTCTTGGCTTGAGGTAGCGGCTTGATATCCCCTGGTATCCTAGGAATATCCTTCCCAAACCTTTGCCAGTCTGCCACAGCCTTTCCCTGCTTCATCTCCCTTAAAATTCAAGACTTTTGGAATTCCAATGGTTTAATTTATTAGTATCCCACAGCCTGTTAGTTAAACAAACAAGTGGCTGGTTTATTTGATATATAAGGAGAATCATAATTTGTGGCCTATTAAGTTCCCTCTCCATTAGCTAAAAATGGTCTTATTGAAATCTCAACCTGGCTGGGAGGATGGTAAAGCTGAGGATCCATACAGTCTCCCCAACCAGGACACCCACAGAGCTCTGGACCTCTCAGGGAGATGAGGCAGAGTCTGGGAGGGGAGGATATTTGTTTGACAAGGGATTGTGTCCCCTTTTTTAAAAAAATTAAAATAGCTTTTTAGTTTTTATTATAAAAACAATAGCTGCCCCAGTGGCTCAGGAGGCTGAGACAGGAGGATGGCAAGTTCAAAGCCAGCCTCAGCAAAAGTGAGGCACCAAGCAACTCAGTGAGACCTTGTCTCTAAATAAAATACAAAATAAGGCCAGGGATGTGGCTCAGTGGTTAAGTGCCCCTGAGTTCAATTCCTAATACCCCACCAAAAACAAACAAACAAACAAACAAACAAACAAACAAACAAACCAATAGCTGGGAGGTCTGTTGCATGCCTGTAATCCAACAATTTGGGAGGCTGAGACAGGAGGATTGTCAGTTTGAGACCAGCCTGGGCAATTTAGTAAGACTTTGTCTCAAAATTAAAAATAAAAGGGCTAGAGGTATAGTTCTGTGGTAGAATGCCCTGGGTTCAATCCCCAATATCAGAAGAAAAAATATATACATGTTCAACTTAAAAAACCTATAAAATCTAGAAAAACATAAAGAAATGAAAACCACACACAATCCCACCACCCAGAGAAAACCATTGGTAAGAGTCTATTGTATTTCTTTCCAGTTTTTTTCTAGGGATAAATTGCTTTTTTCTGACTATAAAAGCAATGCATACTCAAGATAAAAATTTCAAGTAAAAATTTCAATAACAGAAAAAAAAAATAGAAAATTCTCCCAATTCCACTATTGTGAAATTACTACTGTTGGTTTGTGGTGCATTCCTTTAGGTCTTTTTCATTTAACTGAGATCATATGGTCCATGTACTTCTATTTATTATTCACTTAGTATTGCATCATGTTTATTTCCCCATGTTAATAAGTGGACATCTGCATAGTTATTGTGTGAATGGACCCTAATTTATCCTTTCAATTTTCAGGAGAGACAGGTTTGGGCAAGTCCACCCTCATGGATACTCTGTTCAATACCAAGTTCGAGGGGGAGCCAGCCACCCACACTCAACCTGGTGTCCAGCTCCGGTCCAATACCTATGACCTCCAAGAGAGCAACGTGGGGCTAAAGCTCACAATTGTTAGCACAGTGGGCTTTGGGGACCAGATCAACAAGGAGGACAGGTAAGGAAGGCAGTGAGTAGGGTGGGAAGGTTGGTGGGGGGACACAGGGAGGAACTTTCCTTGGGGGTCTTGGAGAAAACGTAGATACTGGGGCTCAGTCTGTTCTTTCAGAATGGAGTGGGCAGGTGGCAGGCCCCTCACAAGCACTGCCCCTGTCCATGGTCCCTGTCTATAGTAACTGTTCCACTCCATACACTTTGCCGAAGGAAGGATGTTTTCCCAGTGTATGGGGTAGAGGTCTTGATGTCATTTAGCAAACACTTATGGAGCTCCTACCTTGTGCCAGGCACTGCTGGGCTCTGACAATCTAAAAAGGAATAACTTTGTCTCTGCCCTTGAAGCACACACAGGCAAGACTGGTTTTAAGCAAATAATTTCCATAGAGAATGGTATCTTCCGTAAAGGACAGGGTACAGAGAGGTAAAGGACAAGTTTAAATGAGACCAAAAAGGTGAGAACAGTCAATTCCATGTGAGAAGGTCAGGCAGCAGAGGATGTACTTCCTGTACTGTCTCTTGAAGGAGAAACTGCTTTGCCAGATAAATAAGTGTTGGAGGAGAGGGCATTCCAGGAAGAGGTAACTTTGTGCAAAGGTAAAGTGATGCAGAGGATTCTGGTATATTCTGGGGAACTGCAGCTTGCTCTGTTTGGCTAGACAAGAGGCAAAGTTACTGTGAAGCTAGTGAAGCTTAAGCTTCAGGGTCCTCACATCACAGGCCCCTTCCAGGGCTGTGTAAGTAATTTTTACTCATAGGGTAGCATTCTTTTTTTGGAGGGCTCTTTGAATTGTATAAGCTAGAGCCCTGCAAGCCCTGGGTCTGCCTCTGGGCCATCAGTTTGAAGTGAACTAGGGGAAAAGTAGAAGTGAGCCTGAAAAGGAAAGTGGGAGTCAGACCCCAGAGGGAATTATAGAGGGTACATTGAAAGGTTTTTTTTTTTTTATGTTAGCTACTATTTTTATTTTCTTCAATTCTTCCTTGTGTAGCTTAAATCCTTAGGAACTAGAATAGATCCAGATAAGTTTGATTTGAAATCATTTTTATTTTTATTTTTTGAAAAATGCTTAATTTCTGGGAGAACAGGATGTGTTTGAGTGTGTGTGTGTGTGTGTGTGTGTGTGTGTGTGTGTGTTTGTGTGTGTGGTGCAGTACAGTGATTTTTCTGGTGCCTGAGACTGGCATTTTTTCTTCACTGAAATCTTGCATTTGTTCCATGTGTTGTGGTACTTCCTTTGTTTCTCCTGGAGTCAACACAAATGTGAAATTCAAGGGAAACTGTACGGAGGTTCCTCAAAAAATTAAAAATGGAACTACCATATGATCCAGCAATCTCACCTCTGGGTATATATCCAAAGGAATGGAAATCAGTATGTCAAAGAGCTAACTGCTCTCAGGTTCATTGCTGCATTATTAACAACAGCCAAGATATGGAACCAAACTAAGTATCTACCAGTGGTTGACTGGATAAGGAAAATGTAGAATATATACACAGTAGAACACTATTCATGCATTAAAAGAATAAGTCCTGTCATTTGTAGCAAAATGAATGGAACTAGAGGACTTTATGTTAAGTGAAATAAGTTAGGGGCAGAAAGCTAAATTCCACATGATCTCACTCTTGTGAGAATCTACGGAAGCTGATCTCACAAAGTTGTAGAGTTTAAGAGTAGTTACCAAATGATGGGGAAGACGAAGAGAAGGGAGTGATAGGAAAGATTGGTCAAAGGGTGTACAATTATAGTTAGAAGGAATAAATTTTAAAAAATATATTTTTAGTTGTAGATGGACGCAGTACATTTATTTATTTTTGGTGGTGCTGGGGGTTGAACTCAGGGCCTTGTGCATGTGAAGCAAGCACTCTACTAATTGAGCTATATCCCCAGCCCACTATTTATTCATTTTTATGTGATGTTGAGGATCAAACCCAGTGCTAGGCAAGCGATCTACCACTGAGCCACAACCCCAGTCTCCATTGAAAGTTGTTTTTTTTTTTTTTGGTATGGGGATTGAACTCGGGAGCATTCAACCACTGAACCACACCCCCAGCCCTATTTTGTATTTTATTTAGAGACGGGGTCTCACTGAGGTGCTTAGTGCTGAGACTGGCTTTGAACTCATGATCCTCCTGCCTCAGCCTCCTGAGCCGCTGGGATTACAGACATGTACCACCATGCCTAGCCATTGAAAGATTTTAAGTAGTAGAATGAGCTGTGTGTGGTGGTTCATGCTTATAGTCCTAGTGGCTCAGGAGGCTGAGGCAGGAGGATCGTGAGTTCAAAGTTGGCTCAGCAATTTAGCAAGGCCCTACTCAACTCAGTGAGACCCTGTCTCAAAATAAAAAATAAAAACTGTCTGGGGATGTGGCTCAGTGGTTAAGTGTCCCTGGTTAAATTCCTAGTACCCCCCCCTGCCAAAAAAAAAAAAAAAAGAGGTAGAATGATATAGCCTGATGGGCCTTTGAAAAAAGTCATTTGGGATAATATGAGAAATATTAGGGGACTGTTAGACCAATGAGATTGAGGCAAAAGGGAAGATAGTTGCTGAGGTGGGGAACAGGAGAAAGATTTGATAAACATTGTGTAGGTAAAATTGAAGGAACTTGGTAGAGACTCGATGTGGGGTTGTGAAGGGAAAAGAAGAATCTAGAATGAGGCCTGAATTTCTGCCTTTGGAGACTAGATAAATGGTGGTGGTCTTCATAAGGTAGAGAAGATAACAGAACCAGATTTTAAGATAATTAGCTATAGCTGTTTTAGACATGTTAAGTTTAACCTTTTTGTGGAATCTCAAGATACATGATGGCCTTCAGTGTTAGCAGTATACAGAGTTGGAGGCCCAAAGAAGGTCTAGGCTGGAAATATAGATTTGGATTATCAGGGGATACATTTTATGTTCCAAGAGTGGACATGTGTAAGAATGCCCAGGAATCAGAGTGGAGCAAGAAGGACGCTGGGCTAAAGATAAAAAACCCTAGGAGGCTAAGTTTTGTGGATGAATGAAAAGACCCTGAAAGGGTCAAAACAGGAGAGGCAGAAGAGCCTGGAGAGAATGAGGGGTTCGAGAATGTGTGTGCGTGAGGGGTGGGGCGACATTCAGTGATGAGGGCTAGGGTCAGGTAGAGGGTATGGGTTGGCACCATCTGCTTTTAACCCGAAGTCATGTGGCTATCACATGTGCTCATCTCAGAAGAGACCATTCATCATTTTGAGTAGTGTCTGCTCATTTGTTGAGGATTCTCTTGTTTCTTAGATGAACTGTATCTCAAATTCTATTTCTCCCTTAAAGCTACAACAGCCATACTCCAGTCCTTACAATGAACAAATAGATGTGGTTTCTTAAAAATTGGAGTGAATTCTGTTTTTCATTTAAAATTTTAAAAGGACACTTCTGTTTTTTACAGGCTTGTTTATTGTGCTAATCTTGTATGGTTGAGAATAAATTAGATCCAGAGGGAAAGGGAATATTTGGATCACAATCTGAGTGCTTAATCTCAGGGCAGATTTTTTTCAGGAACTCCTTAATTAAACTTCCTTCCTTCCTTCCTCTCTCTCTCTGTCTCTCTCTCTCCCTTCCTTTTTGTTTTGTTCAGGGGTACTCAACTCTGACCTACATCCTCAGCCCATTTTATTTTTTATTTTGAGATAGGACCTCGTTAAGTTCCTGAGACAGCCTTTGAACTTGTGATCCTCCTGCCTCAGCCTCCGGAATTGCTGGAATTACATGCATGCGCCACCTCGCCCAGCTCAATTAAATTTCTCACAGTTCTTTCAGTTATATGTATCTAACAGTGGACAATGCCTTGATAATGATGGCTTGGAAGGGCTGAATGGATACTGTCCCTTAGAGGCTAATCTCCTTCCATCATATATTTTTTTTCCATCATAGTTTTAAACATTTTTTTCTTATTTTTCCTGATTATAAGTGTGATACGTACTCATAAAAATCTAACTATACAAACTCAAATAAGTAGAAATGAAAATCTTCCCTGAAATTGGGGAAGCAGGGTAAAAACAAAATTACAGGGATTTGTAATAAAAAAAACAGTGTTTTCTACATACCATTAGGACCATTTTAGCACAGAGATGTCAGTGTAGCTACATTGAATCAGCACATCAGAATGCCCTGCTTTATCCAGGGCACATGCTTAAGATGGCAAGAACAGCAACTAGGACTGGATCCTTGGAAAACTACCATTTAAAGAATGCTGGAGCCACACACAGTGGTGCACGCCTATAATTCCAGCTACTCTGGAGGTTGAGGCAGGAGGATCACAAATTTGAACTTTGGCAACTTGGCAAGACCCTATCTCCAAATAAAATAATCCAAAGGGCTTGGATGTAGCTCAGTGGTATAGAGAGCCCCTAGGTTTAATCCCCAGTACCCCCAAAAAATTGTGGAGAAAAAGGAACCCAAGCAGAAGACTGCAGAAGACAGGCTGGATAGGGAGTACCTAGGAACTTATTAGGCCTTGCTGACAGACAGATCTGGGTTCAAAGCCCTTATTGCCATATTGCCCAAGGACCTAGAGCAAGATACTTAAATTTATGTCTCAGTTTTCAAATCACCTGTAAAGTGGGGATGATGATAATAATACTTACCTTAGAGGATTATGATGAAGCATTCTTGACATGTGTGCATAAGAAATACAAACAGTGGGCTGGGGTTGTGGCTCAGTGGTAGAGTGCTTGCCAAGCATGTGCAAGGCACTGGGTTTGATTCTCAGCACCACATATAAATTAATAAGTAAAATAAAGGTCCATTGACAACTAAAAAATTTAAAAAAAAAAGAAATAAACAGTTCCTGATTCAGAGTAGCTACCTAATAACAGAGATATTATTATGATCATGATCTTTTTTGGTAGTACTGGGGATTGAATCTAGAGGTGCTTTCCCACTAAGCTACGTACCCAGCCCTTTTTTATTTTTTATTTGGAGACAGGGTCTCCCTGAGTTGCTGAGACCAGCTTCAAACTTGTGATCCTCTTCTCAGCCTCCCAAGTTGCTGAGATTATAGGTGTGTGCTATTGCATACAGCTATGATCATGATTTTTTTGGGGGGAGGGTACCAGGGTTTGAACTCAGGGACACTCAATCACTGAGCCACATCTTCAGCCCTATTTTGTATTTTATTTAGAGACAGGATCTCGCTGAGTTGTTAAGTGCCTTGCTTTTGCTGAGGCTGGCTTTGAACTTGAGATCCTGCTGCCTCGGCCTCCTGAGCTGCTGGGATTACAGGCCTGTGTCATTGTGCCTGACATATGATCATGATTTTTACTGATAGGGAAATGGATGGCGAGTTGTATTATGTAGCATATGGGAGAGAATGATAAATGGTGTCCAGGAAAATAAGAACCAAAGAGTTCTTATTTTGGCAATGTGAAAGGTTTGGCGATAGGAAGGTCGATAGTATATGTAGGAATAATCATTCCAGGGGAATTGTAGGTATAAGCTAGGTTTCCATGATTGCTGAGTGAAAGTGAGGTAAGGATATAAAGACATCAGAATAGCAAAAAGAAAGAGTAGAAGAGAAAAGTGAGTCCAAGATCAGATCCATATTTACATGGAAATTTAGTATATGTAAGTCAGCAGGGAAAGAACAGACTATTCAAGAAACGATGCTGGGAAAATAGGTCATCTGTTTAGAAAAAAATAAAATGAGACCCTCTCACACAAACATAATTCACAAAAATAGATTCCCGTTGGACTAAAAACAAATTCTAAAAATGTAAGGAGAAAAAAAAAAGTAAGGAGAAAATGTCAGATGTCAGAGAATATTTTTTTTAACTTTGTGGATAGAAAAGTCTTTTCTAGGCATGACACAAAATCCAAAAGTCATAGAAGAAAAGACAAATGTAAATTCATTAAAAATACTTTTAGTTATTTTTAAATTCTCATTAATGTTTTTGGTACCAGGGATTGAGCCCAGGGATGTTTTAACCACTGAGCCATGTCCCCGGCCCTTTTTATTTTGAGACAGGGTTTCACTAAGTTGCTTAGGGCCTTGCTAAGTTGCTGAGGCTGATCTGAGTTCCTTCTGCCTCAGTCTCCTGAGCCTCTGGGATCATTGTGTATTGAACTCAGGGCCTAACACATGCTAGGCAAGTGCTGTATCACTGAGCTATATACTCAGCTCAGCACTTTCATGTATCTAAAGACATCAAAAACAAAATTAAAAACAAGCTAGAGATGGGGCAAAAATATTTACAACCTACATAACAACACAAAGAATTTTTCTAAAATGTAAAGGAGCTTCTACAATTCAGTGAGAAATAAACAGGTAATTGACAGAGGGAAATACAAATGACCAATCAACATATGAAACGATGCTCATTCAATTTCCCCAGTGATTTAGGGAAATGCAAAATAAAACAATGAATTTTTTTATCCATCAGATTTGCAAAAATAAAAGATGGTATAATATCCACTAATAAGAGGTAATTTCATTCATGTTGGTGGGAATGTAAATTGATGCAGAATTTTTGGAGGGTGAATTTGGTAGTATATATTAAAAATATGAATAATTTATGACCCAACAGCTCCACTTGGAAGTGTACAATCTAGAGGAACAATTGTACATGTTCATTAGGAACATACAGAAAGGATGTTCACTGCAGCATTGGTTACCAGGTTTAAAAAAAACCTTAAGAGTTCTAATTTTCATCAATAGTGCAATCAAATGAACTGTGGTTCAGTCATACCATAGGATTATCAACTTGTTTTTTTTTTTTTTGTAGTGGGGTTTGAACCCAGGGGCACTTAACCTCTGAGTCACAACCCCAGCCCTTTTTATATTTCAATTCTGAGACAGGGTTTTGCTGAGTTTCTTAGAACCTTGCTAAGTTGTTGAGGCTGGCCTTGAACTTGCGATCCTCCTGCCTCAGCCTCCCTAGTCTCTGGGATTGTAGGCATGCACCATCATGCCTGACCAAACTGTGAGATGGTATTTGGCAGTTTAAAAGAATGAGGTAGATTCCCTTCAAACTCACATGGGTAGAGCTCCAGGCCATGTTGTTATGTGAAGAAAAGAAGTTGTGGAATGACACTGCCATTTGCATAAATCTGTCCTCCTCTTCCCAATAAAACAACCCACACATCTCTCTTTTTCTTTTTGACCAGGGATTGAACCCAGGGGCGCTTAGCCACTGAGCCACATCCCCAGCTCTTTTTATATTTTATTTCAAGATAGGGTCTCATTCAGTTGCTTAGGACCTTGCTAAGTTGCTGAGGCTGGGTTTGAACTTGTGATCCTCCTGCCTCAGCCTCCCGGGTTGCTGGAATTGCAAGTGTGCACCCCCACGCCCGGCTGCATCTCTCTTTTTCTGTATGTATATGCATAGAAAAGGTCTGGAAGGATAATCAGCAGACTGAAAACAGTGATTACTCCGAGGCAGGGAGAATATATACATGTATCACTTGCATAATTAAAAATAAATTAAAAAGCATGAAGTTTTCAAAAAGGAAGCAGATAAAGTGGGTGTAGACTGTTCATTTAAAAAGCTTGTCTGAGCTGGAGAAAAGAGATAAGGTAGCGTGTAGAGGCAAAACAGGGAGATCAGGGGTGACTCCTCCTGAGAATGGGAGAGATGATGAGGGCTTAAGGAGGAACAGAAACTTCGAAGACAGAGAAGAGGGGGCAGATTTGAGAGAAAACATCCTCAAGGCTCAGTCACCAAGTTGGTGTGGAGGATCTAGTTCAGTTTATCAATTACTAAATGTTTGCTACATGCCAGGTATAGTGTAAGGTGCCAGAGACAGTGAGAAATTTTAAGGCAGTCTGTAGTGAAGGAGCTTGAGGCTTAGGGAAGGGGATAAATATGCACACAGATTCTGCATACTCTGGCTTGTACAATAACAAAGGTATGTGGAGGGGAACCGTGGGAACAGAAAGGGCACCATTGGCCAAGCCTGGTGGTGGGATTATTGGGTTGGGTTGGCTGGGAGGGGAGAGCGGGTGATCAGGAAAGGCTGAGCTAAGTCCTGTAGTCTTGCAGAGAACCAAATGGCTAGCAGTGGGGTATTGGGTCTATAGTTTTAGAATGAGTGAGTGAAGGAAATATACATTGGTGGGAAAAATAAAGAGAATACCTGTATATTGTCATCATTTAAAACTGAAGGTATCCATTGAATGTGTTAACTGGGGTGCTGGTGTGGATAGAAAACATTTTACAAAGTGTTGAAGAGTGAATGAGACATTTCAAAAAATTGAGTAGATTGTTCTTTCAGGAAATTTCCATTCACCCCTTAAATATTTATTAAGTACTTACTGTATGCCAGACAAAACCTGTGCTAGTTGCAGAAGACAAACTTGATGGCGTGGGGGAGGAGTTGGAGAGAGATGGGTGGTTGGGGAGGATTGGGTTGAGAAAGGTCATTCTTGGAGATAAGGGAAGACTTAAGCCTGTTTATAGGTTGAGGGGGAAGACTCAGTAGGAAGCGATGAGTTGGTAGATGAACCAAGGATCCCAAAGAGCCTGAAAGGGATAAAATCAAGAGCACAGGGACAATAAATAGAAGAGAAATGCTCCATCCTCAGAGACTACAAGGAAGCAGGGAAGGGTGGGTTCCTTTGTAGAGGATAGGGAGGGAGGCAGGAAACTTAGGTCCTGGTGAACCTGGTGGCCTGGAATTTGTTGGTAAAGTAGGCAGTGAAACCATCTTGTGAGAGTGAAAGGGTCAGGAATAATTTTGGAGTTGTAGGTGAGAGTTTAGAATGTCAATGAGGAAAATGGAAGGATGTCAATCAAGGCCAAGAAAGGGACTGCCATATTGCTGTAGAGGCCCATATGAAGTTGGAGGCCATGAATTTATAATGGTGTCGAGACCCATGGTTTTATGATCGCTTCCAACCAGCATCAGTGATGTAGCAGCAGAGATATTCTTTCAGTGTGGCAATTTCACTAGGTAAATAGGGTGGAAGGACATGGGTTAAATGGAGATGAATGTGTTGATAAAAGAATGGTTTGCAGCTGGGCATAGTGGCATGTACCTATAGTCCCAGCTGCTGTGGAGACTGAGGCAGGAAGTTTGCTTGAGCCCAGGAGTTTGAGGCCAGCTTGGACAACATAGTAAGACCCTGTCCAAAAAAAAAGGAAAAGAAAAAGAGTGGTTTTAATGATCAATTATGAGATTCAGCTTGGGCAGAGAGGGAGATGAGACCAGGAAAGCATTGATCTTCTGAGAGATAATGGAAGGGACAAGGTTCCAGAGGATTCTATGAGGTGAAAGGTCAGACTTAGGATTGAAGATGTGAGAGAGGTGGATAGATGTGCAGTGTGGTCGGAGAGTTGGGTGATAGAGGGAGGATTTCTTAGGTGGAGCTGGTCTGGCTAATGATAAGGTGGAAGGTGGTTGATGTGGAGGGAACTGAAGACTTGAGGCAGTCAAGTTGAGGCAGTCAAAGAATAGAGTTTAAATGTCATTGACTGAACTTTACAGACACATTGGAGTCACCTAGAAGAGGGAGAAAGACTGGACCAGGTGCTGCCAGAAGAAGGTGGCATAGGTCTCTGGTGAAGAAAGGTGTTTCCACTGAGGTGGAGGAGGGAACTGAGGATCTTATGCTCATGCCCACTGCAGCGGCCCTCAGGATTAGGGTTCTTGGAGAATGAGAAGCCTGCGTTGGCGATGGCTGCTGGGTCATGACATCCTCAGGAGAGAATTAAGTTTTTGTCAGGGTGGGCATATTTGAAAAGGCAGATGTCATAGACCCAACACTTCTCAAACTTTAATGTGCATATAAGCCATTGGGGCTCTGGATAAATTGCAGATTCTGATTCTGTAGGTCTGGGTTGAGGATCCCAGATTCTACATTTGTAACCAGCTGTCTGTTGATGTGGGTGCTGCTGACCCAAGGACCACACTCTGAGTGGCAAAGATGTAGACAATTTTGTTTATCATGGTACAAGGGTTTTGTAGGGCCTAGTGGAATGTGTTTGGAAGGAGGAGAACCCAAGGAGAAGGAGTCCAAGGCAGATAGTAGAATAGGGATGCATGTAGAGGAGAGGAGGTGACTGGAAGAGGGGGGAGAAGGTAAATTGGCTGTTGTCACTTTGGGCTCTGTTCCAGTAGATCTGACCATGTGGTCTCTTGGCTTTGGTTTCTAAGATGGTTGTGTTGGAATACAATGTCTGTGACCAGGCCATGTGGGGTTCCATCGGGGGGGCCTCTGGTAGTTGTGTCTGCAGAGGACACTGGCACAAGGGAGAGGAAGATTAATATGACTTCTATGTGACTAGGAAACATGATAGGAAGATGGTAATGACTGAGGTCATGGGAATGAGTAAGACCACCCAGGGACGCTGTGTATGTAATATGTAGGAGGACAACAGAAGATAAAACCTCAGGGACAGACCAAGAATTTAGCTAAGGCAAGTGAGAAAGAAGAGTTACAGAGGTAAGAGGTAATGGTATCAGTGAAGTCAGGGGCCAGTGTTTTAAGAAAGGACATTTAAGAAGGATCAATGTTTTCAAGAAAGATGACAATTGGAAAATGTTCATTGAGAGGTAAAGTTATTATTTTTCCATAATATCGTGTTGGTTGGTTTTTCATCTCTGAGACAAAATATCTGAGAAAATCAACTTAAAAGGAGGAAAAGTTTGTTTTGGCTCATGGTTTCAAATGTTTCAGTCTGTTCTGTTGCTTTTGGGTCTGTGAGGCAGAACATCACAGTCCAAAGTGCATGGTGGAGAAAAGCTGATTACCTTATGGTGGCCAGGAAGCAAAGAGAGAGAGGAAGGGACCAGGGTCCCAACATCCCCTTCAAGGGCACACTCCTATGACCTAACTTCCTTCCCCTAGGCCCCATTGCCTACTAGTTCCATCACCTCCTCAAAGTGTCACAGGCTGGCAATCATACTTTTAGCATATCAGCCCTTGGGGTCGTGTAAGATAAAACTGCTGGGCATGGTGGCACATGCCTATAATCCCAGTGGCTCAGGAGACTGAGGCAGGAGGATCGAGAATTCAAAGCCAACCTCAGCAATGGCAAAGAGCTAAGCAACTCAGTGAGACCCTGTCTCTAAATAAAAAAAACAAAATAGGGCTGGGGATGATGCTCAGTGGTTGAGTGCTCCTGAGTTCAATCCCTGGTACCCCCTGCCCCCCCAAAAAAGATCCAAATCATAACAAATATTTAGGCAGTCAGCTGAAAAAACAATTCAAGCAAATAGCAGTTCCATAGGTAGCCAATTTCAAAATAAACAATCCAGAAAGGTATAGACTTAAAAATCAACAATAACCAATTAGAAAGCATTATGGAACAGAAGACCCAATTCACAGAGAAAACAATTCCTTACTATAGTCTACCCACAAGACCCTACATAATCTGGCTCCTGCTACCTTGCTTGCTTCATCTTTTATTATTCTTTCCTGCTGTTGTTGAGGTGAAATTCACATAACACAATTAACTATTTGAAGTGAACAATGCAGTACCATTTAATGCGTTGACAGCCATCACCACTATCTATTGTGCAGCCACCAGCTCTATCTAGTTCCAAAATGTTTTCTTCACCCTGAAAGGAAACTCATTAATCAGTCATTCCCCATTCCCCCACCTGCCTCAGTCCCTGTTAACTACTATTTGATTTTCTATCTCTATGAAATTGACTAGTCTAGGTTCCCCATATAAGTGGAGTAACAGTATTTGTCCTTGTGTCTGGTTATTTCATTTAGCATAATGTCTTTAAGGTTCATCCATGTGGCAGCATTATTAGAATTTTTTTTTTTGTATGGCTAACGATGTATGAATAGTCTAAATTTTCTTCATCTAGTCACTGGTCAATGGACATTTGGGCTGTTTTCACCTTTTGGCTATTGTGACTAGTTTATTTATTTATTTATTTATTTTTGTTCGTAGGTGGACATAATATCTTTATTTTATTTATGCGGTGCTGAGCGTGAACCTGGTGCCTCAAACGCATGCCAAGCAAGGTTTCTACCACTGAGCTACAACCCCACCCGTAAATAGTTTATTATTTGTCCTTCGTTCACTAAATCTCAGCTCCCTGGCCTTCTTCCTATTGTTTGAACTTGTCCAGCAGGTTTCTGCTCAGGGTCATTATTACATTTGTTATTCCCTCTCCTTATAGAATGCTCTTCTTCTCGACCTCTGCATGGCTCTCACATTCTCGTCCTTTTTTAAAAAAAAATTATTTAAAATTTTTTTTTTATTTTTACAGACTGCATTTTGATTCATTGTACCCAAATGGGGTACAACTTTTCATTTCTATGGTTGTACACAATGTGGATTCACACCATTCGTATACATAGGGTAATAGTATCTGTTTCATTCCACCATCTTTCCTTCCCCCACCCCCTCCTGCCCCATTTTCCTTTACACCATCCAACTTTCCTTCATTCTTCTCTTCCCCGCCTCCCCCCTCGTTGTTATTATCGTTATCCACTTCTCAGACAAAACATTCAGCCTTTGGTTTTTTGGGCTTGGCCTATTTCACTTAGCATCACATTCTCATCTTTATAGCTCAAGTATCACATCCTCAGAGGAGCCTTCCTTGGTCACTGTATTTATTTATTTATTTATAAACATTTTTAGTTGTAGATGGACACAATACTTTTATTTTATTTACTTATTTTTTTGGGTGGTGCTGAGGATTGAACCCAGTGCCTCACATGTGCTAGGCAAGTGCTCTCTACCACTGAACCACAACCCCAGCCCTGGTCACTGTATTGAAAATAGCCAAACCTCCAGTTGCTTTTTATTCCAATATCCTGCTGCAGTGTCTTTGTAGTGCATATCACTATCTGAAATAAATAAGAAATACTGTGTAGACCAGAGGCTATTTGTACCCTTGGTCCCTTTAGTAATCTTGTGTGACCTTTGGGCTCATTCTTGAACTAACAATTTTAAATGCTTAAAGTATATCGGTTGTACTGAAAGTACAGTTACCAAACTATTTTAAAATGGTGATTTAGTAATCCATGTGTTTATGCATTAATTTCCGAAATAACTATATGCAGCCTTATTGGTTATCAGAATTTAGGAGTTGTGATGAATATAAAGGCTATCTTGAGGTACTTGCAACCACTGGAATACAAATGATAAACATCAGTGATTTCTATTGGTTATGAAATCACAGATAGATACTGCAACATTACTGCAGATTGTTACCAACATTTAATTAGAGATTAGTGACAAAGATGTATTTTCTTCCTATCCACGTTCATGGATTCTCTGAATTCTACCCAGACCCCTGGAGGCAGGTGAACCCCAGGTTATGAACTCATGTTTTATAAGGGAAAAGATGAACAAGTGATGGAGAGGGGCAGTCTGTTGGAGCTGGGTTCTGTTGGAGATGGAAAAAATCATAGATCAGGAAATAAAGAGCTAGAAGAAAGATGCTCTCTGTGGTCATGAAACTTGAGTGTGGGACATGTAGAAATGTACAGTTGAGAAGGATATGAGACAAGTGTCATCTTTGAAAGACTGTCAGCTATCACTTAGAGGAAGGAAGCAGTTGGCGAGAAAGTTGCCTGTGGGAATAAGGATTTTGTTAACCATGAACTGGAGTCCACTGAGCACAGGGAAGCATGGAGGCAGAGATGGCCACCATGGGAAGGTGAGCCACTTGGGGGGTGGCTTAGGGAGTGCAGAGCAGTTGGTGGACCCCTTACTATGTTCCAGACAGCAGGCCAGACACTGAGGATGCAAAGATGATTAAGACAAAGATGAGTCCCCATGTCAGGTTCCTTTAAACCAAATCCTGGTAGCTGATTTGCTGGTTGGGCTGTTCAGATCCATGCACCTCTTCAGAGACTGAGAGCCAGAGGCAATGGCTGTAAGATGGACACAGGGTATCACTAGAGATTCATAGGGGGAAAAGCTTAAAAATCCTTCTCTTTTCTTTCCTCTGTTTCCTTTTGTGAAGCAAAAGATGCAGTAAAACAAAGAAAAAGAAAAAAAAAGGTTATGTAATCGAGAAAAAGATGAAGCAGTGCCACGATCAGATAATTCAAACCAGCCAATCATCTTAAAATGAGATAAGCCTAGGGAATGCATCCTTCATCCTCACTTGAAATTCTCCTGAAATCGTCTAAGGATCTCTGCAACCAAGAGATCCTTTGATGCTATTACCCTTCAGAACCATGTCGGCTCAGAGGGATCAAAGGAAGAAAGAAAAGACTGTATTTTTAGATTTTTTCTTTGAGGCTTCAGAGATACCCTGCACCTGTATATGCAGCTCTCAGGATCTAGGATTCTGTGATTTTTTTTTTTTTTAACAGTGCTGGGGATTGAACCCAGGGCCTTGTGCTTGCAAGGCAAGCACTCTACCAACTGAGCTATATCCCCAGCCCTGTGATTTTTTTTTTTTTTTTTTTTTTAAACACTGTTTTCCCTTCCCTACTAGGGGGCTTTTTCAAAAAGACTTTGGTTGGAGGCTGCTGCAGGTGGGAGGCATTGATTGGACCCAGCTCCTCCTCTGATCATGTTCCCTTCTGGCAGTGGTATCTGCAAAGTCCTTGCCCTAGGCCCAGGGAATGAACCCTTTCTTTCCTAAAGGGAAGCAGCCCCTCAGACAGAAAGGCAGTGCCCAAATGGGGGTTGAGAAGAGAGGTGTGGCTGAAGCTATGCTGACCTAAGTAGAGCAGAAAGGGGCTATAGGGATGGCAGGAATGGCCTGGGCAGGGCTAGGGGCAGGGAATGAGGGAAGCGTCCAGGAAAGTCCAGGGCAGGGAGAAGTAAAGGGCTGACTGTTTAAGAACCCATGATGAGTCAGGCAAGGTGGCTCATGCCTGTAATCCCAGCTACCCTGGAGGCTGAGGATTGCAAGTTACAAGCCAGTCTGAAAATTTTAGCCAGATCCTGTCTTAAAATACAAAGGAGCTGGGGATGCAGCTCAGTAGTAGAGTGCTTGTCTAGCATGCACAAAGTCCTGTGTTCAATCCCCAATAAAGGGGGGTGGGTCTTGATGAGACATGGGGATCACCTGGGGGTGCTATGCATGGAGAGTCAATTTGCTGGGCCATGCTGGATGGTGTGTGCGTAGTGGGGGAGTCTTTTTACTAAATTTTGTCTGAACACTTAGATTCACACGTGTGGTATTGCTCCCAGGGCCTTGTACATGCTAGGCAAGAGCTCTACACTGAGCTACACCCCCAGCCCTGAATACTTAGATTTAAAAATCATAACCTTGGAGGAAAAGAGAAGTGGATCTGGGAGCCGAGTGGGCTACTTCACTTAACCTAGCACAAATGAGCGAAAATCCCACAATGTTCTGACAAAATTCCTCATCATGGGAATATGTGAATTCAGCTCCCATCACAGGCTCAATGAGGGCAGATGTGGGAAGCAGACATGGGCCCAGCATGGAGGAAAACTAATCCCTTCATGGAATCCACCAGTTGGTTCCCATTGCCTCGGACCCCGTAGGAGAGAGGAAGTGTCCTTCACAAGCCCTGCCCCTTCTTGAGGACACAGTTGAGAGAATACAAATCCTTGTGAAGCAATGGTTTTCATGGTATAAAAACCAGTACCATGGTTTTTATAAAGCTACTTGGTCACAGAAGGGTTTCTAGCATAGATGGGGAAGTTTGTAGGAAGGAGATAGGCATTAAACTGAACCCTGCGGTGTAGGATGGCAGAATTGGGATGAAGAGAGAGAAGCAGGTGTTCCAGAGTGAAGGTATACAGGAAGGCATAAATTGAGCTCATGCAGGGATCAAGAAGGTGGCCAGGCAGACAGGATTGGAAACCCACTGAAGAGAGATGGAAAAATCCAACTAGATGAGGGAGAGTCAGATTACAGAGGTCTTTTACATTTCTAAAAGGAATGGTGTCTGTTTTACTCAGCTTTTTCGCTGCTGTGACTAAAATATCTGACTAGAATGATTATAGAGGAGGAACAGTTTACTCGGGGGTTCACGGATTCAGAAGTCTGCATCCATAGAAGGCTGGCTCCATTCCTCAGGGCTCAAGGTGAGGCAGAACATGATGGCAGAAGAGGGAAGTGGAGGGAAGTGGCTCACATGATGATTAGAAAGCAGAGAGAGACTCCATTCTCCAGATACAAAATATATACCCATAACCCCGCCCCCTGTGAACCACTCCTCCAGCCACACCCCACCTGCTTCCAGTCACCACTCAGTTAATCCCATCAGGGATCAATTCTCTGATTAGGTTAAGGCCATAACCCAATCATCTCTCCTTCAGACCTTCTTGCATTGTTTCACACGTGAGTTTTTAGGGGACACCTCACACCCAAATCATAACAATGTCAAATCCAAGTTTTTGAAGGGGTCCAACTATTTCCCTACTCTCTCCTCTAGCTACAAGCCCATTGTGGAATTCATTGATGCGCAGTTTGAGGCCTACCTGCAGGAAGAGCTGAAGATCCGAAGAGTGCTGCACACCTACCATGACTCCCGAATCCATGCCTGTTTGTACTTCATCGCCCCCACAGGTCATTCTCTGAAGTCTCTGGACCTAGTGACAATGAAGAAGCTGGACAGCAAGGTATGGAGGCAGGTGGAAGACGGGGCAAGCTGGATTCACTTGTATCAATCTCTTATACACAGTGGATATTGAATTCCAGGAGAGATTTTGTGGCATCGTTATCCTCTCTCTCATTCCCCGTTCCTCCATAAAGATGATGCTATTGATCTAACACCTTTGTCAAATGCTTTGTCATCTGGTTTCCCAGCACCAAGGGTGGGTTTGTCCTGAGCTTTCTGTCTGCTCTGATCCCTCTTGGAAATCAGGATCGATGCAAGGGAAATAATTCTCCAGGTCCAGAGGCAAAGGCTTTGGCCATGGATAGTTGTTCTTTTTTCAACGTCCCAATATTAACCAGCTTGTGCTTGAATTAAATATGCAAATTTGACTTTGAAAGTTGATATTGTAATAGAAGATAATTTTTTTCTTTTGCAGAGCTGGGGAATCATACCCAGTAGGCATGGTAGGCAAGTATGCTACTACTGAGCTGTATTCGAGCCCTTTTTATTTTTTATTTTGAGGCAGGTTTTTGCTTCATTGCCGAGGCTGCCCTGGAACTTGTGATCCCCCTGCCTTAGCCTCCTGAGTTGCTGGGATTACAGATGTGCACCACTACAACCTGGCCCGTCATCCTACTTCATAGAAGAGAAAGTAGGGGCTCCAAGTTGAAGTGACTTACCTGTTGTCATATAGCTAGCTACTGGAAGAGTCTAGATTTGAACCCAGATCTGTGGTACTGTGTTATGTTGCCTCGTGCCTTAGAAAGATGGCCATGAGAATCAGTCATGCCCTTTTTCTTTTCTTTTTCAGGCAGGCATTGCTTTTTTCTTTTTTGTGTGTGTGGGGATGGAGGTACCAGGGATTGAACCCAAGAGTGCTTAGCCACTGAGCAACATCCCCAGCCCATTTTTATATTTTATTTTGAGACAGGGTCTCACTATGTTGCTTAGAGCCTTGCTAAATTGCTGAGGCTGGCTTTGAACTTGTGATCCTCTTCCTGAGCTGCTGGGATTACAAGCGTGTGCCACCACGCCCGGCTTGAGGCGTGCAATTCTTTAAGAGAAACAGCAAAATGCAAATCCCACACCATATGTAAATTGGATGATTCTTTGTGTTAAAGGATTATTTGCTATACCAATGAATTGACCACAGGATTCTTTAAAAAGCCCAATTACTAGGCTTTCCCCTAACATTTAGTATGTGCCAGATACTGTGATGAGTTCTCTATGTGCATGAATTAATTTCATCTTTCTAATGCTCTAGCATGGTGGGCACTATTATTCCCATTTTACAAAGGGGAAAACTAAGGTACAGAGGTGGCTTGCTCAAGACAACTTTGTAATGAGGTTTGGACCTAGATCTCTCTGACTCCAAAGTATTTTATTTTACAAAACTCTAATTTAAATGCAGTCATTTGGTAGCATATCCACAAGAAAAACTGAATTTCAGCTATAATCAGAATAGGAGCAATTTTTTTTTTCATTTTTCACAGCAATGAGCTCACTGCTCATGAATAATAAGCTGCTCTGGAAATGTCGCCATGCCGGGCATGCCCCTGTATAGGGCAGCAGTGAGCCATGTGGCGGCAGCCCGGTAGGTGGACTGCATTAAGTAAGCAGTTTCTGACATTTGTTTATAGCGTACCAATGGGGACTTGGCAAAAAGCGATAGGGAGGATTGGCAAGGGCTTTGGCACCCTCCTCCCATCAGAGACTTCAAAGAAGCTGCCTCTAAGGTCCAATCTTCCTTTGGCTCAGCACCTGAAGCTCTGTGTGGTACCTGCCTTCTGAGGCATTCCTAAGCCAAAGTGCAAAAGAGACAGGACTTCTCTTCCAGATCATATCTAGAGCGCCCAGATCCCCTGTTCAGAGCCCAGATACCACCCCATTGGTATCTACTGGCTTTTTTTTTTTTTTTTTTTTTTTTTTTTTTGTACCAGGAATTGAACCCAGGGGCATTTAACCACTGAGCCACATCCCCAGTCCTTTTCATTTTTTATTTTGAGACAGGGTCTCACTAAATCACTTAGGGCCTCATTAAGTTGCTGAGGCTGGCCTTGAAATTGTGATCCTCTTGCCTCAGCCTCCCGAGCCACTGGGATTACAAGTGAGTGCCACCACGCCCACTATGCTCTTCATGGTAACCTGACCTTAGGTGTGCTCTGCCTTACAAAACCATGCACATGTTAAGTATCTTTATCTTTGATGGTAAAAACCTTGTGCCTTGGGGGGATTTCAGCAATCAGGGTTCAGATGGGTTGAACTTTGGGGTGGCATTAGGTCTGTCCTACTATCTGAAATTGGGCATTTACTCACTCTTTTTTTCTCCCTTCCTTCTTCTGGGGATTTCACCCAGCCGTATTCTACCACTGAGCTACATCCCTAGCCCCTCACCCTTTTTCTCACTTTTGAGATATGGTCTCCTTAAGTTATCAAGACTGACCTGGAACTTGTGATTATACTGCCTCTACCTCCTGAGTAGCTGGGATTATAGGTGTGCATTACTGTGCTTGGCTTACATCTGATTTCTTTTTTTTTTTTTTCAAATTACCAAAATTTGTTTAATATGGCTATTGTACATAGCATCCTTCAGACCTGGGCTTGGTGATTCCTTTTCATTTTTTATACTACAGAAAGAAAATAATTATCATATGACATCACTGCAAATAATATTTTCAATAATCTTTGAATATAAGTAAACATTTGTGAAATATTTGATAGCCTTCCAATTAAATTATATCACTAGACCAAAGCACTTTCAAGTTATCTCCTATTGCCATTGTGGAATTGTGATTGACTAATACAAGTTTATTACTTAATCCCTACTTTTGTGTGTTTGAACACATAATTCAAGTAAATATAATTAGGTCAGTTCTAAGGTAGAATAATTAATTTTTTGTGTGTTTAGAATTTTTTATTTGTTCTTGTTAGTTATGCATGACAGTAGAATGTATTTTCTACATACATACATACTCCATACCTACATGGAGCATAACTTCCTGTTACTGTGGTTTACATCTGCTTTCTTTACCCCAAAATTAATCATGGGATTCAAGCAGTATAACTCTTTTTGCATAAGTATCAGATCAAATTGATAATGAGGAGAGTTTTCTTCTCCTAACTGGGATCCTGCCATAAAGAGAGCCAGGTGCGCATCCTTACCAAGCACTGCCCTGGCCTCCCTTACCTGCCGTCTTCCACGTGGGTCTCATTTGGGTCCATAGCTGACTGGGGCTAGCCTAGACTGGATGGATTGGGACGATTTATTGCTAGCAAGGAGTGGCCACGCCCCTTTGTCAATCACAGATTCCCAACTGTCATCTTTTTTAAATTATCCCAGCAGTGACCTTGATACTAAGATATCACATAGCTCAACTTGGACCTGAACTGGCTGACACTTATGGACTTAGGAACAAGGCTGAACTTGGATTTGAATCTAAGTTCTACTACTTACCTGCTCTGTGACCTTGGACAGGTCACTTAACCTCTCTATGCTTCAATTTCTCATTGGTAAAAGTCATAATTATACCCCTTAGGGGGTTATTGTCAGCATGAATTGTGTTAATCCATGTGAAGTATTTAGTTCGGTCCCCAGCACTTAGTAAATACTCATTATTGTTTAATATATTGTTATATGGCTACAGAGGTGGCCTGTCCTGCACCAGTGGGTGAGCTGCTCCCTCTGGCAGCTGGTGGAAGGCCTAGGTCATGTGGCCATCAGTTGCCAGTTACTAACGATTCCACTTTGTTTCTCCTTTCCCTAGGTGAACATAATCCCCATCATTGCCAAATCAGATGCCATTTCTAAGAGCGAGCTAACAAAGTTCAAAATCAAAATCACCAGTGAGCTTGTCAGCAACGGGGTCCAGATCTATCAATTCCCCACAGATGACGAATCGGTGGCAGAGATCAATGGGACCATGAATGTGAGTTGGGGCACCAGGGTTCAACTTTCTGGTCTTTTGGGCTCTGTTATTATTATTTTACAAAATAACAGTGAAAAAATAAAATAACAGTGAAGTACCCTCACCAGCCATCTTAGTCTAGTCAACCCTTGATGACCTGAGTCTCGGATATTTGTGAGAAAATTCAGAACCGAGTCAACTTCTTTCTCTTAGTGGTGGCTCTTTTAAAGCCTCGGAGATGCAGTGATTAATAGCCAGTCTGAGGGAGAGGAAAAGACTGACTCTGGGTGGCGTGTGGAGTAGGGAATTCAGACCTCCCAGCCCACCTTCACGATGCCACTCTGGTCTAGGCCAGGCAGCCCCCATGGGACTGCAGAAAAGACAGTCTTTGTCTCTGACCAAGATAATGCATGCAACAAAAGAAGAAGTTGGCTGGTTTCAGAGACTCAGGGATAATCTGTACTCAGATAGTCAAGCCTTCTGTCCCCGGGAAGAAGAGTGATAGCTAGCCTCCAATTTTGCTGGTGACTAGGAAGATGTTATTTTTAAATATCAGGGTTATGCTTTGCTTTATTAAGTGTGAATGAATAATTTTTAAAAATCTGTCCTTTTTTTCTCCTCCCCCACTTCTCCCTACGAGAGAAATGAGTAATAGAGGCGGAAAGTCAAACAGCTCCTCATGCTTCTTTACAACGTGTTGATGCTGTTGCCGTGAAAGCTTCAATGTTGTGATTTTAAGGAGACAGCTAATAGCTTTCAGAAAGCCTCTGCTTCGGGAACAGATTTCTTTTTCTCTATTGAGAGTCATCAGTTTTTCCTAATGACATAATGCCTGGGGATAGCCAAACTCAGGAAAACCTTGTAATAAAAACCATTTTTAGAAAACTTTCCTGTTGCCACTGCCCTGTAAGTTATCATTACAGCATCAGCTGCCACCTCCTATGAATTGGCCAACAAATTAGCATAGCAGGGCTGCGAGTCATTGTCTCGCCTGACTTCCTGTCCATCAGTACGCCCGAGATAGGTTTGTTATTAGAAGTCCCTCATCATCTTTGACAAATTTGGCTCAACGGTAAGGCCATGTGGATTGTTGGTAGGTGGAGCTGTGTCCTCTGTGACCTGCTGTGGGCATGGAAAAAATTGAAAAGATTAGTGCTTGTCCTTGCAAGCAGTCAGGGCGTTTTGATGAAAACTAGGTTCTGTTATGATGAGAAAATCTGAACAGGCGCCTAGCCTGCAGAAAAATAGGAACCTGGAGAGAAGTATTGTCTGGGTATCATTGGTACTGGTGTCTGGAAGCATGTAGTCACCTGAGGACATTGGCCCCCATGGGTGTGTTCCAAACTCCGATTCCCAAAGTCACCAAGCAGCCTTTAGACTTATGGTTTGCTTTGCTAAGAACAAATAGGACCTACAATTTCTCACCAATCTCAAAGTATCACGTGAAATCATGTGTCACTATATTGTGGATTAATGGATTAGGTGTGACAGTCCTCCTGGGACCTAAAGCTCAGTTCTGGCCCTCTGCTTGAGCCTAGGGCAGGTTCATCCTCAAGGCTGGAAAATTCCTATGCTATGAAGCAGCAGTTCTAAATCAGGCTCTTTTTTTTTCAATGCTGTGTGGATGGAACCCAGGGCCCTGTGCATACTAGGCGAGTGCTCAACCACGGAGCATGCCCTTAGCCCTCAACCAGGCAGTTATGACTGTGAATAGGTTATGGGTCCCCTGGTATTCATAACGGCCTGGTGTTTGCCAGTGTTTCACTCTGAAAAACGAAATTTGAGTGGATTCAGGGCTATTCCTATAACAACTGCTGATCACTCACTTTCCGACATTCCACCATTGCTTTTTGGAGTGGGAAAGAGAGGGGTCGCTTTTCCACTAGTGTACCTGGAATTGGGCACGCCCATGGAAGGGGTCTACGTGGGACTTGTCTGTGTTACCATAGTGCTGGGGCGGGGGGAAAAGAGGAAGGAGTCACCACTACAAAATACATACACAGGATTGCTTAGCCTGCATGCCCCTGGAGCAACCATGTCAAAAGCACCCAGAGGTTTTAGATAAACTATTTGTTTTTGAAGCTATATCCTCACAGTCCTGGGCTTGGCCTTTCAATTCTGGGTTTCACCCCAGCCCCACAGTCTCAGCCACCACAACCAATTGTCATGGGGAGTGGATTAGAAGAAGTGGAGGAAACCTTTTGTCTAAGTGGAGAAGATCTTACAGCTGTCCTTTTGCTCACCACTGGGGACTTTCTTGGGCTTCCCCTTGACTTATTGGTGGCCCTGGAAAGCCTTATTTCAGATTGAGAGGGCAAGAGAAGTGAGAGAGAGATCTCATTGCATGCTACTTTCAATCCGTGCTTTGATCTACCTCAAGGTTAGATACTTTCATATTAAAAATTGCTGTGATGTTTAAACTTGTTCTTTTTTAAAAAATATTTTTAGTTGTAGATGGACAGAATACCTTTATTTTATTTATTTATTTTTATGTGGTGCTAAGAATGGAACCCAGTGCCTCACACATGCTAGGCAAGTGCTCTACCACTAAGCCACAACCCCAGCCCACTTAATGTTCTTTGAACGGCTCAAACCATGGCCAGGGACCAAGGAATAGGCCTTGTTATTGGACTCAGTTCAGTTAATTGGCCATTTGTGAGGTCTTGGGTTTGGTTTCCACAAAGGCATTTGGCATTTAGGTCCAGCAAGAGCACATGACTGACCAATGGGGTCACAGGGAGATCTACAGGCACAAGCCCATCCCTTTTGAGACAGCAGTGGTATTTCCATTGTTTGCATGTACCTTTTCAGGAGTCATCAAGAGTTGACTTGAGAACAAATTAAGCAATGGTCTTGTTCAGCTTCCAGCCTGCAACAGGGGCAAGCAAAACCAGCCACACAACAAGGAAACACTGTCCACTCAGGCTGGAAGCCAGTCCCATTTGAGATTATACAAGAGCCCGATGCTATTGTACGGGGCTAAAGAGAACATTTTTCTGTTCTTTCAAACATAGTGAATGTGGTGGAATGAGAATAAAATAAGTCATGCCAGGTGGATCATCAAACACTTTAAAATATACCAAAGATAGACACTTGACCATAAGGGCAGCACTATGGTTTGAAGGTGTCCCCTGAAAAACAAAGTATTGCCCATGTGATAGTTTTAAGAGCTGGGTGACTCAGGAGGTTAAAGCAGGAGGATAAAAAGTTCAAGGCTGGCCTCAGCAATTTAGCAAGATCCTATCTCAAAATTTTTAAAAAAGGGACCGGGGTGTGGCTCAGTGGTTAAGTGTTTGCCTAGCATGCATGAGGCCTAGGGTTCGGTACTCAGCACTAAAAAAAAAAAAAAAAAAAAATAATAATAATAATAAATAAAAGGACTGTGTCAAAAGCTCAGTGTTAAAGCATCCCTGGTTTCAATTCCCAACACTTCAGAAAAGATGGAGAAGAGAGAGATGGGGCCTTTATGAAGTGATTAGGCCATAGGGGCTGTTCTCTCATTAGTGTTCCATGTGACATTCAGCTAGCTCGTCCTTCCACCTTCTGCCATGTGAAGATGCAACAATAAGGCCTTCATCAGACAACTGAACCAGCCAGTGCCTTGATCTTGACTTTCCAACCTTCAGAACCATGAGAAATAAATTTCTGCTCTTTATAAATTACCCAATCTCAAGTATTTTGTTATAGCAGCACAAAGGAAACTAAGACAGTGACTCTGGTAATAGTCTCCAAAAGGGAAACTTCAGACTGTCTCTTGTTGGAGTTCTCTGGTTGGGAGATCTGACATCTGGTGACACCTCATCAGAGGTTGGGCGACAGTTACATAGGCTCCTGAGCCTGTGTGTCAGCAGCAGTATTGCCTTGCCATTATCAGAGTCTCTTCCTGGGTCCACACATAAAAAATGTTACCTGTCAGTCACCTGCAGGAACCTGAAAAAAAAATTTAAAAAGAGGATGAGAAAGCCTGGCTGCAGATTTGGGTCCCATGGGTAGGATCGAGTTTGATTAGGGGATTTATCTTCTCCCCACCATGCTTGACTCCATTCTGGTTATCATAGCCATCTGTCTCTCAAGAGCAGCAGGACAGAGAGTCAGAGCCTGGTCCCCCTTGATTTCCTGCCTGTCATGCTTGGCTGATTTCCAACAGATGCCATCTAGCCAGGAGGCAGAGCATAGCCACCGTGGGTGTCTGGGGGAGGCTGGCAGCCAAAGTGCCATGGCCTTGCTGATTCCTGGGAAGACCTGGGTGTGGGGGTTTGAGACCTGGGCAACTTATTTAACCTCTCTATATCCCAGTTCCCACTGATCAAAAATAAAGTTTATAATCGTGGCCCAGCACTCAGAAATTATCTCACATATACTTACCGGAACAGTCTGATGCCAATTTTAAAGGAGTGTGTGTGGGGGGGAGGTCTTGGGAGGCCTCTGAATTCAGTTTGGTGGGGGCTGTGTGTTTGAGAGCAGGCAGGATGTTAGAAGAATCAAGTGACAGAAGTTTGAGGAAGAAGGGAAGCAAGTGACCCTGTCATTCTGACTGACAATGTCTCTTGATGATTAAAAATAACAGGCCCAAGGGAAGGCTGACATTTTCTGTGCCTCTATATTCTTCATGGGTTTTTTCCTCCTCCTTTCTTGAGCCCAGAGAAGTGCCTCCCACTTCACACACCTTCCTCCTCAATCACTTACAGCTGAGAGCCCCTGATGAAGGAATGGATGACATAATGTGGTTTCTCTTTCTCACCTCCTCCTTCCGTCTAGCCCTCTACAGTCACTGCCCCTTGGCACCTGTGTCATGTTGCTAAAGCTCTGGGATCTCTTCAGGGGATACATCTTCCCAGAAAGTGTGTGGGGGTGGATTTGAAGCTCCTGATATCTCTGGGTCCCTGAATAGGGATCGATTATATCTAGTTGATCCCCCTTCCCCCAAAAGCCAGATGGTACAGGTTGGAGATGCTCAGGCCACTGGGTAGCATTTTTCAGGAATTTAGTGCTCCCCCAATTCCTCAGGGATCTCATGCTCAATTACCATGTTTCATTACACTGTTTTCTTAAGTAGTTTTTTTTTTTTTGGTACTAGGGATTGAACCCAGGGGTGCTTAACCACTAAGCCACATGCTCAGCCCTTTTTATCTTTTATTTAGAGACAGGGTCTTGCAGAATTGCTTAAGGCTTCACTAAGTTGCTGAGGCTGGCTTTGAACTCTTGATCCTCCTGCCTCAGCCTCCCGAGCTGCTGGTATTAGAAGTGTGTACCCAGCTACCTAAGTGGTTTTTCCAGTAAAATTTTATGCACATTTTTTTTCGTTTTTCCTTTTTTTGGGCAGTTTGGGGATAAAACCCAGGGTCTCGCACAACATCCCTAGTCCATTCTTGTCCATCTTTTGTTAAATTTGTTCCTTGATATCTTACATTGTTGTTGCTGAAATATTTTCCACCACCAGCCCACACCCACCTTCCATATCTTTGACTTCCTCTTTCCCTCTTTCCTGTGTCCCTATTTCGGGAACAGTCAGTGGAGTGGGAAGGGGCTGGGGGTTTGCTGAGATGGGCAGTTGAGAGAGGGACAGGGTAAGGGAAGAACAGCTTCAACAGCTGGCCGAGCACCTTGGGGAATATGTGGTTGTTCTGGAGCACAGCTCTTAATGAGATCCTGCTTTGAAGAACATTCTTAGGGTTAAGAGCTAAAAAACAGTGGAAACAAAGGATCAGCATGCAGATTAAACAAACGAGCAATAGATTGGCTGTGGGTTTCCCAGAGTTGGTTTGCCTCTAATGATCTGGCCTACCACTAGTTTACTCCAGGTTTAGAGCTCTCACCTTTAAGTGGGAGCAGAAAGTAAGCAAGGGGTAGGCTTTGAAGCCAGAGAGACCTGATGTTTTAGTCAGATTTTGCTTCACTGGCCAAAAGACTTGGAGAGAACAATTTAGAGGAAAAGTTTAGTTTGGCTGGCTCATGGTTTCAGAGGTTCAGTTCATGGTGGGCCGGCTCCATACCTCTGGGCCTGAGGTGATGCAAAACATCACAGAGCTCAGGACATGGCAACCAGGAAGCAGAAAGAGGGTTCCACTCACCAGGAACAAAACGTATACTCCAAAGACACATCCCCAGTGACCTACTTCCTCCAGCCACATGCTAGGGAATAACCAACGAATTACTCCACTGATTATGAGAAGGTCACTTCTCATAATCTAATCATTTCACTTCTGAACATTCTTGCATAGTCTCACACACGAGCTTTTGAGGATATCCCATATCTAAACCATAACATCTGGGTTCCACCTTTAGTTCTTTCCTTAATATCATGTGCCTGCCAGCAAGCCAGCCCTTCTGGGCCTCAGTTTCCTCATCCAGAAAATGGGAGTAATAAGACTATCTACCTCATAGTGATGTAAAGATCCTGTGAGATATTGCAATGCAAGGCATCTGACCCACAGTGCATAGAGTTTAATAAATTGCCACGGCCAACACTAATTTTGTAGCAGCTCACACTGTTAGTATAAGTGCTACGACTCCCTATTCTGTGCTGCCTTCTTTGGCTTCCCATGAGGTTAGTTACTCTGGCCTTTGTGTTCCTTCAGCCCTCGAGCCTCAGTGTACAACCCTTACCTACCATACTACCATGATTGGTCTGTCTTTCTCTCCCAGCACACTGGGCACCCTCCAGGCTCTCCAGGTGCGGGCTCTTCGCTTATTTAATGTTGTGAGTTCTTCTGTTCTTACATTTTTTTTTTTTTTTTTTTAGTACTGGGATTGAACCCAGGGGTGCTTAACCACTGAACTACAACCCCCATCCTATTTATTTATTTATTTATTTATTTATTTATTTATTTATTTATTTATTTATATTTTGAGGCGGGATCTCAGTAAGTTGCCCAGGCCGCCCTCAAACTTCCGATCCTCCTGCCTCAGCCTCCCAAGTTGCTGGGATTATAGGCATGTGTCACCAAGCCTGACTCAACATTTTTTTGTCTGTTGGCCCAGCACATAGTAGGAACTCAGTAAATATTTGTAGAACAAACAGGTGAAAACATCTTAGACCACAGCCTGTTTCTGACAGTAGGCTAAGAAAGCTTGTTCCAGTGGGTCTTTTACCTGTTGGTATAAAGCCCTTTTGGGTAGAGCCTTGTCTGGGCTCACCTGGTTTGTAAACAAGAGTTATTTAGCCGTTCCATTTGGCTAGGGATGACTCCTACAGGCTGGCTGGTTCCCTTGGAAAGGGGCATCCAGAGTGTTTCCTAGGCCCCACACTGGGACAGCTCCCTCTTCTCTGACCACAAAGACTCCTTGCTGTCCAGGCCCAGCTCCTCATCTCTCCTGCATACACTGAGCTCATACCCCTGACTCTACGTTGCCTTCTTTCCTCTCTCCTATTCGTGCAACCCTACCATGGCCATTCGAGGAATATTTATTAAGCACCTACTATGTTCAGGGGCCCAGATCATACATTTGGGCTCTTGGTTACATATCACCTTTGTTCATCCCTGGGGCTGAGCAGACTCCAGTGTACTATTTTCCGATCCTAAAGAAAGAACTTGGAAGAATCAACAGAGAGGGTTTGGACATTTTATTACTCACATGCTCTTTGGCAATGACAGGCTAGGGTACAATGGAGAACCGGCCTGTGCCTACAAGCAGGGGGAATTTGTAGGGTAGGGTGCATGCCTACTATGCTGTGGACTTCTTCAGATGTTTTATGAGTATATTCTGTTACTTTACAACCAAGGTCACTCTTTTTTGATCCTCACATAAAGATTGGAGACAAGGGGAAGTGGCCAGTTTTCCCTGTCTGTTTCCTTCGTCATCATGTTCTTTAGAGCCTTCTTATCTCACTCACATCTCACTGTGTGGAACTACAAGCTTTCCTAGGCACTGATGAGTGTTTACCCCAACAGTCTCCTATGATTTTAGGTATGTAAAGCAGGCTTTCCCCACGAGATTTTAAGCTCCCAGAGGTTGAGGGAATGTGTTGTCTACTTCTTTTTTTTAACGTATTTTTAGATGTTGATAGACCTTTATTTATTCATTTACTTATATGTGGTGCTGAGAATCGAACCCAATGCCTCACACATGCTAGGCGAGTGCTCTACCACTGAGCCACAACCCCAGCCCCTTGTCTACTTCTTTGTTTACCTTGCAGCACCTAAAATAGAAGCCAGCAGTCATGGGCATGTGGGTGAATCCTTGGTGACTTGCCTTCTAGGCTCGAGGGATCAGTGTGAGCTCTTGGTCCAGGGAAGGATGAGAAGGAGGACAGTATACCTCTGTCAGCCTCGTGGTTTCGGGACCTGTCTTTTCTGGATGCTCTCACTCTGTGGGAGAGGGGACGGCCAGTGGAACCAGCTCCCTTAGTTTTCCCTTCTCTTCTCTATCCATACTCGGCCTCCTCTTCCCACTCACCCACCTTTCAAAGGCTCTTTTCCTTCCAGCAACTGACAAATGAATAGCTTGCTGTTATGGTTTGGATATGAGTGTCTCCCAAGGCTTCTGGGTTCTTGCATGAATGTTCAGGGGTAAAATGATTGGTGTGTGAGAGCTGAAACCTCATCAGTCTATTCTCGTTTGAATAGACTGGGTGGTAACTGGAGGTAAGTGGGGTATGGCTGGAGGAAGTGGGTCATTGGGTGCATGCCCTGGAAGGATGCATCTTCCCTGTGCTACCCCCACTTCCTGGCTGCCATGAAGGGAGCAGTTTCCCTCTGCCATGCCCTTTCACCATAATGTGCTATCTCACTTTGAGCCTGGAGCAATGGGCCTAGAGCAATGAACTTGGCCATCTATGGCCCTCTGAAACCCCAAATAAGCTTTCCCTCCTCTAAGTTGTTCTCGTCCAGGATTTTGGTCACAGCACTGCAAAGCTGAGTAATACACTTGCTAATCCATGTGTCTGCTCATTATGCTGCTTATTTTCTCTCTTTTTTCCCTATGACATTTGGCCATGCCGTTGTTATCTTCTCTTGTGAATTTTGGTCCAGCAAAGGCTAGGATGAGGCCTCTTATTCCCACGCAGCTCAGTGGCTTAATCAGTGCCTTTTGATGATGACAGCTGTGAGTGACATTGCAGAATGAGGCCCAGAGATGAGCAGCAGTTGTATTGTGGGATGCTCGATGACTTTCCTCTGGAGTTCTGAGCAGGTTTTTGCCTTCTGTTTCAGGCCCACCTGCCCTTTGCTGTCATTGGCAGCACGGAAGAACTGAAGATAGGGAACAAGATGATGAAGGCCCGGCAGTATCCTTGGGGCACAGTGCAGGGTGAGTCTCTAGCAGATGGGCTGCACTCAGGGAATCCCTTCTGTCTGTCTCTTTGCTTGTCCCCAGTCTCTGAATAACAAGACCTTAACATGTCCCCAGCCTCTGCTCATTCAACTTGGGTCTCAAACTATAGGGCTCACTAACACGCAAACTCTGGCTTCCTATGTGGATTTTCTGATGTGAACAGTCTCCCTTTGTTTCTCATGGAGAAAGCACCCCTAAAAGAAAAACAAATGGACATGGATCAAGGTAGGAGGGAGTGGGCGAGAAAACACACGTTCTTGCCCAGGGGTACCAGGAGATGTGAAACAATGTTCACAGTGGTGTTGTGCCCCATGCCAAGTAATTAGAAACAACCTGATATTCATTAAAAATAGACTGAATGAGTGTGATGGTGTACGCATGCGATCCTAGAAACTCAGGAGGCTGAGGCAGGAAGATCGCAAGTTTGAGGCCAGCCTCAGCAACTTAGCGAGGCCCTAAGCAACTTGGCCAGATCCTGTCTCAAAATAAAAAAATAAAAAATAAAAAGGCTGAGTGGTAAAGAGCCCCTGAGTTCAATCCCTGGTACCAAAAACAAAGAAACAAACAAAAATAGACTGGATAGCCTGCACATGCCTGCCTGAAATCCCACCAGGCATGAGGCTGAGACAGGAGGATCATGAGTTCAAGGCCAGCCTGGGCAACCTAATGAGATTGTGTCTTGAAATAAAAGAAAAAGGGCTGGGGATGTAGCTCAGAGTCAGAGCACTCCTAGGTTCAATCCCTAGCACCACAAAAACAATAGACTGAATAAATTGTGGCTTATTCATATAATTGAATATCATAGCAGGGAAAACAAATGAACTACACAGTTACGTCAGGATGAATGAATCTCAGAAACATAATGTTGAGCTAAATCAATCACAGAAGAATACATACTATAGAATTCCATTTTGTACGAATTCCAAAAGTAAGCAAAATAAGTGCTATATATATTTTTATGAATTTGTGTATAAGTGGTAAACTATAAAAGAAAACAAGTGAGTGATAAACCCTGAAGTTAGGATAGTAGTTGAGTCTCATTGCAAGGGGAAGTGGGGGAATGGAGAGTGGGACATGAGACCAGAAAGGGGAATGCAGGGGCTTCTAAAGTACTGATATTATTTAACCTGGGTTATAGAGACATCAGTGTCCATTTTTAAAAAGGTCTTTAAATTACACATAAGGATTCCATGCGCTCTTTGGTATGCATGTTTAATGCATGATTATTTCAATTTAAAAGCAATCCAATATACACTCAGGAAAGTTCCTTTTGTGGTCTGCCTGACAAATGTTAAGTTACCCTCAGGGTTAGTTGGTTCAGTAAATAAGATAAGGCCTTAGGACACTGCCGTGGACTGAAGAGGTGTCTCTGATCCTCAGAGTGGACAGCTATAAACTGGACCACAGATTGTAGGGGCACTGTATGAGAGGGTGGCAGATTCTCTGTAAGCTCATCCCTACTGTTTGGCAAAAAAAAAAAATTGTGGGTGGTAAGGTGTCTGCATCAAATACAAGGGCTAGCATGCTTTAGAGCATGCCAGAGACCCATTAGCGATAGTTGGATTTTCTCTTTTTCCTTTTTTTTTCTTTAATGCTAGGGATTAAACCTAGGACCTTGTGTATTCTAGGCAAGTGCTCTATCATAGAGTCATACCCTCAGCCCACTTTGTTTTGTGCATTGCTGGGGACTGAACCCAGGACTTTGTGCATGCTAGGCAAATAAAATGCTCTATCACTGAGCTACGCCCCCAGTCTAGATTTTTTTTTTCTAGGTAGGACAGGACTGGTTATCAGAACTGTATGTTTTGCTCTTCCCTGTCAGTTGGGACTGGGAGTGTCCCACTTGGAGCATTGGTAAATGGTTTCTGGACCAAGAGTCTTACCCTGGGAATGAGTATGTGGCCTGAGAGACAGGAACCTGAGGTGAGAGAGGGAAGCCAGCAGATGTGGTTCTGATGACTTCCTCCTGTTTGGACCACCCCACACCTAACCAAATCTGGGTTCTTGAATGTTTGTCTTGTAAGTCTGAGTTGACTGTTCAGTTTTAATTATTGTATTTTATTTTTGTGGTGCTGGGGATGGGACCCAGGGCCTTGAGCAGGCTAGGCAAGTGCTCTACCACTGAGCTACACCCACAACCCTGACTGTTTGAATGAGGATGATGTTGCATAGTGCTTGGGCAGCTTACAGGGGCCTTGGACTGAGTTCTTCTGACTGACCATCAGGGATTCCTGTCTAGAGATGGAGAAGCAGGTGGCATTTAGCATGGTCCCAAGAAGTTGCCTTACTGATGTGATTTTAAATATCAGTTTATGTTCTATGACAGCAGAATAGGGGGTACTCCCAAAGCAACAGACCTTAAGCAGAAGGGTTATGTGGGTTGATTTGGGCTTTGGAAAGATTTCTGTGATGACTACAAGGCAGTCTGTTGCAAGTATACCCAACCCTGTCACCCCCAAACCCCTTTTTGCTCCCATTGCCCTCTCCCAGACCCTGCAAGACAGAATCTGGAATGACTGATCCTGTTCATCATTTCAGACACCACTGTCCCCACATGTGTAGGCCAAACACCACCATCTAACACAGTGGAGACATGCCTGGAGACACCTTGACAGAGCACTGCTCATGACCTTCTGTTTCAGCCATAACTCCACATTGCTGTGATTTGGTCCACATCTGTCATTCTTAGCCACTATCCAAAATGCAGACCTTTGCCACACTCTCTCAAGAAGGGGGCTTTTTCACTCAGACCAGAAAGCAGGGTCCACTTTCTTCTAGTCAGCATTGCTGCTCATCAGACCATTATTCATACACCTCCTTGGAAGCTTCTGCCATCCAGATGGGCCACCCTTGAGATTCTCCCCTCCTTGTCACCATCATCTCCTGATACCCTAGCTTTTTCCCCTTATTCTTTGGAGACTTGGCCATCTGTTCATCACCTTTGCCTCCCTGCTACATTGCCTGGTTTGTACCCTAACTCTGCAATGTACTACTTATATAACCTTACGTAACCATGTGGAGACCTTGCAAAGACTATGTTCCTCCTCTGCCTGATAAGTTCTTATTCTTCTTTCCAGAGTCATCTTAGGAGCTGTGTCTTTGGTGAAACCTACACTCTCCAGGGAGTTTTTAGGATCTCTTCCCCTCTACCTTCTGGGCTTTCATTGTACCTCAGCTCTACCTCCAATTTTATAATTTTTGCATTGTATGGTATTTGCCTATTTACATCTATTCTTCCACTAAACGATAAGCTCCTGAGAACAGGACTCCAAGACTTTGTTTCTGAATTCCCAGGGCCCCATACAGTACTGGGAACAGATATTCCACAAATGTTTATTGGATGGGTGTACATATGGTATTGTCCACAAAGTGGCGCAGGATAGATACTCCTGTGATAATCTGATGGGTGAATTTGGGTTGAGGTGCTACTGATTGTCCTTTGATACTTTCATGGCATTACAGTTTTCCATGACTACCATTTTCATAACTTTTCATTTGCATTTTCAGTAGGAAGGTGAATTAGGAGGTCAGTTCACAGGCTCTATCTACACAGATTGCAAGGCGATGTCACTGTTAGACCTGTTGCCTGTCATTTTATCCGTTTCTGCTTCTGCCGGCCTTCCTTTCAATATACTCTCAACACCCCAACCCCCGCTATGCAGTTGAAAACGAGGCTCACTGCGACTTTGTGAAGCTGCGGGAGATGCTGATTCGGGTCAACATGGAAGATCTGCGGGAGCAGACCCACACCCGGCACTATGAACTGTACCGCCGCTGTAAGCTGGAGGAGATGGGCTTCAAGGACACCGACCCTGACAGCAAACCCTTCAGGTACCGCCCCCACCAGACCAGGCCAGCCCAGCCCAGCCAGCCCATCCAGGTGGTGTGGAACCCTTGCCCTGGAGAACTGACCGGGGAGGCCGGACGTGGGTGCTCGCTGGAGGAACAGGGAGCATGCACTCACCAATTCTGCTTGTCCCTTCCTTCCCAGCCTCTGTGCACCAGCCAAGAGAGCTGCGGTGGGATAGGCTTGGGAAGCACTGCGGTCCTGTGATAGGTGTGAGGGAAGGGAGGGGACCCAGAGAGGCAGCCTGGTGGATCTCACAGCTCCCTACCCCTGCATAGAGTCAATTGTGTGGGATGGGATCCCTGAGTTGGGACCCTGTTCCACAGGGTGGCAGTTAGCAACTCTCTTCTGCTCCACTGTCTTCATCAGGCATCTGCTGCCCAGGCTTCTGTCTGTTCTTTACCCTCCTTGCCATTCTCAAAACCAGACAGGAGGGTAGGAATGTAGCTCAGTGATAGAATGCTTGTCTAGTGTCTGAGAGGCCCTGGGTTCCAGCCCCAGTGCTTAACACATACACACACCAGATAGGACCAGAAGCCGTCACTTTACCCATATTGATGAATGCAGTTTCTTTATTCACTGTCCCTTTATGTTTGCATTCAAGTGCAAGTTTTGTTTTGGCCACAGGATATGAATAATCATTTGGCCTATTTCTCAAATCAGAATCTAAGATGCTTTCAGAGAAGAATGTTTCCGAAAGCAGTGTTTTATGCAGATGGGGGAGATAGTCCAAGTAGAAGCGTGTCTGATCTATATGCATGATGTGTGACATAAGCCCCATGTGTTAAATTACCATGTGGTGCCCTTTATGGGGCTCAGTCTCCTTTCAGGAAATGTCAGGCATCAATAAGCAAGTGCAGGGAATGTTTGTGAGAGAAGGCAGCTTTCCAATGGCCTCTAAGTTCCCATAGTACCTATTTGCAGAGAAAACTGACCTGGGGTGAAGCCCAGCAGCCTTAGTTCCTAACAGGGACAGGCTAGGAAGGGTCACTGGAGTCCCTGGTGTGGAGGAAGGCTTTCTGTTCTGGTGAAAGCTCCCTAAGGGCTTCTCTCCTTTGCCTCCCACAGTTTTCATCTGCATCTGTGGAGTAGGAAGTGCATCTCCACTTGGCAGTTCGGTCCCCTCCTCTCCTCCTTTGCTCCATTCTTCCTCCCTCCCTTCCTTCCTTCCTTCCTTCCTTCCCTTCCTTCCCTTCCTTCCCTTCCTTCCCTTCCTTCCCTTCCTTCCCTTCCTTTCCTTCCTTTCCTTCCTTTCCTTCTTTTTTTTGTACCAGGGATTGAACCAGGGGTGCTTAACCACTAAGCCACATCCTTAGCCCTTTTTATTTTTTATTTAGAGACAGGGTCTTGCTAAGTTGCTTAGGGCCTTACTAAGTTGCTGAGGCTGGCTTTGAACTTTTTTTTTTTTTTTTTTTTTTTTTTTTTTTGTGGTGCTGGGGATCGAACCCAGGGCCTTGTGCTTGCAAGGTAAACACTCTACCGACTGAGCTATCTCCCCAGCCCCAGCTTTGAACTTCTGATCCTTCTGCCTCGACCTCCCAAGCCACTGAGATTACAGGTGTGCACCACCATGCCTGGCATATCCTGAATATGTCTGTTTCTGTGTCTTCGTCCTCTTTACTCCTCTTCCACTGGCCCCTTTCCACATTGCCTGTAAACGTTCCCACCCTAAAGAAGCTCTCCCTTAGCCCTGCTCTTCCTAGCCAGCACCTGCTCTGTCAAGAAGGTTGGCTCTGGGGCTGGGGTTGTGGCTAAGTGTAGAGCACTTGCCTCGCATGTGTGAGGCACTGGGTTCAATTCTCAGATAAAGGTATCGTGTCCATCTATAATTAAAAAAATTTATTTAAAAATAAAGGTTGGCTTTTACAGGAAGGAGAGTCATTCTATATTTACAGCTCCTCTTCCTCTTCTCTTATTTACTTCCTCAACTCAATGCAGTCAAAGGGGTTCCCAACACCCCACGGAAGTGTCTCTCTCCAAGGCCAGCAATCGTGCACTTCTAGCCAAATTCATTGTGGCCTTAGAGTTCCATCTTCTTTGATCTCGGTAGTATCTCATTTTATACTATTCCCCACTTTCTCCTTCTTGAAATAGTCTCTGTCTTTGGTTCTTCCAGTAATTACCTGGCTGGTTTAATTCCTCTCCTTCTCTCACTCCTCCTTGTTAGTCACATTTGCAGGCTCCTGTTCTTCAGCTTATTCCTTTACATGTTGGTGTTCCCCCAGGATTCCTTCTTCTGCTTCTTTCACTCTGTTCTCTTTGTGGCTGCTTCTTTCTACTTTTACATCCCTAATTACCACTTCAAAGTAGATGACTCACAAACTAAAATCATACTTTTGAGCTCCGAACCCATTTATCCAACTAACATTTCTACTTAGACATTCCACACAGGCCTACCTGACACCTGCCTTGTCCACAATCTAATTCATTGCCTTTCTTCTTAAACATACTCCTTCTCCAGTGTTCCCTGTTGCAGTTATGATACCGCCTTCCACCTGGGTGCCCAAACCCAAATCCAGAATCATTTTTGACTCCTCCTAAGTCCTGGGAGTTCTGCTTCCTTTACTGCTCCTGCACCTCCCTCCATTCCACACCACTCCCCTAACATGAAGATCCTGCCATTTTGTACGTGGATCTTTGGAAGGTCTCTCCTTCACAAAACAGCTGGAGTGGTCTTTCTCAAAGATCCAGTCAGTTCTCCTGTTTAAAACCATGCAGTAGATACACGTCCAGTTCTTTAATGGAGCATCGAAAGCCTGTCGTCTCCTACCAGAGTCAGGAACCTCACCTCCCACTACTCCACAACTCACCTAATACTCTTGGACCACATTGAACTACTGCTGGCTCCCCAAGAATTTGATTCTCTCTCTACATTGTGCTGTACACAGCCAGGGGGAGTCTTGTGGCATCTGGGCAGGAATGGGGCTCCTCTTCTTCAGCAGACTAACTTCTTTTTCTTTCAAAATAAGTTCAGGCCAGGGGTAGGGGGGCCTTAGCCCAGGCATCTCCCACTAGATCCCAAGTTCTTTGAGGGCAGGAATGGTGGCTGTTGATTTAGATGCTCAGTGACTAGCATAATGTTAATTAGTACCGTGTCTAGCACATGGTGGAATCTTATGAAGTATTTGTTGAAGCAGTGAATTAATGTGGTCAGTTTCAGAACCAGGGCTTGGCAGCATAGTGCTGTGGGTGGGTCCAAATGCATAGACAGGAGATTCAGCTTCTAGTCCCAACTCTGTCTCTAACTAGCCATGTGATCTTGAGCGAGTAACCTCACCTCTCTGGACCTCAGTTTCCTCATGTGTGAAATGAAGCCATAGAACCAGATTTTCTAAGTCTCTCCAGTTGGCCAAGGCTGCCCTTTTCCCCTCAAGTAGCCACTGTCATGTGCCAAGCCCACTGCCCACCACTTTGTGGTTCTGTTTTTGCATCTCTGTTAAAATTGGGGGAGGATAAGGGAACTCAGGGAGGATGGTTGGGGACAGTTTTCATCAAGGAGCCCCTCTGAAGGCAGAGGGATTAACCTGACCATGCTCGCAGTTTACAGGAGACATATGAGGCCAAAAGGAATGAGTTCCTAGGGGAGCTGCAGAAAAAGGAAGAGGAGATGAGACAGATGTTCGTCCAGAGAGTCAAAGAGAAAGAAGCGGAGCTCAAAGAGGCAGAGAAAGAGGTAAATGGGAGCCTGGGTGCCAGGCAGGAAAGGAAGGGGAGGCCCATCAGGGCATGGAAGCCCATGGCAGGGTCTTCACCCTCAAGAGAGCCGCCAGATAGAGCCTCGCGGTCTCTAGGCAGGAATGGAGCACAGCTTCTGAAACCCCACCTTGCCTGGCTAGAGGGGCTATGAGCTCTGTCTTTTTGATCCTTCATTCCCCAAGGCTGAGAGGTTTTCTCATTCTGTGTTACTGAATTCTCTGCAGCCTTGCATGCGGTAATGGTGGCCACTAGCTACATGCGGTTATTTAATTTTCTTGAACGTCTAAATTTCATTTTTAATTTACAAATGATAATCATATACATTTATAGGGTACAGTGTGATACTTTAGTACATTGTGGAATGATTGGATCAGCTTATTTAACAAATCTCTCACTTCCTATACTTATCATTTTTTGTGTGCTAAAAGCACTTAAAACGTAATTTTTTTAAAAACTAAAATTTTTAGTTGTAGATGGACACAATACCTTTATTTCATTTATTTATTTTTATGTCGTGCTGAGGATTAAACCCAGTGCCTCACACGTGCTAGGTAAGCGCTCTGCTGCTGAGTTGCAGCCCAAGCCCATTAAAACCTAATCTTTTTAGCAACTTTGAAATATACAGTAATACTTAAAACTCAGTTTCTCACTCTCATTACCATATTTCAAATGCTCAGTTCTCATTCAACTAGTGGATATTATTATTATTAAGTATCAGGGATTGAACCCAGAGACACATAACCACTTAGCCACATCCCCAGCCCTTTTTATTTTATTTCTTTTTATTTTGAGATAGGGTCTCATTAAGTTGTAAGGGCCTCACTAAGTTGCTGAGGGTGGCCTTGAACTTGTGATTCTCATGCCTTGGCCTCCTGAATCACTGGGATTACAGGTGTGTACCATTGTGCCTGATAACTAGTGACTATTATATTGAACAACACAGATACAGAACATTTTCAGTATCATAGAAAGTACTATTGGGCAGAACAGGTATAGAGTCCAGCCCTTGAGGTCAGGGGTGATTATTTCCCCTTTTCCTGGGAGTTCAGAACTCTATAGGAACCACTGATGACTTTCTTGGCTCACCTATTCCATTCTACCTTCTCTGTTGGCTATGGGGAAAGGTGGTTCCAGGTGGTCCTGCATACTTTGCTAAAACCTAAGACAGGGACAGATGGGGCATTTCCCTGTATACTTGGATATTCTGTTCCATTTCATTTTACAGTTAAAGAAACATCTGTCCAGGTTTAGCAAGTTCCTAAACTAAGGTTTGATCATCCTGCCTAAACATGCAGTTGGTTCTCTGAGCCATGGCCTGGCCTCCAAGGTCTCCCCTATCAATCCACCTCTGGTTGACAGATAATTGGCCTAAGGTACAGTTTTGGTCACATCAGCCACTGCTTCACCTCTCTGGGCCTCAAAATCCTCTACCATAAAGAAGAGAAGCATTTAATTTTCAAGTCTCTTCCATGTCTAATCTGTTGTGACTTTCAAGGGTTTTCACCAAGCCTATGGCAAGAGTATTGATTTTATTTCAGTTTCACTTTTAAGAAGAAAAATACTGCACAGCACCTTTAGGAGGACAAGCAAGGGGATCTCAATGATAAATGAATAAAATTGCAATAAACAAAAGCTAGGTTAAACTGATGGGCAGCCCAAGTGCCCTCCTTACTCCAAGTGACTAGTAAAAACCATTTTAGACAGCAAGTTTGTCATTCACCACACCTTACTAAGTGACAGTTCCAAGTATCCACAGGACCCAGAGTACTGACCCTCTTAATGTATGGCAAGTGCTACAGAATCCTAAATTCTCCCCTGAATCTTCCAAAGAAGGTGAAATTCTTCTTGGTCTGCTCTTAATTTACAGGATAGTTTCCACATTCTAGTTTGTGACAGCCTATGTTTCTTGCTCCTGATCTGTTTGTCACAGTGGCATGCCAGAATATGCTTGTGGTTCTTTGAGTCTCTGGTTCTATTCAGGTCTAGTTGAGCCTCACCTCTGGTTAAGACTAGGGTGTCCACATTCATTCCATTTTATAAAATCCTTTTATCTCCTTTCATGACCACAGCCAAGTATTTCCTTGGACCACCTTTTTCATTGCCAAAGTTTTCTCTGTGATCCTCCCTGATTTCAAGGGATAAGAAAAGTGGGGGCTCCTTACATATGGGAGGTCCCATTATATAATCCTCTAAAGTTTGGGTTGTCTGGGCAAGTGCCTTAATTTCTCAGACCTCCTGTTTCCTTATAAAATTGAATATAATAGCAGAACCTACCTCTTGATGGTTACAATAATTAGCTGAGTATGGTAGTGCATACCTGTACTTCTAGCGACTTAGAAGTCTGAGCAGGATTTCAGGTTCAAGGCCAGCCTCTACTACTTAGCAAGGCCCTGTCTCAAAATAAAAAAGTAAAAAAGGCTGGGGTGCTCTACCATTAAGCCACATCCCCAGTCCTTTTTATTTTTTATTTTGAGACAGGGTCTCACTAAGTTGCTAAGGTTGGCCTTGAACTTGTGATCCTTCTGCCTTGGCCTTCTGAGTCACTGGAGTTACAGCTGTGCATCATGACACTGGCTATGGGGATTCTTTTAAACATAATGTTTGATTACGCAGGCTGCACTTTCCTTGATTATTGCAGAAGCAGAGATTTTGAGATAAGATAACAGGCAGAGAGAACTATTTCCAGCAGTGTGCCTTTTCCTACCATCATGGCAGTACCTGGCAGAAATATTGCCTGAGGTCCTGGGATCCTGCAAGGTTGCATCTCTGCCAGTCCTCACCCACACTGGGCCCTGTTGGATTGGATTGGAGGATGCCATGAGGGACTTTTTTTCTAATCTCCCTCTGTTTCCTTGACAGCTGCATGAGAAATTTGACCGTCTGAAGAAGCTTCACCAAGATGAGAAGAAGAAGCTGGAAGATAAGAAGAAATCCCTGGATGATGAAGTGAATGCCTTCAAACAGAGAAAGACGGCAGCCGAGCTGCTCCAGTCTCAGGGTTCCCAGGCTGGAGGCTCACAGACTCTGAAAAGAGATAAAGAGAAGAAAAAGTAAGTAGCAGGCCTTTCTGGGGTGGTAGCTCCTTCTTCCTCCTGCTCATCTCCCCAGGGCAGGACTCAGAGGCTGAGAGGGCTGAGGGCTGGTGAGCAGGCATGAACCACAGGTTGTTAGACTAATTTGGGTACCTACAACTGGTCCCCATGGAGCCTTTGGTTTCCCTATTTGGAGAACTGACAGTAGGGGAGGATTGAGTCCCAGAGCTCCAGCCCCTCTGTTTGGCCTACTTAGAAAAACTGCAAACTCAAGGGAGATGAAAAGGAAGGGAAGGGAGAGGAAAAGCAAAGGGAATGTGAGAGAGTAGAAGGGAGGAAACAATGAGAGATGCAAAGTTGTAAGAAGGGGTGGAAGAAAAGGAAGGGCAGATAGAAGGTGGTGGAAGAAAGAGAGAACCTTTTAGCAGATGCCTCTGGACACCTCCTCTCCGCTTCCCACCACAAGGAGGTTGTACCTTATGTTTCCAGGCCTGCTTGGCTAGTCCTGTATCTGAGGTTGCCCACATCTCCATGCCTGTAGTCCAGCCTTCACCCTGCCTCAGTTCTCACTGGCTGCAGCCAACAGAATTTAACTGCTTCCACTGAAGGCTGCAGTTCAGCCCCTATTTCCCACCCTTTTCTATCCCTTTCTGCTGACTGCTTAGTTGTGCCCAGCCTGGGGTACTGAGAACTTAGTGGGGAGCTTTTAGATTTCAGTGTCCTCTGTGTGCCCCATCCTCAAGCTGGGAAAGTGATTTAAAAATGAATCTGTCTCCCCTGGTACTTGGTAAGGCAGGATAACATGTGCTCAAGGTTACAGTGTGTGTCAGTAGTCCTGGTCAGTAGTCAGTGCTTGCCGAAGTTACCCATTCCTCCTCTTGGAACCAGAGAAGAGCATTTGCAGCAAGACCTATACAACACCAAGAAAAGATCCAGCAGTGCACTGATACTCTCTGGTTGTTTGTATAGTGCAACTCGAGGAGCTCCCAGATGGAGTGTTAGCAATGTTCTTACTAAAGGGTCCTTAGGATCTGCAAGATGTCCATGGTCATTGCCTTCTACTTTTAGCCACTCATTCCTGGACTTGTCTATTAGATACTTGCCAAAAGGAAGAAACATCTTTCTTTCATCTGTGCCTGGCTTATTACTTAGAAATAACACAGTGTACGACTTTGTACAACTGTGACTTTGAATAACTTGTACAGGTGTGAAATATTTCATATTTGAAGGCCCTCACCCTTGCAGTATTAACTTTTTCACATTTGACTAACAAATGTGTCATTTGAAATCCAGAGATTTTCATTACTGAATCTTTTTTTTTTTTTTTTTTTTTTTTGTGGTGCTGGGGATTGAACCTAGGGTCTCGTGCTTGCAAGGCAAGCACTCTACCAACTGAGCTATCTCCCCAGCCCCTGACTCTTAATACTACATGTCAAACTCACTGATGAATGAACTTTTTTGATATTACCTTATGGATAAAGTTCAACTAGCCAGATGAAAATCTCTTTGGACACACCATATATCATCTGTCATGGTTATATAGTTGTACCAGCAGAAATGGATTCATCCTTTGTGTGTGTGTGTGTGTATGTGGTGCTGGGGATGAAACCCAGGGCCTCACACATGCTAGGCAAGTGCTCTACCACTGAGCCACAACCCCAGCCCATTTTTAAATTTTATTTTAAGACAGGGTTTCATTAAGTTGCTGAGACTGGCCTTAAACTTGAACTCCTCCTACCTTAGCCTCCCAAGTAGCTGGGATTACAGGCATTTCCAGTTTTTAAGATCAGAAAAATTGCCTTTCAGCTCTAATGTGCTGCCTTTGTGATCCTGTGGTATTTGTTAACTTAGTCCCTGGGGCAGTTTCCCAGCCTGCTTGCAGGAATTAGGAGATTATGTAGTTTGCACAGAGGACACTGACACTAAATAAATAACGATAATAAATATTCCCTATTCAAAATGTTTTGTGAGAACTCTCCTCAGACCAGGTTTTCCCCTTGTTGCCTCAGATTGTCTGACTTTCCCCCACCCCAGGCAAAAGACCCTGTATAAGGAAACACCCCTCTTCAGTTTCTAGAAATATCTGGGGTTGGTAATGGTGCCCATTTTCAATTCTGAGATGGGTGAAAACCTTACTGGAATGTGGTATCTCCTGTGAGCAATAACGACCTAACAAAATAGCCTGTCCTCTTCCATACTTCCAGATGTATAAGTAGCCCCAGGTCTGGACTCCTTATGTAATTCCATGAACGACTGATTAACTTCTAGAAGACCCACCATTAGACCTGTGCCACTCTGCTCCCATAGTGATGGTGGCAGTGAGTTTTGAGGATAGAAATGATGGTAGTAGAATTTATTCTTAAGAGCTGGTAGTTGGATCTAGTAGGGTCTCATATTCAGGAGATCCTTTGGCTGCCATTAAAGAGATTAAGAAAGAGTACCAGTGTTTCAGGGGTGCCTACCAGTCCCCCCTTCCCCCACCCCTCCCTGCTACTCCTAATCTCTTTTGATCTCTAACTCTTCATTGTGTCAACTCATAATAGTTGATTTCTCCTCGTGCTCACTCCATCTTCATTAGCTCTTACTGTTTTACAGTTAATTCTGCTGTTTGCTGCATGCTGCATGAGACCCAGGGTCCTGGTAAGCTTTATTAACTCTAAATAGAACTGGCAGTGGCTTCTAGAACATGTCTCCCCAATCCCCACACCCCCAACACACATATCTAATCATAAAAGAAAGTGCTTTATTAGATTAGCTGGTTTCCTCTTATGTCTTATGATATGAAGAAATAGCCTGGAGTGGTTTCAAGCATATGCATGGAATGTCTGCCTGCCTGCCTGATGAAAAGGGGGGCTTTTGCAGACTTTTGCTGATAGAACAGCTGGGTAGCATAGATGTGATCAGTATTTGAGGTTTCAATCAGGGCATTTTATTTTATTTTATTTTTTGGTACTGGGGATTGTACCCAGGGGCACTTAACCACTGAGTCATATCCCCAGCCCTTTCTTTTTTATCTTTTATTTAGAGACAGAGTCTTGCTAAGTTGCTCAGGGCCTCCCTAAGTTGCTGAGACTGGCTTTGAACTTGGGATCCTCCTGCCTCAGCCTCCCGAGCAGCTGGGATTACAGGCCAATTTTTTCTTAAAGAGACATAATCATTACTTTCAAAAGTAACTGTGGTGATACCAGAAACTGTCCTGCAGTAGCACAGTCAGCATTGATTCCAGATTTGGAAATGTGCAAAGCTGATGTAAACTTGATTCTGTTTCCCTCTGGTGAGTTCAAGTTCTCCATTTTCCTTTTGACTTTCCCCCAAACCATAATCAAAGTGGCAGAAAACAGAGAACTAGATATTATACAGGTGGCCTTACATTTAATTCTATAAGTACCATCTTCATGAAAACCTCTGCTAAGGAAGAGGTAATCTTTAGTAAGGATTCCTGAGAGCTAGGTGTCTAGAGAAGTAAATAAAGCTGTCCCTGGTGTCATGTACCTCATAGGGAGACTGAAAGCAGTGATTAAGCATCTTCTGTCTATTTTGCTACACTCAGATAATGGAGGAAGCACAATATAAATATTTTTAGTTTAACATAACTAGGCTTATTATTTTAAAAATCTTGCCATGGAAACTTTCAAGCATGAGCAGAAGAAGAGAGTAGTACACTGCAGCCTTGTGTACCCACAATACAGTCACCCAATAAACCATCAACATAGGGTCCCTTCTGTTTCATCAATTACCCCAGACCTGCTGGATTATTGTAAGGCATAACCTATGTCATTTTATGTGTACATACTCTAGTATGTATGTCTAAAAGATAATGACTCCAAAAAAATAAAATAAAATAGCCACACTCTCACCATTATCACACCTACAAAATTAACAATAATTTGTTAACATAAAATGTCTCTTTGGTGTTCGAAGTACCCTGGTTGTCTCATAAAGGCCCTTTTACATTTGGTCTGTTTGGATTGGGGAATATAAAATATTGAGAAGATTTCTCCCTGCTCACCCATGCAGTTTATGATTTTCGATGGAGAGCCTGCTGTTAGTCACCAAACTGACTGCTGTAGCTATTCCTCTGGCAACTTCAAGCAGCTGGCAAAACATCCTAGTTTCAAGGAAATCCCAAAGAGAAAGTCCATAGAGGCTTCTGAAACATAAGGCCCATGAAACCAGGCCAAACAAAATGACCTTAAAAAAAAAGAGAAAGAAATATGTCATGTATATCTAAAAACAGCAACAACAAAAGCAATGAAATGATTTACTGTCTGTCTTAAAGGCAAGTCTCAGAGCCCATGCTAGGTGACCAGAATTAAACAGCAGCTCTCCCTTGGTGCCTAGCAAAGTGTCTGAGGGCTGAAGGTATCTGGGTGGTGGGGAGCCCATAATTACTAGGTTAGGACCTAATTAAGAAGAGATTTTTAAAAATATTTTTCTGGTTGTTGGTCCTTATTTTGCTATCTGATGCCACTACTGCTGCCATTCCGCCGCGTGTGGGTGTATGAGAGAGAAAGTGTGTTCCCGGGAGCCAGTGCATTAAGACCTCAAGACGCTCTAACATAGCTATATTTGGATGTATCCACTAGACATCATGACAGTTTTCTTCTGACTCCCCTCCCCCTTTTTTGGTACATTAATCCATCCATTCATTAACACAGCTTCTCTTTTCATTTTCATTTTGGGCTTCCCATAGATGTGTCCTTTCCCACATGACAGAACTGAGACTTCCTTTCTCTAATTTCCCTTTAACATGTCTGGGGGCAGGGCATATGAACCATGTCCTCCCATCTCTTCTGTGAAAGTTTTTAGAAGCCTGAGAGTCACAGGGTGGTTTCTGGCGTCTGGTCAAAAAACCAGCATTCATGTGACTCAGAGCTGTACCCAGTTCCCCCTCCTAGGACCCCCAGCCATCCATTCTTCCCAATGCCCCCTCCACATCCCCATCTCTCTAGACTATGACCCATTCAGAGGTCCCATCTGCTACTCTTTGCCACCAGCTCTCCTGTTCAAGCCCTTATCGCTCCTTGTTTCCCTTAGGTATTTGCATCCACCATGACTGGGTAAGCACCAGTCAGCAAAACTGTCCCCTTAGTCTCCTGTGTCCCAGTCATTGTCTTCCTTGCCCCTTCCACTAACCTGAGAAGTTAGTCCCCTTGCAGAGAGCTCCAAAAGGAGATGCTTTAATGTCTTTATCTCTGGTCCCCTTAACCCAGCCCTTGGCAGTTTTCATTCACTCAAAGTAACTGTAGTCACTACATTAAAAGTCAGCCATGAGTTTATTTACATCAAACCTGGAAGCATAAAACACAACTTCTGAAGTAAATAGCATAAATTTCCCCTCTCCAACTCTGGGTACACCACAAATGCAGAAGGAGGACAAACCTGAATATTATTACCAGCATAGAGTCTTGAATAATAGACTTACAGGACTCTTCTGAGGGATACTAGCATCTCCTTGGTCATTTCCCAGGAACTCCGTGCCATCCCAATATGGTAGGGCAAGTAGCAGGGATAATAATCGCATTTCATAAACTGGCAAGCTGACTGGTCAAAGACTCAAGAGCTTCAATGAGTCTCCTAGTCTCTTTGGTACGTATGAGGATGATTGTAATGCACGTTTTGTACACATCCCCAGTACAAAGAGGCAAGCCTATCAGCTGGAGGGAAGAAAAGAGGTGTTGTGCCTCAAAAGGTCCTTAACTTTATGTCCAAGAATTTGATATTTTAAGAATATTTCTGCCCTAATTTTTATAATGGGTTCCATCTAATATAGTGGCTTTGGGAATCCCTCTGAAATAGGGAGCTCTCTCTTGTCAGGGCCATGAGGCACAATGACCTTTGGTGTTTGGGCAGTGACAAAGTGAGAGCTGGAGGCGACCTAGCAATGATCTGTGGCTAATATGCCGTCTCTCTGCCCTTCCTTTGCAGTAATCCATGGCTGTGTACTGAATAGTATCCCCTGCTACAGCTGGACTGGACTCCACTTAGCCTTTTAAGCGAAGGTTCCTATTTTAATTGACAGCTTTCTTTTGGGGCGTCAGGCAACCGGGCCTCCCACCCCTGCTGTGTACTTCAAGCCCCACTTCTTTTTGATTTCTGCAACTTGCTCCTGCCTCCCAGTCCCACTGGCACCGACAGTGACCTTCTTCTTTTTCATTTTTCTTTTTTGGGTGGGATTGTTTTGTGATCACTTCCTTTCAAAACACAGTCAAGAAGGCTATGCCAAATTTCTAGGCCTTTTTGAAGTGTCGAGAAAGGGGAAGGGGTTTGTTTATTCAATAACAGATAATAGATAGTAGGAAGCAAAAAAAAAAAAAAACAGAAAGTAGAAAAACTGAAAAGCAGACAAAGGCACAGGCTTTCTCTTGTTGACAAAGCAAGAACTCACTTCTGATACATATTAGTTGGTGATTCAAGGATTGGTTAGTGGTCAGAGGCCAGCGAGATGGTAATGCTGCCAAAGCACACACTAGTTTCTTGGGAAAATTCAAGTCACAGTAGAGCATTTTAGGAGACCCTATGCTTGTTGGTAAAATGAACCACCACCATCAAAACCCTCATAAGCCAAAACCAAAAAAATCATCAGCAGTAACTCAGAGTTAAGGATGTCAGGTCGCCTTGAGAGAGACTCCTTATTTACAGCTTTGATGTTCCAAAATCCACCTTTAGAGGTTACCAACCAGAATCACCATCCTCCTGGGTAATTACTAGCATTACAAACAGGAGGCCCCCTCATTTGCATTTGTTTACAGATTGACCACTTGAGGCTTGAGGATCTCAAAATACTTGAAAAGTATTAAAGCCACATTGCCTTTGTGAGACTTTTAGAAAGTAAGCAGGAATTTTATATAAAAGGAAGAAATTTAGGTAAGACAGATATAACCCACTTGTTCTTGTAAGAGGAAATTGAGACCCAGAGAAGCGAAGGGACTTACCCAAAGTCCTGCTGCTGTTTCTTGGCAGAAATCAGGCTAAATTCCTTGTCATCCATTTCGCCAAGGGATTCAGTCTGTTTATATGTTCCTGGAGACAAGGTCTTTTGATGTTCAGAGAAACTGAATAGTCAATGTTAGAAGACCTGGAGTTTTTTTTTAAGATGCTGATAGACCTTTATTTTATTCATTTATTCATATTCATATGTGGTGCTGAGATTCGATCCCAGTACTTCACAAATGCCAGGCAAGCACTCTACTGCTGAGCCACAACCCCAGTTCTGGAGGGTTTTTTCCCCCGTAGAAAAGCATCTGAGGATGGGGCAGGTGGGGGGTGGCATGGACTGGGCGCTACTGCCAAGAGGTGTCCTCCTGGTGCCTGTTAGCCCATCAGCTTTCCTATAAGTCTGGAACTGGGCCCAGGGGACTATATATTTAACAGGTGCCCTGGACGATCCTTATAATCAGGGAAGTTTGGTACACCAAAGTCTAACCTATGAGCGAATATAAGACCTTTAAAAAGTTAGTCAGGCCTATTAAAAGCATCCAAGTGCTTCTTTCATTGGGCAGCTTTTCTCACTGTAGATATTTTTCCCCCTCTCTACTGAAAAGGCTTGTTAATTAGTACCATTGTTCCTATTTTTTAAAAATACCCTAAGTTCTCTGTTTACTTCTGGTGAAACAAAACCAGTCATTAGAAATGGCCTGTGCTTTTATTTTCCCAGACTGGAATGGAATGGCTTTCCTGAAACACACACACACACACACACACACACACACACTTACTTCATTTTTTATAACCTAAGAAGGTTGCTTTCCCCAGCTGCAGGTTGGATCACGGTTTTTGCTTTTGTTTTATGTTGTTGTTGTTTGTTTTCATCATTTAGCATTCACATGTGGCTGTTAATATGTGCTTGTTTTTAATTAAAACAAGAAGCTTTAAACTGGTGTGTGGTGTTCTTCAACCCTTCTTCACTGATTGCCCCATGGTGATGGCCCCTCACTGACCCCATTTCTAACCTGTCTTCTCAAAGTGTAATCTGTGCTACCTCACACTGCCCACTCCCCTCCCCATCTTACTTTGAATGCCCTTTTTCTTTGGCTAATTTCATGTTTTCTTTCTCTTTCTCTCTCCCTCTCCAGCTTTTTTTAATCTTGTCTTCAGCAGCTGCACTAAGTCTAAAGGAGAAGACTGCCATTATAGAAGAGTTAGGGTTCCATATTGTCTCAAACCAGAAATCGGCCAATTCCCTCTCCCCTAAACTGTGTGCACACATGCACACATGCACACACACACATACCACTCAACAAGTGTACATGTGTCCCTGTGTCCAGGCAAGAAGCTCTCTTTTGACTTACATGGTATTTTAAATTGGAAGTGTCTTGTCCTAAACTAACAAGGCAGGAAAAGACTCATCAGAGCTGGAAAATGGACCAAATGTAACCTCAGAGAGACAACTACAGGACCACTCACCCAAGTGTAAGTGACTGGGGCAGGAGACCTCAGCTGTGGGTGTGAAAGTGCTGTTCACAAGGCTTTGAGTTTTATGTTTTTCTTTTTAAACAATCCTCTGGTTCAATGGGTTAACTGTCTTTGGCTCTTATTAAACATTTCTGAACATGGAAGAGAAAGTTGAGTGACATGTGCATCTTCTCCAGCATTCACAGGTCTTCTGCAGACCCCAGTAAGGGGGAAAAATGGATCCACTATCTAATATTCAGGTGGAGAAAGGAGAGAGGGGGGTTTAAACTTAGTAGGGGCAGAACTACTCCATTCAAACTTCCGAGGCTATTGGGGCCTTTGCAGCCTTTGCAGGAGGTTTCTGTTCAACCTGGGGTCTGGAAGGAGAGCTTTGATGTTGATAAATCTGCCTTGAATTCATTGGCTTAATTTGCATCAAAATACCATGTGAGTGTGCTCATTCCCATATATCCCTACCACCATCACTACTGTCCCACTGTCCAGTGTCTCTTGAGAGAGCCTCTTTGCATGTTTTCCAGAATCTGTGTTTTTCCTTTCTTCTTTGTTCTTTTTGCTCAAAGGTGTGACCAGTCACTACCCCTCTGGGGCTTTCATTTTCCAAGAGAAACATCCCAGAACCAGCACTGTTTAGCTTGATACCTTTCTAATGTCCATGTCAATTTTCAATAAAATTCAAAGAAATGCTAAATGGCTCTGTGATCTGATCCTAAATTATTAGGTGATGGGGCTCACCACAGTTTGCCTTAGGAAGAGTGGGTGGCTGCCTCCGAAATGGATGATTTGAGGGACTCAGGGGAGCCACGAACCCATGAACTCTTCCTAGGTGGGCTACCACACCATCTCCTTTCCTCCATCTGAGCCTCAAATTCCCAGGGGCTGGGTGGATGTGAGCAGGGAGTTGGCTACTTTATTAGCATGGGTTTAACTAATCAGTTGAGCTAATTATCACCCGGGATAACAGATGAAGAAAGTGGAGTGCCTGATCCTACAGAACAAGATTCAGGTGAGTTTTAATTCCAACAAGAAAAGAACTCTGCATGTTTTCACGCATTTAATCTTGTGATATGAACATTTCCCCAAATTCAGGGATACGACTGTTCTTTATGACCTAGAAAGCATTCTATAGCTAATAGGTAGTATTGTAGGTCTATCAGAGAGGGAAGCCTCCCATCGCCCCCCCCACCCCCAGGCATTAAAGTGGGCAAGAGGGAGAGTGACCACTTTTCAGAATTTGGTTGCAGGCTAGATGAGGTTTATTTCCCTCAGGCCTTTTTTCCCTAACAGCCAGGTGCTGAAGAGTGGACTAGCGGTTCTCATCCTTTGTTACGGAAGCCTGGAGGCCTCCGCAGGGTACCAGAAGAAACGACATTGGCCTGAATGCGCATTTCGCACACTAGGGGGCAGCCGAGTGAGGCCATAATCGCATGTGACATCACAGCAGAGCCACGCCCTGAGGTGTGGAAAAACACAGACTTGCTGTGCGCTCAGTGGCAAGTTGTTTTAGCAAATTCTCTAAAATGAAATATATCAGTGACTCCCTTGTAGAGTCGTTATGAAGACTACCTGGTCTAATGTAAGTTAAAGACTTAGGTGTTCAATAAATGTGATCCCTTATTAAGGATGGTGTTTTCCCTGTAGTAGAAAGTATTCACTTTAGGGTCCTCTGATCCAGGGTTTCTCAATCTCAGCACTATGGACATTTGGGAGCAGTTAATTGTGTGGGGCTCCCCTTTGCATGGCAGGATATTTAGCAGATCCCTTGCCTCTATCTACTCTTCACCCTTGCCACACAGTTGTGACAATCAAAAAAGCTTCCAAGAATCATCCCGTGTTGAGAACCATTACTCTAGTCTGAGGGTCAGCAAACTTTGTGTGAAGGGCCAGTTGGTAAATACTTTGGGCTTTGTAGACCATATGACCTCTGCAACCATTCTCCTGTCACTGAGGCAGGAAAATAGCCATTGATGCTGTGTAAAATGATGAACCTGGCTGTGCTCCAGTAAAATCTTACTATTACTTAGATGGTGAAATTTGAATTTCTTATATTTTTCACATAGTCTGAATTACTTAGATTTTTTCAACCTTTAAAAATGTAAAAATCTTTGTAAGCATAAGGGTCATACAGATAAATACAGGCAATGGGGCCAGAGTTGACCTGTGGGCTGTAGGTTGTGCATCGTTGACCCTAAAAATGTTGGAAGCAACTAGACTCTCAAAAGAAATTGGAAATGAAGACAGATGACTGGGGTTTTAATAAAAGGTGGTGGGGGAAATGGGTTTGAATTTACTAAATTTTTTCTAAAGTTTTGCTACTATGTAGATGGCGGCAGGGGTGGGCATGGGTCTTTTGTGGTGACCAGAACAGGCTCCTGGGGTGGAAAGTTGCCGAGCAGCTGAGAATGCCATTATTCATTTCTAAGGAGAAAACTGAATCTCTAATAACCCTCAAAAAGGCTAACCAGGACTCCAGTAGTAAATGTTGAGGTCTGGCAGTGTTCTGTCCTGTTGGAAAGTCCCTAATTAGGAAGATTTATCCTTTGCTAAAAGGATAGCTTTCTTGCAAGGCCATTCTTTTAAAATGTGGGCACTCCTTTATGTAGTTATACATTAGGGACAATAGTATCTCAAGTGATTTTTGCCACTTTCCATCAGTATCTAAGTCTTTTTTGAAAAAAAAAATTTAGATGTTGATAGACCTTTATTTTTTAATTTATTTACTTTTATGCAGTGCCTCAACACATGCTAGGCAAGCACTCTACCACTAAGCCAGAACTCCAACCCCTCCATTTAAGTCTTGAACTACCTCTTAGCATGTTTGACCTGAGCTTTAGAAAGTCCTTGCCCTAGTCAGGTATGGTGGTGCACACCTGTAATCCCAGTGGCTCTGGAGGCTGAGGCAGGTGGATCACAAGTTCAAAGCCAGCCTCAGCAACTTAGCAAGGCCCTAAGAAACTTAGAAGACACTGTCTCAAAATAAAAAGAAAATAAACAAGGGGCTGGGGATATGGCTCAGTGGTTGAGTGCCCCTGGGTTTAATCCCTGGTACAAAAGAAGAAAAGAAAAGAAAAAGTCCTTGCCCTAGGCACAATACCTACAGAAAATCATGGCAACTATAACACAGAGAATTGGGGACAAATTCCTTACCTTGGTCTGGGGCTCAATCAAATCTGTGATATGAGATCTAGTTAAACACTGCCCTTGAGGAATTTTACAGACTGGCCGCCTCCTGTCTACTCAGTCATAGTTTCCAATAGTTTCTAACCCCTGTTCTCCATTCCAGGCCATTTAATCTCTGCACAAGCCTCTCCCAGAATTATACAAATTGTTGTCTCTATATGAATTATGCTCTACTGATTTAAATCCTCCCTTCAAGATTCATGCCCTACCTCTCCATGAAATCTTTCTTAATCTCATACACCTATCGTGATTTCTTCTCCATTTTCAAACTTCCTGGTTGATCTTGTATACTCTCTCTGCTTCTTGTTTGAAGGACTTCCCTCTTTGAGAGATGGTAAACTTAGTAAGAGTAGGGGCATGATTTATAGCCTTCCAGAGTTCCTATTAAAGTGTTGAATAGAACGTGATTAAGAGGCAGCTTGGTTTATGTTCTTTACCAGCCCAGGGAACTTTTGCGCTTTGCAAACAATTTATTTTGAAAGTAAGTTACAAGAACAGCACAAAGTATACTCCCATTCTTTCCACCCAGATTAACCAATTGATAACATTTGGCCCCAATTTATTTCTCATTTGTTTGTGCCTTTTACATACATACAGATAATAAGGATTTTCTTTAACATAACCACAGCTAGTTATCAACTTTGGTAAATTTCACTTTGTTATAATATTTTAATGTGTTAATAACATTTTGTATGGCATTTTTTCTTATAGTACAGGATCTAGTCTAGGATCAGGCATCGTATCCTGACTTTTTAGTCTTCTTCAATTTGGAATATAACTGTCTTTTATGACATTGATCTTTTTGAAGCCCTATTTAAAAAATACAGTCTTCTTGTTTTGGGTCAAGGTGTTGCTCAGTTTCTCTATTTTATAGTTACTAGCATTTCTTCTACTTCCTTATTACTAATAAACAACCTGTGGTGAGAATTATAAATCCATACAAATATCTTACTCCTCATCAAAATTTCCCCCTAGATTTGGCATCTATTCATAATTCTTGCCTGAATCCATCTATGAAATGGTGATTTTCCAACTCTAGCACTACCACAAGGTCCTCCCTTCTCTCTCGCTTATTTTTGCATTGCTGGGGATAGAACTCAGGGCCTCATGCATGCGAGACAAGCAGCCTACCACTGAGCCTTATCCTCAGCCCTCTCTCATTTATTTATTTGGTACTGGGGATTTAAGACAGGGGCGCTTAACCACATCCCCAGCTCTCTTTTATTTTCTATTTTGAGAGAGGTTCTTGCTAAGTTGCTGAGGTTGGCTTTGAACTTGGGATCCTCTTGCCTCAGCCTCCCAAGTCCCTGGGACTTACAGGCGTACACCACAATGCCCCGCTCTCACTTCTTTATCTACTTAGTATCACTGTGGCACTTAAGGCTTCCTATTTTTCCAATGATTTCTAATTCATTACTGTCCTTAATTATTTGCATGCTCAGGTTACCCAGGTTTGGCCAGTGTGAGCTCCTAGTTATTGTTTATCCATGAGTAAACATTCCTCAAGAGCATTTGTGGTACGGAATAGTCAAGAACTCTGGGTGATCCAATTTCTGGGATAGTTTGTGGGAGTGGTGCTTGGTCAGGCTCCAGGTTTCCCTCTCTTCATTACTTACTGACTCCCCCACAGGAAACGACAGGGAAGGAAGCTGGGGGCAGCCAGAGGGGTTGTGTGTATAGTATAAAGACAGTGGCAGGATCCTGTGTTAGACAAGGAGGATGGAGGGGAGGAGGCTGAATGATGATAGTTTCCTGGGTTGGTTTAGGATTGCAGTGACTGCCTTTGTCATCTCTCTCTCCTCCACATCTCTTCAATCTTTATTCAGATGATCTAATTCTGTTTGTGTGGGGAGTGTCCTCAGCTCCTGCTCACTGAGAAATCATCTGTGGCTTATGAGAAAGGAATGGGCTGAAATAACTTGGTCGAAGAATTTTTTTTTTTTCTATCAGAAGGATTACCAGAGAGATAAGGTCATGAAGAATCATACAAATTTTTGTTCTGCTTTGTTTTCTATAGATGAAACTGTTTATTCCATAGTGGGAATCACAGATGGAATCCAGTATGGCTGTTCTAGAGCAGATGGCCTCATATCAGTTTCATTATGTTTCATTTTATAATCCAGGCTCAAAAGTTGAATTGCAATTAGTTGTTTTTATACGATAGGAAAGTTTTAATCCAACCTGAGAGGAGGTAGTTTTCTTTTTCTCAGATTGTTTTCTTGGGACGATTTTTTTTTTTTTTTTTGGTACCAGAGATTGAACCCAGGGGTGCTTAACTACCAAGCCACATCCTCAGCCCTTTTTATTTTTTATTTAGAGACAGGGTCTCACTGAGTTGCTTAAGGCCTCACCAAGTTGCTGAAGCTGGCTTTGAACTTGCTATCGTCTTACCTCTGGCCTCCTGAGTTGCTGGAATTACAGGTGTGTGCCACCACACCCAGCAGAAGGATGTGATTTCATTACAGTTCTGGCTTGGTTGAGGACTGGCAGGTTAATCTGTGTTTTAGTCCATTTGTGCTTTATCCATATCTGAGTCTGGGTAATTTATAAAAAACAGAATTTGGGGCTGGGGATTTAGCTCAGTGGCAGAGCTCTTGCCTAGCAGTGCAAGGTCCCAAGTTCAGTTTTGGGCCCTGGGTAGGGGGAAGAATATAATTTTATTTCACAGGGTTCTGGAGGCTGGGAAGTTCAAGATCAAAGCATCATCAGGTTTGTCTGGTATGGACTGCTCTCTGTCCCCAAGATGATTTCTTGTTGCTGCTTACTTTGGAGGAGAGGAACACTGTGTCCTCATATGGTAGAAGGTGAAAGGGCAATTGGCCAAATGTTGCATGAAACATGTTTTATAAGTCCCTTAATCCCATTCAGGGAGGGAGTAGCCCTCAAGTCTTTAGGCCCTATCTCTCTTTTTCTTTCTTTTCTTTTCTTTTTTTCTTTCTTTTTTTTTTTTTTTTTTTTTTTTTTTTTTTTTTTTGGTACCAGGGATTGGATCCAGGAGTGCCTAACCACTGAGATAAGTCCCCAGCCCTTTTTATTTTGAGACAGGGTCTTCCTAGCTTGCTTAAGGCCTTGCTAAATTTCGGAGACTGGCCTTGAAATTTCAATCCTCCTGCTTCAGCCTCCTGAGTCGCTGAGATTATAGGTATGTTCCACTGTGCCTAGCTAAAGGCCCTACCTCTTACTACCATTACCTTAGCCATTAAGTTTCAACACCTCAGTTTTGCAGGGAACATAACCAGAGCAAAATGAAATTAATCCAATTATAAGATAACAAGTCACCTTAAAAATGTGGGCTCCAAGAAAATGTATTTCCGTAGATTGGGATAATGGAGGAAACATTCATTTATTCAATGCAACAAATATCTATGGAGTGCCTACAGGAGCCACGTGTGGATGCTAACAGCAAAATAAATGAGTTCCCTGCTCTCCTAGAGCTGACACTCTATTGTAAGAAAGGCAGTCAAACTTTTTTCAATTAAATCCAGAAGGTGACACATGAGAACACAACAGGCCAACACAATGACAAGAAGTCAGGTGATCTAAACTCTGATCTCATCATTATCAAGAACTATCTACAGCCTTCAGCAACTTACCTCTCTGGCCTTTATTTTGCCCACTCATACAATGAAGACTTGACTTTGTATCTAAACTTGCTTCCTAGTATGGTATTCTTTGACTTGATGGTTCAGGAGCTGTCAGATCAATAAACATGAATGTTTACCATAGAGAAACAGACATGGAAATAATTATGAAATGGTGTGAACAGTGTTGGCATCCTCTGCTTTTCTCAGTCCAATACACTCCCACATGTGGCATATAGTTAGAAATATGTCATTAAAGGGTTTAAGAAGATAATGGGCAAAAACTACCTTATCCACTAATCCTGCTGCTGCTGTATCACTTAATTTTACAGCAGACTACTTTTTTTCCCACCAAGATCGTAATCTGCACAGTGATTTGGCTATTTACTGCTGTGCAACTTTTAACACTCATCTTTGGACCACTTTTCTATTTTGTAATATTTTGCACAGTTTTTGCGGTGTTGGGGATGGAACCCAAGGTCTCATACCCACTAGCAAGTGTTCTATCACTTGCCTACATCCCCCGCCCCCAGGTTTTAAATTGATGCATACATAATTATTTGCAAACATGATTAGAACCCTAACAATTGGAATGGAGTAAGGACGATAAAAAGGGTTGACTGGAGAAGTGGTATGTGAGTAATTTTCTTTGCATGTGTTTCATTTTCACTACCTTTTCACAAAGTTAATGACGTACCACGCACAGATTTTTTTCAAGCTATTGCCTAAGAAGAGGCCCTTTAGAGAGCTAACGTTAACCAAAAAAAAAGGTATAAAATCCCTTCCAAAAGTCATGGTCTCACTGTCGTATCGCTTAGAAATCCAGGGGGAAAGCATCAAGTGACCAATTGTTACCAACAATCACCTGAGTGCACCTTCCAGAGACTTAACGGAACCAGATTCTCCAACCTCAGAGAGCCTTCATAACTCCCTTCCCGGAGTCCCCGCCCTCTACTTGTCACCACAGTGCGTCAAAGGCCCGTAGTCGTCATAGATAGGAAGGGTTAAAAAAAAAAAAAAAACATCGCGCGAGATTCTGTGGCGAGATTTCGAAGTTAGGGAACAGCCGCGGCGCTTGCGCACTGGCCTCACAACCCCGGGCGGCACGCGGGTAGGTAGGCTAGAGTCCAGAGGAGGGGGAGCAGAACGTGCTGGTGTCTGTTTTTCCGCTCCTCGCGCAGTGCGTGGGTCTGCGGGTCCGAGGAGGTGCGGAGCACTCGGACTCACTGGGCCTCCACAGTGCGCGTGTGAGTGCGGAGGTAATTCTGCTCCACGAGTTGGAGTGCAGCTGGCGTGCGCCCCGGCGTCGGGACGGGAGCTCGTGCTCCCCTTTTCTTTTTAACGGTAGCCCCCACGCACACACTCCAGTGCCCCTAGAGTTGGTCTTCCTGCCTGAACGCACCCCTTCTCACCCGGCCCCTCCCACCGACCCCTGTTCCTGCGGGCTAGCTTGCTCGCGAACAGTGGTCGGCTGCGTCCCTAGGGTCCCTGCTTGGAGGCGGAGAAGATGGCTGGAGGACGTCTGCTGTTGGGGGGCGACTTCCTGTCGCCGCCGCCGCTGCCCCCCCTCCCGCCGCCGCCACTGCCGCCCCTCCCGCCGCCCCCGCCTGAGCCAGTGCTAGAGCAGTGGCGCTATAGCCACGAAAGTGACTGGCAGTGGGCTCTGCGGCGTAGCTTCATCTGTCGTCACCTGCACAGCTATCCTGGGGCTGCCCTCGACCAGCTCCTCGCGCTCTCCGCTGCCTGGACCAACCACGTTTTCCTGGGCTGCAGGTGAGAAAGGTGTGGGAGGTTGGGTGAAGGACCAGGACGAGTAAGAAATGGGTGATGAGGGGTTGGATTAAGGACGAGGGTGAGAGATTGGTGATGGAGGTTGGATTAGGGTCAGCGGTGGTGGAGAATCGGTGATGGTGGGATAGGAATGAGGGCAGGATGCGGATGATGGTTTGAAGGCTGGAGATTTGGAGGTGCGGGAGGATACTAGAGGCTTAATTATTGGTCTGGGGGGGTGGGCTACCGTGGTGGCAGGGAATGACCTAACGGGGGTGCAGAGATCAGCAGCCCCTCCAGGACCAGGGATGAAGATAATGTACGATCTGGAGAAGTATTATTGAGAGGTGGTCGTTGTGGTTGATGATGATGTTGGAGGACGTGGGAAATGTTGAATAGCAGAATCTTGGACCTGCGTAGGGCCGTCCAAGGATGCGGTATCCGCAGAGAATATTCGATGGGGTTGCGGGGGGGAGGGGAGGGTAGGGGACCCTGCGGTTCTAATTCTAGTCACCTCCTGACCACTCTCTTCTTCCATCTCCATTAGATACATCCCCCTCTACTTGCAGTCCCCCACCTGGGTCTTACTGTCTTCTGGGGAGGCGGTATGTATTAGGTCTTTGAGACGCAGCGTCAGCTTTGCTTGTAGATTTGCGCATAATGTGTCTGGACTCAAACAAAGAAATGGATATATCTGCTGTAAAAATGGATTGCCCTCTTTTACTTTAAGTGTCATAAGAAGGATTAACGTTCGGCTTCTGGGTGAGGTTTTAGGGCAGTTTGTGTGTCTTGTGTATGTTTCCCTCTGCCCAGTACCTGGTGGCTTCTGCACAGGCCTCTTTGATAGCTCTTTGCATTCAATGGAGACTGCAGTATGGTACCAACGCAGTTTTTTTTTTTTTTTTTTCTTGGAAACGGGCTATTTTGACCTCTGTTCTTCAGAACCCCCAAATTAGCCTTATACTTGACTAATCATTCCTTTGATAGACTGGGAAGCTTCTTTTTTTGACATTCTTGCCTAACAGTCAATATTTTATTAGATGAGAAATTCTGGAAAACGATCAGAGCAAATTCAGTTCTAGGAATGACTGGAAAACATGCTTGAAAAATAGGATTGTCCAGTCCTACCCTTAATTGTTGACCATGGCAATCAACCATGATACCTTGCTCTCATCACAGAAATTTATGTTTTCCATCTTCTCAATTTCTACCTCCAGAGATAATGATTATTTCACTGGAGGAACTGGTTACTACTGGGAAACCTTGGTAATTAAGCAAGTAAGATAAACCCAATTGACCTTCACCTTGAACAGTGTTCTTGCAGTTGAAAATGTATCTTTATCATATAATCCTCAATATCACAGAAGACCTGGGGAATCTGAATTCTTTCAAAAATTTAAGTAGGGGAGGAGAATAACCATTCTTCGTGTTAATTATAAAGCTTACCTTCCCACTAGAATGTAAGCTTTTTTGGGGAAAGAGATTTTGCTTTCTTATTCACAGTTTATCTTCAGTGCCTATAAGAATGCCTGCAACATAATAGGTGTTCAATAATTGTGTGGGGAGTGAATGGATGTATACAGCTTTGTAATTTACAACACATTTTAAATATTTCATTTAACAACAACCTTGGGGGTTAGGTGTTGTCTCATTTTTACAGCTAAATTGATGGAGGCCAAGAAGTTAAATGACTTCTCCAAGATCCCACAATTGGGGATATTCTGATGTCCAGTATGATACTCTTTCCACTGAGAAACAGCTGTCATATTTGGGAAGGATGTACCAGAGATGAAACCAAGTAACTGACATAAGCCATATCGTTTATCTCAGGATTTCATTCCAAGAAACAGCAGCCTTATACATAACCTGGGCATTGACAAACCAAGCCAGTGGTTCTTGGCATTAAAAGCTCAAACATCCAGGATGTTTTTTGTGTGCACCTGTGTATAGTATGTATAAAGTCATGTTAATGTTGTAGTTAAGTCAGTTCAGTCAGTAGAAGAATTGCCATAGCATTATCAAATAGCTTAACTGAAAAGTAATATTTGCATTATATCTGATAACTTTAGATAATAGATGAAAGGGCCAATAGAGAATCTTGGAAACTGGGGACCCAGTGCAATAGACAGACTTTTTATTAGCTCTTTTCTCCAGGCGAGTAAAATCTATATACTAGTACTTGTTGATGTTGATGTTGGCAGAGCTCTTATTTTCTGGGTTAGAATACTCTTCTGTCAAGTGAACTGACTGCAGAACACATAGCGAAATAACCTTTTCTAAGCCTAAGTTGTTAATTTGTTATTCAAGGTTCGTGATATGACGTCTAGAATACATGATGAAGAGTAGCAAAATAGGAACTCTTTGCCCTTTTTCTCCTTTGGTAGCACTGTTGGTTTCGTTTGATTTGGGATTGAAATGGTTCTAGTTTAAGGATATCTTTGAAAAATCCTTTATTATAAGAATAAGAGAAGAGAAAATCAGATGTGCAGGGAGGCAGACCATATTTCATTCCTTTTGGTGATAGTGGCAGTTTCCATGGAATAAGTTTGTATATTAATTGTGCTTCTCACTTTTAAGAGTTTATAAAAATCACCTGTTAGTTTTGTTAAACCTCAGGTTGCTAGGGCCCATCCCAGGGTTTCTGATTCAGTAGAGCTGAGGAGGTTACCCAAGAATTTGCATTTCTTCCAAGGTGATGCTGATGTTGCTGATCCAGGGCCCCAGAAATACTGAGAACTGCTGCTTTGTAAGATAACATAAAGCAGATATGCTTTCCAGTCTGCACTTAATCATTTTTCCCTTGTTCTCCAGGCAACCAGGAAGCTCAAATAGCTGAAATTATTTCTCTTTTGTTGTTTGTCTGTTTCACGAAAGTAAGCAACACAGAAAAGGGACTTTAAAAAAATCAATCTCAAAATGTTGTCAAAGGTATCTGGTTGAGATTGTAGGTGCCCTTCCCTTTCTTCTATATCTTAAGTTATCACATAATGCAAACAATTACTTTTCAGTTAAGCTAATTGATAATCTTATGGCAGTTCTTCTATTGACTGAACTGATATAAGTGCAAAGTAACAAGATGACTTTATACCTACTACATCAAGATATTTTTTCTTCAATTTCTAAGATAATGTTTTGTGGCTAATAAAACATTAGTACAGTCTTCTAATCAACTTCATATATGACCCTTGATCGTTCATATAAATGCCTATGGATCTGTGCGATTTTTACTTATAAATTGTAGAGAGTGTTTGTTTATTTCACAGTGCTAGAGATCCAGTCCATGGCCTTGTGTATTCTAGGCAAGTGCTCTTCCACTAAGCTACACTCTCAGCCTTACATATGTATATTTAATAGAGCAGCATGTTTGATTACCTGAAACATTTAGTTTTTCAGTCTCTCCTGATCAATAGGACTAGAAGCAGAATCCTGGCCTCTTCATCTTTGATGAGACATTAGTTCATAAATAAATATGTCTTAGAATGAAACCAAATGTGCTCCCTTGATTCTTTTTTTTTTCTTCCTCATTGATATGGAATGAGACTGGTATGTGGAAGGTAGCTATCAACTGGACTTACGTTATGAAACTAACTTTGAACATAGTAGGTAGAGTACAGGAATCACTGGCTAATGAAGTGGGAATGGGAGCACTTGAAATATTTATCAGTCATCTGATTGTATGTTATTAACATAATATTAGGAGTCTTATAGTTTAGAATAAATAATTTTATACTTGTGAAACCCTAATCTTCGCTTAATTTTCAGGTCTCATCTTTTTGGTTTAGACTAAGTACAGCAGTTTAATATATTTGTTAAATATTTTACAAGCATCCGTTACTGAATATTTGTTAAATTTCAGGTGCCATTGTGTAAATTATAATGGTTTGTGTTCTTCATGAAGACAGGTGTTTCTGTCCGCTATAAATCATCTTTTTGTATCCTGAATTCCAAAACCTTGGTGTATTAAAACTTCCTTTGAGAACCATAAAACCTGTTGAGGTTTTTTGGTTTTCTTTTTAAGTACTTAACAACCAAATGGGTGATCTAACAGATGTAAATACATAGTATGCATGAACATTAAAATTACTACATTAAAATTTTCTTAATGACACTTTACATCATATCTCAAAATATAGAATACCCTATAGCCTTTAAAACTCATGTGGTAGTGGGGCGGGGGTGTAGCTCAGTGGTAGAGTACTTACCTAGCATGCCCAAGTCCTTGAGTACAATCCCCAGTACTGCCAAAACAAAACAAATTTACATGGTAGTGATATGGAGAAACAGCTTATGATATAGTAGATTAAGAACAAAAATCCCCACCAGATTGCAAATCAAAAAAGATGATGATCAGTTAGTGATTGGGAAGGGTATGGAAAATACAGAGAAACAGACAAACAAAAAAATAAGCCCCAAAATGTTATCAAAAGTATTAGTGGTTGAAATTGTAGGTGCTTTTCTTGGAGGATTTTCTAAAATTTTTGGAATAAAGATGTAACTTCTAATATGCTGTGAAAAAACACTGGAAGACTGGGTAATGGAAGCTTTATTGTCTTGGCTTATTTCAGATTTGAAGAGCTTCTTTATCTTTGGGATAACTATTCTCAGGATAATTTTAGAAATAGAGATGAAATCCTGATGGTCATTTTATTAGAGATTCTAGGTTAATATTTGCATTGTTCTTTGAATAGTCAGGTGTTAGATACTGTATGATCTTTTCATTCTTGTTCAAGATAGCCAGGCTTATTTGGTGTCATCATTTACTAGTAAAGGACAGAATCTGACTGTTGGCAGCCTACGTGAAGTCTTATTTTTATAGCCTATGAGAAATGTTGAATTTTGTGACAATTTTAATGAATAGGGAACAATAAATAGGTAGAATAATCACCAGTGCTGGAAGAAGCTTGAGAGAAAAGTGTGAATGGAGTGAGCCCCAATGCATTGCTCATGTGCACTGTATGACCAGGATACCATTTTCAGTTATACAACATACTTGGATTCAAGTTCTAATTGAAGGCCTGGAGAATTTTAACTGGAATTCAAGGTGAGTGGCTTGGATGTACTACCAGTTTTGGTAGCAATGTGAGATTACCAGTTTTAAGAGTTGTAGTCTTCCTCTCATTTTCATAGCCTTATTTTATTGCATACCTTGGAAACTGGACTCCCACATCTGAATGGGAATGATATATGTAGAATGTGTGGTGTTTTAGACTATATTTTCTGATGTTCAGATAAGAGAAAATAAAAACAAAATTGCTGTTAAATACTGATGTTAGCAGTAGCAGTTACAAGTAGGAAGTGCAGGTTATTACTCAGCTCATTTCTCGTAATCTGTCCACAAAGTCCACTATGTCTTGACTTCTACTTTGTGCAGAAAGACATCTAATGGGTGTGGAACCTATTGTGCTGAAAATGGAAAATGTTACCCTTCTTCAAAAATACCACCTCTCTTGGGTTGGGGGTGTGGCTCAGTGGTAGAGCACATGCGTAGAATGCTCAAGGCTCTGGGTTTGATCCCTAGCACCAACAAACAGAAAAATCTCTACCTCTCAATGAATGTTACCTGCCCATCTAAAGCTGTGATAGTTATTCATTTTCAGAACTTTCTTCCCAAATGTTGCCAGGATTCTCTTTTTTAGTTCCCATGATAACAAAAATTTCACTTGAGCCCATGGTTTTGTTTCTCTGCCGTAAAGTGTTATTGTCAGAAAACCAAGCTACTTCATAAGGAGCTGTTTTTAAAATTTAAAAACATTATTTAAAGCTTTTTATTAAGGTAAATTTCAAATACACACAAAAGTAGAAAAGACTTTAATGAATCCCTGTGTACCCTTCAGTGAGCAATGATGAACAGCCTTGTCATTCATTCTACCCTTCTTATTTCATCTGTTAACCCCTAGTTTTTTATGGATGATACTCTGAAGTATATCTCAAAAGTCCTGATGTCATTTTACCTGTAAATACTTCAGTATGTATCTGAATCAGATAAACTTTTTAAGTATAGAATCAAAATACCATTATTCATACTCACCAGAATTAATAGTAATTTTAAATCATCCAAAATGCCTAGTTTGTATTCAGTCCATTTATCTCAGATGTCTTCTACAGTTCAATTCATGATCCAAATAAGGACTGTCGATGTATTTGATTGATCTGTTTTCTTAACCTATGATCATTTCCCCCCTCACTTTATTTTCATACTATTTACTCAAAGAAATTGGGTTGTTATGTAGTGCTCCCTCATTCCGGATTTGGTTGGTTATATTCTTGTGATGGTGTTAAATGTGTTCCTGGGAGTTAGGGACCTGATTAAGTTCAGGTTCAATTATTTGTAGGGCAAAAGTACTTCATAAATAGTGCTAGGAGCCAGGTATAATGTCACATGCCTGTAATTCCAGCTATTTGGGTGGCTGAGGCAGGAGGACATCAAGTTGGAGGCCAACCTACACAGCTTAGTGAGACCCTGTCTCCAAATAAAATTTTAAAAAGGGCTGGGGGTATAGTTAGGTATAGAGGACCTCTGTATTCAATCCCTAGTACCCCCTGCACACAGGAGTGTATGTCCCACTGTATCATATCAGGGAACACATGTTTGATTGTCCCACAGTGATATTAAGATGACTTTTTCATCTTTCCAACATTATGGAATTTCCAAATTTTTAATTGACACATTATTGACATAATTGTAGATTCATGTGCAGATATAAGAAATAATATAAGGATATGCCTAGTACTTTTAAAAAAATTATTCTCATTAGTTATACATGCCAGTAGAATGCATTTTGACACATCATACATAAATGGAGTATAACTTCTCATTCTTCTGGTTGTACATGATGTAGAATCACACTGGCTGTGTAATGCCCAATACTCTTTACCCAGTTTCCCACAGTGGTAACGTTTTGCAAAATTGTTGTGTAATATCACAACTAGGATAATTACATTGTCGTAATCAATGGATCATACTCATATTCCCTGAGATTTATTAGTATATGTGTGCATTTAGTTCTATTGAATTTATCATGTGTAAGTTTTAGGTGTGTTTTGTTGCTGTTGTTTTTGTCGTGCTTGGGATGGAACCCAGGACCTCGTGCATACTGGGCAAGTGCTCTACCACGGAACTACACCCCCAACCCATGTGTAGGCTTTTGTACCACCTCTACAGTCAAGATACTGCATGTTCCCAATACCACAAGGATCTCTGGAGTTGTCCTGTTATAACCACATTCATCTCCCTATCCATATACCTTGTTGCATGTATCATATATTATTTTTTTGTTGCTGAATAGTGTTCCATGGTGTGTCTGTATCAGAGTTTTAATCATTTAGCTGTTGAAGGATATCTGGGTTGATCGCAGTTACACCTGTTACAAATAAAGCTATTGTGAACATTCATGTACACATTCTGTGTGAATGTATATTTTCATTTCTCTGAAATAAATGTCCAACAGTGCAATTGCTGGGTTGTGTGGTGATCGATGTTTAATTTTATATGAAACCTCCAAATTATTTTCCAGAGTGACTATCCATTTTATATTTCTACCAGCTGTGTCTGAGGGATCCAGTTTCTCTGCATCTTTGCCAGCATTTGGTGTTGTCACTGTTTTACTTTGACCATTCCAATTGGTTTATGATGGTTTTAAATCACATGTCCCCGGTGGCTAATGATGTTCAACATTATTTCATATGTTTATTTGTAATCTGTCTGTACTCTTTGGTTGAGATGTTCTGTTAATGTCTTTTGTTCATTTCAAAATTTGTTTTTGTTTCTGTCAAACTTGAGGAAACCAGATTGTTTTCAAGTGGGCTTACAAATATTTTCTCCCAGTCTGTAGTTTGTCTTTTTACAGGGTCTGTCAGAAAGAGCAAAAGTTTTAAGTTCTGTTGAGATCCATTTTACCACTATTTCCTTTTTATAAATCATGATTTTAGAGTAGTTCTAAGAACTGCTTGCTTAGCCATAGATCCTAAAGATTTTTCTCCTATGTTTTATAAAAGTTTTAAGTTTCACATATAAGTGCATAATGCATTTTAAGTTAACTTTGCATAAGATGTGAGGGTTAGGTTGGGGTTTATTTATTTATTTATTTTTTATTTTTTTGCCTACAGACACCTACTCGTTCCAGCACCCTATGTGGCTTAGTCTAGCCTTCTTGCATTAAATTGCTTTGGTACCTTTGTCAATCATTACTTTTAGAATGTTTGTATGGGTCTTTTTCTGGGTTCTCTCCCATCAACTTTTTATCAATAGATTTAGTAGCTATTGATGGTCATTTATTATTTTATTATGACTTGTGAAATGGTAGTAGTTGTCATTACCTTCATTTATTAGCTGGAATACTTCTATAAAAGAGATTCTCCTCAGCTCTTTGGTTGTTTTGAGATATAATTTGTATAGGAAAATGCAGGAAAAATGCTTGCTTTCTTCCTTTAATATTTACTTGTTTGCAGAATAATGACTTGATTCCCTCCATCCTCAAAAGGTGACCAATAATGGGTTTGTAAGTATTATGAACTTGGTAGATTTCCAATCTATCTGATATATTTTAATTCATTGCAGTTATTATTCTTTTTTTCCCCTTGTACTGGGGATTGAACCCAAGGGTACTTTACCACTGAGTTACATCCCCAGCCCTTCTTATTTTTATTTTGAGACAGGGTCTCACTAAGTTGCTGAGGGTCTTGCTAAGTTGCTGAGGCTGGCCTCGAACTTGCGATCCTCCTGCCTCAGCCTCCTGAATCGCTGGGATTACAGGTGTGCCCCACCGCGCCCGATCAGTTGTTATTCTTATGATATTCAAGTTGGCTCACGTTGTGAGCAGGAATCTATTCATTTTGGCTTCTGAGTCCATTTGACACAACTCTCTGTGATCTCTGACAGCTTCCTTGTTTTTTAGTGCAAGAAGGTCTCCCAGGCTCATCTTAGATATTTCCTGCTCCAGACTTGGAAAGAGCCATTTCTCTAAGAATCCTGATTTTTTTCCATGAGAAATAACAGTGACCACAATCTGGGTGTTAGTCACCCAACATCTCTTAACACTGTTAGTACATCTATAAATATATAAATATGATTACTTACATATAATACATTTAAGAACGGAAAGTAAATCATGAGTTTATACTCATGATTTCCAGTTCACATTACAGATAAAATCTTGGCTAAACTTTCTCAATTTAATATTTGTCTTTTGCTGAAAATTTTTGATTCCTAAAAGTAACACAGTTACTCATTTGATAGGTAAATATTTTAGAGCTGATTCTCTGGTTTTATAACCAAGATACCTTGTTGGTAAAGTTTTGTGGGAGTAACAATAAGACTGACTCATTTACAAGTTTTAAAAAAACTACATTCATGTAACAGTGAATTCCACCTTTATGTATATCTATAAAGCACCAATTTTTAAAACGACAAATAAACAGAAGGAAGGCCAGTAGAGGAAAGGGCACAGGGGGAGCAAAGAGGAGCGGGAAAGAGGAAGTACTAGGGACTGAAATGGAACAGATTATATTCTGTTCATATATGATTATATCAGATTATATCCCACTATTATGTATAATTATATTCCACTAATAAAAATCTTTTAAAAATTTAGAAATTACATCCTTACCTGTTTTAACTGTAGGGTATATTAACTTAAATAGGTACAGCCCTCGCTTGATGGAAAAAATTCTTCAAATGGCTGAAGGTATTGATATCGGAGAGATGCCCTCATATGATCTGATGCTGTCCAAACCTTCCAAAGGTCAAAAACGCCACCTCTCAACATATGATGGTGAGTATACTGTTTCCGGAAGGTGGGATTTGAAGAAACACACTGGCTTTTTTTTTTTAATGATAGGAGTGTGCTATCTGGTTTTAAATAACGGTGTTTATTACATTCAGGTAAAATATTTTCAACTTGGTATGTACAGTTTTTTAGTATGCTAAAGACAACTGAAAACTAAGCACATTCTAGTTACGCTACAATGCTATCCTTGAAGTCTATGCCATGGAACCTCCCTCTAAATAAACAACCTTATACTGTGATCATTTGAGCATCTGAGTAACTGAATCCTCTTGGATGGGTCCAGGATGGACACCTCTTTCTACCTCTTTTCTACTGAGGAAGCACTAGGTCTGGTGTGACCTCAACACAGTTCTTCCATAGCTTTCAGTTTCGTGTCCCCAGTAAATCATTAGTTTCTAGCTGTTGCTTGCTCTAGGAATAAAATATAGCAAACATGGCAGAACAGAACAGGTCAGAACTAAAGGTTCATTTGTTTTTTTGTTTTTGTACTGGGGATTGAACCCAAAGGGGCTTTACCACTGAGCCACAGCCCCAGCCCTTCTTATTTTTTTATTTTGAGACAGGGTCTCACTAAGTTGCTTAGCACAATCCTCCTGCTTCAGCCTCCTGAGCCACTGGGATTATAGGCGTGCACCACCGCAGTCAGCAGAACTAAAGTTTTGACATTGAAACCTTGGAATTTTTTGATAACTTTTTTTCTCTGATTTTTGGTCACAACTATGTAAAGCACCATCACAGTCACTCACCTCTGATACAGAAGAGAAAGGTTTTGTAAATGCCTCTGGTCATCATCTCTGTTGCATTGGAGCTGTCTGTTCCATTTGCAGTCCCTCAGTGAGCTTTTTGATACAGGTGGTAAGAGGTTGTACTAGAACACCCTTTCAGGACCCTCCACCTTTTAGTAGAGGTAAAGAGTACATCTCACCTATTCTTTAGCTCATTTGATGCAGAATCATCTACCAGTCATGCCTCATGGTGACCTGCATACTTGACTCAATGTATCTTTCCTATCAAGAGTCCTCCCTTACATGCGGAAGGACAGGGAGCATTCCTTCTTGTGGTGGAATCTTACTTTGATAGAAGTCCCTTCACCCAAATGACTTGACTTGAAGTTTTTTGATGGGACGAATCTGGTACCAGCAGTTCAGCTTGCACCTAATATGGTTGGTACTGTTTTCCTGCTTGGTTCTTTTGAAATATTCCCATTTTAATGAATTGTAAATTTCACTCATTCTATAGGTCAAAATCCTACTAAAAAGCAAGCCGGTTCCAAATTCCATGCGAGACCTCGTTTTGAGCCTGTCCATTTTGTAGCTAGTAGTTCAAAAGATGAAAGACAGGAAGATCCTTATGGCCCTCAAACAAAAGAGGCAAATGAGCAAACACGTTTTGCCAGCATGCCAAGAAACATCTACCAAGATTATACTCAAGACTCTTTCAGTGTACAAGATGGGAATTCTCAGTATTGCGATTCATCAGGATTTATTTTCACAAAAGACCAGCCTGTAACAACCAACATGTATTTTGACAGTGGGAACCCTGCCCCAAGCAGCACATCACAGCAGGCAAACTCTCAGTCAGCTCCCGAGCCTTCACCTTCACCTTCACAGACATACCCTGAGTCAGTGGTAGCTGAGAAGCAGTATTTTATTGAAAAATTAACAGCAACTATCTGGAAGAACCTTTCTAATCCAGAGATGACTTCTGGATCAGATAAAATTAATTATACATACATGTTAACACGTTGTATTCAAGCATGTAAGACAAATCCTGAGTATATATACGCTCCTTTAAAAGAAATCCCTCCTGCTGATATCCCAAAAAATAAAAAACTTCTAACAGATGGTTACGCTTGTGAAGTTAGATGCCAAAATATCTACCTAACCACAGGTTATGCTGGCAGCAAGAATGGGTCCAGGGATCGAGCTACTGAGCTAGCGGTAAAACTCTTGCAGAAGCGTATTGAGGTTAGAGTTGTCCGGCGGAAATTCAAGCACACAATTGGGGAGGACCTTGTGGTGTGTCAGATTGGCATGCTTTCCTATGAATTTCCTCCAGCTCTGAAACCACCCGAAGACCTGGTGGTGCTAGGTAAAGATGCTTCCGGGCAGACCATTTTTAATTCTTCTGCCAAACACTGGACCAATTTTGTCATTACGGAAAATGCAAACGATGCCATTGGCATCCTTAACAATTCTGCCTCTTTCAACAAAATGTCAGTTGAGTACAAATATGAGATGATGCCAAATCGCACCTGGCGCTGTCGAGTGTTTTTGCAAGACCACTGTTTAGCTGAAGGTTATGGAACCAAGAAAACAAGTAAGCATGCAGCTGCTGATGAGGCTCTAAAAATTCTTCAGAAAACACAGCCCACTTACCCATCTGTCAAAAGTTCTCAGTGCCATTCGGGCTCTTCACCCAGAGGATCTGGAAAGAAGAAGGATATAAAGGATCTTGTGGTTTATGAGAATTCTTCAAATCCTGTGTGCACCTTGAATGACACGGCGCAGTTTAACCGAATGACGGTCGAGTACGTCTATGAAAGGATGACAGGCCTCCGCTGGAAATGCAAGGTGATCCTCGAGAGTGAAGTCATCGCAGAAGCCGTTGGGGTGAAGAAAACTGTCAAATACGAAGCTGCTGGCGAAGCTGTGAAAACCCTCAAAAAGACCCAGCCGACCGTCATCAACAACTTGAAGAAAGGAACTGTGGAAGATGTGATTTCAAGAAATGAAATTCAGGGCCGCTCGGCAGAAGAGGCTTACAAACAACAAATCAAAGAAGATAACATAGGAAATCAGCTGCTGAGAAAGATGGGCTGGACGGGTGGTGGTTTAGGTAAATCTGGAGAGGGCATCCGGGAGCCTATTTCAGTCAAAGAGCAGCATAAGCGGGAAGGGCTTGGTCTTGATGTAGAGAGGGTCAATAAAATTGCCAAGAGAGATATCGAACAGATCATCAGAAACTACGCCCGCTCAGAGAGCCACACGGACTTGACTTTCTCTACGGAGCTGACTAATGATGAACGGAAGCAAATACATCAGATTGCTCAGAAGTACGGCCTGAAGAGTAAGTCTCATGGGGTGGGCCATGATAGGTACCTGGTGGTAGGTAGAAAAAGACGGAAGGAAGACCTACTAGACCAGCTGAAACAGGAAGGCCAAGTGGGGCATTATGAGCTTGTTATGCCTCAGGCAAATTGAGATCTTACTCATTTTGTAAATGCCAAATGAGGCTGATTTATCAATTAAAAGAAATGCTACTTGTTCTCCTTGCAGAGTATATTCATTCTTAACACGTTTCATCTCGTTCATTTCATATAGTGCTTTATTAGATATTGGAATCTGAAGAATTCTGTCCACTTGCAGTAGCTTACTCCAGCTGATGATATTGTGCAGTTACTGTTTGTGTCTTTGATATTGCTGTGTCCCTCCGATTTTAGTAGTTTATACAAGCAAGAACACATATCCAAATAGAATTTCACCCTAAGAAAGAAATTCACATTTTAAAGGGCATAGCACAGCAATCTGCAACAATATGTAAAGTCGATATTGACTCCAGTAAAACTACAGTTTTAATTCCAGACATACTGGAAATGTCAGATCATTTTGTATTATCTATTTTCATCTTTGTGTGAAGCCAGTTATAGAATGTTTAATAGTAAATTGTGCTGTATGTGTAAATGTACTTATCAACTAAATGATGTAAAACTTTCTTAAAGTAATTTTAGTGTTCATTTATTTATAACTTCTATCATGTGATTTCCAAAATATTGGAAGTGATTTACTGTATCTTGTGATATATGGGTTTTAACAAATTCTAGTCTTCATGCTGAGAGAGCACTACTTGAGAGAGCAGTTGAAAAGGTTCAAAAACTTTGATCCAGTCTGAAGAAAGGAAGCTTGAACTGTTTGTTCTTGGTGCCTTGCAGAGAGACTCACAGCAACCCTCCATTGTAGCTTTCACACGGTTTGGATGTACCACACATCCAGAGCAGCCACAGCTGTGGTAGAACTTGGTAAACGACTGAAGATACATTGGTGCTTTGATGAAAAGGTCAGTTGGCTGGTCCCTCTCTCAAAAAGCTTATTAAGCCCCCAAAGCCAACTTTGTAACATATTTAAAACTGCTATTTTCGCTTATTTCTGGAATGTAAAAAAAAAGAAAATGTATAAAAAGAATTAGTGTATGCTTCCTGAATAAAAAGGAGCCAAAGTTGGTCAAAGTGGTGGTGCACTTATTTCTGGGCAGCAGCCTAATACGACACTTTGGGTCTTTGGAGAAGGGAAGTGGTGTTTGCACAAAATATTTCAACCCCAGAGCACTTATGGATGAATGTAATGATTTAGCAGATGGGAACTGATAGGAATCGGTCACTCATCACATTCCTATGTACTGACATGCTAGCTTCATCCAGATTATAAGCTGTTCACTTTGTGTGTGTGTGTGTGTGTGTGTGTGTGGGTGTGTGTGTGGTGCTGGGGATTGAACCCAGGACCTTGTGCTTGCAAGGCAAGCACTCTACCAACTGAGCTACATCCCCAGCCCCAGCTGTTCACTTTTTATGAGATTTTTGTTTTTGCATCTCAGATACATCAAGTATAACCTCACCTATAACAACACAGATGAATATTGATAGTTAAACACCTCCAGTTAAATGATGTTGAGGATGATTAGGTTGTTTACAGTGTCTCAAAACTTTTAGCACTGTGCTTGACATGTAATTGACCTATAATAAACAGTAATTTCCTTTTGAGTTTTTTGCACTAAGAGACTTCAGTTAAATGACTGTTATCAAATATAAATTAGACTTTACACCTAGATCTAACTTGTAGGCACCTACCATGACTAACACAGTATGTGATATTTGCTTTTCCACTGTCTTCCTTTTCTAATGTTGGTAGGAGAAATGAGGTGTGCATTTTATTTTGGTATTTAATATTTTAACAATGTCAAAGGGAACTAAGCTAAAAATCTTTACAGATTTTACCTCCAAGATTCATGCCAACCTTGGAAAACTAGTTCAGTTAGTAAGTTAGAAAACCCTCTGTTCAATTCTCTGAGTGAGAGAAGCTTTGTAAATTACAAGATGTGAAAACTTGACTTCTCTTTTCACTTTTCTTCTTCCCAGAATGATTTTTTTTTAGAAGAAAAAGGTAGGGAAATGTTACATATAAGTCAAATTTCTTTAGATGAACCTTAACAGATCAGAAGATTAATGCAGTTACAGTTAAGTAATGGGGTCAAATATTTATGAATTTCATGCCTGATTTAGAGAGGCCAGCTTTCCTAACTTTGAGATCAGCTTTGGTGCTGATGCAGAAGTAGAACAAAGTTACTTAATTGCGCTTGAGAATAAAGTAATGTTGAGAAATGGGGTTGGCAGGAATGGGCAGCTGACAAGCTTGCTGTTCCATTTTGTCCCTTTAGTTAGTACCCTTATTTTCTCTTCCTTTGAAATAGCAGTCATTTTTAACCCACTCACCTTGAAATAAAACACGTACAGTACATGAGCAGTTTTATTTTGGATAGCTTAGATATGTTGTACTGAAGAACTAACTAGTTTCGGTTTTATACATTTAGCACTGAGTCTCACATCTACTTTTTTGGGTCCCCCCCACCTCTGACTGCAGAATGAGTGGAAATACCATTCATTTCATTGGGGTTCTTTTTTCAGTAGTATACAATGTATTCACTACCATGAGTAACCCCTGAAGCTCAAAATGAGTCCTAAATGACTCTAATTACAACTTTGGTTCTTCATTATACTTACTTCCCCATATCAGCAGGTGCAGAATGGAAGACAAGTTCAAATCTGACTGCAATTTGATAAGGGACCTCACATGTCTGTCTTAGTTAACCTTGTTATAATATTACATACAGGCAGCCTCTAGTGCTAACAATTGAAAAGAGGAAAAAAGGCAATTAGCATTAATGTTCAAATGAGTAGTAATGATGCCTTTGACCACAGATATGATGTTTTGGGAGGTCAGGTTGTTGGCTCTGTTGTAAGGTTCCAAAAGGATTATTATCTCATGAAAGAGATTGAGAATAGTGTTTCTCTGATGTACAAAATAAATTGTTACCAAATCTGCCCATTCCGTCTCATACTAAATTTTTTCCAGTATGATTAACTGTAGTATTTAAGGTACCCAGCCACAGCAGGCTGCCAAAGTTAATTAAATGTTGAACTGTCCACCAAATAAAAGTCTAATTGGGGGGGGGGAATTAGACATCAGAAATGAACCTGAGGGAAAATATTAAGCACATATAAGGACATTGCTCCTAGATGAACTAGTCCAATTAGTGTGTTCAGTGCAGATGGAACTGCCCCATATTAAGGCTTTAAGTATGCATGTCTTAAGTGATGAATGGGGTACATACATCATAAAGACTTAATTTCATTTACCTCTCTAAGAAGTACTAAGACATGGTATTTTCAGGAAGTCATTGTCTCTTTAAAATGAAATGGGTTGCTCAGACAAGCATTTACGTTAAAACATGACGACAGAGGACACGTAACACAAGTTTGAAAACACCATTTTAAATAACAGTTTGGTACTATTTATTTTTAAGCTAGGGCTTTTTAAGAGGTGGAATGTCAAAATCAACAAGTTAGATCTTAGTCTCTTGAGGACACTAGTAAATGCCCAGGTTTATGTATTCTTTTCCCTTATGACAATTATGTTCCCTTGGTTGGCCATAATATACACTGAAGAAACTTTCTGAATAATTTTCTATTCTATGAAAATGTTTTTAAAAAGCATTAATATGACTGAAAAAAGGTTTTCTCCAATGGTGTCTACTGTCTTTTTCCCACTCCCAGAAATAATATACTGTAATACCATAATATTTATTTTAAAGGGGGAAATGAGTATATATGAGATCCCAAAAGAAATTAATACCAGAAGTTCATACTAAGCTAAAATACACCTCAACAACAAAATTTTAAGATTATTTTTATTTACAACTTTTGAAAAATGTACATTTTTTTACATGGGTTACTTGTGCAACATTAGACTTCAAAGAGCAATAAATTCATAAAAGGTAACAATGAAACATTAGATAAATCACTTATAAGCTTTGTATATCTAAAAGTGTAAATATCCAAAGAAAGATTGTAGACATAGGCTTTCAGGTTCCCGTAACACTGAAAGAGAAGAAACTAAAGCATGCAGCAATAACTCAAGATTTGAGTGGAAAATAGTTTGCCACAGATATATGTGCCCTTGAATTAAAACTAAAAAACAAGATGGAGGATTGTAAGTTTGTTTTTCTAGGGCAATGCTTCTCCTTTAAAAAGATGAAAGGATTTTCAACTTTCCCTAGCTCAAAAACTGTTGATTGTTTCCATTCCTTTGCTCCTACACCTCTAAAAAAAATACCAAAACAAACCTTAGAAGACCAATATTCTGCAACCTAACCTGTCAGTATCTTGCTAGGAGTAGATGTGTCAGTTCCTGCAATTGCTGCACTCCCTTGGCTGAGTCCTTCCAACATTTTCTTTCCTACCAGTAAATACTGTCTTGTAATTCTTATTACAAGATATTAGTATCAAATAATTTGTAGCTTCTGTTCCCCTTTCAAAACTGTTTACATGGATTTGTTTCCCCGTTTTCTACAGGCCATATTCTAAACACATTGACATCTGAGTTCAACACAAGGGAAGGACCAGCCAGTATGAAACACTTTGGCAATCATTCTGTTAAAAATAACATCCTGGCCTTCAAACTATTCATAAGAACCATTTGTATAACAATGCATCTTAAAAGCTTAGTGTAAAGTACAGTAACACAAATAACTGCCCGAAGGCTGGAGATGAGATACAACAACAACAAAAAAAAGAAGCATTAGTAATTTTTGCAAGTAACCCAGGTACAGTACATTTGATTTCATAGAGGGTGTTTTCTGATGTTTTAACAAGAGAGTAGAAGGGGTAGGAAAAGCTTGGCAAGGGAAGATGGAAACAGCAGAACAGCTATTTTGCTTTTATAAAGTAAATGTAATGACATTGAGGAATAAGAAGGTGATAAACACATCAATATATATTTTTCTTATGCCCAGCCTCCTCTTTTACTCCATCTGCAGTCAACAGTCGCGCCAGCTCTGTTCTACTATGGCAGAAACACGCTTTTCATATTCCCGCTTGTTCTCCTGGTACAGCTGAGCAGCCTGGCTGTTTGCAGGACTATTGGGATTCGGTTCATCCAATAGAGACTATGGAGAAAAGAAATTTAAATGTCAGTTCCTTAATGCAAACAGTTATGTGTTCAGGACAAACAGCTATTTTATCAAGTAATAACGCTGGAACTGTCCTAAATTTGCTTTTCTTTTTAACATAACCATACTAACCTAGAGTTAAACATTAATTGTGAATAGTTAAGCAAATACATGAGTAGCTAGGCAAATACATGCATGCGTGTGTGCGCATGGGTGGTTTCTGGTGGTTTGGGGTCTTAAAAAGCCTTTTATGTACAAAATAAACTTTGACCAAATATAAGTAAAAAGGTCTTAAGTTACGACTTTCAAAAAACAACTTGTAGTGTAAACACATCGAAGGTCACAGTCATATTAAGAAAAAAATTCACCTGTATGGATGTTAAAATGGAAGACACATCATAGGTTGGACTCCAGCGGTTCTGAAGTATATCCAGACATATACTGCCATCTGCATAGACTAGGCACAGAAAAAGGAATGGTAAACATAAGACCACTAAAGTTTTAACATTATTATCATGACAAAAATAGTCAAGAATACTTTGCTTTTGAAGCTTAAAAAAGATTTCTAGGTTTCTTCCCAACGAACTGCCTAAAAAGATGGATGGTCAGGGGATGTCAAAAGTGATTGGTACAAAACTGAAAGAAACTTCATGTTTCTTCTTCTGGAGACTGCCCTATTATCCAGGAAATCATACGTATTTTCTAAAAGGGTCCCTATATAGCCAGCCATACAACTGCAGGAAATTCATTCTATTCATTCATTCCTCAAAGGCCTATTTAAGTCAGCTGCCATCTTTAACTTTCCAGTGAGAGTAAACTACATCTCCTGTGTGAATGGTAAAAGATAAGAGTTCACAAGATTTCATCTTGTCTTAAAGATAAAAAACATCTGATACCATGAAAAATATTTTATTAGTCTGAATTAAAAGGCAAGCTATTCTAAACTTACTACTAGGGGAAAAAAGCAAAAGTTGGAATCCTATAGCACTGTAGTACTTTTCCAACAATATTTCAACAATAGGATCTAACATTCAGTAGGTCTGGAGGGGGACTGGAGAATTTGTATTTTTAAAATCCATGGTAAAAAAAAAAATCCATGGTAATTCTGACATGCATCCAAAGTTGAAAATTAATGTTCTACCTGCTAGTAATGATAATTAAAACACATGGTTACCTCAATCTGGCCTAGCATTAAAAGGTAACCTCAATAGCATCCTTATTTTTTTTAATAAGTAAATGACAAAAGAGCATCCAAATCAGGAGGTGCTTAGCCTCTAAACAAGGGAAAGTGCCTTTACTGCTCCAATTCTATGACTACAGGTCAAGATGGCAAGGGACCAAGTTCAAATTTCAGAAAACAGCAAGATGCCTAAGCAAATACCCAAGTACCATAGATAAATAAACAGGAAATGTAGAATACCACCATAATAAACATTGCAGCAATTTAAAACACTATCAAAAGCAATACTTGCCATTTGGATGAAACATCTTAGAGACAAATCTAACAGTAGGTGGTTTATTCGGATACTCTTCAGTGAATTCTATTGTAAGTTTAAATGTTCCTGTAGTTAGAAAAGAAAGGGTTAAGAAAAATGTATCACTTTGTTCAATAGTACTTTATTTAATACTGTGTGAGTTTTTTTAAGTATTAATTGAAATGATGCAAAGATGTAAAGAGGAAGGACAGATCAGGTAGGAAATACATCTCTAGTAATTGCTCTACAGAAGGACAGATATTCTAAAAACCACCACCCAAAGGTGGTTAGTTTTTTGTTTTGCCATTATTCTCTCCCAAACTAAAACACATCCATCATGAATTCAAAATTACTGCCTGCAGGATAATTTTGGTCACCACATTTTGAAAATATGCCTAAATTAAATGATAAAAAAAAAAAAAAACTGGCCCTCAAATTTTGCCTTTTTCCTTTAGAAATTCAGCTGCCATCTTTAATTCTCCAGTGATTTCAAATGTACTTGGAAGAATAAAAGCAGAAAGAGTCAAAAACTAATGCTAGCGATGCAAAACAAGGTGATTTTAAAATTAAAGGGAATAAGTATAAAATGTTCACTGGTCCCCTTTTCATGTAATAGTGACTATATAATGAAACTTTAATTGAATCTAGTCAGAACAGACTTCATAGCCCCTCTCAAAAACTCTTCAGTAAGACTCAAAGTACTTCACTATAAAATCAGCTCAACTATTCACACTAATGTAGGGAATTAATGGAAGAAACCATTTAAAAATCACATTTGCTTTATATCACATTCATAACTTCTACAAACCTATTTTTCTTGTGATGTTTGTTTACTAAATTGAAAATAAATTTCTTTTCTTGAATATGTGTCACCCTAAGGTTCTAAAGCATACTAAGTTATAGACAAACTGGATCTCATTCAAGAATTGTATGATGTTTTGATCTGGGGAGATCATGTCCTTCAAAATGTTAAATTGTGTTTGTTAAATAAATTCAAGAACACAATTGGACAACCCAACTAAAATCTCTTCAAGTATACTTACAAAAAGAATCAAGTTATTATCTGGTATAAGGGAATTCATATTCTACTATGTCACTCTGGTCCATTTAATAAATTATTTATTGTAATACAATGGACCTACTTTAGACAGCATAATTTATTACTAGTTTCTTCAGAGTTAGCAATTTATTTTCTCCTTGCTCCCATTAATAAGTGTTTACTGCTTAAGAAAAAATAAAGAATATTACCATCATTCTACTGCTGTATCTATTACATAACAATCCCAAAAAATTTGTTTTCCATTACTTAGTTCATAAGGAAACAATTTGCTAACAAAGTTACACTTGATATGAACACCTTTCCCAAAATTCAGAATACTTCAAACTGCAACTTAGTGTTGGGGGTGTAGCTCAGTGGAACAGTGCTTGCCTAGCATGTCTGCGCAAGGCCCTGAGTTCCACCCTCAGCACTGCAAATAAAGTAAAATACAATATATAGAGACATGTTATATTCCCCAAACTGTTATCATTTCAAAAAATATTTGAGTTTGGAAGCCAGATCTGAAGACACTATGTACTATAACTAAGGCTAGAAAGTAAAATATTATGAAATGGACAAACATACCATAGTCCATCAGAATATATATACTCCACCTTTATCACCACCTGGTCATAAATCTTCTTCCTTTTGAGGAAGAAAACAATCCTTCCTTTTCAGTGGTATTGAAAATATAACAAGCAGGAAAAAGTGGGAGTGGCAGAGAGTTCAAAACTTTCAGCTTCCTTTTGTACCTCAAGTGTAAACACATCAGGATCAATGCTGAAATCTGATTAAAGTATAGGTAAGTGACTGATCACCATGAAATTGCTCTAAAACTGGACAGACTTCACAGCATACCTTAAATCCAGACCATCATTCAATATAATCTCTAAAGGTGGTAAAATAATACATTAGAAAGTAAAAGCAAAATCAATAGAACAGCACAGTTGGATAAGTGTACAAAATGTGTGGTCAGACAGTCCTGGGCACAAATCCTTGCCTTGTTACTAACTTGCTGTGAAACCTCAGGGAAGGTACTCAACTTGACTAAACCTCAAGTTTCTTGGACTGGGGATGGAACTCAGAGGTAGAGTGCTTGCCTAGCATGTACAAGGCCCTGGGTTCAATCTCCAGTACCACCAAAGTAAATAAGAATAAACTGGAAAAAAAAAAAGAATAAACTGGAAGTTCTTCATATATAAAGTGAGGTTAATAGTAGTACTCACTACTCACCACAGCATTATTGAGGTTTACTTTAAATAAGGCAAATATGCATAGTTCCACAAAATTAAGTGCTCCATAAATATGGGAAATTAGTTTAACTAGAATTCTAAAGTCTTAACATCTCTAGACCTTACTAAAGGAGACAAAAGTAAAAAATGCAAACTTAACTGTCAGTAAGAAATATACAGCTAATGAATTTAGATATCAAATGGTGCTTGCTTTCTGGCAGGTATCAAACACAGTTAAATTCGAGTTGAGTATATATGTTGTTGGCTCACAAATTCCTTGACTTGAGCTTTCTGCCTAACACTTGCCCAGAAGTTCAACAAGATGATTACCTAGCTACCAAAGTTAATCAAACACCTTTTAAAGCAGCTTTTAATATTGAGAAGTAAAGCAACCTGTTTATGTCTACCTGGATATAAATTAAGACCAAACTTTTATTCAGTGTACACATTAAAGGGGGGTATTTCATATTCTTAGTCACATTATTTAATGTCATAACCTTTTTAGTACAACCCTCAATGCAATTCCTAAGATCTAAACAAATGTCATAAAAATTAAGACTCACAGAATTAATAGCATACAATTTGAGACTAGAGCTTACCCTCAGAATATTTAGAAGATTAGGCTTTAAAATAACTGAAAACTTAGCCCTTGCCACTGTTGTACCCAATTTCTACTGGTTTTGTTCATCTCCCTGAGGAAGTCAAAACGTTTTAAGGAAAGTAACAATCCATGTATACATAAAGACCAGGAAAACTGTATAAATGTGCTAAATGACTGGTGTACGGCAATAAGGACTGAGAGGATCGAACTGGAGAATGTATGTTTTGCACAAAGACATACACAAATTCAAATTTTTGAAAATACCATGTTTGGCCAAAGAAAACCCCTCTGCAGGTATTTCCTGCCATTTGGCTAATACTTTGTGACCTCTAAGGAGAAAGTAAAGCACATGTAATTTAAAATTTTTTTGATGACTGAAAATTGTGATTTTCAAGATAATACCCCAAAATCTTTCATTATAAGATTTGTTTAAAGAATACCCTGAGTGGACTCTCCATAAAAAATAAAGATTTATACTTAACTTCTTAAGAACACATCTATTATGAAAGCAAATCCAGTACCTTACCATGTCTATTAACAATTTTTAGATGATATGATGAATATTATATTCTGAGATTTGTATTCATTAATATATACCAAGATGTTTTGACAAGGAAGTATTTCAACTCAATGTTTTGGCTGTATAAGTTCTTCAGAACATATTCATCTTACTTTAATTATGTGAAGTCAAGTCAAATTACCTTTAAGAATTCCTTAAAATTTCCTCTATTTAGGGCCTGGCTGTCCTAGAAACTTCTACCATGAATGATTTACAAGGAAGAAGCAAAAGTAGTTTGAGAGTTCTTAATATGTATAACACATTGGAAATAGTAAAGTCAACTATGTCACTTATCCCTAATCAGTCTTTTCCCTAACTATAAATTCCCCAACTATTAATACAGGTCAAACATTTTTTGTACCAAGTTCTAGGCATCTGTGGAGATCAGACACTTTGACAGAATGAATCTGAGAAGGGTACTGTCATTTAGTCTGAGTAATTCCTTTCAGTAATGCCATAATGGAGATACACAACATCAAAAATAGAGTCAGTAATGTCAAAAGGGGCAGTCCAGGTAGATAATGGATTCCATAAGTACCTTTTCAATTCATACCACTTAAAACAAGAGAAGCACCCTTGAAATTTTAAGTACCCAACATCCAGCAAAGTGATGTACAATTAATAAAGCTGTGCCTATCGTAAAACAGTCTGAATAAAATGAGGAAAAAAGACAATGAAAACACAGCCTACTAGACCTGAAGCAAATACACAGTTAATCTTCACGCAAAGCTTAGGTGTAAAAAATTAGCACCACCCGGGAGTGGTGGTGCATGCCTATAATCCCAATGACTCCAGAGGCTAAGGCAGGAGAATCACAACTTCAAGGCCAGCTTCAGCAACTCAAGTGAGGTTCTAAACCTCACCTGTCTCACCTGCAAGACCCTGTCTCAAAATTTAAAAAAAGCGGGGGATGTAGTTCAGTGATTAAGTGCCCCTGGGTTCAATCCTCAGCACAAAATTGAACAAAACAAGCACTAATCTAGTAAAGAAAAATTAAATCTAGCTAGTTCTTGCACCAATCAGTTCAAATGATTAGCTTCACCAAAGTAATATGTCCTTAGGCTCACCCTCTCCTGTCATATCTTTTTATCATTCTACTTTAGAACAGTGCAATTTACCCTGGGGGTAAGGTAGAACAGAAGCTAAAAGTATTCAGATGACTGTCCACAGTTTCCTAAGGAAATCTCAGTATTTGAGACAAATTATCAAACTGTTGATCTCTACTTACCTCACAGCATTCTGGAGATTGGCAGCATCAAAAAGCAATCCGACTCCACAACATAAGTTTATATTACGTACTGTTTGCAGAAATGTTTTTGTTCCCACTTTCAAAGTGAAGGGTGTGTGTCTGTGTTTGCATGTGCATGCACAATGCTATGTGGCCAAAGGAAGATAAGGCATTGAGGAAAAAATAATAAAAGATTCTTCTCTTTTTAAAAATATGTAAGATATTAAAGAATTGCATGAGCTCAAATATTTTTAATCTTACCCATCTTTTAAATGTATTAAACTTTCAAAAACAACAACACACAAACACACATACACAATTGAGCACAAGTATAATCATCACTATTTCCTGATTGTGATATTGTGTATAGTCATTCAAGATGTTACCAAACAAGTTTGTTTGGGGGGATAAGTGAAGGATATACAGGGTCTGTATGGAATATTTCTTCCAACTGCATATGAATCTATCTCAAAATAGAAAGTTTTAAATTTTTTGCATTGCTGAGGATTGAACCCAGGGTCTCACATATAACAGGCAAGCAATCTACCACTGAGCCACATCCCCAGTCCTCAAAGAGTTTTTAAAGAGCAATTAACATTTGTGTTTTTGAAGATTAAACCTAAACAACTTTAAAAAATATGTACCTATTGGTATATGTAGAACCTTCAAATAGGTTGGACACTGGTCGAAAGGGTACAATTAAGGCTAACCACAATTCTGAAGCTGGCTTGAGTAGTGATCATAAAGTCTTGATGAAAAGAACACACCACAAATTCATTTAAAAATCAAGAGAAAATATTATACTGAAATTAGGCATTTAAGACGATCATAGAGTAGTGAGGTTGACAGGCATTCAATATCAGATTGCAGAGAACAGATTATTATGTGCAAGGGATTTTTGCATCCAGTCAGCATCCAACAAATACATTTTAAGCACCTGCTGAACACAACTCCTGTTCTTGGGATAGAATTCTGAACCAGATGACCTCTGGGGTCTCTGCTGATTGTCAGTAACTGGTTGGTTTCATATTAACTCAGTATTTCTAATGTGAAGGGCTGAATTTGTCAGGATCACGGCCCAAACCTCAAAATTCTTAGTACCAGGGATATGATGCTCCTTTTAACAAGTGATCACCTTACCCAGATTATTCTTAAAAGAAGAAAGCAAGAGAAAAGGTGCAATTCTAGTTAAGCGGACAAGTTCCAGAACAACCTGCCACCCACTGGATTCCACTCAAGCCTTTAGTAGACAGAGGCTAGGCAGAAGCAGGTTCCTAAGTAGGAGGCACTTGCAGGACGATTGGGAACCCCTTCCCCAGCTGATCAGGCTCCTGAAAGGTGGGTAAAGAAACTCTCTCTTACCATCCTCAAATGGGGTCCCTTCAGGCCTGCAACACAGAGAAAACCAGTCAGTTCCCGCTTAAAGGGTTCCCTTCTCCGGTTCATTTTAAGGGGTTGGCCATCCAAGGTCTGCCACCCCTACCTCTGGCCAACCGCCGCTGCCTAGGTTGAAAAACCACTACAAGTACACATTTGGGGCTCAGAAACACAGTACAGGCCGCCGCGCCTAACCACCACCTGCCCACCCCGCCCCCCTAGAACTCCAAACGGTTCCCCCGGCAGCGGGAACCAAACTAATCGAGGCACAGGCTCCGGGGAGGCGCCTAGGCCCGACCAAACCCAAACATTTTCCCTTTCACCCCCGCCTTCTTAAGGGGCCTGACCCAGAGAGCACACTGAGGCGGTCGGTGTCCCCCCATCCCTCGCCAGCGCCGGGAACGCAGACTCACCCAAAAATGACCGCGTTCCAAACCATTATGTTGTTCTCGGACGGAGCCCCACTGACTCCAGCCGGAGGATCCTCCTGCAACCTTTAGAGAGACAGGGCCCCCGAGTCCGGCACTCGCATCCGCCCTCCGCTACCTTCACTCCACCCCACCCGGTCCGCCTCAGGACCCGCCCTGTGCCCCGGCGGGCAGCCCCCGGCCTCCGCTGTCCCTGACGGTTTACCTCTTGAAGTCCCGCATGAGGCGCCGCCGAGCCGGTGTAGACATATCTCTAGCAGGGTCAGGGGTGGGGCATACACCAGAGTCTCGGGTCCCCGCGGACGGTAAGGAGGCCGAGGAGGCTGAAGAAGCCGAAGAAGGCGAAGAGGAAGCACCCAGCGGAACAGCACTGCCTCTCCGAAGTCGAGGGTCGGTCTGGCGCCGGCTAAGCACCACCCCGGAGTAGACGGGGGCTGAACCAACCTGAAAGGAAAGGGGGGGGGACGCCTTACGCCGGACAGGCCATACCAAGACGAGCGGGGGGGGGGAGCGAAAGTTGCTTATGTCATGAAACCCCAGCTAGGAAGCAGGGAGTGGTTCCCGGATGGTCAAGGGTGAGAGGCAAGCTTCGGGGCAAATGAAAGCCTACAGTTCACAAGGATTTAGTGGTGGAACGGGTCTGTCTCCACTGGCCAACTCGAAGACCAACCCTGGGAAGTTTTCAGCTTTTTTCTTTCTCTCTTTTTCTTTTAAGACCATATTATTTATTAAAGTGCACACTATCGCTGGGGTGGGGAAAGGAGGCGAGGGGAGGAGATTACCAAGTCCCAAGCTAGTGGAAGTAGGAGTGGGCGGAGGCAAAACCGGTTCTCAGAAAGCGGGAACTCTAGAGTACAATCCCCGGCGGACACAGAAGACCCGGATGGGGGGTGCGGGGGTGGGGTGGGGGAATTAAGATCGTGGAAAAGCAAAAGAATAAATCAGTCTAGACTATGAAAGGAGGCCCTGGGTCCCTTTTATATAGAATGAATGTGCAGGATTCTGATCCTAACATTTAGGGGTCAGTGATTACCCCAAAGCTGAATAAAATGGTGTTGGGTGTCCTCAGGGAGAAAAAGGGAGCTTAAGGCAAGCACAATATGTTTGTGTTTGTTTGGTTCGTTTGTTTTAGTTCTGGGCACTCACAATTTGGCTCTGGAACCACATTTCCCCCTTGGCAGTTCAACAAGCCAAGCAGCTAGAATATATTCAGAAGAGTCCAAAGTATCCGACTGCAGAGAATTGGAAGGACAGTGGATCTGGAGTAAAAATAACAGTAAGATGTGCGTGGAAAAGCTGCAGGTTTCAGGGAGGAGTCACAGTTAGTACGTGGACCTGCAAAAGCAATAACATTTTTAAAGAAGAATTTTTAAAGGTCAATTCAAAATAATTTAGAAGGTAGGAAAATGCTCACTTAAGAATTATAGAAAATATGAGAAAGGTGGGCTTAAGTCACGGACAGTTTTGAATGTCAAGCTAATGGATTCCTTGGAAGGTGGTTGAGCAGGAAAGTGACATCATTAGAGCTGTGCTAATAAAAGTTTGACCCCAGGAGAGCAGCTAGTCCACTCTTGCAGTATTCTAGGTGAGAGATACTGATCTAGGCAATGCCCATAAAGGAGAGGACGGGATGAATGGAGAGAATTTGACAACAGATTGAATGTGGGTCAAGAGAGTAACAGGAGTCAATAATAGTTGAAGCTCTAAGTCCCAAGGTAAGTGGGGATTTGAAGGTGCCATTATCAGGATTAGCATATAGAGGGGAAGGGTTCAAGTTTGGGAGAGGAAATTTTGAGTGGGATTTATTGAGTTCATGGGACTGATGAGACATCCACATGAAGATGTCCAGGAGGAATCAGATGTGCATGAATTTGTTTTTAACATGGGAGGCAGGACCACTTGACAATGGTAGTGATTCTAGCTGCTGCTTAACAACAGGTACCTTCCTGCTCAAGGATTTGTATCTCCCATTAACTCCAACTTATCAGTTAAGGCAAGTCTCCTTAATAGCATCATATGGCTGTGGTGGGAAGTAGGTGCCAAAATAAATTTAAAAACGCTATCCCTTGCATGTAGGACTAAACATACACACATGGAATCAACAAGAACAAGATGTGCAAAAGCGAATAAACTTATTTTCTATCAGAGTTGTAGGTCAATTCCAGTTTCTTGTGGTTATAGGACTGACGTCCCTATTTCCTTACTATCTCACAAATGGAGACCACTCTCAACTCCTAGAAGCTACCTACAGCCTGGACCACGTGTCCTACTGTTTGGAAGATGGGTGAGCAAGGAAGTGAAATCATTAGAGCTGTGCTAATCTGCCAGCAACAGAGAATTTCTCTTCCATGAAACCCTTCTCACACTTTGAATCTCCTTCTCCAGGGAGAACCTAGTCCACTTTAAGGGCTTATCTGATTAGGCCAGGCCCACCCTGCATAATCTCCCTATCTTAAAATTATCTAATTTGGGACCTTAATTAAATCTTCTAAATAGCTAAGTGGTAAAGCACTTGCCTAGCATGTGCAAGGTCCTGGGTTCCATCCCAGCACTGCCAAACAAACAAACAACTAAATAAAAATCCATTAAATTTTTTCAGAGTAGAAAATATATTAGTGTTTGGTTTAATAACTGGGAGAAGGTGGATGTATACATCAGGACCCAGGAATCTTAGGGGAGGGTAGCATCTTAGAATTCCATCAACCACAGCAATAGCAGGATAGGAGAAGTATGTGAGTCCCCAAATGGTGAGGGATTGTGCAATACAAGAATCATCGATCTGGTGTAGTCAGGACAAGCTTCCTGATATGGATCTATTTCAATTTTGCTTCAAGAGATGAAAATCAGCTTGAGAGAGGAGAACTCAAGCAGTCTATATAAGGGCAGCAGCATGAACCAGGGCATGGAGCTAAACCGTGTTCTAGGGAAGCAGGCAAGTTAGCATGGCTAACGGACAGGTTCTTCACTGGGGAAGGATGAGATCTCAGCCTGGAAAAAGGAGGCTGATGGAAGTTGACTAAATACCCTCAAATGCATGGATGGGTAATTTAGGTTTTAATGGCATTTAGAATTTTTTAAATACCTTTATTTTATTTATTTTTATGTAGTGCTGAGGATTGAACCCAATGCTTCACATGTGCGAGGCAAGCATCCTGCCACTGAGCTACAACCCCAGCCCAGTAGTTTAGGTTTGCTGGGCAGCATTTATAAGAGTTGAGCATGAGATAGATTGAATATATCCTACTGAGAAGCAGCACACATTGTCCTGGATAGTATGAAAGGGACTAGGAAGCTCTGCTACTGAATATAAATGTTTGAAATTCATTGCAAGACATGGATGTATTTAGGGGCTGAGGATGTAGCTCAGTGGTAGAGCACTTGCCTAGCATTTGTGAGGCCCTGGGTGCGATTCCCAGCACTGTGGGAAAAAAATGTATTTACATTTGATGTGGGCTTCTCCTTTTTCTGAAACCCCCTTTCCCTTCCTTCCTTGGAATGTATAATCAAGACAACTAAAGAATGAACCACAGCAGTTTGGAAACCCCATGGCACCTGCCTGAGAATAGCATTTTCTGACTGTAGAATGGAAGCGCATCACAGGAACACTGTGCCCCCACATTCCTCATCAGAAGCAGGGTTGTCATAGCAAGCAGTAACACAGAAGATTGTTTCCCAGCACAGACGATTATCAGGCTAGAACATACTAACTATAGCACCGTTGGCCAAGCATTCCTTCCACCTCCGTCTCACCTTGACATCTTGAAGATATACCCTCTTCAGAGCTAAGCCCCAACCCCACCTCCACTCGAGAAAATGGGCCAAGAAACAAGTCTTTTCAATTTAAAGAGAAGTGTATTGGCGATTAATCTGTGCATTTTCATGGGTATTTCAACCCTAGAGAAGATAAAAGATTCCAAATTATTCACAGGCAAGGATGGAAATTTTTCCTGAAAGGGAGGACTGAATTATGGAACTATATGACTAGGGAAATTGTGGAGTTTCATTCATGAAGATTTCATCATGTAGAATGGATTCTGACTTTCCTGAACTATTTTGGGTCAGGGAAGATATGGAATAACTATCATTTCTTGAATTATAAGACTGAATTTCGATTTCTATTATTTAGTGAAGCCAATTTACTTTTATTTTCCTATGACTGTCACTTTTTTTTTTTTTTTTTTTGTACCAGGGTTTGAACCCGGGGCACTTGAGCCACATCCCCAGCCCTTTTTATTTTTTCTTTTGAAACAGGGTCTCACTAAGTTACTTAGAGCCTTGCTAAATTGCTGAGGCTAGCTTCGAACTTGCTATCCTTTTGCCTCAGCCTCCTGAGTTGCTGGAATTACAGGCATGCACCACTATGCCTAGCTGACTTCCACTTCTAATGATAATATTTGGTATAAATAGCAACTAAGAAACAACTGAGCCTGATATGGTGGCAATGCCTAATCCCAGTAACTCAGGAGGCTGAGGAGAAGGATCACAAGTTCAAGGCCAGCCTCAGGAATTTAGCAAGGCACTGTATCAAAATTTTAAATTTTAAAAAGGACTGAGGATATAGTTCAGTAGAAAGACCCCCTAGTTTCAACCGCCAGTACCAAGAAAAAGAAAGAATGAAGCAATGAAACAGAAAAAATAAAATAAAATCAAAAGTTCTTTCTTGACTCCAGTGATATTACAAGATAAGTCCAGAGAACCACTTATAAAAAGCAACAGTTATCACAGTGTGTCTCTTGGCAAGTAGTAGTTTATATTCTACCTACAGCCCCTAGGGATATCAGAATTTAGAGAACGGGGTAAATTAGGGCTTTGAATGTAGGATTCCCTAACTTCTGAATTACTGAATCAAGAGAACAAAAGTATGGTGTGGTAGTCTGAATAAATTGCCCCCCCCCAATCTCCATGTTTGAATCAATTTCTGGAACCTGTGAAATGTAACCTTATGTGGCAAAAGGGACTTTTCAGATGTGGGTAAATTAAGAATCAGGAAATAGGGAAAATATCCCAGATTAAGTGGGTGGGCCTGATGCAGCAACAGTGGTCCTTGTGAGAGGGATGAAGTAGGAGTCAGAGTTCAGAGAGAAAGCCATGTGATGAAGCAGAGGCTGGAGTGATGCAGTCACCAGCCAAGGACATAATAAATTATGACAGTAGAAGTTGGGAGTGTCAAAATATAAATAAAGAAAAAGAAATTGAAAGAGGCAAAAAATAGATTTTCTTTTGGAGCCTCCAGAATCAATGAGTTTGGTTTTAAACTTCTGAGGTCCCAAACTCCAAGAGAATAAATTCTGTTCTCTTAAACCACTAAGTTTGTGATAATTTGTTACAGCACTGTAACAAATATGAAGCTATATCAACAGAAGCTACAATGTTGTGGGTTGGAATTCAGTCAAACCAGCCACAGACCATAGAACTACAACCAACCAAATTCACCTTTTTACTATGGCCTGCAAGATAAGAAATGGTTGAAAAAAAACAAATGAAGAATAATATTTAATGATATTTCATGACAAATGAAAATTACATAAAATTCAAATCTCAGTGTCCATAAGGAAAGTTTCACTGGGATGCAACCATGTCATTGATTGATATACTGTCTGAGGCTGCTTTTGTGCTATGATAGCAGAGCTGAGTAGTTGTGACAAGAGACCGTGTGTTGCTCAATGCACTACACATTGCAGCATTGCAGCAAAACTTGACATCCTTTTGAGCATTACATTTATTGTCACGTCATTGCATTTTTAAAAATTACAAATGAATGCATAGCCCATTAAAACAAGAAGATTAAGCTAGATGCAGTGGTGCACACTTATAATCCTAGCAACTTGGAAGGCTAAGGCAGGAGGATCTCAAGTTCAAAGCCAGCCTTAGCAATTTAGCCAAACCCTGTCTCAAAATAAAAAGGGATGGGGATGTATCTCAGTGGTAAAGTGTCCCATGTTCAATCCCCAGTGCTGCAAAAAATAATTAATTAATTGATTAAGAAAACAAAAAGATAAAAGTGAACTTTGAATGTCACACTTTTGAGTCACACTGGGATGTAGAATACTTGGTTATGGAATTAGATGTTGAAGCACTGCGTCCAATATACAACGACACTGTAGCATTGCTAAAACCATCACAATGTGCCTTGATAGTACCAGACTACACACTTGTTACAATATTCCCAATTCATAGCAGAGCAATGGTTAGGAAAACTACAAATTAAGAAAAAAGGAAAAGAAAGAAAAGACTAAAAAAATCAGAAATTTAAAAACAATTATCTTATAACTGACTCTGATAGTTGTAGTTCTTGGGTCTGTGGCTGGTTTGATTGAATTCCAACCCACAACACTGTAGCTTCTGTTGATACAGTTTCATATTTGTTACAGTGCTGTAACAAATTATCACAAACTTAGTAGCTTAAGAGAACACAACGTGAGTTCAGTCTCTTGGAGTTTGGACATCAGAAGTTTAAGACCAAACTCATTGACTGGAGTGGTTATTTCTGTAGGCTCAGAGGAAAATTAATTTTTTGCCTCTTCCAACTTCTACTATCATAATCCATTATGTCCTTGGCTGGTGACTGCATCACTCCAGTCTCTGCTTCTGTCATCACATGGCTTTCTCTCTGAACTCTGACTCCTACTTCATCCCTCTTGCGAGGACCACTGTTGCTGCATCAGGCCCACCCACTTAATCTGGGATATTTTCCCTATCTCCTGATTCTTAATTTACCCAAATGTAGAACTTGAAAACTTAAATATTTCTCTCTCTCTCTCTCTCTCTCACTGAGGATTGAGCCCAGAGGCACTTAACCACTGAGTGACACAACACCCTAACCCTTTTATATTTTCTTTTGAGACAGGGTCTTGCTAAGTTGCTTAGGATCTTGGTAAATTGCTGAGGCTGGCTTCGAACTTGTGATCCTCCTGCCTCTGAACTTGTGATCCTCCTGCCTCAACCTCCTGAGTTGCTGGGATTACAGGCATGCGACACCATGCCTGGTTAGAAGTTGAATATTTCTGATTTGCCCTCCCCATAGCAGTTCAGTAGCTTAACAGTGGTAAAGTTTTATTGAGATTTATAGGAACTCAGACCTCAATTAAAATTTTTCAGGATGAGAAGAACCACCCCTGACAACTATTATTGAACAGGGTTTTTTGAAATTAGCTTTTGTTATAGACTTAATGATGTTTCTTAAAGGATTTAACCTAAAATTACAAGGAAAATCAGTGCTTATATGTGACACTTATATTGCAGTAGTCATTCAATGACAACTAACACTGAATCACAAGAAACATCACTTGCTTTAATTGATTCTTGTGCTGTCAAAAGTTAAAAACAACAATCAAGATTTTTTTATTCCTACAGAAATTTGCAGTAAGTATATTTCCTGAGCTCAATTAAATTCCAACAGTGTTTTTCAGGCTTTGTTGCAAGTGCAAAGGAGATTCTATATTTCAAAATCAATTTAACTTCAACTGAGGATCTTCCACCTAAACTTCAATTGTGATTAATCTGAGATATAAGGACAAGTTAAAAGGCAATTATCAAGAGAATACTCTAGAAGAATTCTATAAATGCCTTCTTTGAGATGAATATGCTAAAAAACATAGGCTTGGGAACTGATACCAGTACAAAGCAGTATTTTTCTGTGTGAAAAAAAATTGAAAGATGAAATACAGAAATGTCATTACAAATAAGTTTTAACAGATGAACATTTGCAACTGAGATTAATGATTGAGAACACTCACTTTGAACAGTAAGTGAAATATTATTCCCTTCCATAAAAATATTATATTACCAAACACACACACACATATTAATATTATATTTTGAATTCTGTCAATAAAACACTTTCTCTCTTGTTATACAAGTACCTACACAATGTTCTTGATTTTGCTTTTTGGCCCTCATACCAAGGGTGGGCCCTTTCCGTTACAGGAAAGACTAAACCACATGAGGAGTGAGACCATATGTTATTTATCACTTGCAACCAGTATAAAGCCCAGTACCTGATACATAGTAGATCAATAATATTCAATAACATAATCATAGCGATGAAATGGGGTTAAAACCTAGGGAGAAAACAGTGTGATTCTCTAAGGCTTAAATGGATCTCTCTTATGTTCACTCAAGAGCTTTAAATTTCCATTGGTTTACATCTTCTGTTTTTCTAGTCATAAACTCCTGCTGTCTTCATTGATGTCTTTCTTAAAAATCCACTATTCTGGTGCCATCACTTGGATTATTGAAGTTATCCAACATAGATTGCCCCGATTTACTTATACTGGAATACCCCTAGGTTCCTGTCATCCACAAAGAGAATTCAGGGGGAGTTTCTGGGTTGGAGAAGAAAGGGTGGAAAATGTTCCCTTTTACCTGGGGGCAAATAGGACAATTAAGATTCCTCTACTTTTAAATAATTTACATACTTAGGGTCTAGTATCCAGAATATATAAATAACTCCTACAACTCAATAATAAACTGACAACCCAATTAAAAATGGGCCAAGAGGGCTGGGGATATAGCTCAGTTGGTAGAGTGCTTGCCTCATAAGCACAAGGCCCTGGGTTCAATCCCCAGCACCGCCAAAAAAAAAAAAAAAGGGCCAAAAAGGGCCAAGGATTTTGAATGGATATTCTCCTAAAGAAGATATATAGATGCTTGCTCAATAAGCCCATGAAAAGATGCTCAACATCATTAGCCATCAGGGAAGTGAAAATCAAAAGAAATACCAAGATAGCTGTAATAAAAAAGACAGTAAAAATTATTAGCAAAGATGTGGAGAAATTAGAACTCTCATACCTTGCTAGTAAGAAAGTAAATTGTGCAACTACTTTTAAAAACCCTCTGGTAGTTTCTCAAAAATGTACATGTGGCAGGGCATGGTGGCACATGCCTGTAATCCCAGTGGTTCAGGAGGCTGAGACCAGAGGATTGCAGGTTCAAAGCCAGTCTCAGACACTTAGCAAGGCCCTAAACAACTTAGCAAGACTGTCTCTAAATAAAAATATTTTAAAAGGGGCTAGGGATGTGACTCAGTGTTTAAGTGCCACTGGGTTCAATCCCTGGTACCCCCCAAAAAATTTACATGCAGACTTACCATCTGACCCAGTAATTTCACTCTTATGTATACACCCAAAAGAATGGAAAACAGTAGTCCTCACAAAAATTTGTATATGAATATTCATAGCAGCATTATCTATATTAGCCAAAAATGGAAACAAGGTACATATTCATTGGCTAATGAATATATGAACAAAATATGGTATATCCATGTGATGAAATACTATTCGACCATGAAAAGACATGAAGTCATACAATATGGATGAACCTTGACAACATGCCAAGTGAAAGAAGGCAGACAAATGATGACATATTATTGTATAATTCCATTTATATGAAATGCCAGAATAAGTAATTAAGGGATAGGAAGTAAAGTAGTGGTTGCCAGGGGCTGGGAAGGAGGCAGGCAGTGACTGTTAATAGGTATGGTGTTAGTTTGAGATGATGAAAATGTTCTGGAATTAATTAATTATGATGGTTGAACAACTGTGAATATAAAGAATGAATTTCATGTGCATCGTGTCTAACAGTGACAAGATGCTTCATTGGGTACTCATCCTGAACACTGCCATTAAAGAAAAAATCATGTTTAGAGACACACCTAAAATCTGTATTATGCATATACAATGTGTAATGTATAGACCTTTGTTATATCAGGTTTTATATATACATGCACGTGTATGTACAACTTAAATATTCATGGGCATATAGAAATTTAATAAATAATTTAAATAATATTAAGGATGTCACAACTAAAGTAGTTCCAGCTGACTTTAGCCAAGGCGAAGAAAGTTCTAGGAGTCTCAGGGCGGGCCCCCATGCATCTTAGCCTGATGGGACCGCCCGGAAGTTCTTGAGAATACTCCTGACACGTGACCCAACGTTGCTTGGAGAGAAGAGGTGCGGCGCGCTTGTGACGTCATTTCTGCGCTATTTTCTTCGCTGGCTTTGAGGCATCTAATCGCCACTGGGAACTATGCCTAAAGTAGTGTCCAGGTCGGTTGTCTGCTCTGACACTCGGGACCGCGAGGAATATGATGATGGCGAGAAGCCCCTGCATGTCTACTACTGTTTGTGCGGCCAGATGGTCCTGGTGCTGGGTGAGTAGTCGGGAACTGGAAGGCATCTGCAAGGAGCGAGTCTGTGGGTTCCTTTTGAGCGCAGCCGGTGGGTACTGGGGATCGAACCTATGGGCGCTTACACTGAGTTACATCTCCAGGGCTTTTTATTTTAAGAGATGGTCTCGCCAAGTTGCCGAGGCTGACCTAGAATTTGCGATCCTCCTGCCTCTACCTCCCCAGTCGCTGGGATTACAGGCGGTAGCAACCGCACCCAACTCAGTCTGCGGGTTCTTGAGGGTGAATTTCCTCTGGCTGTGAGTGGGAGCCACCTCTCACTGAAGTTTAGTGGCTTTTCCCTTACCGTCAAAATCCTCCCTACGCATTCCTTCTCCACTCCGGCCGCTTCTTTGTTTCGTTTTCTGCTTAACCTTGTGACAGTTTCTACAGGCCTCCCTCAAAACTAAACTCCTCGTTTAAAACACACACACACACACACACACACGTACATACATACATATATAATACACTGTATCTCCCCACTCAGTTCGCTCCAAATACTTTGTAACTTTTCCGCTGGATACAAAGATAAAATAAAAATAAAGCCCTCCCTTGATTCTCCATTTCCCCCCACCTATAATCCCATCCCTATACTTTTATAGCAAAACTTATCAAAAGAGTTGCCTATATTGGTTGTCTCGACCTACTTCTGGTAGACTTTTCTTCCCACCTCTCACCTTCAAAACGATGTTGGTTAAGGTTACTAACTAAACTCCCGTGATAACTGTTCCAGTGGCTAATTATCTTAGTGTTAATTAATCACCTTTTCAGTAGCATCTGAAAGAGATGATCACGCCATTTGACTTGTGACACGTCCTTCATTTACTTCCAAGATTACGCACGCCTGATTTTTCTGCTACCTCAAAATTTTGTTTTTTCTCAATGTCTAGCTCCTTCTTCCTTCTCAGACTTTTGGACATTTCAAGGCCTTAGAGCTCGGTATTTTCACTTATATTCAGTCTGTACTCACTCCCTTGGTGATCTCAACCAGACCCCAGCTTTAAATATCACCGATTTGCTGATAATTCACACATGTTTATCTTTAACCCGAACCTCTCCTTAAACTCCACTTACCTATTCAATATCTCCGCCTGGATGTCTAATGGACCTCTCAAATATATCATGTTTAGAATTGAATTCATGATCTCCTGCCCGCTGCTCTCCAATTGCTCTGATTATAGTCTTCCCTGTTGCAATGTTGCGGTACTGCAATTCATTCAATATCTGGCTTTGAGGAGTGAACAACCTAATGTGTAAACTGCCTAGTGTTCTCTAACTCCCCTCATTTCTATTAATCTCAAATCACTTTGACACTTGACTTCTTCATCTGTGAACCTTTAGATACTTAATTTGCATTATATCAGTTTTCTATCTGCTTTATTACTGTGTCTGTTTTATTTCATGTGTGTTTTCATTGTTTTCAGACCAAACTCCTCCAACTAGGATGGGTCATTTGCATACCATATATATCACTTTCTCCCTTTCTTAACAGTTACCCACTTTTCCCATTGCCCTCCTCGTAGGCTTTCTAGGATAATAAGTTGTCTCTTCTGACTCTTAATAAATTAGAGCACAAAGCAAATGTACTGTGATTACAGAAATATTCATAGGAACTTGAGTTGCAGTGCTGGAAGGTTTTTTTGAAAGGGTGCTGGGGATTGAATCCAGGGGCACTTAACCACTAAGACACATCCCCAGCACTTTTTATTTTTTTAAATTTTGAGACAAGGTCTCATCAAGTTGCTGAGGCTGGCCTAGAATTTGCAATCCTGCTGCCTCTACCTCCCCAGTCCCTGGGATTATAGGCATGTACCATCACACCTGGTAGGGTTTTTTTTTTGGTCTGTCTCACAGTTTATTTAACAATAGGTAATAAGTCAAATTTAACAGTCTGTGTGGTGATCCAAAGTTCATATTTATAAATCATCAGCTTTAATTGCATGATTTACAACAGTAGAGGGTTTTTGCTTTCTATTTACAAGTTTTACAGAAAGTGTATATGTGTGTGTGGGGAGTGGGGAGCAGGTTAAGGAGGAAGAAAGCAAGCAAAGAAAAAACCCCTTGGACATTTCACATGTTAAAAATCATCCCACTGGAATTGTTTCTTACCCTCTTTTTTAATTGTTTTTCCTTTGTTAGATGTAGAATTAATGAAAAATTCTTTCAAGAAACAGAAACCACAATATATAATACATCGATTTGGCAGCTGCCCCTGTATGTTTTGAAAAAGTCATTTTTCTCTCTACAGGTACAAATTATTTTAATACTTAAGGTATTATGCTCAGACTTATCTTATGGAATAGAAAATTTTCTGGAGCACAAAAGTTGACTTGAGGGGAGGAAAGGGGGATTTTTTAAAGAACATTTTTAAAATAATGAGCATCTTTGCACCCAGAGGGGAAAAAGTTGATGTGTGTGTGTGTATAAATTTTAAAGTAACAACCCCTTTTGTCCTCTGGTTTTAGAAATGTTCTTTTATTTAATTCTTCCATAAAGTAAGGAAAATAAGGAAGAATGTCAACCATCTGCACCAGTAAATAATTATTAATATTACATATTTTCATTAATTAAAAAAATAAAACCTGTTGGAGGTGCAAGGCAGAAAGGTTGGCATCAGACCTCAGCCTCTTCCCAGTGCACTGATCTTTCAAATGAGGAAAAAGTTCCTGAAGTGGGAAGTGATTTGCCAAAGATGACCAGGGTGATAACAGAGCTGGGACCAAAACCATGGTTCTCCTGACACCAAGTCATATTTAGTTGGAAAACTCAAAATCAACTTCCATTAGCAGAGTGATTATAGTAAAGACCATAGTGCTAAGGCTGCCACTGAAAACTTCTGATCGGATCAAGACATTTTTCAGTGACTACTGACCAAATCTTTCTCCATTCCTTCAGATTGTCAGTTAGAGAAATTGCCCATGAGGCCCCGGGACCGATCCCGTGTGATTGATGCTGCCAAACATGCTCACAAATTTTGTAATACAGAAGATGAGGAGACTATGTATCTTCGGAGGTAAGGGGTTGATGTTCTGTTTAGGATTTTGCTGTTGTATCAGGGTCGTCTTCTGAAGAACATAAATATCCATCTAATGTTGAACAGCTCATCCATTTGAGCCCAATTCTATGACATTTGTGGTAGTTCTCTAAATTCTGTTAATGCAGCAAAATCTTATTGTGCTTTGTTGAAATGGTGCTCAGATGTGATTCTATTGCCGTTTGGTAACTGAAATTTGACAGGTTTGGGTGAATTCATTCAACCTGTAATCTTTTGGAGCATACCACATGCCTGGCACTGAGATAGGTACTGGATCTGTGAATGAATAAAGCACCAGCTGTAACATCAAAGAGGTTATGGCTCAGTGAATGGTTTCTTCCTATCGTGATAGGAAGAAATACTTGTGTTGTAAACAAAAGGTTATGGGAAAAACTCCAAAAGAGTGGCATTTGTGATTGGCCTGAACTAGGACATGAGGTAGATGAGGGGGATTAGGAACATTCCAGGTGGAGGGAATCTAGAAGCATTGAAAGTATTAAACATGGTGAACTTGGGAAATCTGAATAGTCCTTTGTGGCCAGAGCAAAGGTTATTTTACAGAAAGGGGTTCATGCATACTGGGGTGAGAACAGAGTGCCATGCTAAAGTTTGTACCCCAAAGCAGAGTAGTGACCTGGTTAGATCCATTTTAGATTTGGGAATTCTGATATATATTGGGAATTAAAACCTGTGAAGGGATAAAGTTGCATGAAAAGAATGTGGAGCAAGAAGAAAGTAATGAAGATTTACACAGAACACAAAAGAATTGGAACTATTCAAGCATAGTGGTGCACACCTGTAAACCCAGTGGCTCAGAAGACTGAGGCAGGAGGATCATGAGTTTAGCAACTTAGCAAGGCTCTAAGCAATTTAGTGAGACCCTGTCTCTAAATAAAAATATAAAAAGGGCTGGGGATGTGACTCAGTGGTTAAGTGCCCCTGGATTCAGTCCCTGGTACTGGGGAAAAAAAAGAAAAGAATTGCAACTACTTAACAAGGAGAACAGTGATGTGGAAAACAAGAAAGGAGAGTTTCAAGAAGCGTGTATATGTGTGCATCAGATGTGGGATGCCCATCTTCAGCAGGTGCCAAATGGCACTGAGAGATCAATCCTAGAGAATTAAGTTCATGCATTTGTTCATCAAGTATTCCTTTTGTTGGGCACCTGTTGTGTGCCACATACTGTCCTAGAAGCCTGGTATATCCCACTGTGTTAGAATGCTAGAGTTACCATAATAAAGTACCACAAACTGGGTGGCTTTAAACAGCAGGTATTACTTGTCTCAAAGTTTTAGAGGCTAGAAGTCCACAAGGTGTCTGTAGGGCTATGTTCTCTCCAAAAATTCTAGGGGAGAATCCTTCCTTGCCCCTTCCTAGCTTCTTGCTTTTGCCAACAATCCCTGATGTTCCTTGGCTTCTAATTGTGTCAACTACAATATCTGCCTTGCATCATCATATGGTATTTGTCCAGTGTCATCTTCTTTATAAGGGTACGAGTCACATTGGATTAAGGGCCCATCCTACTCTAGTCTAACCTCATCTTCTTTGGGGAGGTACTGGGGATTGAACCCAGGCGTTGTCTCCACCAAGCTACATCCCCAGCCTTTTTATTTATTTATTTATTTATTTATTTAATTTATTTTGGTACTGAGGATTGAACCTAGGGGCACTTAACCACCAAGTATTTTATTTAGAGACAGGGTCTCAGTTGCTTAGGGCCTCGCTAAGTTGCTGGGGCTGGCTTTGAATACTCCCAATACTCCTGCTTCAGCCTCCAGAGCCACTGGGATTACAGACATGCCATTCTGTCTGGCAGCCTTATTTTTTATTTCGAGACAGGGTTTCTCTAAGTTGCTTAGGTCCTCACTGAAGTGTTGAGGTTGGCCTTGGACTTGTGATCCTTCTGCCTCAGCCTTCTGAGTTGCTGGGATTACATCTGTGTTCCACTGCACCCAGCTAATCTTGACTTTTTGTTTTGTAGTGCTGGGGGTTGAACACAGGGCCTTGTGCATGCTAGTGAAGAACACTACTGCTGAGTCACATTCCCAGTCCTGTATGTTCTCTTTTAAGAAATGTCTTTTCAGCTGGGTATGGTGGCACATACCTATAATCCTGGCAGCTCCAGAGGTTGAGGCAGGAGGATCAAGTGTTTAAAGCCAGCCTCAGCAACTTAGGCCCTAAGCAATTCAGTGAGACCCTGTTTCTAAATAAAATATAAAAAAGGGCTGGGGACATGGCTCAGTGGTTGAGTGCCCCTGGATTCACTCCCCAGTACAAAAGAAAGGAAGGAAGGGAGGGAGGAAGGGAAAGAAGGAAGGAAGGGAAAGAAAAGAAGAAAAGGAAGGAAGGAAGAAAGAAATATCTATTCAACCAAGCACAGTGGTGCATGCCTGTAATCCCAGCGGCCCAGGAGGCTGAGACAGGAGGGTTGAGAATTCAAAGCCAGCATCAGCACCTGGTAGACTGTGGTAAGGACTTTAGATTTTATTCTAGGTGTCTGGGGAAACCAATTTTGCCTTTATCTAGTAAATAATTTAGAGTGAGATAGCAGAGGAAGCAGATCCTAGAATAAGTGGTTAGATTTTATGTTTATGTTAGATTTGAATTCAAAAAGAGGAAAACCTAAGTATGACATACACTAATGCAAAAAAAAAAAGATTGTTTTGACCACAGAAAAATCTAAACTTTTCATAAGATGAAAAAAAAAAAAAAGACAAATGACAAACTGGGGAGAAATATTTGCAAAGAGCTGAGCATGGTGTCACATGTCTGTAACCCCAGTAGCTCAGGAGGCTGAGGCGAGAAGATCCTCTAGTTCAAAGCCAGCCTCAGCAATTTAGCGAGGACCTAACCAATTTAGCAAGACCCTGTCTCTAAAAAGAGTTGAGGCTGGGCACAGTGGTGCACACCTGTAATCCCAGAGGCTTGGTAGGCTGAGGCAGGAGGATCAAGAGTTCAAAACCAGCCTCAGCAAAAATACAAAATTGGGCTGGGGATATGGCTCAGTGGTCAAGTGCCCGAGTTCAATCCCCAGTACTGCTCCACCCCCCAAAAAGGGTTGGGAATGTGACTCAGTGTTTAAGTGTTCCTGGGTTAATCCTTGGTACCAGAGAGAGAGAGAGAGAAGAAATATTTGCAAGGCCCTTCAACAATAGCAAGTCTCCTTAATACAAAATGAAGAGATAGCTCAGTAGACACAATATGAACTGACAGTTCACAAAAATACAAATGGCTATTAAATTTATGAAAAGATGTGTAACTTCAGTCTTCAAAAATAAATGCAAATTAGGAGATCCCATTTTTTCACCCATGACATTGAAAGGGATGCAGTTTAATAACATAATGTTGGTGAGACTGTAGGGAAACACATCTCTCAATACATTATTGTTAGGGCTATAAATTGGTTCAAGTTTTATAGAGTAATTTGGCAGGTATCTACCAGAATTTAAAAATACACCCTTCTAGGAATTTATCCAACAGAGAGAAGACATTTGGATTCACCATATAAAGAAATACAATGTAGCCTTTTTAAAGAATGAACCAAGCCGGGGACAATGGTGCAGGCCTGTAATCCCAGCAGCTCAGGAGGCTGAGTCAGGAGGATTGCAAGTTCAAGGCCAGCCTCAGCAACTTAGTGAGGCCCTAAGCAACTCAGAGACCCTGTATCTAAATAAAATACAAAAAAGGGCTGGGGATGTGGCTCAGTGGTTGAGTACCCCTGGGTTCAATCCCTGGTACCAAAAAATAAAAAAAATTGAAAAAAGAATGAAGCAGCTCTTTGTTCATATGGAGGATCATATATATGTTATATAGATGTGTGTGTATGTATGTATGTGTGTGTGTGTGTGTGTGTATATATATATATATAGCAAGAAACATTTTTGAATGAGTTAAAAAAAGGTGAAGAACAGTGTAAGGTATGGTACATTTTTTTTTTTTTTTTTTTTTTTTTTTTTTTTGTGGTGCTGGTGCTGGGGTTCGAACCCAGGGCCTTATGCTTAGAAGGCAAGTACTCTACCAACTGAGCTATCTCCCCAGCCCAGGTATGGTACATTCATATAAAAAAGGGAAAAAAGTATTTCCTTGTGTACCAGGGCTGGGGATGTAGCTCAGTGGTAAAATCCTTACCCAGCATGTGCAGGGCTATGGGTTCAATTGTAGCACAGAAAAAAAAAATCTAGAGTGTTTGCCTACTGTGTGTACCTGTCAGTGTTCTTTGCTTGTACATGCATCACCTATCTCTGGAATGAACATAAGAAGCCAGGAGGATTTTGCCTATGAAAAAGGGAACTGGGTGGGTAGAGGACAGGTAGAGTGGATATTTACTTTTCATTTTATTCTCATATGCATACCTTATGCATATGTTGACTATTAAAAAATTGAAACAAGCAAGAGCGGGTGAGTGAGGCAATCAGGAAGATGTTACAGTAGTAAAAGGTATTGATAATGGTGGCAGGAAGGTGGAAAAAAGTAGGCAGTTGAAGATTTTTTTATATTAAATCCATCAGATTTGCCGATGAAGTAAATGTGAGAGATGAGGGAAGGAGGAGAATCAAGGATGAATCCCAGGTTTCTTTTAAGCAATTGGGTGGGTGGAATTGAGTCTTTTAATCAATGTGTTGGTTCTTGAGTTTGATTACCTGGTCTTGAATTCAACCTCCTCTACTTTTTAGCACTATGACTTTGTGCAAATTTTGTAATTTGTGCTTAAGTTCCCTCAGCTGTAAAATGGAAATAATAATATGTTATTGTAAGGATTACTGTAGGGATTATATGAGTTAATACATGTATATATTTTAGAATGGCTCATAGCATATGGTAAAAGCTATATACCATTTCCCCCCGTATCCATGTGAGATTTGTTCCAGGACCTCCTGTGGATACCAAAATCTGCAGATACTCAAATCAGTTATATAAAATTGCATAGCATTTGAATATTTTATATTCTCTCACACACTTTAAACCATCTTTTTACTTATAATACCTGTACAACATAAATGCTATGTAAATAATTGTTATACTGTATTGTTTAGGGAATAAAAAGAAAAAAATGAACATGTTCAGTACTGACACAATTTTTTCCTGAATATTTTTGATCCACAGTTGGTGGAATCCACACATGAGGAACCCATGGATGTGGAGGGCCAACTATTTAAGTGCTTGCTGCTGTGGTTGTTACTGTATCTATAATCATTACCATGAGAGTTACATTGATCCTCTTCCTCTTCTGTTAGGGTAGCCATATTAGGAGCTCAATAAATGCTTGTTGAAGGAAGGAAAGAATGTTGTAACTTTAAAATTGACACATGTTTAACCAGTTGGTCTGTGGAATGAAAAAATTTGAAAGGCCCTTTTAATATGTGAGGAAATAAGATGGTATAGTTAATAGGTTATGAGATTTGCTCCTACCTTCTTATTTTTTAACTTCCATTTTCTATACAGGCCTGAAGGCATCGAACGACAATACAGGAAGAAGTGTGCAAAGTAAGTGTTAACCATGTGGGTTTCTCTAGGAATAGGCAAATTGAGGCATAATGGATTATGAAAATAGTTATTTGGATATAATACTCTGTGGTGTCTCTTTTCTTATAATCTCAACTGCCTTCAGACCAAATACTAATGTTTCCTGAAGAAACAAGTCAGTTACATCTCCAATCAGCTGGTCACAAAAACGAGTTTTTAACATAGTGCAATTTTATAAAAATTGAGATGTAATCAATATATAATAAAACTTGCCCATTTTAAGTGTTTAATCTGACAGGTTTTGACAAAAGAATACAGTCATGTAGTACCACCAGCATCATGATATCAAACATTTCCAGCATTCCATATGCTCTTTGCAGTCCAATCCCCCTGCCCCCATTTGGCACTGCTTTCTGTTACAATGGTTTTGCCTTTCCTAAAATTTAATGTAAATTTTACAGTATGTGTTCTATTATGTACACAGTATGTATCTTTTACACATCTTATTTTATTCCTTCCAGTTACGCTATCAGTCATTTCTTCCTCTTATTACTAAGTAGTAGTCCATGTATCCAAGTTTGTTTGCCCTTTCACCCATTTGAGTTGAAAGGCATTTTAGTTGTTTCCAGTTTGGGCTATTATCAATAAAGCTGCTGTGAATATTCTAGTATAAATTATAGTGTGAACATGTATTTTTCTCTTGGAGTAGAATTGGCTGGGCCATATGGTAAATGAAACTAGTGTAACTTAATCCAGACCTATCTGTAAAGTCTATTATAGGATCATAGACCTAAGAATCTTGAAGAATATTATTTAAAGCAAAAAATGTATGTGTATTCCAGCTTTAGGCTGTTAATACTGACTATTAACCTCCATAAAAGGGGCTGGGGATATAGCTCAGTTGGTAGAGTGCCTGCCTTGCAGGCCCTGGGTCAATCCCCAGCACCGCAAAAAAAAAAAAAAAAAAAAAAAAAAAAAAAAAAAAAAAAAACTCTGTAAAAAAGTTCAGTCTTGGTAAAACTATGGTTACATCTTGGCTAGCAGAAGACTCAGACTAGGAGATAAAAACTGAGGAAAATGGATAAGAAGGCATGTTCATCAGATTGATGAAATTGGTGTTATCATTTCTTGTGGGTCTACTTTGTTTAACTCCATAAACTCCATAAGTATAATAATGGCCAGCCAAAGAAAGTGGTGATAACTACCAGGACTGGTTTGCCAATCACTAGAGTGGAGCCTTTACACTCCTCCCAACACTACAACAACAAAACAGAACAGAAAAAAAAAATCTAGACAGCATGCTCAAGCTAGTTAGGAAGAATGGTGGCAGCTTTGACTGCAGAATGATCAATAACATAAGCCAGGGTTTACCAGACGTGTTGAATATTACAAATCATTTGAAATGCTCAGTAAACTTGCAGATTCATAGGCCTTGCTCCCTACATTTGCTGAATCAGGATCTTTTGGGAGTGACCTAGGAATCTTAACAGCAATTTTAATAAGCACCCTTTGGAAGTCAGTCATTGAGAAGAGATAATCTTTATTTTATGGCACAAAAATATTCCCAGAGTCTACATATGCTTTTCAAATCTCTGTGAGGGGATTCGGAATCAGTTTTTCCAGAGGTTCATTCTGCTGTTTGCAGGTGTGGACTACCACTGTTCTACCAGTCCCAGCCGAAGAATGCCCCTGTGACCTTCATCGTGGATGGAGCAGTAGTGAAATTTGGTCAGGGTTTTGGGAAAACAAATATATATACTCAGAAACAAGAGCCTCCAAAGAAGGTAATTATCATTGAAAGAGACAGACTGCTTTATACAGCTACAGATTTAGTCCCAAATGTTTTTTATTGTGGTGCTGGGGATTGAACCCAGGGATTCATATATGCTAGGCAAGTGCTGTACTACTGAGCTACTCCTCCAGCCCCTGTATTTTAAAATAAGGGTTTAGTACACAGGAAAGTACCCTTTATGGATGTCTTCATTAAAAAAAAATTATTTGCAGATGGACACAATACCTTTATTTTTATTTGGTGCTGGGGATTGAACCTAGTGCTTCAAATGTGCTAGGCAAGCCCTCTACCACTGAGCTATAACCCCAGCCCCTAGATGTATTCATTTTTAAGAGAATGCCATTTTTGTGTATAAGCATATATTACAGAATTGTAACACCTATTCTGATTTTCTACAGTTGCCTCGTGAGTAATCTTAGAAAATGTATAGTTTTTATTCTCATTTATTTCCTTAAAAATTCTTTTTCCATTGTGAATAATTAAACACTAAATGAATTAGGCTAATTAAAAGAATCACTTTAAAAACCCTTGATGCCCAATGTTATGAAAATATAAATGTAAATTAAAACATTGACACCTTTAGATACGCAGCCTGTCCCAAAGAGGCAGTGCCCCCCAACCCTACACACAAGCATGTGTACACTCACACTTACATATGGCTTGTGGATCCTCTTGGGTTGAACTAGTCTAACCCCTCTCCTTGCTCTTTCAGGTGATGATGACCAAACGGACTAAAGACATGGGCAAGTTCAGCTCTGTCACCGTGTCCACCATTGATGAAGAAGAAGAGGAGATTGAGGCTGTAAGTGCTTCTGTTCACCAGGGAATTGGAATTGGGGGTGGGTTAGGAAAGGGAACTCTGGAGCTAGAGCTCCACCTACCAGAACAGAAACATTGCTTTCAGACCCTGCTCTGCCAGTAAGAAACCATGTGACACTGGGTTAATGCTGGTTTCCCAGGACCTCAGGCACAGCTGTAAGATATGAACAAGAGAGTTTGAGCTCTTTCATTCTTTTTATTTTTTTATATTTTTGTAGTTGGATCTTGTAATGGATCTTTTTATTTTATTTTTATTTATTTATATGTGGTGCTGAGTATCGAATCCAGGGCCTCACACATGCCAGGCAAGTGCTCTACCGCTGAGCCACAACTCCAGCCCAGCCCTTTCATTCTTCTATAAATTTAAAGACTACTGGACTAAATGATTTTAGAGCCTTTCCAGTCCAGCTCTGATGGTTTGGGAGTCTGTTCCTAGCAGTCAGCAGTAGCGGCAGCGATTACCTTTCTGGTACTTCAGTAGGATGAAGTTTATGGAGAGATGTGAGCTGTTATTTTTAAAATGATTTTGGTTGAAGCCTGAACGTCCCTGGATTATTGAAAAGAGGAAGAGTTGGAAAGGGAACAGAGGCCTGCCATTTCCCTAATGATTTCATGACTCGAACAGTATAAATTGCTACTATGGTCTTTATTATAATTCCTCAGCGAGAGAACTGATGTAAAGATGTTTCTTTGCTCCTTCAGAGGGAGGTTGCTGACTCATATGCACAGAATGCCAAAGTGATTGAAAAACAGCTGGAGCGCAAAGGCATGAGCAAGAGGCGACTGCAAGAGCTGGTGAGTGCCATGGGATAGGAAGGCTCTGGCTTCATTGTTTGGATTTCTTCCCTGAACAACCGTCCAGCAGGGAAATCTTTTAGGAAATCTCTTGGGGGTGGCTAGTGTAGCTGGCTGCTAGCTTGCTAATCCTAGCTTCTGATTGTTGGTGTAACCTGCTCTGTAGTAGAGGCTGCAGGATCCAGGCCCTAAATTATAACACCTGTTATCTAACCTAGGATGTTATTTTAATCTGGTATTTATGGTCCCAGTAAGGAGTTTAAAGGTGAGAGTTTCTAGATATCTCCCAGGATGTAGTGATGTATGAGAGTACTACTTAGCAGTACCTGGATTGGGGCTGGTTATTGCATCTTAAAGAACTGCTAGTTTCCTGTGTTATTCCACTGATTCATCTCAGAGCATGCACATCTGTATGTGATGGTGCCTACATTTTTGTTTTTTTATAATTGCTTATAATATTTTTTAAAGTTGGACAGTGTTGCATTGATGCTTCATCAAAAGGTATGCCACTTTCTTCTAATGACTGGTATATGTTTAGTTGCTGCTTTACCTTGCACTAGTGGTCTAGAGTAGTCTCAAACTTTCTAAGATGAATGACCAGTGTTTTCTTTTTTTAATTGCCAGTTTTGTAATTTGTAAAAATACAATAGAAATGAATTAACCTCAAGTTGTATTATTAAATTATTTTATTACTCTATCAAATTGCTATAAAAATTTCTAAATATTTACTCTTGATTTTTGCATGTATGTTGCATGACTGATTAACAAACAGTTCATGGACCCCAGAATTTTGGCAGCACTGTTTTGGAATGGCATTCTTTCCTATTCTGCCAAGAATAGGATACAAGTACACCATGATATTGACTCTCTCAGCCCTTGGGAGGTGCTGGGTTCCTGGAATCCTTGTGTTCATTGTCTTGATCCACAGCCTTGTACATTTGCCTGTGTTTTGCCTACAAATACCCCTTTCTGAGTGTACGTAACATCAGAAAGATTGGAAAGCAGTTGCTAGAGACACAAGGATTTTAGAACCACTTCTGGCTTGTACACTAAATGAGCACTAAGATAGAGTGTTTCTCTTTTTTTCCCCATATATTTTTATTTTGTTTTTTTCTTTCTACCTTTTTTATTGGTGCATTATAATTGCACATAATGATGGGATTTATTGTTACATATTCATACATGCACACAAGATGACAGTATAGTTTGGCAGTATCACTAAGGGAAAGTGTTTCTGTGTGTTTTCTTAGAATAAGGAAGAAAAAATAAGACTTTTATATGATATATCAAGGCATACAATTTTTTTTCCTTTCCAGGCTGAACTGGAAGCCAAGAAAGCTAAAATGAAGGGGACCTTGATTGACAACCAGTTCAAATGACCAAGACTTTTCTCTGAGTCCAGACTGGAGGCAAGCATTTAGATCAAGAAGAAAAATAACTTCTGATCACATGGACTGGTTTCTGTTTATTCCCCAGGAAAAGGCTTTACTTTGCTTCCCATTGATTCTCTTGCATTCAGTGAGGGCTTTGAGTCCATTTGATCTGCTTTCTAGGCTATATATTTTTCTAAGACTTTACGTAGGTTTTTTTCCTATTATTTTTTTGTCCATTTGATGTAAACTTCTTCAGCTGTGTAAAAACTTTATGAATAGATCAATACTTGAGTGCCTCTAGTTTCCAAAATGACTTTTTATTCCTTTTTTTAGTTAATAAAATATTGAAATATTTTTGGAAAAAATAGGGCATGTCATAGAGAAAAGTAGCATGAATTATATTTAAAATTACAGCAAGTCATAGCCTTTTAAGTGACTGTCTCTGGTCTTAGAATGGTTCTTAGAATTGGCTATGGTTCCAAACTTTGTGCTGTCAGCAGAGTTCCATTGAAAGCCAAAATCTGCCTAAAGCTCTCTTTACTTCAAATATTAGAGCTATAGGTGAACCATACCATATCAGACATTATACTTAAAGAAGGAGAAGACACAGGGCTGGGGATGTTGCTCAATCAGGGTGCATGCTAGGCATGTGTGAGATCCTGGGTTCCATCCCCAGCACCGCACACACATGTGTATGCACATGCTTGTGTGCACACGCATACACACACACCCCAAGAGGAAAAGCCAGATTGTAGTGAAGGAGTTGGTTAGCTCATATTTGAATTAAAATAGGATCTTATTAAGTAAACCAAGAGAGCTATCATCTAGTGCGACAGCTGGGAGTATTGCTTCTCCATGTGTGTACGTGAGATAAACAAAATTATGTTAGGTATCTTTTCTTTTACATTTGCTATTGGCAGAGGAATGTTGTGCATATAAATATTTTATCTCACACTGCTTCAGTGATATCAGTATCTGTGTATTTGTATCCATATTTTTATCTATTCCCTGTATTACAAAGTGTGGGGTCAGAAAGCATGTTAACCTCTTCATATTACCTACAATGGATTGCAGTTATTAGCAGGCACCCAAGACTTGTTTGTGAGGTGCTGCTGGGAAATGGTGGGACAGTTTTCTTTGTATCTTTCTGATTTCTTTATTGCATGGAAAAGTAGGTTGAAATTGGGGTAGATGTAATTTAGCAAGAGCTGGACAAAAGAGAGGTGGAGTCCTGGGAAGGCCCAAAATGGGCCTGTGTTGCCATCTTCCAGGTTATTCTCCTGCCTCCAATGAGACTTTTGCAACTGAGTCTTCCTCTCCACCTCATTTCCTGTCCTTATTCTGAGAAAGAAGTAACCATCATGTGGATGAACAACTATGACCTCCTCACAATTTCTCAACCTTGACTCCTGACAATGGCCTCTACCTTTACTTCACTTGAGCCACAAACTCCCATGATTACAGCCTGTATATCATCTGCATCACCTCTGAAATCCAATATTTTGTTCTCTGATCACAAACATATTCACTTCCTCTAAAGCTGTTTTGTTTTTAGATTTGAAGGTGATTATTAGTAGTAAATAATGAAAAGCAGTGGTAGTAATAGTAAAAATACCACTTTTTACTGAATACTTACTATGTGTCAGGTGCCAGGGCAAGCACTTTGCAGGTACTATCTAAAAGATGATAATTCTTTTAAGTTTAGATGTTATTGTTCCCATTCTAAAAATGAGTATTCTGATGCTCAGAGATTTTAAATTTCCCAAGATCCCATAGTCAGTACATGGTAAAGACAAAAATTTGATTTTAGAACTAGAACAGGAGAACTGCTGCTCCTGTGGAATTTTTAAATCATATATTATTAAATCAGAATGCAATTTCATTTTGAGAAACCAAATAAAGTGCATTGTAAAGACTCTTGCATAGAGGACTCCCTATAACAAATCTGTGGTTACATTTTTACATATTTTCTGAAATATTTATCTTTAGATACTGGTTCTAAACCATTTCAACATCTGGTTCAAGTTATGCATTTTGCTTCATCTGTATGTTTGTGAAATATTATGTCATTAGCACCAAGCAACATATGCTCTTTATTATCTTTTATTCTTTCATATTGAAATAATTGTTAAAAAAAAGCATAGTTCCTCTGTTCTATTTTATAGCAAATAGTGTTTTCATGTTAGTATAAAGAGATAAAGAGCCATATTGAAATTTTTAGAGAGTTGTATTTCTTTTTTTTTTATTTGCAAAATATCCACTGTGAGAAAATGTTTGTGAAATATTCTCATTGTAGTAATTGGTGACATTTGGAAGCATAACTTCATCGATTAAGAGAAATTGAAAAGCTTTTTTAAAACTGGCTTGCTGTGCTAAGGATAGTGGCACATGCCTATAGTCCCCACACTTAGGAGAATTGCTTGAGTCTTGGAGTTAACTGCTTGGGCAATATACTGAGACCCCATTTCAAAAAAATAAAATGAAATAAAAGGCTAGATTGTTTCAACCATTTTTAAGGCCCTTATTACAGTGGACCATGTCTCCTAGTGTTTTCTTATTTAGAAAGTTTCTCAGTGGTATCTAACAATTTTTTTTTTTTTTTTTTTTTTGGTACCAGAAATTGAACTCAGGGGTGCTTAACCTCTGAGCCACATCCCCAGCCCTTTTTTATATTTTATTTAGAGACAGGATCTCACTAAGTTGCTGAGGGCCTCTCTTAGTTGCTGAGGCTGGCCTTGAACGTGCAATTCTCCTGCCTCAGCCTCCTAAGTCACTGGGATTACAGGCATGTACCACCATGCCCAACTGTATCTAACAATTTTAATTTGAATTTCCCTAATGATGGATGATGATGAACATACTGTTTTTTTATTGTAGTAAAAAAAATCACATAACACAAGCTTAATCATATAACCATTTTATTTTTATTAAATATATTTTCAGCTGTCAGTGGACCTTTATTTTATTTATTTATTTATATGTGGTGTTGAGGATCAAACCCAGGGCCTCACACATGCCAGGAAAGTGCTCTACCACTGAGCCATAACCCCAGCCCCTTAACCATTTTAATTATACAGTTAGTTTTTTTTTTTTTTTTTCAGTTTAGTAGTTTTGAGTACATTCACATTGTTGTGATTTGGATCTTTTGAACTTTTCCATCTGGTAAATCTGAAATTCTACCCATTAAACACAATTCCCACTTTTTCTTTTCTTTTGGTCACTGGTAACTACCATTTTATTTTCTGTTTCTGTGAATTTAACTACTTTAGGTAACTCATAAGTGAATAATACAGAATTTGTCTTTTTGTTTTTGCCTTATTTCACTTAGCATAATGTCTTCAGTGTTCATCCATATCGTAACATGGGGCAAGATCTCCTCCCTTTTTTTCCTCCCTATTTATTTACTTTTAAGTGTTTTTACCAGTATATTATAGTTATACATAATAGTGGGGTTCATTCTAACCTAGTCATACATGCAAGGAATATAATTTGCTCCATTTCAGTTCTCAGTGCTTCCTTTTTCCTTTCCCTCCTCCCTCTCCTTGTTCCCCTTTTATTTTATTTTAGTTTTTGGTACTGGGGATTGAACCTAGGGGCCCTTTACCACTGAGCTACATCTCCAGCCCCTTTTTTATTTTGAGACAAGCTCTCGTTAAGTTGCCTAGGTTCTCACTAAGTTGCTGAGAACTTAATGATCTTCTTGCCTCAGCCTCCACGTCACTGGGATTACAGGTATGTGCCACTACTCCTGGTGTTTTTTTTTTTTTTTAATTTGTTTTTCTTTTTGGTGGTGCTGGGGATTGAACCCAGTACCTTGTGCTTGTGAGGCAAATACTCTACCAACTGAGCTATCTCCCCAGCCCTTGATTTGTTTTTAAATTGATGCTTTATAGATATACATAAAGATGGGTTTCATTGTGGTGTATTCATATATGTACATAGTATAATTTTGTCAATTTCATTCCACTTTCTTCCCTGTTCCTATCCCTGCCCTCTCCCCTTCATTCCCCTTTCTCTACTTCACAGATCTCCCCTCTATTTTTGTGGGATCTGCACCCCCCTGTTTTCCCCTTTGCTCTAGCTTCCACATGTGAAAGATAACTTTTGACCCTTGACTTTCTAAGTCTGGCTTATTTCACTTAGCATCATGTTCTCCAGTTCCATCCATTTATTGGCAAATGTTATTATTCCATTCTTTATGACTGAGGACAACTCCATTGTATATATAGCCCACTTTTTTTATCCATTCATCTATTGACAGGCACCTCAGCTGATTGTATAACTTGGCTATTGTGAATTGTGCTGATATAAACATTGATGTGCCTGTATCACTATAGTGTGCTGATTTTAGTTCTTTTGGGTGTATACCAAGGAGTGGGGTAGCTGGGTCATATGATGGTTCCATTCTTAGACTTTTGAGGAATCTCAATACTGCTTTCCAAAGTGGTTATACTAATTTGCAGTCCCACCAATAATGTATGAATATACCTCTCCCCCTACATCCTTACCAGCATTTAGTGTTATTTGTATTTTTTGTTGTGGTGCTGGGGATTGAACTCAGGGCCCTGTGCTTGAGAGGCAAGCACTCTACCAACCGAGCTATATCCTGAGCCCTATTTGTATTCTTGATTGCCATTCTAAGTGGAGTGAGATGAAATCTCAATGTAGTTTTGATTTGCATTTCCTTGATTACTAAGGATGTTGAACAGTGTTTCACATATTTGTTGGCCATTTGTATTTCTTCTTTTGAGAAGTGTCTATTTAGTTCTTTTGCCCATTTATTTATTGGATTTTTTTCCTGGCATAAAGTTTTTTGAGTTCTTTATATATTCTGGATTATTAATCCCCTATCTGAGGAGCAGGTAGAAAATATTTTCTCCCGTTCTGTAGGCCCTCTCTATACATGCTCTTAATTGTTTTCTTCGTTATGCATAATCTCTTTTAGTTTGATGCCATCCCACTTATTGATTCTTGGTTTGATTTCCTGAGCTTTAGAGGTCTTGTTAAAGAAGTCGGTGCTTATGCCAATATGTTGGAGTGTTGGCCCTATGTTTTCTTCTAGCTGTTGCAAAATTTCTGATATAATTTGTAGGTCTTTGATTCACTTGGATTTGGCTTTTTTAAAAAATATTTTTTGTAGTTGTAGATGGACAGTTTGCCTTTATTTCGTTTGTTTATTTTTATGTGGTGCTAAGGATTGAACCCGGTGTCTCACGTGTGTTAGGCAAGCACTCTACCACTGAGCTACGGCCCCAGCCCTGGATTTGACTTTTGTTCAAAAAGTCATATGGATATCCAGTTTTCCCAGCACCATTTGTTAAAAATGTTATCTTTTCTCCAACATATGTTTTTGTCACCCTTGTTGAGTATCAGATAGCTGTAAGTATGTGTATTTGTCTGTGTCTTCTATTGTCTTCATGCCTGTTTTGATGCCAGTATCATGCTGTTTTATTACTATAGTTCTGTAGTATAATTTGAGGTCCAGTATTGTGATGCCTCCAGCATCACTCTTCTTATTCAGGATTGCTTTGTCTATTCTGGGTCTTTTATTCTTCCAAATAAATTTAAGGACTGTTTTTGTTTTTCTAGTTCTGCTTTTTTGTTGTTGTTTTGTTTGCTTGTTTGTTTTTAGTACTGGGGATTGAATCCAGAGACACTTGACCACAGAGATATATCCCCTGCCTTTATTATTTTGTGATAGAGTGTCAACAAGTTGCCCAGCCTGGCTTCAGACTTGCAGCCCTCCTACCTCAGCCTGCCAAGTCACTAGGATTGCAGGTGTGTGCCACCACACCCAGCCTAATCATGTTTTCATATGCTTATTGTCTAGTTGTATATATCATTTTTAGGGAAATGTCTATTCAAGTCCTTCACCCATTTTTAATTGATTTATTTAATATTTTTGTTATGAGCATATTTTATATGCTAACTTGCCATCTATCTTCTTTGTTCAGATTGTCTACCCATTTCTTTTGAGTTTTAAGAACTCTTTATATAGTCTGAATGTCAGTCCTTTATTAGATATGTGATTTACAGTATCACTCAGTCTACAACTTGGTTTTTCATTCTCTTAATTGTGTGGTGCTTTTCATGACCCAAGATCATGCAGATTTTCTTCTGCAAATTTTATATTTTACATTTATGTCTACAATACATTTTGAGTTTTTTTTTTATAAAATGTGTGACTTGTGTATCCATTCATCTTTTTTTTTGCATACAGATTTCCAGTTGTTCCCAACCCATTTGTTGAAGAATTTTTCTCTACTCATTTGCTTTTAGACCTTTGTCAAAAATCAGTTTACTTAGGCTGGGATTGTGGATCAGTGGTAGAGTGCTCACCTAGCATGTGGGTTCGATCCTCAGCACCACAAATAAATAAAATAAAGGTATTGTGTCCATCTACAACTAAAAAATATATTTAAGAAGTCAGTTTACTTTATTTTTAGATTTTTATTATTTTTCTGATATATAGGGTCTTATGGTTCTGGTGATCAAACCCAGGGCCTCACAAGTCCTAAACATGCACCCTACTGCTGAGATATACCCTGAACCCCCTTTACGTTTTTTTTGACACAGTGTCTTACTCTGTTGCCCAGGCTGTCCTAGAACTCCTAGGCTCAAGAGATCCTCCTGGGCTGGGAATATGGCTCAGTTGGTAGAGTGCTTGCCTTGCAAGCATAAAGCCCTGGGTTCAATCTCCAGCACTGCAAAAAAAAAAAAAGAGATACTCCTGCCTCAGTCTTCCAAGTAGCTGGGATAAAGGCATGGGCCACTGCACCTGGTTGTTATACAGTGTCTTGATTTGATTATGGTAGCTTTATAGTTAAAATTTTGACATCAGGTAGCATGATTCTTCCCATGTTGTTCTTTTCTGGAAGCATTTCTGGCTATTCTAATTTTTTGCCTTCCCATATAAATTTTAGAATCGGCATGTTGGTATATTGTGTTCTTTCTGATTGGTTTTGTGAAGTCTGAAGATCACATTGGGGAGAATTGACACTTTGATAATATTGAATCTTCTGGCCTATGAACATGATGTATCTACTTTTTATTTAGAACTTTGATTTCTTCCATCAGTGTTTTGTAGTTTTTCATGTTCAGATCCTGTACATACTCTTCAAAGTTATACTTGGGTATTTCATTTTTTTCTGGTGCTATTGTAAATTTTACCTCTTTTTAATACTATAGCGATAACATTCATCCTGTAGCCTCTCAATTTAGAATCAGTCCTACAGTGTGTTTTCATTGATTTGTTTTTAAATTTTTTATTTTTTTATTTTTACAGACTGCATTTTAATTTATTGTACACAAATGGGGTACATCTTTTTGTTTCTATGGTTTTGCACAATGTAGATTCATACCATTCATGTAATCATACATGCACATAGGGTAATGCTGTCTGTCTCATTCCACCATCTTTATTGCATTGATTTGTTTTTAACCCAGATATTTGAGTGGCCATGTCTTGTAAATGAGTAGATGTTTGACTCCGTGAATTGATGTTTCCAATTCCAAGATGGATTCTCATCACAGTCGAGCCATTATATTTTGGGTCAGCAACTCTCCCATTACCTCTTTCCTCAAACCTTTCCCTGTAAGCCCTCTCTCTCATCAGATGGCTCCCCTCCCCCAAACACCAAGAACATAGGGGCATACTTGGCTGCACCCATCATTTTGTCCTTTTGGGAAAAGGTGCCCTCTTTTTTGCTCAAGGCCAATCTACTATATTTTAGTCATTCAGCTAAGATATATTGAGTATCTGTTGTGTGGCAGATATTACAATAGGAACTGGTGACCTAGTGGAGAAAAAAGTAGCTCACGTTTTGAGGGTAGGGGTAATCAACAAATGAACTGGAAAAAATATTAGTTAAAACAATGTGATGTCCTGGTCAGATGTGGTGCACATCATAATCCTGGCAACTCTGGAGCCTGAGGCAGGAGTATCACAAGCTCAAGGCCAGCCTGGGCAACTTAACAATACTGTCTCAAAAATTAAAAGGGCTGGAGATGTAGCTTAGTGGTAAAGCACCCCAGGTTCAATCCCCAGTATCCCCCCCCCCCAAAATGCATACACATCTATATACACACACATGCATACACACTGTGATGTATGTGATGGAGAATGATGGGTAATTGGGGATGGGCACTAAAGAGGGGCCATGTAAACTATATAATACCCAAAGTATCTGAGTGAGCCAACCACATAAAGACGAGGGGAAAAGCATTCTAGCAGGTGGCATTAGAAAGTACAGAAACCCGGCTGGGGAGATAGCTCAGTCGGTAGAGTGTTTGCCTTATAAGCACAAGGTCGTGGGTTCGATCCCCCAGCACCAAAAAAAAAAAAGTACAGAAACCCCTACAGAGAGAAAGAATAAGCTTATGAAGAAACAGAAAGAAGGCCAGTGTGACTGACTGTAGTGAGCATGGGAGCAAATAGGCAGCAAGAGGTAAGGTCAGGGGAGTAAGGAGAAACCAGGTCACATAGGATCTTGAAGGCCTGAATAAGGACTTTGGATCTTAAAAGTGGTGGGAAATAATTGGAAGATACTAAGCAGAGAAGTGACATGATTTTTGTTTAAAGTCTTTCTTGTTGCTACAAGTGAATGACTTGTTGGGAGGCAAGAATGGAAGCATAGAGGTCAATAGGAGGTTATCACAGTAATCCAGCTGAGAGGGGAGAGTAGTTGAATCAGGGCAATAAAGGAAGACTTGGAGAAAGGAAAGCAAATGTATTTGAGATGAGTTTTAGAGGTTTTGCTATCAGAACTAACTGATAGATTGGATGTGGGAAATGAGGGGAAGAGGGGAATCAAGGCCAGCTCCTTGATTTGTGACTAGAATAACTGAGGTAATTGAAGTGCCCTTTACTGAGCTAGGGAGGAACAGCTTTTGAGAGAAAGTCAAGTGCTCTGTTTTGGACATATTATATTTGAAATACTTGTTGGCTATTTAAATGGAGGTTTCAGGTAGGCAGGTGAATATGTCATCTGAAACTCAATCTGGAAGATCTAACTAGAGATGTAAATTTGGGAGGTGTCAGTATATAGACGTTATTTAAAGCCATAAGACAGGGTGAGATTGCCAAATGTAAAAGTATAGATAACAAAGAGAATAGGGTGAATAATTGAGGCCTGGGGCACTGCCTCATTTCATGGTCAAGAAATAAGAAGTTAGCAATGAAGACTGAAAATAATGGCTAGTAAGATTGGAGGAAATTGTGTAACTGAATGATAAGAGAAGCAAGTGTTAGCTGGATGTGGTGGTATACTCCTATAGTCCCAGAGACTTGGGAGGCTGAGAAAAGAGGATCATAAATTTGAGACCAGCCTGGGAATTTAGCAAGACCTTGTCTCAAAATAAAAAATAAGAATGACTTGGGATGGGCTGGGATTGTGACTCAATGGTTAAGCACTCCTGGGTTCGATCACTGGTAGAGAGAGAGAAGGAGAATATGAATCAAGTGTTTTATATCAGTCAAGGTATAATTAAGAAATCAAAAACTACACTGAATTTTATTATTTGTTTATTCATTTTTGCAGTGCTAAGGATCAAGCACAAGGCATCTAGCACTGAGCTACATCCCGAATCCTATATTCCAAATTTTAAATAGAAAGAGTTTAACATGAGGAACTAGTTATTCAGGTGAAGGAAGAGCTGAGAAGCTAAGGAGGGTGATGGTGAATTAACCCAGAGATTGGCAACAGCAGGAAGCTTCCTTCCCTTCTAGGGCAAGAGGGATAAAAGTAGAAGGTGGTGTTATTTAAGTCTGGAATCTGGGACCAATCAGAAGAGTCAGGAAGGCTGGCCCAACAGGTGTTTGGTCCATGGAGGGAGCACATATCCAATGGGAGCCACAGATATAGTCGCTGCTGGAGATAATACTCAAAACATGTTGCCTAAAACAGAGGGAAAGGAAGGGAAATACTCTGACTTCCCTCATGCTCTCTAATCTGTCAATGAAGTCCATTGGCCAAACCTGTCAAATCAGTCTAGCCAGGCACAGTGGCGCATGCCTGTAATCCCAACAACTCAGGAGACTGAGGCAGAGGATCACGAGTTGAAGGCCAGCTTCCATAATTTATTCCTGTCTCAAAATAAAATTTAAAAGAAGGGCTAGAAAGATCTGGGGTTGTGACTCAGTGGTTGAGCGCTTGCCTTGCATGCATGAGGCACTGGGTTCATTCCTCAGCACCATGTAAAAATAAATAAAACAAAGGAAAAAAAGAAGGACTAGGAAGGTAGTTCAGGGGAAGAATGCTCCTGGGTTTGATCCCTAGTACTGCAAAAAAAAAAAAAAAAAAAAAAAAAAAAATTAAAAATTAAAAAAATCAGAGTCAAGAAAGGAGCCTGGGAAATGTTATCATCTGCTATACATAGCAGAGCAGAGGAGGAAGGGAATGGGTCTGAGAGCAAATGGGCAAATGACCAGTCCATGTTTAGAGGAAGAGGAAATGATCATCTGCCAAATGCCACAGATAAGAAAAGATGAGGATTTGGAAATGCCCTTTGCATTTAGCAATGAGATGGTTGGTGACCTTGACAAGAGCAGTTTGAATAGAGAGGCAAGAGCAAAAGCTTGACTGGAGTGAGTTCAAGAGAGAGGAATTTGAAGCAGTGAATATAGACACCCCCCCTCTTTTTTTGAGTTTTATTGTGAAAGGGAAGGAGAGAAATGGGGTAGGATGTGGAGGGGGAAGTGAGATTACAGTAGATATTTTCAAGATAGGAGGGAAAAACATTTTTGAATGCTGATAAGGAAAAAGAAAAAGAAATAAAAGTTGATAATGCAGGACAGGATTACTAGAGGGATGGACATGAGTAGAAAGGAGGGGGCGAGATCTGGTACAGAAGTGGTCCAATAATAGGATTTATATAAACTCAGTTGGGGCTGGGAGTGTCCTCAGTGTAAAGCACCTGCCTAGCATGTGTGAGGCCCCAAGTTCTATCCCCATCACTGCAAAAAAGGGAGGGAGGGAGGAAGAAAGAGAGAAAGAGAAAGAAACTTAGTTACAAATTTGGAAAAAGACTGTAAAAGTCATGCACTCTAGCCTTTGCCTGCATGCAGGAATTTCCTGTGCAGCTTCCCAAATATATATCCGTCCAGTCTTTGCTTGAAAATCTCCAGTGATGGTAAACTTAGACTTTCCCAAAGCAGCCATTTCCATTTTAAGACAGATGCAATTATTAGAATTTTTTTCCTTTAAAAATCAAGCAGATGCCTTGTTCTGGATTGGATTATGGTTCGGACAAACCAACTGTCAGGGTCATTTTAGGGTCAATTGGGAAAATGTAAATATGGGGTATTAGATGGGAAGAAAATGTTATTAAAATGGTAGAGATTGTTGCCTGAAAAAAGCATTTTGTAGAACAGTATGTACAGTAATGTTAATATATATGTATATATATACACTTATTTGTGTATATCATACAGAGGGAAAGAGGGAGAGGGAAGTGGGGAGAGAGGTTAGAGGAACATGGTAGAGATTCAAACAGGCATTAAGATGATAAAATCAGTGGTCTCTGGGTAGTGAGTGTGTGGCATTGAGTTCCAGAAGAACTACAATGAACAGATAGTTATTAAACTGTTTCAGAGAATAGAAAAAGATAACTTTCTCCTACATATGAAAATAGAATAACTAGCCAGGTGAGGTGGTGCCAACCTGTAATCAATAGCTGTAAAGTGTCAGACTGAGGTTGAGGCAGGAGGATTGCAAGTTTGAGGCCAACCTCAGCAATTTAGCCAGACCCTAAGGAAGTTAGCAAGATCCTGTCTCAAACAACAGGGACCAGAGATTAAGTTCAGTGGTGGAACACCCCTTGGTTCAACCCCCAGTACCAAAAAATAAAACAACTTGCCTGCTTATATTGAAAATGAGATAAAGATTCCCTTTGCTAACATTGTATAGGGAATCCTAGCCAGTATGATAAGAGAGGAAAAAGAAACAAAAAGTTTAAAGCTTGAAAAGGAAGAAATAATGCTATCATTATTTGTAGAAAACATGATTGTGATAACTCGGTGTTGGGACTAATGACACGTTAACCAACTCAGGCTGACTCCTTACTCCCTGGCGGGTGAGCAAGATCAAGCCCTCAAAGGCGGTTTCAAAAGTTGATGATGATAAATCGGACCACCGTCAGGGATTGGTTAACAACAGTTCCGTGAATGTGATCAACTCGTGCTTGCCATATAGTCCTATGGGACTCTCGCCTGCGTGAACCCCCCCACTTGCCTTGCTGACCTTTAAGCTGATTGGTTCCTGCCTAGCCCCCACCCTACATAAAAGCTGTGTGACTTCCTCAATAAACGAGTTCCTGCTGTGACTGGTCTCCCTGACGCATCTGATTGTCCTCCACCCGGAGGTCTGGGAGCGGGTGGTCAGTTGGCCCTACCTTTCCGGGTCTGGCATTGTTGGGGAGTGCTCCCTTCCCTTGTCACTGGTCGAGAAGAGCAAGGGGACTAAAGACCCCAACAACTCGGGTTTCAAGCAGAGGATATCTGTTTCTTGGTGAGGCAGTTTTTGCTGTTTATCAATCCCCTGCTGTTTACCCCACTTGTCTACCGCGATCACCTGCAGTCTGTCAGCATATTGACACCTTTTTGAGTACAGATTGCTCACTGTCAGGCGCCTATCATCCACCATTTGTCTGCCTCTTGCCTGTCCATCGCCTGCCTTTCACCTACCCATCACCCACCACCCGAGGTTCACCTCCCGATCGTCCGACAGCAGTCAGCAGACTGACCACAGACAGCCAGTGGAGCACCAGCTGCCTGCTGTTGCCTGGAAGTTCACTGTCACAGTACCTGCAGGTTTGGTTACACGTGGCTGCCACCATTTTAAGACAACAGCCAGGACTTGTAGGACCCCTGGCCGAACTGACTGAGCCCTGTCTCCTGGACCCCTCAGCCCGACTGATCACTCCCTGCCTCTGGGGCCCTCACATTGACTGACTGCTCCCTGCCACCAGGACCCCCAGACCGACTGATTGCACCCCCACTCCAGGATCCTGCAATGAAACCAAACACACCCCACCTCCAGGACCCCTGCCTGACCAACCACACCCCGTTTCCAGGACCTCCAGCCGACCATGCCCACACCTTGAGCTGCAGCTCCCCATTTGGCAACACATTTGGAAGCCAGAGTGGCCATCTTGGATAATCCTGGAAGTCATATTTCCCATCTTTAGGTGGGGCAAATCCCATCCTGAGACACCTGCTGGAGACTTGAAGCTCATTGTCAGGTACCTCTCATGCATTAGGCTACTGAAGACTGGGAGGTTTGAATACTATATGACTGTTAGAGTGTAGATTTTCTTTTTCTCCTTATTGAAAAATTTTAAGTTTTTATTTCTTTACTTTTCTCACTCTCTTTTCCATTTGTTTACCTGTTCCCTCAGAGTCTCTTTCTCCCTTTTCCATGCTAACAACTGACTTCTTTTGATTACACTCTCACTCTTTCTATGATCTAGAACTTCTATATGTTCTTTTATTATCCCATTAACAGCTACATCCTACACCCCACCACATCCTCTTTGTCCTCCATTAGAAACTGTAGATCTTATTGCAAACCTATTTGTTATACTGAAGATAATAATTGAACTCATTCTGTTTATTATGACAATATTGTTAATGTCTTCATAAGGGCTATTTGGTTTCAGGTTGCATACTGTCTGAACTGGGCACTGCTAATATTGATCTCCCCCTTATAAAAAGGGTTTTGGAAACCTATAGGGTCACTATAAGCCTATAGGGGGAAACTGCAATACCCCAGATCTGCACTGCTAGAGGGGAAGATACATGAACAACATGAAAAAACAATGATCCAAACAAATCTAGAGTCTATATTAATAGAATCCTGTGACAGTATGGTAGAAGAAATGTCAGAAAAGGACCAGATTGTACATAATTAAAATGATTCGTGAAGCAAAGGATGAGATGAGAGCAATTGCAGGCAATGAATAAGCATACCAAGAAGCAGTTGAAAGAGCAACTGCAGGAAGCAAAAGATCATTTCAACGAAGAGATATAGATCCCCCCCCAAAAAAATAAAAAACAGAAATCCTTGAAATGAAGGAAACAATAAACCAAATAAAAAATTCAATGAAAAGCGTCACCAACAGGCTAGACCACTTGGAAGACAGAATATTAGACAATGAAGACAAAATATTTAATCTTGAAAATAAAGTTGCCCAAACAGAGAAGACGGTAAGAAATCATGAACAGAATCTCCAAGAACTATGGGACATCTTGAAAAGACCAAATTTAAGAATTATTGGGATTGAGGAAGGCACAGAGATACAAACCAAAGGAATGAACAACCTATTTAATAAAATAATATCAGAAAATTTCCCAAATCTGAAGAATGAAATGGAAAATCACATACAAGAGGCTTACAGAACACCAAATGCACAAAGTCACAACAGATCCACACCAAGGCCCATTATAATGAAAATGCCTAACATACAAAATAAAGATAGGATTTTGAAGACTGCGAGAGAAAAGCATCAGATTACATATAGGGGGAAACCAATACGGATATCAGCAGATTTCTCAGCTCAGACTCTAAAAGCTAGAAGGGCCTGGAACAACATATTTCAAGCTCTGAAAGAACATGGTTTCCAACCAAGAATCCTATACCCAGCAAAACTAACCTTCAGATTTGAAGATGAAATAAAATCCTTCCGTGATAAACAAAAGTTAAAAGAATTTACAAATAGAAAGCCTGTGCTACAGAATATCCTCAACAAAACACTCCATGAGGAGGAAATGAAAGACAATAACGTAGGTCAGCAAAGGGAGGAATTACCTTAAAGGATAAACTATTCAAAGGAGAAACCAAGCCAAGTTAAAAACCATAAATAAGCCCAAATGACTGGGAATACAAATCATATCTCAATAATAACCCTGAACATTAATGGCCTAAACTCATCAATCAAAAGACATAGACTGGAAGATTGGATTAAAAAGAAAGACCCAACAATATACTGTCTTCGAGAGACTCATCTCAGAGAAAAAGACATCCACAGACTAAAGGTGAAAGGATGGGAAAAAACCTACCACACACACGGACTCAGTAAAAAAGCAGGGGTTTCCATCCTTTATCAGATAAAGTGGACTTCAAGCCATAGTTAGTCAGAAGGGATAAAGAAGGACATTTCATACTGCTTAAGGGAAGCATAAATCAGGAAGACATAACAATCATAAATATCTATGCCCCAAACAATGGTGCATCCATGTACATCAAACAAATCCTTCTCAATTCCAGGAATCAAATAGACCACAACACAATAATCCTGGGTGACTTTAACCCACCACTGTCACCACTGGATAGATCTTCCAAACAAAAATTTAACAAAGAAACCATAGAACTCAATAACACAATCAATAACTTAGACTTAACAGACATTTATAGAATATTCCATTCATCAACAAGCGAATTCACTTTCTTCTCAGCAGCACATGGACCCTTCTCAAAAATAGACCATATGTTATGCCACAAAGCAGCTCCTAGTAAATTCAAAAAAATAGAGATACTGCCTCATGTTCTATCACATCATAATGGAATGAAATTAGAAATCAATGGCAAAATAAAAATCTGAAATTACTCCAACACCTGGAGAATAAATAATATGCTATTGAATGAAGCATAGATTACAGAAAACATCAGGGAGGAGATAAAAATAATTCTTAGGGGTAAATGAGAATGACAATACAATACATCAAAATCTCTGGGACACTATGAAAGCAGTACTAAGAGGAAAATTCATTGCATAGAGTGCATTCAAGAAAAGAATAAAAAGTCAACAACTAAATGACCTAACATTACAGCTCAAAGCCCTAGAAAAAGAAGAACAAAACAACAGCAAAAGTAGTAGAAGACAGGAAATAATTAAAATCAGAGCTGAAATCAATGAAATAGAAACAAGAGGAACAATTCAAAAAATTGACAAAACAAAAAGTTGGTTCTTTGAAAAAGTAAACAAAGTAGACAAACCCTTAGCCACACTAACAAAGAGAAGGAGAGAGAAAAGTCAAATTACTAAAATTTGTGATGAAAAAGGAAATATCATGACAGACACTACTGAAATACATTACATAATGAGAAGCTACTTTGAAAATCTATACTCCAACAAAATAGAAAATACCGAAGACATTGACAAATTTCTAGAGACATATGCTCCTCCCAAACTGAACCAGGAGGACATACACGATATAAACAGATCAATATCGAGCAATGAAATAGAAGAAGCTGTCAAAAGCCTACCAACCAAGAAAAGCAAAAGAGCAGGATATAAAATCAACACACAAAAATCTAAAGTATTTTTACACACAAGCAATGAAACATCCAAAAGGGAAATGAGGAAAACAACTCCATTCACAATAGCCTAAAAAAAAAAAAAAAAAAAAAAAAACAAAAACTTGGGAATCAATCTAACCAAGGAGATGAAAGATCTCTACAATGAAAACTACAAAACATTGAAGAAAGAAATTGAAGAAGACCTCAGAAGATGGAAAGATCTCCAGTGTTCTTGGATACGCAGAATTAATATTATCAAAATGGCCATACTTCCAAAGGTGCTATACAGATTTAACGCAATTCCAATTAAAATCCCCATGACATTTCTCATAGAAACAGAAAAGGCAATCATGAAATTCATCTGGAAGAACAAAAGACCCAGAATAGCCAAAGCAATCCTGGGCAGGAAGAGTGATGCAGTAGGTATCACTATACCAGACCTTAAACTCTACTATACAGCAATAGTAACAAAAATGGCATGGTACTGTCACTAAATTAGACAGGTAGATCAGTGGTACAGGATAGAAGACACAGAGACATACCCACATAAGTACAGTAACCTCATCGTAAACAAAGGTGCCAAAAACTTACAGTGGAGAAAAGATAGCCTGTTCAACAAATGGTTCTGGGAAAACTGGAAATCCATATGCAGTAAAATGAAATTAAACCCCTATCTCTCACCCTGTACAAAACTCAACTCAAAATGGATCAAGGATCTAGGAATTAGACCTGAGATCCTTCACCAAATAGAAGAAAAAGTAGGTCCATCACATTGCTAGGACCAGACTTCCTTAACAAGACCCCCATAGCGCAAGAAATAAAAGCAAGAATCAATAAATGGGATAGATTCAAACTAAAAACCTTTTTCTCAGCACAGAAAACAATCAGTAATGTGAAAAGAGAGCCTACAGAGTGGGAGAAAATCTTTCCCATACACACTTCAGACAGAGCACTCATCTCCAAAGTTTATAATGAACTTAAAAAACTTTACACCCAAAATACAACGAACCCAATCAATAAATGGGCTAAGGAACTGGGCAGACACTTTACAGAAGAAGATATACAGGTGATCAACAAATATATGAAAAAGTGCTCATCATCCCTAGTAATTAGAGAAATGCAAATTAAAACCACCCTAAGGTTTCATCTAACTCCAATTAGAATGGCTATTATCAAGAACACAAGCAATAATAAGTGTTGGCGTGGATGTGGGGAAAAAGGCACACTCATACATTGCTGGTGGAGTTGCAAATTGGTACAGCCACTCTGGAAAGCAGTATGGAGATTCCTCAGAAAGTTTGGAATGGACCCACCATTTGACCCAGCTATCCCACTCCTTGGTTTATACCCAAAGGACTTCAAATCAGCATACTACAGTGATGCAGCCACATCAATGTTCATAGCAGCTCAACTCACAATAGCTAGATTGTGGAACCAACCTAGATGCCCTTCAATTGATGAATGGATAAAGAAACTGTGGTATATATACACAATGGAATATTACTCAGCCATAAAGAAGAATAAAATTATGGCATTTGCTGGTAAACGGATGAAGCTGGAAAATATCGTGCTAAGTGAAATAGGCCAAGCCCAAAAAACCAAAGGACAAATGTTTTCTCTGATAAGTGCATGACAATATATAACAAAGGGGTGTGATGGGGGGAAGAGACGAATGAAGGAACTTTGGATAGTGTAGAGGAAAAAGGGGTGGGAGGGGGTGGGGATGGAAAAAGAGTAGAATGAAACAGACTGTATTACCCTATATATATATGTATGATTACATGAATGGTGTGAATCTACATTGTGCACAACCATAGAAATGAAAAGTTGTACCCCATTTGTGTACAATGAATCAAAATGTGTCTGTAAAAATAAAATTTATTTTAATTTAAAAACAAGAAAGAAAATATGATTGTGAGGTGGGTGTGGTGGTGCTTGCCTGTGATCCCAGCTACTGGGAGGTTAAGGCAGAAGTATCACAAGTTCGAGACCAGCCTGAGCAACCTAGTGAGACCTTGTCTCAAAAAGAGCTGGAGGTGAGGCCGGGAGACAACTGGGATGTAGCTCAGAGATAGAATGCTTGCTTAACATGTGCAAGGCCCTGTGTTCAAACCCTAGTACCAAAACAAAACAAGACTGGGATGTAGCTCAATTGGTAGAGTGCTTGCCTTGCATGCAGAAGACCCTAGGTTCAATCCCCAGCCCCCCACCCCCCAAAAAGAAAACTTTCCAAAACAAAACACCCATGATTATGCATATAGAATATCTAAAATAATTGGAGAATAAACACATAAACTGATAAATGAACATGGAAAGGTTGCTGGACATGTGGTCAGTATAGAAAATCAGTTCTATTTCTGTCTATAAGCAATAAGCAGTTGGAAATTTAAATTTAAAAATATATTGGGCTGAGGGTGTAGCTCAGTGGTAGAGGGCTTGCCTAGCATGCATGAGGCCCTGAGTTTCGTCCCCAGAACTGTAAAAATAAATAAAAATCAATAATAATAATATTGTAAATCATTACAATAGCATAAAACATACCTAGAGATAAATCTAGGGAAGATGTATGGTACCTTTACATAGTAAATTATAAAGCAGTATAGAGAAAACTTAGAACAAAAATAAGCTAAATGATAAACTGTAGTCATGGATTAGAAGACTCAATAACTTTAAAGTGTCAGCTCTCCATAAACTGCTATATAGATCCAATGAGATCCCAATCAAAATTCCAACAGTTGTGTGTGCAGAGGGGGTACTGGGTTGCAGAGGAACAGGGGACTTCCCAAAATGATTTAAATTTGTACAGAAATGAAAAGCCAAGACACTCAAAGAACAAAATGAGAGGACTTGTTCTACTAGATATTTTCTTATTACATATTGAAAGTAATTTTAACAGTGGTATTGACCCAGTGATAGAAAAATAGACCAATGAAACAGAAGAGAATCCAGATATCCCATTTTTTTTGTGGTTGTACATGATGTGGAGTTACACTGATTGTGTAATCAAATATGAACACAGGAAGGTTCTGTCCAATTCATTCCACTGTCTTTCCTATTCCCTTCCCTTCATCCCTCTTTGTCTAATCCAATGAACTTCTATTCTTCCCCTCATCCCCTTATTGTGGGTTAGCATCTGCATAGCAGAAAGAATATTTGGCCTTTGGTTTTTGGGGATTGACTTATTTCACTTACATGTATGCAATGTGTAATGAACAGATCAGTGTAATTGGCATATCTGTCACCTCCAAGATTTACCATTTCTTTGTATTGGGAACCTTCAGAATCCTCTCACTACCCGTTTAAACAGAGGCTCTTGGGACTGGGATTGTGGCTGAGTGGTAGAATGCTCACCTAGCACACATGTGGCACTGGGTTTGGTCCTCAGCACCACATAAAAATAAAATAAAGATACTGTGGAAAACCCCCCAGAGCCTCTTAAGCTCTGCTCCACAGGTTTCAGGGGTAAACTTCAGGGAGTTCCTGAACCCCTTGAAATTAAATGTGTCTAGTATGAATGTGAGCAGATAGAACATTTTTCTGGGGAGAAGATTCATTGATCACTTGATTTTGGTGGGGCATGAGGAAAGAATGGTTAGGAATCATTGGTCAAGTCCTCAAAATGTGAGAGGCAGCATAGTGTTCTGGGAAATTTACACCTTTACCAGCAGATTGCCTTAGTTTAGGTCCTGCCTCTGTCACCCACTGGCTATGATTTTAGGCACAACCCTTTACATCTTTGTACATCAATGTCCTCATCTATAAAATGGGGATCATAGAAGTACCTCCTTTATAGGACTCTCGAGAGATAAAAATGAGGTAGTAAGCACATGACCCTGAGTAGATTGCATGGAACATGATAAAATAGGTATTATCTTTGAAGATCCAGAAGATCGCTGGTACTTCTGTGTGTGTATTTCTGAAATTGGGGGTGGGAAATAGTAGTTGGAACTTCTGGATTGAGGCCTAGAGGTCTGGCAGGGTTAGTGGGAAAGAGCTGTAAAATGATAACTTCCTGGGAGTAATTCACTCATGGAGGCTGCAGGTATCCCCATCTCTCCTCCAAAATTGGGCCAGAAGCAGGACTGAACCCCCTTGTATCTAGAGTGATCTTAGGGTGCAATGAGGTAATGACTCCTGAATAGCTCCCCTATAAATCTACCATCTTCTGCATCCTAAAATTTCTTCAATTAGAGTCTCTAATACCTTGAGCAACAAAGCATTTGTTGGCCTGTATGCCCAGGGACAAATCTGTGCAGGGAAGTGGGGTGAGGCCCCTTCACAAATGTTGACTTTGTCCTGAGTTAGATATTTCATTGTTTTCCCCCTAAGAGTCATATTGCTACTGCCGGCTGAGAAAGTTCTTAGTGCTTGTTTCTTGTTACTCATGGATGACAAGCTGTTTTCTTGAGCAAGGCACAGTTCGGTACTTGGCCCACACTTCAGGCCCAGAGAGTTCTCATTATATGTTTGCCCTCAGGTGGGGACCCTTTCTTCTCAGAACAGTGAGGCATTTTGAATGATTATCCATATAATTCTTGGATGGATTTTAAAAGCCTAGTTAATTGGGCAGTGTACTTGGCTATTGTCACTCTAGTACGCGATGAGCCACCTGTCCTATATTTCATCATTATAGCAGCGTTTTTTCCTTTGTAGCTTCATAATTAGTTTTCCTTTGAAATTTTCTACATTCTGTATTTGCCTACTAATTAGGTTTAATCCCGACTCCTGTAATTTTTATTCATCTGCTTATAGACAAGTGTTTATTTCCTTCATTGTCAAGTCTGAAATGGTTTTCTAATTGGTTTATAATATTTTAATATCCACACAGTTTTGTTTGCCATCAGCAAGACTGTTGTCATTAGCATTGGTAACTTTCGTCATAACAAAAAATAGTCAGTATAGACTGATGTCCTTGAATTTGTCTTGTTCAGGAAATAATTTAGATTTTAAAAATTGGGGAATTTAGGAACATAGTCTCATAAGATGTTGCTCTCTGAGTAATATAAACATATCCTGGTACGAAGTAATTAACTCTGAGGGAGAGAGGACAGATCTAAGTGACTAAGGACAAGGGGATCTTGAAATGTGAACAGTTTGGGTTTGCTAAAATGATTTGTTCTCTAGTTCCAACTGAGACCCCAACACCACTTGGCAATCCTATTGTATGTCCCTGGTCAAGCGCCTCTCCAATATCCCAAATCAGCCATCCCACTCTTTGGCCCCCAACCTGAGCTAGCCCTCTTTTCAGCAGAAAGATCCACTTTCATTTTCGCAGAGCAGAATTCAGTCCAATAGGGTGAACTCAGCCTCAGGCCCTCTGGCATTGGATTCACCTCAAATGCAACAGCGCCCTCTTCCTCTCTGTCATGGACACTGTGATGTGCTTTCCAGAGCCAGCTTCTGGATAAGGACTCTGCCTACAGCAGGCAGCTCTTGCTGTCAGACAGACCCCCTTGCAGACTGCCTCAGCTGAAGAGAGCTCTTCGTCCAGGGGCATGCTCGGTCCCCAGGGAAGCCAGCATCCAACGAGTGACTGATGCAGGGGAATAAAGGCCCGGCCCCCATGTTCCAAATCCTAGTTTCAGAGCTTGCCATAGGCTGGCAGCCCAATGGCTCCCTGCTCCTTTCTTGCTTCCATATATTCCCTTCCACTCTGGTCCCCAAAGCTCTCCTGAACAAGTCTTCTACTTGCCAATCTCATCCTTGAGTCTGCCGGTCCTCCCCTCCCCTCTCCCAACTCCCCCCCCTGCCCGAGGCTGATTTCCACCTCCCTCACCTGCTCAGGCCTAGGTTCCCTCACCGCTCCTTGGAATTGATCACTTATCTCCTGTCTTTCCTGCAGCTTCAGCTTTTCCATCCCTTTTCCTCCGCATGTAAACTTTTCCTCTGCATGTTTTCCTTTGACACAGAGCCCCTTTCTGCTGTTTCCTGCCCTTTTCCAGTTAAGCTTCTTGTACCAGCTCTCTATAGTCTGGCTTCTGTCTGCACCACTGCTGAAATATCTTTTTGTTTCAGCCCTGTCTTGTTGTTTTTCAACTTATGGTTTTCTTGGTGCATTATAGTTTTACATAATTGTGACATTCATTTGGACACATTCATAAATACATAGAACATAATTTGCTCCATTTCATTCCCCAGTATCAACCCTGTCTTCTCTTGCCTCTGTGGTACCTGGCTCAGGTGGCCACTCCCTCACCTCTAGGATGCTTGGCTCTCTGCCACTTTCTTTAAATTCCTTAAATGTGATCTCCAGGGCTCCATTCTTAGCCCTCTTCTCTTTTTGTTCATTATCTCATTCATGACCTTGACTTCAGGGACCCACTATGTATTAAAGACACCCAAATTTGTATCTCCTGGCCAGACCTCTTTTACTGATTGGAACACTTGTACATCCAAGTGACTATTAGACATCCCTACATCAATGTCCTTTGGGTATCTCAAACCCAGCATATCCACAGTGGCTCTCATTGTCATCCCTTGACTCAACCTGGGTCTTCTCTGTGCTCCCAGTTTCAGTGAAGGCCACTGAATGAGGATAGAATGGAATGCGTAGTGGAATGACTAGGCAGTCAGGATGGTGGGCCTCATTCCGCCATACCAGGAAGCTAACCAGTAAAGGGAACAGTGGGCACCATTAAGCCCCCCCCTTTTTTTTTTTTTTTTTTTTTTTTTTTTTTTGCGGTGCTGGGGATTGAACCCAGGGCCCTGTGCTTGCAAGGCCAGCACTCTACCAACTGAGCTATCTCCCCAGCCCTAAGCCCGTCTTCAGACGTAAAAACCAGGAAGCTCACCTGTGGGAACAACTGGGAAAGTGGGGGTGAACCCAATTAAAACTCAAAGGTGCTGGGGATATAGCTCAGTTGGTAGAGTGCTTGCCTTGAAAGCACAAGGTCCTGGGTTCAATCCCCAACACCACAAAAAAAAAAAAAAAAAAAAAAAAAAAAAAAAAAAAAAAACCCTCAAAGGTGATAACCTTGGTGCTTTTTCTTTTTTTTCTTTTTTCATTTTAGCAGTTTTAATGCAAGTTGTAAATATGGGCACTTTATTCCTGCAGCTTCTCAATTGTTTCTTCTTTATATTTGCCCTTTTCCTGTCCTACTTGGCGAGACTTGGCCTTCCGTTCCAGGATCTTTTTTGCAGTCTTTGTCCAGTTTTAGTCTGGTGATAACCACCTTGCTGGGGTGAATGCCCACATGGACAGTTGTGCCATTAGCCTTTTCCCGCTGTACCCGTTCAATATAGATGACATATTTCTTCCTGTAAACCTGGACCATTTTGCCAATATGCTGAACTTAGTAGTGACCTCGCACAACCTGAACTTCGTCATCCTTTCGGATGGGCATAGATCAAACATTGTACTTCTGTCTCAGCTCTTTGGAAAGAGGGGAGGACATAATCTTCCTGTGTGACGGTGCACTGAAATGCCTTTTGTGGTTCTTGCTTCGGTCAGAAGTCACAAAAGCATTGAACTTCATTTTAGCCGACGCCACTTCAGCGATGGCCGCAAGAGGGAAGAGAGCCTTGGTGTTTTTTCAATGCCTGTTTCACATAGATTTTGATGGATACTCATCCAAAACCTATATAAAGCCCTAAGCTAGCACACCAAAGTGATATCCTGCTTCCAGGTCCCCTCCACATTGTGGGGATTTTATCTTTTCTCTTCTCATTTAAATACCTCCTACTCCCTTTGTTCTTCCCTTCCATGATTGTGGACTTCATTCTTCAAATTTGTGAGACAAAAGCCCAGAAGAAAATTGGCATGTAGTTACTGGGGTTTGCTGCAACACGCCACTCAAGAGTAGTGGAAAAATCCAGCTTTACCAGGGGCAAGCCTCAGGGCTGACACGGGTAGCTAGCTCCTGTGGGGCACAGCTGCTAACACTGAAGTGGGCTATTGCAGCTTCAGAGATCTGCTGCTAGCACAAAGCCATCCCCAAGAGAAGCACAGAATTCGGCCTCATCTCAAAACTCCAGTTTTACCACCATTATATATCCAGTCACTCCAGCCAGAAAAAAGATTGTTCCTGGCATGATCCCTGTCCCTTATCATCTGCTTCCCAGTAACTCCCAGGTCCCTGTTGATCCTGCTTATTTAAGGCTTCTCAGCACCACCCCTCCCACACCCCCAATGTCCTAGTTTGGCTTTGAACTCATATAACCCAAACATCTGCAATAGCCTCTTCCTCAATCTCCCTACCTCAATGCTCTGTCAACACTGCCAGAGCAGTGTTTCTATTTTTTCCCTTTTATGGCACTGGGAATTGAACCCAGGCGTCTGAGCTACACCCCCAGCCCTTTTTATTTTTTATTTTGAGATAGAGTCTTGCTAAGTTGCAACACTGGCCTTGAACTTGTGGTTCTCCTGCCTCAGCCTCCTGAGTAGCTAGGATTACAGGCATGTGCATGGTTAGAGAGCAGTGTTTCTTAGAAATAATTTGGATCATCATGCTCCATTTCAAAATGTCCCAGTGACTTCCTGTTGCCTTCAGAATGAAGTGAAACCTCCTTTCATTGGCACCTCTCTCACCTGGCTCCAGGCTGCCTGGCTTCATTACCTACCCTCCATCTAGCAGTTGGTAGTCTAGCACAACTGAACTTCGTGAAAAGGATTGAACTTGCCTCAGTCTCCCATGTTTCAGGGCCTCCTTCGTACATGTCCCTCCCTTTGGAAAGCTACCTTGTTACTCCCCGGTAACTTTCCCCTCCCCCACCCATCAGTGGGGCTTCAAGTGTCTTTGCCAAGTTTCCTGGCTCTTTCAGGCTGACGTAGGCCCTTGCGTTTTGCCTCCTTTTTACAGACATCCATTGGATCTACCGCAACCTCCCCAGCATCCCTCTTTCCATGCCTTTCTACCAGGCTGCTTTCCTTGAAGCCAACAGTTCCATCCTGCCATCTAAGGACTTGGCACAGGGATTGGCATGTGGTTGCCACTCAGTCAGTGCATGTCGGATGAATGAGTCAATGAGGTGTGAGTGGGTAGCAGCAGGAGAAAGGGAATGAGAGGCGTGAATGGAGACAGAAGGCAGATTCCCCTGTCTAGCAATTTCACTCTGGCTAGACACCCTGTCTTTTAGTTCTGACAGACTCAGATTATCTCAGCACAATCAGCTTTTGCCTAGAGATCTGGGGGTGTCTCTGATCTCTTCTCCTTTGTGTGTGTATGTGGTGCTGTGGATAGAACCCAAGGGCCTTGCACATGCTATGCAAGCACCCTACCACTGACCTACAGCCCCAGCCTGTGACTGTGATCTCTTAAATTCTCTGCATTAGAGAATGGCCATGGACCAGAGCCTGGGAGCCCTGCCTTGTTGCCAGGGCCAGACATATAAGACCCTTGCCCAACTGCTCTGTAACCATTCCCACTGGTGTCTACGGACACTATGGGTCTCTAAAAACAGGGCCACCCACCTAAACCCTCTGCTGATTGACTTACATAGAAAGCAGGGAAAGATGATCCTGACAATGCTCACTACTGCTTCTGCAACTGCTTTTGTAATGAAACAGCAGCATTTGGTACCTTGGCTGCTGTACAAAGAGTTCAGGAATCCTGCAGCATTAATGCCCTCATCCTTTGGACTGGCTGGGCTGTCTGGGGCAGCTCTGGTCACAAGAAGACACTTTTTTCTTGTTTTGTTTTTTGTTTTGGTTCTGGGGACTGAACCCAGGGCCTGGCACATGCTATGCAAGCACTTTACCATTGAGCCTCAACCCCAGCCCCAGGAGTCTTTCTTTATCATTGTTGAACAGGTGAGGCAACCAAGGTACAGTGAGCTCAAGAGACTGATCCACTCAGGACGGTCAGACAAATCAAACTGAGTAGGGAGGGATAGCTGGCTTCTAACACAAAAGAGTAGCTGGTCGAGGTCTGTGCCCACTAAGGCTGACCAGCAGCAGTGCATTTACACTCTGCCCACAAGAGGTCAGTAAGCTCCACAGGAGCAGAGGGGTCCAAGGTAGAGCTGGCCTTCTGCCACAGAAGCTCTGGGTCCTGGTTGCGCAGTAGCTCTCTAAAAGGACACCCTTCTACCACCAGGACTTCTGGGAAGTGTTCCTCCAGTGACATATCAAAGGTTGTGGGTGGCTAAGGATGTGCTTAGCCCAGGAAGGCCGTGAAGTCCCTAGGGGCAGCCACCTTATTGTGTTGCAACCCTCAGGATATAATGAGCCATTTGTAGAGGGTTGCCGCCATATCCACAGGAGCAACCAGAACCAGAAATATATATCTGCTAGGTCAGAACTGTCCTGGATGAGGGAGGTTGTGGGAGAGACTTGAAGAACCTTGTATAAAGCAAGGCTAGGGTTTAGAATCAGGTTGACCTGGGTTTGGATCCTGCTATTCTCTCTTTCTCTCTCTCTTTCTCTTTCTCTCTCTCAGTACCAGGGATTGAACCCAGAGTCACTTAACCACTGAGTCACATCCCTAGCTCTTTTTGCCCTTTTTTATTTTGAAACAGATTCTTGCTACATTGCTTAGGGTGTCCCTAAGTTGCTGAGGCTGACCTCAAACTTGTGATCCTCCTGCTTCAGCCTCTGGAGCTGCTGGGATTACAGGTGTGCACCAATGTGCCCAGGCCAATTCTTTCTCTTATTAACTGTGATCTTAGGCAAGTTACTTAACTACCCTATGCCTTAGTCTCTGTTGTGGTTTGAATATGAGGTATCCCCCAAAAGGTCTTATTAATTCAAGAATATTCAGAGGTAAAATGATTAGATTATAAGAGCCAAAACCTAACCAGTCTGTCCTATTTGAGTAGAGTGGGTGGTAACTATAGGCAGGTAGGGTATGGCTGGAGGAGGTGGGTCAATGGGGATAACCCTAGAAGTGTGTATCTTCCCTGTAGCCCCTCACCCAACTTCCCCACCCTGCCATGAACTGAGCAGTCTTTTCCACTGGGCCCTTCCACCATGATGTGCTGTCTCCTCTTGGGTCCACAGAAATGGAATCCGCCATCTATGGACTGAGACCTCTGAAACTATGAGCCACAAATGAACTTTTCCTTCTCTAAGTAGTTACGTGTTTTGGTCATAATGATAACAAAGATGACCAAAATAGTCTCCTAATTGTTAGAACAAGGAATAATAATACCTGATTTTTGGGTCGTTTCAAAGATGTATTAATTCATTCCTTTGACAAATATTGGTGTGCCTATCCTCGACAGACTCAATGCTAGGTTCAAGGGATGCAGTGATTAGATTTAATGCGTGTCACATAGTAAGTGCTGAATTAATGGTAACTTCTCTTTGGAAGCCAGGCCTTGAATTTGGACTCAATAGCAGGCAGGTGGAAGCATTCTGAACAGAGGAGTAGGAGGAAGAAAACACTTAGGAGAGGCTCTGCCCCTTTTTGCAGAACCAGGATTGAAAAATGCCAGTCTTGTCATTTTCATAGGGCTCTTCAGCACATCATAAAATACAACACAGGTTGCCTAGTGGTAGAGCAAGTGCTTAGCATGCCCAAGGCCCTGGGTTCAATCCCCAGCATGACAGAAAGGGAAAGGAGGCAGAAGAGGCCAAGGATTAACAACTTGTCAGGAATTGAGCCTACATTGCAGTTGGCAAAATCGCAAGCCTTATAGTCTCCCTCTCTCCTGGGAAGTGGCGAGGAATGAGGGGGCTGAGAAGAAGCCTCTGCCTGCTCTCTGGAAACTGAGGGACCATTTTTTGGCCTATTGCCTTGCCTGTCTTTGGGCAGTGGCTTTAGGATACCGAAAGAAGGTGTGGACATGCATATTTGGCAGGAAGACCTTAAGCCAGGACATTTGAAGGACACAAGGACACAAGAACATAAAAATACCACACTGCAGCTGAGCCCTGAATGGGATGCAAAGACCCAAACATCCTGGCATCCTTTAATAAGCTATCAGCAACCTATTCATCCGTGGCTTTTGGAAGCTGCACTATTCCTTTTCAGCCTGTCTCACCCATTGGAATATCTCACATTTTTGCTTCCTCTAAAAGAGAAATTCTGTTATTAAAAACACTGCTTCCAAGCTTCCTCTGGTATATCACAATTCTCTCTCGCTCCTCTTGGATTTCAGGTTAGCAGTCATCCCCAACACCAGCAAAGCCAAGGATATCTTCTAGGTAGGCCCCTTGCATCATTTTCAACATAAGCAGACTGAGGATTAGGGAGGTAAAGTGAGTTGGCCAAGGTCTCCGGCTACTAAGTGGTAGACAGAACTAGACATTCCCATACGTTTCTGGTCAAGGAGGCCAGTTTGTGCTTTTTTTCCCCTCAAGCCAAATAGCTTCCCATTTTGGCTATACTTTTCTAGACTTCCCCATTTCCTGACTCTCCCTGCCCCCGCCTCCTGATTTCTTTTAAATCTGTCCGTAAAAGTCCAGATGAGTGCTAGAAAAAAAGGGTTTGTCAGATGCAGGAGCAGGAGTTGGAGGTATCAAGCGAGCTAGGTGCCTCTCCTTTGGGAGAGTCAGCCAGATTTATTCGATACCAACATCAGGGAAGTCCAGCAATGAACTTGCCTGTCAGGACCAGTGAGACCTGCTGGAGCTGGAGTCCTTTCAGAGTCAGACTGAGGGGGAAGCAGGGAGCCTGTGCACCCACAGGCCTGGCTTTCCAGTCAGGGCCATCACCTGGGTGATATTGTGAAGAAGTGAGACCAAAGTTAGTTAACTAGAAAAGCCACTACATTTCATTTAAACAAATTTGAGCACCTCTTATGGGTCAGGTGCCAAGTAGGTGCTCAAGGATGCCACCATGAGAGAGGCAGCCTCTACCTTCCTAGAATTTATAACGTAGTAAGATCAAAACAAAGTTTTATTGGTTTGCTTTTTGAAAAGAACAAATGTTTTCTACTCACGCATCTGTCCTCTATCAGGTTTAGTCAGGGTTGGAGTTCCTCTGGGACCTTTGAACCTCGTGTTTCTGGTGCCAAAGTAGTTCTGAACCTTGGGCTTAACCAGTATTTTGTTGGTAAATGTTTAACAACTGACTTTCTCAAGCGAAATGTGTGTGTGTGTATATACATAAGTTAATTATAAATTTTACTGACAGAAAGGATGTATAGTACACAAATTACACATAATAACACATAAAATTATTTATTTCAAATTCCATGTAGCCAACTGATTCTCAGAGAATGCTTTCATTGATTTTTTGGGGGGGTACTGGGGATTGAACTCAGGGGCCCTCAACTACTGAGCCACATCCCGTCTTTTTTTGTATTTTATTTAGAGACAGGGTCTCACTGAGTTGCATAGGACCTCACTTTTGCTGAGGCTGACTTTGAACCCGAGATCCTCCTGCCTCAGCCTCCTGAGCCACTAGGATTACAGGTTTATGCCACCACACCTGGTGCTTTCATTGATTTTAATGTAAATTTTATGATTTTTATTTATTTATTTGTATGTGTGGTACTGGGGATTAAACCCGGGGGTACTCTCTCATCGAGCTACACCCCAGTCCTTTTCATTTTTTTTCCAAAAATTATTTTCCCTCATATTTTTATTGGTGCATTATAGTTGTACATATTGATGGGATTACTGTTCCATAATCATGCAAGGTCTTGCTAAGTTGCCTAGGCTGGTCTTGAATTTGTGATCCTCCTGTCTTGGTCTCCAAAATTGCTGGGATTAGCAGGTACACACGACCATGCCCAGCTCTTTCATTGATTTGTGCCCAACTCTTTCTGTGGTTGCAACTGATGAACAAATGTAGTTCTGACATGAATGTTGGTTGATATTTTCAATTATGTGTGAAACAATGAAGTTAGAAGAACCTTATTTATTTGTCAGTGACATGAGTGATTTCTTTGCTAAATAGGAAGTCTGTTTCCTCATATTTTGGCATTATTCACAGTGTAACATCTATGGATACACCACACCTTTGGGTTTAATGTGTATTATTAACATTTTCCCCTATCACTTTTTCAGGTCTAGATAGTCAGCAAAACAATAAATTAGGCTCCAATTAGTAGCACGTGTTGGTTTCTGAATTGTAAATAATCCTAACATGGCTGATTACAAGTTGCCAACTTCAGCATGATATTGTAGAGCTACAATTGCACCCTATTTTATACAGCATTTCAACAGATATTGTAAATGAAAATAATCTTAAGAGCACAGGTAATAATAAGATATAGTAAAATGATTAGAAAGTGATGAGTTTGGAAACATCCATTATCTTAGGTTTTAATATAATTTACTTAATTATACTTTTAGGCATTTGTTTTTGTGGTGCTAAGGATGAAACCCAGGACCTTGCCCATGCTAGGCAAGTGTTCTTACCACTGAGCCAAATCCCCAGTAATTGTGTATTTTTTAGCAAGATTTTAAATTTTATTTTGGGCTTGAAACTACCCACCAAAAATTAAGTCTAGGCAATGACCTGAATATAATTGTATATTTTAAAATAATAGCTGTACCAACTAGGCACAATGGCACATGCCAATAATCCCATCAACTAGGGAGGCTGAGGCAGGAGGATGGCAAGTCCAAGGCCAGCCTGGACAACTTAGTCAGACCCTGCTTCAAAATAAAAAAAGGGATAGAGATGTAGCTCATTGGTAGAATACCCCTGGGTTTAATTCCGAGCACCACAATAAATAAATGAATAATAACTGTGTTTAACAATTGGCTCACAAACTTTCTGAAAATGTAGTATCTGGTTGGGGTCTGTGGCACATGCCTGTAATCCCAGCAGCTCAGGAGGCTGAGGCAGGAGAATCTTGAGTTCAAAGCCAACCTCAGCAAAAGTGAGGCACTAAGCGACTCAGTGAGACCCTGTCTCTAAATAAAATACAAAATAGGGCTGGGGACGTGGCTCGGTTAGGTGCCCTTGGGTTCAATCCCTGGTACAAAAAAAAAACAAAAAACCAAAAACAAAAGTAGCATCTGATTCTTGAGGATGTGAAGGAGAAAGCTCAGCACACCCATGGATCCAGCCATATTTCCAGGTGTGAACAGCCCTCATCCCTACTCCCACTCCCCTCTGTCCTTCATTCTGGGTACCCCCAGTCCACCACCTTAGATGGGAGCACCTGGATTCTATAGCTAACCCTAGCTGGCACCAAAGCCTGACTGCTACCTTGAATGATGACCCTGGGAATCTACAACAGTGACTTTTCCATGGATGGGTGGCCTGGGCAGGGTGGAAGAGAGCCAGGGATGCTTGCAGTGATTCTGGAAGGCACATCTGGCAAGCGCTCAGGCCTAAAGAGAAGATGGAAAATCAAGGAGGAAGTGCAGGAGAACTCTGGCTCAGCACTCTCTCCACGTGGCTGGGCTGAAATTAATTGTTCAGGGCTTTTCTGAAAGGCTGGTGACACTGGAGACTATAGGTCATGGGGTGGGGTGGGGGAATCAAACCCTTCTTTTCTGCCTCTGGGATGGTACCCAGAGCACTTGAAGCTACTCACAAGGGCAATCAGAGTTTGCCCATGGAGTCTGCATTGGGGTTCTGTTTTCTTCTTCCACAGGAGCGGGTGGCAGTGGGACTTTAATTCTGTGGTTGAGCCTCTGACTGATCCAGGAAAGGCTCAACCTTTCCTGGTGGAAAGCCAGCACAGCGTTCTGGCAGTCCTCTGCGCACAAGCCACGTGGGTACTCTTGTCTCCTTCCGGGCCACGTGCACTTGTCTCTTCTCCTCAGGTAACCCCTAGGTGACTTATCAGGCATGACTCCTCTGATGCAGTTGTGGCCATGTTGCCATGTACTGCTCTGATGTCATTACACAAGTGAAGGTTCCATGTTGGCACCTAGGCTGGCAGCTCTCCAAGGGCACAGTCGTCAGCCCCGCCCCACCCAGCATGCTACAAAAACCAGCCCTCAATGACTGAATGAATCAGTGAATACAAGCCTGGCTGACAGTCAAGATTTCTCATGGTGAAGCAGAAGCACAGTGGAGTCCTGTGGGGGAGCCCTCATCTTGTAATCTTGGGCAAGGAGTGTTATTTATTATTGCTGACATTTGGGAAAGGGGAATCTCACCCCCCACACACATGTGCGTCAGTTTTTACAAGCCAGAACTTCTGTAACCAAGAAGTATGGATGCCAGTTTTTTCCTCCCAGCCTCTTTCCCCTACCCCCATGCACAGTGCTATGCCCCGTGCCTGCCGAGGCTTGTGGAAGTGCTGACTGGGAGTAATTTGCTCTTGGCATCATTCTGAGAACATCCCGTGCAACCCAGAGGGCAGTGCTGCCCTCTCTGTAACACATAGGATGGGAATTGACCAGAGTGAGGACATGGACATTAAGGGTTCAATATGCTCTGAAAGGGGAGGGCTCAGACCTCAACAGAACCTTGCTACCAAGCCCTTCCCCTGTGTGACACACATACCCCAACAGTCACAAGTGTCCATACATGCCTTCTGACAGCACTTTCACTGGAATTTGGAAGAGTGGAAACTTGCTATGGTGTGTGCAGAGAGGTATGACTCTGGAGTTTCAATATGTGAAAGTCTCCAGGCCCATGGTTTCTCTTGTCATCTGTCAACAGGTCCTGGGGCTGAATGACCTGTGAGGATACCCAACTTGGAAGTTCTGGTATTTGCATGCACGTGTGCAAATGAGCATATGCACACACACATGTTAGAATCTTAATACTCTATTTCTACACCAGATATTGTTCCTGAGCTTCAGACCCACCTCTCAATCCAAGTGCCTCCTAGACAGCCCCACCTGGATGTCCCCCAGGCAACTCAAATTTAATATACCCCACAAAATGTACCCTCCTTTCCTTTCCCCTTGAGCCCAGAGTTTGTCCAGCTCGACGATCCCTTTTTCAACAGATGGCACTGTCACTCATCCGCTTGGCCAAGCAGGAAACCCGGACACACCCTTATCTCATCTGCAGATGTCTACTCTCCAGGTCAGGGCTGTTCTGTGCTTCACGTATTCACTTCATGAGCCTAGCCCTGCGTTCAGCCTCACACACTTTAGGCCAGGCCGCCATCTTAAAGCACAGCAAGACCCACTTAATGAGCCTTCTTGCCTCCAGTTTCCCCATCCTCCCTAGCCCAACCCCCAATCCACTCTCAACCCTTTTGACAAACTATCCTAAATGATGTACCTAAGATAGCAGGAAGAGTGCCTGCCTGACAAACAGTTCCCCTATTTTGGTCAATTCTGGCCAAATATATGCTGCCATATCAACTAACTAACAGTCTAGCTTATCCGATTCACCCAACTGGCACCAGATTTTCTTGACTGAAAGGAAGGAATGTGAAAAGAAGTGTTGACACGAATGAGTAAGTCAGGGAAAGACCCAGAATAGGGTAATGTGCATGTCCAAGGTCAAAGGAGAATCTCAGGATTCAGGGGAATGGCTTCCAGAAAAGGGGTGGGCTGAGTGGCTCCTGAATGGAACATCCAAGAGAAAGCACGGTGACCAGGAAAGCTGCTCCTACAGTGACTGTGCCTCCCTCTCAGAAGCTGTCTGCGAGTGAAGTCTAGCACTAGTTCTCAGAGGAGTGTTAAGAGCTCCTACCCAAGACCTGCATCCTGAAGAGTTAACCAAGCCCACTTTCCTTCTCTGGCTGGGTAAGTCCTGATCCTTCCCAGAGTCTGAAGGAGGCGTTCCCCTTACTTGGTAAGGCCTTTCAAAGCTCATTTCCTGACCCCCATCCTCTAGGCCATCTGGAGAGTTTTTTGAAGCTACAGCACTCACCAGCCCCTCCATGACCCTGCAAGGTGAGGTTGACGCCCTAGCCCTTTTACGGCTGCCCACGACATGTCCAGGACACTATCCCAAATAGCCCTCTAGGATGCTGACAGCACTGGACTTCTCATGCCTCAGTCACCTTTGCATCTCTAGTGTGAAGTGTCCCCCCAACACAGACAACCCCTATGTCCAGCTGGCATTGTACCCATCTTTGCTTCATCCTTGCACTTCCTCAGGGGCCAACCATTTTCCCTGAACTCTTGAGGATCCATGTAAAGTCCAAATTCTGACAATAATGGGCAGTCTCTTCGAAATCTGACTGCTGCTTTCATTTCTCACTACTCCTCTCATGACCCCATCCTTTGTAGCCTATGTCTGGTCATGTTTGAGAAACTTCATTTAGAAATAAATTTATAAAACATTGCAAGAAATTTTAAAGTACAAGGAACACTTGCATAATCTTTCCCAGTTTCATGTATTGTTTTCATTTTATTGCATTTCCTTTATTATTTAAGTGTGCACACTCTGGGCACACTTTAGAGAGATATAGGGATAGAAATATAAAAAGATACACACAAATACACACTTATATACATGTTTATATATGTATGTACATTTATCTATTTATACTACATACACATATATATGCACATTATATATACATTATATATACACACACTTATATATTCTATACCTATATATTTATTATGTATATTTAAGATACACTTTTTTTCTGAACCAATTGAGAGTAAGTCATATGAATCATGGACCTTTCCCCTTACACTTCAGTGTGTATTTCCTAAGAATAAAGATATCATCATCCATAGCTAGAGTTATGTAAGTCATCAATTTCATAATCTAAAACTTAAAATAATCTGTCCCTATTGCAATTTCATCAGTCATGTCCTTTAGAACATTTTTCTCCTCCAGTACCAGAGCTACTCTAGGGTCAGATTTTATATTTAGTTGCTCTTTTGAAGTAGCTTTCTTTAATTGGAACATTTCAGTAGCATGCATTTTTGTGTCTTTTATGAACTTGATATTTTTGAAGAACACAGTTCCCCCTCCTGCTAACATTCTTTGGCAGAAATTGCCTCCTCTTATGTTTGCCTGATGCTTCCTCCTGATTAGATTGGGGATATGCATCTCTGCTGGCACACAGTGTAGGTAATATGGTGCCTTATCTGCAGGCTCCCAATGTACATCTGTCTCTCCTCAGTGATGTCAGCTTTGATCACCAGTTAAAGGTAGTGCCCAACTCCTCTACTGTTTAGCTACTTTTTACCTTCAATTGGCATATGGTTTGTGGAAGCTATTTCAGAATCATTGCAAATATCCTGTTCCTCATTACAATTCCCCTTAGTTAGCACCCTTTGATATAGTTTTTGTCTGATCCAGTCTTCACAAGTTACTTTGCAAAATGAAGTTTCCAACTCCCACGCTGTCTTCATTCACATTTACCAGTTGGACTACTTTTGCTTCTCCACACCTGTTAAGTCCTCTTGGCTAACTCCTGTTCATCCTCCAGCCTGGGCGGCCACCAATGGTGGTGCACAACTACAGGGGGTGCCATTCACATTGTAGCTATGCCCTGTGGCAGTCATGGATTAGGTTTATTTATTTAGATGTTTGTTTGGTTGGTTTTCATACTGGGATTGAACCCAGGGGTGCTTAATCACTGAGCCACATCCCCAGCCCTTTTTATTTTTTATTTTGAGGCAGGGTCTCACTAAGTTGCTTAGGGCCTTGCAAAGTTGCTGAGGCTGGCTTTGAACTTGTGATCCTCCTGCCTCAGCCTCTCAAAGTTGCTGGGATTACATGTGTGTACCACCATGCCCAGCTATGGATTATGTTTAGAAGAATTTCCCCTGGAAAGTTTTCCCAGGGTCCCCCAAATGTCAATCAGGCATTCCTCCTCCTTTCTCCCAAAGTATTGTCTGTTAATCCCTATTGTCACTCTTGTTGCACTATATGTAATTGTCCTCCTACATCTCTGCCCTCTTCATTTGGAATATAAGATCTACAAGGGTCAAGGTTTTTTTTTTTTTTTCTTTTTCTCTTCTGCTCTTTATCCCCAGAACCTAGCACAGTGCCCAGCCCAGAGTGCGTGCTCAGAAAACATCAGATCAATTAGTGAGTTTGTTCTCTTACCTAGTGTATATGTATATGTCTGTCTGACTTCTCTGGTAGAGAACAGAGTACTTAAGGGCAAGGAATATACTTAACTTGTCTTCACGTCTTCTTCCCCTCCCCTCACTACTTGGCACAGGGCCCTGTTCATTACAGGCACTTAGCAAATGTTTGCTGAGTGAGTCCATATGTTTACTGGTTGTTAAGGACACACTTTATTTTCCTTTCTATAGAACTGCACTAAACCATGTGTGGGCAAGACCTGAGCACTTGGGAGAGGTGCCCTCTGAACCCCTGTTGTTCTGGCACACCTGGGCCCAGGTATAAGCATGACGGAAAAGGAATACAATTGTATGTGAACAGGGTCATTAGGGTTCCCTTAATTGAGGGATTTGAAAACCTGAGTGAATCTCTGAGGATGATCTAGGGCTGTCCCGGCTGACCCATCCTGTTCTCAAGTCTTCCTGGCTTGTCCCATGGAGCCTCCTCCAGCATCCCCTAGCAAAGCTAGACAACTGAGCTAGGTGAGCTGACTTTGCAAGTCTTTTTGGTGCTCTGTCACTTGGAAGGCATGCTATTTGTGTTGCTATAATGCAAAAAGGAGAGGTCTAGAGAGGAGGCCTAGGAGGGGCCAAACTGACAATCCAGCCCTTTGGAGAACACAGCAGCACCTCTGTGGTCCAGGGCACAGCATGCCAGTCTGGCCAAAGGAGCTCTGATGATGGAGTCCGGGTTGCTGGGCAGTGCTATAAGGCCCAGGCCCGTTGCCATAGCAGCACACATATCTTTGGGGAGACTGAGATTTTGCCCTGCCCCACAGCCAGAGCAAATCTTCTCAGAAGGTATTGCAAGGGAAACTCTCCACGGACTCTTCTGAGCCCTCTAGAGGCAGAGTAGGGCCCCAAGAGCAGCCCCAGGAAAAAGTGTGGTATGAAATTTCACTGACAGAATCCTGCTTTTATACAGGAAATTTATCATAGCTATGGGCTATTCTTCAGTTTTTTTTTTTTTCTCTCTAAGAAATGCACCGTACTGTTGGGCATGGTGATAACACACCTGTAATCCCAGTGACTCCAAGAAGCCAAGGCAGGAAGGAGGATCGCAGGTTTGAAGCCAGCTTCAGCATCTTAGGGAGATCTTGTCTCAAAATAAAATTTAAAAAGGGCTTGGGATGTAGCTCAGTGACAGAGCAACCCTGGGTTCAATCCCCTGGTGCCACAAAACAAAAACCAAAAAACAACCATATAACACAGTAACCAGCTTTTTCCCCACTAGGAAAAAAAAAAAAAAAAAAAAAAAAACACTAACGGGCCGAGCTTAGAAAGCAAAAACCTTGAAACTTATAGCCAGGAAATAGGGGAAAATGGGTAAAACACAGGAGCCACTGACATAGAAAATTGTATTTTTATTTAAAAAGTACCAAACAGAATGCAGGGGTGAAGGCCTGTAATCCCAGCCACTTGGAGAGGCTAAGGCAGGAGGATCACATGTTTGAGGCCAGAACTCAGCAATTTAGTGAGACCCTGTTAAAATAAAAATATTAAAAGGACTGGGGATGTAGCTCAGTGGTAAAGCACCCCTGAGTTCAATCCCCAGTATAAAAAAAATCAAAAAGTAAACAAATGTTTAAAAGGCATTCACATAGTCCTTAACATCTACTAGTCACTGTTCTAAATGTTTCACAACCTGTTAACTCAATGAATTCTCATAATAATTCCCTAAAATAGGTACAGTTATCAGCCCCACTTTATGGTGGAAGAAATGAAGGCACAAGTTAGCTAACTCTCCTAAGGTCAAAAGCTGAGAAGTGGCAGGGTTCTAGCCCAGGCAGGCTCTATTCTCTTCACCGCTCAGACCTGCCACTTCTCTGACTTTGCAAGCTTTGTTGTAATGGAGCAGGACAAGGAGTGGCTCTTACTCCTCCCTTTCCCTTTCTTCCATAGGCTCTTTATATGGATCAAGTGCAGAAGTCCAACCCATCTCCTAGTCACATTAGGGCAGGGGAGGGAGGAAAGAAAGACAGAGGCAGTGGCACTGTCTGGATGCTTCTGGAAAAGCCAGCTGTGGTAGGGGCTGAGGAATACTTAAGTACTGCAGTAGTTCAAAAACTCCTGTTTTGCTGGACGCGGTGGCGCACGCCTGTAATCCCAGTGGCTCGGGAGGCTGAGGCTGGAGGATCTTGAGTTCAAAACCAGCCTCAGCAACTTAGTGAGGCCCTAAGCAACTTAGCAAGACCCTGTCTCTAAATAAAATACAAAACAGGGCTGGGGATGTGACTCAGTGGTTAAGCACCCTGAGGTTCAATCCCCAGTATCAAAAACAAACAAAAAACTTCTGTTTTATTTCCTGAACCAGAATTCTGAGATGAATGTGTTTAAATACTCCCTGTAGATGACAAAAGCATCTAAACCACTTTAAGTCACCTCAGGGAACAAGCCCACAAAGAAAAGCTAAAACTAAGCTTTTGCTTGACACTGAGCAGAGCAGGGAAGAAAACTCAGGGTATTCTTTAGAGCTCTATAGTGAAAGATAATGACTTGTTTATATTAAGCAAGGTCCCAGTGGCCTCCGTAAATCTCAGTCCTGAGAAAATCCATCCATCCAGAGCTGCAAGCTCAGACAGGTAAAATGTTAATGAACTTGTGGAAATTTCTATTGGAGATCATTTCTATTGGAATAAGGCAACAAACATTCAAACCAACAAACTGGTGTTTGAAGGCACACTTTAGCTCCACAATCTGAAAGGCACTGGGGATACAAATACTAGTATGAATGCAAGCATTTGTGCTAAAATGGCTTACATATGCATGGATGATCTCCAGGCAGGGACACCAGAATTTGCAAACAAAGATTACCTAGGGGGGATTAGGACACAGGTGGGAGAGGAAGCTACCTTCCCCTGTAAACAAGTGATGCTTTGGGAATTTGGTGTCAAAGGCGCATTTTATCCATGTCATCTATTCAAAGGATAACAGATTACCCGCTCTGCCCACAACACACAAAAGATAAGGTTTGAAGGAGAGACAATTTATGTAAATGAAGAAGTGAACAGCTGCATAAGAGTCACACGACATGACTAAAGTGCAGGGGTTGTTCACATCTATGGAGGAACCAGGACATAAAGACTAAATTTACCAATTTCTCTTTCTACCTTGGGACAGAGTTTGGGTTATCACCAAGAGGTTTTTTTGTTTGTTTGTTTCACCATGTCCTAGCTGCTGGGGGGTGGGGGGAGGTGTGTTCCTGGTTTATAACCAGGTGAGACCTGCCTAAGGCAGAGGATGTTGTCCTTTCACAGGTTTTGACCTCCTGTTGCTCCTCCTTCCACGGACAAAGGTGACTGTGTAAATGACAGTCATTCCCCTTGCAAACACACGCATTGCTCACTAGGCCTGCCCCTGGCATGGAGAACAGCTTCCTGACAGACTCTGTGTCAGTGGGTCTCAAACCAACAGTACACGCTCACTCCAGCCCAAACCTGCCCAGGAACTAGCACAACCCTGAACACCAAATCAAGAAATCAGATTCTGAGCAAGGCTGCTGGTGCATGCCTGTAACCTCAGTGGCTTGGGAGGCTGAGGCAAGAGGATCACAAGTTCAAAGCCAGCCTCAGCAACGTAGCAAGACCCTAAGCAACTCAGTGAGACCCTGTCTCTAAAATATAAAAAGGGCCGGGGCTGTGGATCCGTGGTTTAAAGCCCCTGGGTTCAATCCCTGGTACCAAAAATTAAGGAAACAAAAAGGGAAAAGAAAAAAGAAATCAGATTCTGGTGGCTTCAGGATAACAAGTGGTTAACTTGTTCTAGTGTGGATTGTTTTTCCTGGATTACATGCTGATGGGATTTTTAATCCTGGCCTGACTTGTCATCACATACCCCTACACCCAGGGTACCTTTCAGCTTCCTTTCTTCAATGGTATTCTGAGGAAATAATAATGTAATGATAACTCTGATCCCTACTCTTCACTGAATGCTTCCAGGGACTGGGCATTGGGTTAAGAGGGCTACATGCATTATATTTTTTGTTTGTTTGTTTGTTTTGAAGTACTGGGGACTGAACCCAGGGTCATTCTACCACTGAGCTAAACCCCCAGCCCTCTTTATTTTCTATTTCGAGACAGAATCTCACTGTTCTTGAGCTGCTGGAATTTCAGGCATGCACCACTGCACCTGGCTATGCATTGGATTTTTTGCAGGCCTTACAAACACCCAGTGGGAGAATTTTCTGCCAGATGGAGGAACTGAGCCTGCAAGAGATAAGCAGGTAGTAAATGGTGGTGACTGGATTGGAAACCAGGCCGAGTGGGTATGAGCCCATAACCACTGGCTTTTACCAGCTCTACTCCACTGCCTCCCATATAGTTAATTTTAGTATTAGCCTAATCCATCCCTATTTAGAAAGTGAAAGATGCTGCCAACAAATCACTTATCATTTCCTAAAGCTAAATATAAAAGGCTTTTCTGACATTTCTTATTTGGAGCTATTTAGGCCAAAGCTTCCTTCCAAGGGCCTGTGAAGCTAAGAGTTACTTGGAGCATAGCATTTGGGCGGGCAGCAAAGCACCCAGCTCTTCTGGCCCTGAGTCAGGGTCCTAAAAGGATCTGTTCACAGGGAAAGTTAAGCTTATGCAATCAGCATGGAAATGAAAACATTAGACTAGGTCCTGGGATCAAAAAAATGTCAAGAACCTCCTTCCAGTTTACTGCCCCTCGTTGAGAGGCACAGGTCCAGGGATGAGCATTTTTCCATTGTGATGTTGTGCGTTGGCTTCTAAGTTCCATTGGGTCATTTTGGAATTCAAGGTGCAAGTAGGCCCTCTGTTACTGCAGGTTCCATATCCACTCGCCATGGACCAAAAATATAGATTTTTAAAATTGCATCTGGGGCTGGGGATACAGCTAGTGGTAGAGTGCTTGCTTAGCATGTGCAAGGCCCTGGAATCAAAAAATATTGGTAAAAAAAGTGTTGCATCTGTATTGGACATGTACAGACATTTTTCTCATCATTATTCCCTAAACAATACAGCATAACAACTATTTACACACCATTTACATTGGATTGGCTATTATACTCTACGGATGATTTAAGTATACAGGAGGATGTGCATTAAATTATATGCAAATACTATGCTTTTTTTCCCCCAGTACTGGGGATGGAACCCAAGACCTTGCACATGCTAGGCAAGCGCTCTTCCACTGAGCTGCATCCCTAACCTAGCCCTATGCTGTTTTATATAAGGCACTTGGGCATCCATGGATTTTAGTATCCTGGTGGGGGGAGGGGTCCTGGAAACAATACCTGTTGTCCAGGATGCAGACCAAAGAAGCTTCCTGGTTGTCTTATTCCATATTCTTCTTTCCCCAAGGTCTGTACCTGCAGAGGAAGACTTGGGACTCACTTTCCTCAGCCTGCTCTCATGAATTTGCCTTCCTCTTCTAAAATGCTGAGACTGGGGACCAGGAGACTTCTCTACCAATCACCCCAGATACTCTTTCTTTCCTGTATATCACTTCCCTGGCCGCTGCTTCTCCTTCCATTCCACTTCTCTTTCCCCTCCCCTACTCCTTCTTCTATTTGTGGTACTGGGTATTGAATCCAGGGTCCACTACTATTGCTCTATATCCCCAGTCCTTTTCATTTTGAGACAGAGGCTTGCTAAATTGCAGAGGTTGGCCTCTGGCTTGTGATCCTCCTACCTCAGCCTCTTGAATAGCTGGGATTACAGACTGGCTCCACCACGCCTGCTTGCCCTGGCTTCTTAATGCTGACATGAGGAACTAAGCAGCCTCCTTGTTGGGCCTCTCAGCCCCATCCCAGCAGCCGCCATCCTTGTCAATGTAGACCCATTGGGGCCAGCCTAGTGGAGTCACTCGTCAACCCTGGATGCCACCTTTCCTTCCGCTCAGAGTGCCCTCCATACTCTGCTCTCCCAGTTCCTTTTCCTTAACCTTCAATGACTCAGAGCCCTTCACTTCCCACTCACCTGTCATTCATATCTTCTAACTTCTTCTCTATTCCATATATTCAGGGGTACCACATCACTTTACTGTTATTACTTACACCAACAAGGATTCCAGCTCTCATTTACTGAGCACTGTGTGTGAGGCGCCATCTCACTTATGCACGATCTCATTGAAACCTCGCAACCACCCTGCGACGTGGGTACTGGCATTACTCTCCCTACAATGGTGAGGAAACTGAGGCTCAGGGGGTTAAGCAGCTTGCCCTGAGCCATGTTGCTAAGAAATTGCAACATGGAGCTGAGATCTGAACCTGGGGCTCTCATCCATCCCACAGCCACTCTCTGAATCAATGTGGGTTCGCTGTTTCTCTTCCCTCAGATTCAGTTTGTTAAAGGAATCTTTGAAATCTTCTGGATTTTCACCTCCCAACACCAGATCCTGGGTTCTGCTTGTGGCCCTGCTGATCTCAGATTGCAGGAGCTTTGCTACCACCACCATCAGGCATGCTGGGCACCACACTCTGCATCTCTAGGGAAATGCAAATGGTGAGGCAGCCAGGAGCAAGAGGCAGGAGGAAGTGCCACGTTTGAGCCTTAACCAATGTGCCCCTGACTAGGGCAAGGGCTCTGCAACTTCCCACCTCGTTGCCACATCCCAATTCCTATGCCTCTGGCATTGCAGTTCCTGCTAATAGAGCACGAAAAAAGAATGACGTCAATACCTTCTTTGTGTTTGTTCAGCTAGCTGGAGAATCTAGGATGAAGATTGCCTTTTATTCACTTTTTAAAAAATGTGTTCTTTTTAGATATACATGATAGTCGAGTGTATTTGGGCATATTCTACATATATGAAGTATAACTTAGTCTAATTAGGATCCGTTCATGTGATTGTACATGATATGGGTTTTAATATCACCACACTTCCATTGAAAGTGGGTTTTGCCAGATAGCATCTGCCCCCTTGTGGACTGTGCTTTCCTGACATTTTGAGGGAAGAGGAGAAAAAAAAAAAAAAAATGCAGTCTGAAATTCCTGGACAAATACCATAGCCTGAAGATCTCGCAGGGTCTGGCATGGGCCACTCTGACTTTCACCGACAGGGGACCCCGACCCGTGTTCTGGTTTCTTTATTCTGCCATGGAGGGTGGCTCAGTGCTTTGTTCTTTGGCACTAAAACACACTGGTCAGGTGTCTGTATCTTCCTGAGCATATACCTAGCTCCCTTTAAAAACTTGCAGTTGTCTCCCAGCTATCTCCTTTAAAAAGTAACAAGCCCCAACTGAGCACAGTGGCACCTGCCTGCAATCCCAATGGCTAAGGAGGCTAAGGCAGGAACACTGCAAGTTCAAAACAAGCCCCAGCAACTTAGTGAGGTCCTAAGCAACTTAGTAAGACCCTGCCTCTATTCTTTCTTTTTTGGGGGGGTACCGGGGATTGAACTCAGGGGCACTCGACCACTGAGCCACATCTCCAGCCCTATTTTGTATTTTCTTTTCACATAAGAGAGTTTATTAAGCAAACAGGCAGAGTGTCTCCCTACAGGGTAAGAGAGAAAATGAGAGGAAGAGAGGAAGAGAGGAAGAGAGGAAGAGAGAGAGAGAGAGAGAGAGAGAGAGAGAGAGAGAGAGAGAGAGAGAGAGAGAGAGAGAGAGAGAAGCCAGGAGGAGAGAGCATGAAAGTGAGGAGGAGAGAAAGAGAGAGGCTATTTTGTATTTTCTTTAGAGACAGGGTCTCACTGAGTTGCTTAGTGCCTCACTGTTGCTGAGGCTGGCTTTGAATTCACGATCCTCCTGTCTCAGCCTCCGTCTGGAGTTGTCGGGATGAGACCCTGTCTCTAAATCAAATATAAAAAAGGACTGGGATGTGGCTGAGTGGTTAAATGCTCCTGGGTTCAATCCCCAGTACCAAAAGTAAAAAATAAAAAGTAACGAGTCCCATTGATTGCCCTTTTCCTGCCATGCCTTTCCATCCCCACTCCAATCACCCCAGCCTGTCCCTAATCCCCTCACACTTGCATCAACCTTCACACCAGCATCTCCTGGCCCTCCAATTCAATCCATGCCTCACCCCCCATCCACATTAGTCACCCGCACCCCATTTTCCATACAAGGCTCCCTCTTATATAGGAAGATCCCAATCTTCCTGTCAGTTGATTAATACCAGCTGACTACCTACTGTATATGCAGTGATCTCCACATGATCACAATGGTTACCCAGTGTCCTTAAGGGCTACAGAAGGTACTTTATACATGTTATGTCATTTCATCTCCAGGACAACTCTGTGAAATGGGTATTGTTTTTCAGAAAGGAAGATGAGTCTCAGAGATGTTAAGCAATTTGCTTGAGGTCACTCAGTCAATAACTGGTAGAACCTGGACTCAAACTCAGGGCCCTCTGACTGCATAGTCATTCCCTTTTCCACAAATGGACACATTTATCCTAAACTCCTTCAATGAACCTTTACAGAACTTTTTCTATGTGCCAGTTACTGTTCTTGGTGCTAAAGATATAGGGATGTGCAAGCCAGGCATGGCTCTGGTCTCACCTTCTTGGAGCTGCTTATCTCATGGAAAAAAAATGTTTTTGCTTCAAGCATCTGTATCCAGCCAGGTGTGGTGGTGCACCCCTGTAATCCCAGCAGCTCGGAGGCTTGCGAGTTCAAAGTCAGCCTCAGCAACTTAGCAAATAAAAAATAAAAAAGGGCTGGGGATGTGGCTCAGTGGTTGAGTGCCCCTGGGTTCAATCCCCATTACCAAAAAATAAAACCAAAACAAAACAAAATAAAAAAACCCAAAAAAAAAAAAAAAAAAAAAAACCCAAAAACAAAAAACAAAAAACCAAACCATCTATATCCTCCTAGTTTCTGTTGCTCTGCTTGTGTTGACTCTCACAATTTGTGGGACACTTTGATTTCAAATGACCAGCTCCTTCTTTTCTTCCCTCTCTTCTTTCCTTCCTTCTACATTCATATGCCGAGATCCTATTCTATGCCAGGGATGGCGTTAGGCACAGGACTGAGTAGAAACAGAAGCCCTGCGCTCTGGCGCTTGCAATCCCCAAGGCTTCAGGTCTTCCTGCTTCACACCTTTACTCACACCATTCCATCAGTCCAGTCTGCATTGCCTTCCTCAGGTCTCTTTACCAAAATGCAATCCAATTATCAAAGCCTGCCTCAAATCTCACCTCCATGGTGGAACCTTCCCTGATCGCCCATCCACAATCATTGTTTCCTCCTCCTCCCTTTTTTTTTTTTTTGTTTGTTTGTTTTTGGTACCAGGGATTGAACCCAGGGGTGCTTAGCCACTGAGTCACATCTCTAGCCCTTTTTTTAAAATTTTGAGATAGGTTCTTGCTAAGTTTCTTAGGGACTCGCTAAAGTTGCTGAGGCTGGCTTTGAACTTGCAATCCTCCTGCCTCAGCCTCCCGAGGTGCTGGGATTACAGGTGTGCGCCATCATGCCCAGCTCATCATTCCCTTCTTGAATTCATTCAGCACTTAGTATTTAGACAACACAAGCATCAGGACAACTTATTTGGCACATGCCTGGTGCTCTTAAGTTTTGCATTTATATATGAATTTTATTGCCTTGACTTGACTATTCCCCTTGTCATCTACCCGGGAAACATTTTCATTCTCAAGAAAAATTTACTGAGTTTTTATTATGTATTTAGCATTGGGGAAAGTGACAAAACTTTGTAGAGCCTCTTTTAGTTAACAAAGAGCTTTCATAACTATTTTATCATTTGTCACAAACACTACCACTTCCGTTTTACTTTTCAACTTGAAAAATGTAACTTAAATGACTTCATAGATAAATATATTCTTATCATGGAAGTGAACACATTATAGATCTGGCTACCTATACAGCCACCCCACACCAAACTCCTGCAGAGATACAGAGGAGGAAACTGAGGCTCAGAGAAGGGACATGGGGCCAGGTACAGTGGCACACATCTGTAATCCCAGTGGTTTAGGAGGCTGAGGCAGGAGGATTGCAATTTCAAAGCCAGCCTCAGAACATAGTGAGGCCCTAAGCAACTTAGTGAGTCCCTGTCTCAAAATTCTAAAAAAGGGCCGGGGATGTGACTCAGTGGTTGAGCACCCCTTGGGTTCAATCCCTGGTACCAAAAAAAAAGGAGGTGGGGAGAAGGGACATGGTGTGTCCGAGGTCACATAGCTAGTGGTGTAGGGGATTTTCTGAGTCAATCTCTTGGTGTTCCTATTTTTCCCAGCTGCTTCCTAAGAGGGTAAGGCCCCTATTTGTACTGGGCTCTGCACCAAAGCTAGTCTCAGCAAATGTTTCCCTATCAATGGACACCCTGCAGATGTCTTTCCTTTGCCCAAAAGCATTGCCTTCTGTGGTGGGCTGTACTGACCCCATCTGGTCAGTGCAAGCTCAGAATGGCAATTGAGGCCACAAAGGCATCCTTGTAGATGTCCCTTCTGCCACCCTTAAATTCTGAAATCAGGGACCCTGAGAGTGTCCTTTGGGAGTCACTAAAGCAAGGCCTAGTAGAGGCACATCAATCATTGGCTGGGCACAGGCCACGTGGCTACCATTGTGCCAGAGGGAACTATACAAGGCATGATACCATTGTGGAGCCAAAATTTATCCCATACATCTGACACACACAGCCCACTGGCTAACGCATGTCCAAGTTCTAAATTCTGCAGAGATTTGATGATGCTTTGGGGGTCAGGGGAGCAAGAGCGTGGCTGGAGTGGTGGGGAGAGGCTTCTTGCAGGAGCTGGGCTGGACGGAGGTAGGCGGCAGGCAGCCAGTGTTGAGAACACAGCCCTCTCTGCCTGGCTGGCCCCGGCGCACGGGCCGAGGAGAGGCGGAGCGCGCCCCCTGCAGGCAGCTGCGCGAAGGCGGCTGGAGCCCGGCTGTGCGCGCTGCGTCCGGGAGGCGGGAGGAGCCGGGCCTTGGCTGCCACAGCGGCTGCAGCTGCGCTGAGCTGCAGCTTTCTCAGCCTGTACCTTTCATCCAACCTGGCGCCGTGGCGGCTTCGACCACAACACTCGCATTTTCCCCTTAGTGCGAGCCCAGCCCACTACTCTCCTAGTTGTTCTTAGTTGCAAGAGTGGCGAGTGGGGACGTTTCCATCAGTTACTAGCCACAATCCCAGCAAAGACTGTTTTAGCCACCACGCTGACGGCGTCCCCTACAGTTTCCCGTGGAAAAATCCGACACCTAAAAGGCACCAGGCCAACGTCTGAGAGGCTCCGTCATTCAACAAATTCTTAAGCACTTTTGTGCCAAGTTCTGTGCCAAGCGCCTGGCAAATGCTAACTCATAATCCTAACCACTGGGCCATCCAGGTGCCATTATTGAACCCATTTTACAAGTGAACAAACTGAGGCACTGAAAACTTAGTATCTTGCTCAGGTTCTCACAGCTGGAGAGGGGCAGAACCATGCTTATAACCATTGCTCCAAGTGCCTCTTCTTAAGCTCCTGATATTGGGTCAGTCCCCAAACAGGGCAGTGGTTCCCATTCTGAGTCACTCCCCTTCCTCTGGGTCTCCCTAGTCATTTTCCAGGTAGCAAATCATCCTGTGGCCCTCTCTTAAGTCTTAAACCTCTTTCAGGGGCTTCAGCTGACAGGGGCTATATGTGGCTTGCCATGTGCCTCTGTTTCCCCCTCTGGAAAATGGTAATCAGAGCATCTGCATTATAAGGTTGCTGAGAGGTTTAAATGACACCAAGCACAATTTGAGGAACGCCTGGTCTATAGTAAAATCTCAAGAAATGATAAGGAATGTTTTTGTAAGAAGGAACAAACCGGGCTGGGGATATAGCTCAGTTGGTAGAGTGCTTGAACAAGGCCCTGGGTTCAAATCCCCAGCACCACCAAAAAAAAAAAAAAAAAAAAAAAAAAGAAGGAAGAAACCCCACTTGAGCAGGTCAAAGAGGGCCACATCCACTCTAGGGTTCTCATCTGCTTTGGTGACAGGAATTGTCTTAGGAGTTGGGTTGGGAACATTAGGCCCAGGTCTGAGAGCATGTGTGGTCTAATCAGCCCTAATCAGTCAGTTGGTACAGCTCTAATGGCGGAGTCCTCAGGTGCCCGAGTAACATGCCTGCTCCTCTCCCCTTGGAGTGGCCTGAGTCATCTTAGGTGATAGCCAGTGTTCATTATTGTCACCATCACGACCAGATACCCCTTGAGTACTTACTATGTGGAGGACTCTGTATTAGGAGCCCATGATCAAATGGCTAGCATATGATCAGAAGATGGTAGAACTTGATACGGAGTCATATATGATTTTCACACAGATGTGTGGAGCAGGGTATCCCAAGGTCCTGACTCTCTAGTTCTCTAGCATGGACAGCATAGCAGCAGTACAGGAACCACATGATCTCCAAACAGTAGATGCAAGTCAGAAAGACTCTTAATAATTTATTACTGCAGAATTGTCCCCAGGTATCAAAGGGCTGGATTCAGGTCAAATTCACTGATGCTAATCAATAACCAAAGGAACAGTGCTGGGTGTGGTGATGCATGCCTGTAATCCCAGTGGTTTAGGAGGCTGAGGTAGGAGGATCACAAGTTGGAGGCTAGCCTGAGCAACTTAGTGAGACCCTGTCTTAAAATAAAAATAAAAAATAAAAAAATAAAAAAGGGCTGGCTAAGTGGTTGAGCATGCCTGGGTTCAATCCCTGGACCAAAATCAAACAAAAACAAACAAAAAACCCGAAGGAACAAAACAAATCCTACAACATGTCATTTATTCATTCTCTCATTAATTTCTCCCTCCAATGAACGTTTACCATACATCCACCATAGGTGGGTTTCTACTCTCGGTGCTGGGAATGTAAACAGGAAAGAATGATAGCCCCTAATGGAGACAGACAAACACTTAAGTACCATAACATGAAATAAACACTGTAATTCATTCATTGAACAAATGTTTCTTGAACATCTACTAGGTGAGAGGTGCTGTCCTAGGCACTGGGGATACAACCATGAATGAAACAGACAAATTCTCTGGCCTCATGGAGGTGACATAAATAGAATGCTTTGGGGATCCAGAGGAGAGAGCAATGAATACCAGCTGCTGGGGTTGGGGCTCACAGAAGGTCTGGTGTGCACTGGGTCTCAAAGGAGTGCGTCCTGGCAGGCAGAGAAGGGCATATTGGGGGAAAGTAATCACATAACAAACTTGGAAAGCTGAGAGGGGCATGGTCAGGGAATGACTAGAGGACTGTGAGCACGTGCAGGAGGAGCAAGAGAACAAAGGGCATATGTTACTGTCACCCATAGACGGTGCAGAGAAATAGCCCAAAGCTCAGGACCCAGCATTTTTTCTGAGAGAAAACCCTGACTAGAGGTGAAGGGGCGCCCAGTGCTGCCTGTTTATGTGGTTGTGTAGCAGGTTGGGGCCCCAGCCAATGGCCCAGTAACCCCAGCTTCAGCTTATAATCTCAGAGCATTCCTTGCTAAGGACCTTAACTTTTTTTTTTTGGGGGGGGGGGGTGATTCTGGAGATTGAACCCAGGGCCTCAGGCATTACAGGCAAGTGTTCCACCACTAAACTACACCCCCAGAAAGAGCCTTCATTTAAAAGGCAGGTCTGAGTTGGAAAAGCTAAAGAAACTTGAATACGATTGAATTCAAATCTAGAGCTTTAGGTTTAAGTAGTTTGTCCAACAATGATTCTTAAGTTGACTGAAAATAGAAAATCACCCACACTCTAAAATTGAACTTTGTAAACAGTGCTTTGGTGATTACAATTTGTATTTAATATTTGTCAAATGGATTTTGTTGGTTGCTACTGAAACTAGCTGGCTTTCCTATTTGAATACATTTCATGGCTCAAAATAAATAGTTGCACAGGATCACTTTGAAGTTCTCTTTGAAATCTACTGTGGAGTGCAAAGCACACTATCTCACCTTAGTAAACCTCAGTTTCATCAGCTGTGAAATGGAGTGAATACCATACCTCAGGGCTGTTGAGAAAATCAGGAGAGTTAATCCATACAGAGTGGCTAGCACAAAGCCTGGCACAGAAGAGGTCAAAATAACAAGCCCTATACCATCTGAACTCCATAGCTGATTATTTCACCAGCAAAAGCAGGCTTCACTTAATTCAACCTGGCTAGCTCTAGAAACCCTGAAAGGGACTATAGTCCCAGTAAAAAATTTAAGAAATGATATTGCAGCTGGACGTGGTGGCCCACGCCTGTAATCCCAGGTACTTGGGAGACTGAGGCAGGAGGATCACACATTTGAGGCCAGCCTTGGCAACCCTGTCTCAAAATAAAAACAAAATAAAATTAAAGGGGTTGGGGGTGGTTTAGTGGTAGAGCGAAACTTCTTTCCCCAGTACAACTCCCCATGCTAAAAAAAAGAAGTAACATTTCAACTGAAATAGAAGAGTTGATTTCCCATTTCCCTGGTAGACCAACTGAGGTACTACTAACTAGGAATGCATGGGATGTGACCCAAGAAAGAGAAATGTGGAGTTAAGTGGGATTATAATTTCAGGGGCCCCTCTTTTTATCCTAATTGGCAAGCAGGATATTTTTACCCAGAAGCCCACACACCTTTACCCCCGACCCTCATTTCTAGGGTAAAACCATTGTAAGGCTCAATTTGTATAATAAATGGGCTCCTGAACCGTGAGCTTAATTGCAAAAATGAAAGATCTTTTGCCTTTAAAACGCCTTAGTTCTTTGTCGTCGTTTCTCCCCAGCAACTTCTTCCCTAGGGATTGAAATCACAGGGTTGAGTAATCAAGCTGGAGCCTTCTGGATTCCTTGAAATACTGCATGAGAAAAGGGAGTTGGGAGGAGCCTGGTGATCCCACAGAACTCCCTGGCTGGCTGGGCAGTGCAGTCTGGTGGTGAGACAGGCCAGATATATTTTTGGTCTTTATTCCCTTTCATAAGCAGTGTTGTAAAACAAGGGCTCTGAGTTGGAGCTTGGGATTATCACTGTAATCACATGCTCCTGTTCAAGCCATTCCAAGATTTTCTTTCGTTACGACCTTTTTTTTCTCTTTCTCTCTGTGTGTGTGATTCACTTGCCATGGTGGCATTTCTTTGAAACTTAGGAAATCTGCAGATCGGGGCTGGGAATGTAGCTCAGTTTTAAAGTGTGTGCTGAGCTTCTTCAAACTGTTTTGGAAAATCTGAAGACTGGGGCTGGGGGTGTGGCTCAGTGGTCGAGAGGGGCTTAGCCTGCGTGAGGCCCTGGACTTCACCCCCAGCACCAAAAAACAAAAAACCAACCAAACAAGAAAGTTGTTTAAAGTAGGTCCCCCGTATTGTTCTAAGCACTTCACACATAATAATCCCTTTAGTTTGGGGGCTGGGGATGTGGCTCAGTGGTAGAGTGCTTGCTTAGCATGCACAAGACCTGGGGTTCCATCTCCAGCACCCCCCAAATCTCTTTAATCTTCACAGATTCCTACGGAAACCAACTGAATTGGTTCCCTCCCTCTGAATTAGGAACAAAAGTTCCCCCACTGAGAGTGGAGGCTGGAGGGACTTCCACTCCAAACTGTGACAGGCACCATAGAAATTGGGAACTGACACTGCCCTTTCAGACGGGTCTACCTGCAGGCTAACTAAATCTGCATATGCACATTTCCTCCTTCTTGTCTCACGGCTGCCACTAGCTCCTCTCCCCTGCCTCTTCCTCTTTAAAAGTTCTGCTAATTTTCAGGGATTGCCATGATAGAACTTTTGAAACAATGAAGTTTCTTCCATGTTGCTTCAAAGCTGGCTTTGAATAAAACCTATTTTCCTACCAATTTAACTCTGAATATTCCTGAAGCAGAAAACATTATTGCCTAGCCTCTTTTTCCCTATTGTACTGCCCTGTATGCAATACTATGAGGTAGGTACTATTGTTATCTTCATATTCCACAAGACAGTTGAGTAAAATTTGGATAATTGACAAGTGAAAAAAATTAGTATTTGGGAATGAAACCTCTTATTTATTTATTTATTTATTTTATTTTTTTAATGAAAGCTTCTCGGGAGCCAGTCCTGAGCAGAAGATGAAGAGCAGTGTGCTCCGCTTTGGGCAAGACTAGGAGATAAGAAAGTACTAGACCTTGGTCTGCCTCTGTCCTGATGTACAGAACTGACTCCACATACCTTCATCTATTCCAGCTCCACGAACAGGAGTGGATCCATGTTTTGTGGAGGTATCAGTTTTTAGGTACTGGGAATTGAACCCTGGGTACTTTACCACTGAGCTACATCCCAGTCCTTTTTTTTGTTTTTGTAAAAGGGATTGAACTTGGTGGTACTTAACCACTGAGCCACATCCTCAGTCCTTTTTTATTTATTTATTTAGAGATAGGGTCTTCTTAATTTGCTTAGGGTCCCCACTAAGTTGCTGAGGCTGATTCTGAACTCGCCATCCTCCTGCTTCAGCCTCCTGAGCCTCTGAGATTACAGGCAGGTACACCACAATGCCCAGTATCCCCAGTCCTTTCTACTTTTTTTTTAACCTTTATTTTATTTCAATTTTTTTTTTTTATGTGATGCTGAGAATCAAACCCGGTGCCTCACACATGCTAAGGCAAGTGCTCTACCACTAAGCTACAACTGTAGCCCCTTTACTTTTTATTTTAAGACAGGGTCTGGCTAAATTGCTGAGGCTAGCCTCAGACTTGTGATCCTCCTTCCTCAGCCTCCTAAGGTTGTTGCGATTACAAGTGTGCATGACCATGCCCAGTGGTGTTCTTTTTTAAAACACACAAATTATCTTTTGAAAACTTTTGGATGCATCTCTGGGGCCCTTCTCAGAGCTTGAAAGGGGCACATGCCCATGAGATGAGGTTTCTGCTTCTCTGCAAGACATGTTTAGCATTGTAGTCCATTCAGACAGTGATTTCCTTTTCACCCATAAACACAATGCCCTCAGAAGCTGGTCTCTCAGCAGCTATTCAGCAGAGGCTTTGCTGTCACTGTCTTTGCAGCCACGAACATCTCCATTCTGGGAGTGAAATCATTAGAGATGATGAAACATCTCTAATGTCATAACATTTGGTTTGTTCTCTTAAATCTCAACAGTGCTAAATTTCCTCCCTGGGTTACAAAAATTGCCCAAAGTTGGTGCATCCCCGTAGTCCCAGCTACTTGGGGGCTGAGGCAGGAGGTTCACTTGATCCCAGGAATTTGAGACCAACCTGGGGCTGAGGATGTGGCTCAGTGGCAGAGCACTTGCCTAGCACATGTGAGGCACTGGGTTTCATGCTCAGCATCACATAAAAATAAATAAAAAAATTAAAGGTATTGTATCCATCTATAATTAAAAATATTTTATTTATTTATTTTTTGCAGTGCTGGGGATTGAACCCAGGGCCTTGTGCTTGTGAGGCAAACACTCCACCAACTGAGCTATATCCCCAGCCCCTAAAAATATTTTAAAGAAAAAGATGAAAGAAAAAAAGAAAAAAAGACCAACCTGGGCAGCATAGTAAGACCCCATCTCGAAACAAACAAGTAAGAAAAACAATGACAACAAAAACCCCACAACACAAAAGTTGCCCAAGACGGATGTTCACTATCAAAATAAGATCCTACTTCCAGTGTCTCCTTCACTGACAGTCATGGAGAAGCCATGGATTAATAAACTTTAATTTAACTCAGTTTTGGCTCTGAAGAGGGTCCAGTGAAAGCAGCCGCCCAATCTGTCACTTGAACAGTGTTTATATTTGTTGCTGGGATACCGAAGGCTCTTTTAAGCCTTTGGCTAAGAAGAGCACCATGCGTCTGACCTTGTTCACCTGCACATCCAGCAAATAATGGCCGAAATGATAGAAAAGCTCCTCCAAACATTTTGAGTGGAACACAAGGCAGTTTTGTGCCCCAAAATTGCAGCATCCAATATTTGTTGTTCAAATAAATCTCAACCTGCATACAGAAGTGCACATTACACATAATAAGATGAGGCTGGGAGAAGATAGATGTTAATTATTTTGAGGTAAACCACATCACCTTTGACCCAAACCCGAGCTGTAATTTTGTTGCTCAGCTTCTTGGTCCCGAAATTAATGTAAATCTTTACATTTGTAATTTTACTTGCCAACGCCAACCCGCCTACACCATCTGTAAATGACTGCTCTGAGTCAGAGACCATTCAGTTACGATTGTATTAGATATTTTAAAATGTTCTCTGGAAGCATTAAATCACCTAATCCCAATCTTTTCACTGTTTCTGTTTTATGGAAAAACGATGGAGCGGGAGGATGTCTCAACTGGGACTTTGAGTTTGTCTTCTCCCCAAATTCCTCCTTTCATGGGTGAGAAACTAAGGCTCTGATGTTAGAAGCGACTTGCCCTCAGGCCACTCAGAGACCAAAGGAAAGTACCGGTTTAGGATTTTAATAAAGGGCCACACTTAGAAATCCTTGCCCAGTCTAGAAGCTACCCCATCTATCTCCCCTGCCCTTCTGTCTCCGATAGCATCTCTAAGTCATGGCCCCCCAACAGTCTGACATTCTTCTCAAAGAATTGTGCCATTTTGAATCCAATGGGTCAGAATGTGATTCTGATAAATCAGCATCTTACAACAACAGGCATTAATTTGGGGAGGGGAGATGGATAGACAAGACATTGCTAATCATGGTGACTTTTGACAAGGCAACGGGGACTAGGGATGGGAAAGGCAGGATGGGGAGCTGTTTATTTTTCATTTTATATCTTCACTGTTTGATTTTTATTACCATGTACAGATACTAACTGTATTAAAACCCTAACAGGCAAATTAGAAATACGTATTCACAAACTTCAAAGGAGAAATAGAATTTACCCCAGTAACGCCCATGCTTGAAAACCCATTATATAGTACAGCAGTACTTAAAAAATTTTTTCTACCAAAGTATCCGCAACAGCAGAAGGGATTGAATGGGTTCCCCCAGGAGTCTGGGGACAGTGCCAGAAAAGGTCCTTGTATATATATAAGAACTCTCTTTGCAGTTTATGTTTTTAAGATGCCTTTAAATTAATAGACCCTCTAGCATATCTTCATCTCTTTTAATACAAAAATAATGGCTTAAATGACTTACCATCCACGAAAACTGCCCCTGTGGGAAGACACCCCTTGTTTCTTTCTCCAGCGGTCCGAAGCGCCCGCAGCAAACCGCCTCCAGTTACTGAGTGGAGAGGCCCCCCGGAATAGGAACCGCGGCTGTGCACGAGCTGACCTGTATTCTGGCTCTCTCACCTGGAATCAGGCTTCACGGATCCTGTTATGCATTGAATAGTAACAAAACAACGGCATAAATTAGGGTGTTGCTAAGATTGTGTACCATCAACGTTCGCATGAGCATAATGGACATAATGAATTCTATAGCACTATCCTGCACAGCTTGGAGAGATTAAAACCACTTTGTCTTTAAATTAAATTTCAAAAATCATTGAACAACAAGAATAGCAAGAACAACAACAACAAAAACCCCTACCTCATCTATGTCAGTCACCCAATTGTAGGAGGCACCACTTCTTGCTTTCTGATCATTAATGCCCGGTCCCATGTTTGTTTTAATAGCTGCCAGCTCAGTGAGTCCACATCTATTGTAATAACCATAAAGGGGGCTCGGGTCCTCGTGTATTGTGTATGCAGCCCTAAGTGGAGAGCCTCTTATCCCCTTTCAGGAACAAAATCTATAACTGCAAAAAGACCTAAGCTGAAGTTGATTTTATATAAATACTATGCAATATAGTATGTCTAGGCTGTGGAAGGAAAAAAAAAAAAAGGTGGGCTTGAATGAGATAGGTGCTGGCTAAGTTGCCCAGGTTGGCCTTGGACTTGTGATCCTCCTGCCTCAAACTCCCAAATAGCAGGGATTATAGGCGTGTGCCATCCAGCCCAGCTTTTATTCCATTCTACTTAGAGCAAATATTCATTCAACAAAAACTAGTGCCAAATTACAAGAAAACCTCCCTCCTGTTGGAGCACTTTCTAGATGGTAGGCATCATATGTACTGCTCAATATGCTTTTATCATGAACTCAACCTTTACTCACAACACCTGAGAAATACGACCAACATTATTATATTCCCATTTCACAGATGAGGAAACTGAGGTTCCAAGAGACTAAGTGACTTGCCCAAGGTCATACAGCTAAGTAAGCAGGAGAGCCAGTATTAAAATTCAGGTACTTCTCACCGATTACACACCTATAATCCCAGTGACTCGGGAGGCCAAGGCAGAAGGATAGCAAGTTCTAAGACCAACTTTAGCAATTTAGTGAGACCTTACCTCAAAATAAAAAAATCAAAAGGGCTTGGGATGTGACTCAGTGGTATAGCACCCCTGGGTTCAATTCCCAGTACAATGAAAAAATAAAAATAATAAAATCCGGTACTTCTAATTCTAGAGCCCCTGAAATCTGAACTGCCTCTTAATTATAGTTGCTATTTATGAAGTGCTTATTACATATGTTCTCTGGTAGATGGTTTGCATAAACTATTTGATCTTTGCAACAACCCTCTAAGGTGGACATTATTATCCTCATTTTATGGATAAGGAAAATTGAGGCTTAGAGAAATTAAGTAACTTGTCTAACAGCATAATTAAGTGGCAGAATCCAGAGTTCAGATTTTTAGCCCAGTCTTCTCTGATACCAGAACAATTTTTTAAAATTCTTTTCTCTAGGAACAACTCAGATGGTATTTTCCTTCTGTTTTCCCGAAGAGAAGACACATCATCAATGACAAACGCCAATTGCTGCAAAATACCAAGAGCATCTTCACACACAGGAGAGAATGCTGAGCCTCCTCTTTGTGGTCAGAACGGAGTTCTTAACAGCTAAGCTAAGCTATGACTCAGATGCTTGGCCAGGGGCACACAACAAAAACCGTAGGATCTCCCAGGCATCAATGTGTGCTATCATTCATCTGTGAATAGCCCTTATACAAGCCAGTGTGTGGGACGTGTTCCTCAGGAATGTTTTCCCTGAGTATGTGAATCACTTATTCTATCATTTTCTTTTTTACTGGGGATTGAACCCAGGGATACTTTATCACTGAGCTACATCCCCAGCCCTTCTATTTTTTATTTTGAAACAGTCTCACTAAATTGCTGAGGTTGGCCTTGAACTTGCAATTCTCTTGCTTCAGTCTCATTACTGGAATTACAGTCCTACACCACTTTCATTTTCTATTTTTGATGTTGTGGCTTGACAGACAGGTGGTTTATACTTTTTGCAGATCTCATGATACAAACCTTGCTGGATTTTTTTTGTGGGGGTACTGGGGATTAAACTCAGGGGCACTTGACCACTAAGCCACATCCCCAGCCCTATTTTGTATTTTATTTAGAGATAGGGTCTGAGTTGCGTAGCGCCTTTTGCTGAGGCTGGCTTTGAACTCGTGATCCTCCTGCCTCAGCCTCCCCTATCTGCTGGGCTTATAGACCTGTGGCACCTCACCTGACTCCTGCTGGATTTCTGTGCCCTCAAGAGCTACAGAAATTGCTAACACTCTCATGGGGGTCCCAAATAAGAGTTTATCCAAAAGAAACACGAATGTCCTGCATTCATGGCCATTTAGCTCGTCAGGCAAAATGCAGGTGCTGCTTTCCCCTTGGTAAAATGAGTTCTAAGGTCAGAGCTGTTGTCTAGCACTCTCCATAATCTTTAACAGCACTGCAATCTCAGCACTACGTTAACTGTGCCAGCTCTAATCCTCCGCTTTGAATGAGATTAAATAAAAATGGCTTGAGCCAGGTGAAGATGGATGAAGGCTGGCAACTAGATGAAAACTGGTTAACAATAATTACCTTATGTTTTAAAATCTTGTTTAAATGAGGTGTTCAGACAACAAACCTAACTACTTAAAAGTGAACAGTTCAGCTTATAGTTCTTGATTACTAACCCAAAGGACTGGGCAAAGTGGGTACAGGGTCCTTTCTGGAAGTCGTTCAAATGTAACAGTCCATAGGAAATAGACCAATGTATTTTGGATACACTGGGCTCAGATTTCATTTTGCTAACGTACTTGGAATGTTGACAGATGACACAACTAAGTTCTTCTTTGGCAAATTCATGGCTGATAATAGGTCTAAAACAGTTCATCTCAGGACACAATGTAGTATTTACTCAAATGTAGCACTTAAACACAGTAAATTTTTAATATGAAAAGAAATAGCAAACGAAACAACTGTTTTTAGATTCTTTTATTTCTTCAAATTTGTTATTTATCAGGAGTGACTGAAATAAAAAATATAATTGAGTCCCATCATTACTGTCATCATCATCATGGAAATGGCTTTAAGAGAAAACTGGCCAGATGAATATTATTGCTTCCCATTTTCAACCAGTAAATAGTTGCCATTGATAAACAGCCAAGAGTCTGTCCAGAATGCTCAAGATATGTTATATAATACAACATGCCTGTTCACAGGCAGGGAAAAACCTAGGAAATAACTTATGTGAACTTCTTGATTTCATCGTACAAGACAAGTACAAAAGCACCACCCATGCCTCTGAGAACATTGGACCATGCACCCTTGAAAAAAGCTTTGCCTCCTTCATCGCGAGCAATCTTCCTCCAGCAGTCAATCGTGCCTGTGTACATGATGTCAGCTGCAAAGAATAAAGACAGAATTAAGAGACCTAAGGCTAATGAAAGTCCTAAAATTCACTAAATAAAGCAGAGCCCCAGCTGTAAGAACTAACGCAGTGTTTTGCTTGTTTACAATGCTGGGTATCTAGCCCATGACTTCAATCAAGTGCTCTACCACTGGGCTACTATACCTCAGCTCCTAAAGTCAGTTTAAAACTCAACTGAGCACAGGCAATACTGAAATATTAATGCTGTGATTGGAGAACAACAACAAGCATGTGTAGACTACCCACTGGTCTTAACCTCTAATACCATTTAAGCATCTCATTCATAGGCATCTAAAAGTCCTGCTCACAGGCAGCTGTGTAGAAGACAGATGCTATCAACCCCATCCCCTTGACCTGAATACACTGCCTTTTTTAAAGGAAGGCATCACTAGTTTGTGCCCAGTTGCCCCATGCCCAGGACTTTATCTTCTGCTCAAGTGCAACTTACTTCCTTTGCGCCCTGACTGCATCATCATGCGGCGGCGAACGGTATCAAATGGATAGGAAGTCAACCCAGCAACAGCAGTGACAGACTGTGCAATCATCCAGCTGATAAAGATGTGAGTATTCTTGGGATCTGGAAGCATTCCTGGGAATAGGAAAGAGGTGCTTTTACCAAAAGGCAGGGTTTTACTGACCTATTTTCCACACCCTCCAAACATTTCATCTGTTCATGAGTGTTGAAGGGAGGAGCTTGGCTTGCTTCAGCAATTAAAAACCAAATCTCTGGCCCCTGAACTATTAGGTTGGCATAATGATCTTTTAAACTGCTCATAAGAACACAGCTTCAAAACACACAGCAAACTTACCCTTCGCAGTGTCATAGATACCAAAGTAGGCAGCTCGGTAGATGATAATACCCTGCACAGACACATTAAAGCCTTGGTACAGGCCCTTAATCCCATCAGATTTGTAGATCTTAACCAGGCAGTCACCAAGGCCTTTGAATTCCCTTTCAGCTCCGGCTTTTCCCACATCAGCTGCTAGACGGGTTCGGGCAAAATCAAGAGGATACACAAAACACAAGGATGTGGCCCCTGCGGCTCCACCTGATGCCAGGTTCCCTGCAAAGTAGCGCCAAAACTGGGTCCTCTTGTCCACACCGCCCAGGAAGATCTGCTTGTATTTATCTTTGAAGGCAAAGTTGAGAGCCTGGGTGGGGAAGTATCTGATGACGTTGGCCAGGTTACCACGCCAGAAGGACAGGACTCCCTGCTCCTTGGGGATACGAACCACGCAGTCTATAATGCCCTTGTATTGCTTATCTGCGGTGATTTGCTTGCTGGCATGCTGTACCTGAGGGACAGGAAGGAGGCCAATAGGGACAGTTATAACCATGGAGAAGGAAAGAGCATACGTGTATCATCTCTTTCAACACCCTTTAATGTTGGCTTCCCTTTCTCCAAATCTAGTCTTCTACATCACACAGGCTGGACCCTACTTAACGGCGGCCACCATCACAGAGGAAAGGGGATCTGCATCACTGAAGGCATTAAGTCTCTCCCTTCGAGTGGGGAGGGGGCACATCCAAGCGGACCTGTGACCTTTAGACCCAGGAGAAAGGTCATTACCTTAGTCTCAGGTTCAGCGGCATTAGGGTGAGTCCCACGTAGGGGCAGTCACCTTGTGACCGTGGCCTACGTCTCCGTTTCCTGAGCTCCTTCCTTCCCGCTCCACCCCCGCACCCTCCCCCCCCTCCCGCTCCTAGAGGTGACCGGTGTGCCACCACCCCTACGCTCGCGGGCGCGCCCTCTAGAGTCAGAGCCAACCAGCGCACAGCGCAGGAAAGCAGGCCGAGGGGCCGCGGCGGCTGCGCGGGGGCGGACGTACAAGGCACATGCGCTGCTTGGCGCCGGCTTCCGGCCGGCGAGGTTTGAGCGCGGCCACGGGCTGGGCAGCCGCTGGACCGGTCCACATGGCCTCCGCAAGGCTGTTATCTCCTTGCCGCGACCTTGAGGTCTTCGGTAAGGACAGGTGTTCCTCCTTCTAGCGCCGCCTTTTAGGCTCTGCCCTTGCCCCCCAGGCCCAGGGAGGCAGTCTCTCCCGGACTGCCCCATGCGAGTTCGCTGCCTTGGCGAGACCTAACCCTTGATCTCTGTCACCTCCCTCGGTCCCCGACCTCTTCCTAGACTCAACTCCTGGTCACTAAAGGCACCTCCCTCAAGTTTCCCTTTTGGCTCCACTCTGTGGCCACTCCTACCCTCACCTTCCCATAGGTCTAAAGAACTAGTCCCCACCACCCTTGGGGACATCCTCTTTCTGCGCCGACCCCCAACTTCCTGGTTGGGCCCCTAGATCTCAGGACGTACCTGCAGCAGCAGCTTGACCCGCTCGATGGGCGCTACCGCCGTCTTGGAGATGGCCGCGGCCACTCCACCAGCCAGGAAGTCCTTGGCGAAGGACACAGCGGCATCTGTCATGTTGGAAGAGGAGGAGGCGGGCGACTGGGGCACAGAACTGGGTTAGGAACCGGCTTTGACTCCCGGGCTCTGGGGCGGAGCGAAGCAAATGGCCGGTTTATATAGGGGAAGACTGCGCCCCGGCGGCCGGCGTCAGGGGCGGGCAGGGGCGGGCAGGGGCGGGCAGGGGCGGGCGCCGAGCCCGGCGCGCAGGGCAGTAGAGCCGCTGAGTGGCTCGATGTGCCTGGGGAGGAGCCCTGGAGGTCCGGCCAGGCGCCGCCCTCCGCGCTGCGGGGGCTAGCCCGTGGCCCCTGACCGGGCTAGAGGAAGCGGTGGCCCCAGGGAATACTTCGCACCTGGACACCGACCCTGCCCCAGGCCTTGGAGTGCGGAGGAAGGGCGAAGTCACAGAGTACCTGGAGAAAAGGCCTTGTAGCGGGCCAAACCTAGAGGCACACTGGTTACCCGGACACCAACAAAACTCAGTAATCAAGATAAATAATATTTAATGCAATATTTTAAAATTTTCACATAGGAGAACCATGGCCTGCAGGCTGGTCACCTGTTTTTGTAAATAAAGTTTAAATGGATACCCAGAACTGCGATCAGGGTGAGGCAAGTGAATCTAGGTCATTCTAGTGCAGGATGGGATCCTATCTTTATTTAAAGTTTTCATCATTTGCTTATTATGGGTTTTTGCATTACTTTTGATTTTTTAAAAGCAGTGCATTAAAAATAATTTGTCTCGATTACGGAGTTGTTCGTCACTAAGGTGCATGGCTTATTCACTTCATCCTAGACCTGGCACTGCCCTGCATCTACACCAGTGAAGTCAGAGAATATTGGGGGAATAGCAGAGCCAGGACACTGTCACCATGCCCGAGACCCCAGTTTTCAAATACAATTTAACGAATGTTATTTGGGAAATTGGCCTAGGAGAGTACAAAGGACTGAGTTGAGGGTTAGGAAATGATTTTAGCCAGAAGCCAAATACAGAGATTGTACCCATAAAGGTTAAGAGGCTTAAGAAGGTTAAGAACTAGGCTGACATTTGACTCCCTGGACCCCAAGTAAAGTGCTCTTGGATTGAGTAGATTTCTGAACTCCCCAAAGGTTTGGAGGATTCAATAGACTTAGACTGACAGCCATTGTGTCCGTAGACAAGTGCTCACAGAGCCCCTTAATCCCTGCACTGGGTAAGCATTTGCCACAGATGTCCTTAAAAAGCTTGAGTGCACTCCCTCAGGTTCGGAACAGCAGCAGGTAGTGTAACTGCAGATCCCACATCTAAATAATCATAACAGTGTTTACAGAAATGAGGACAACTTTTAAAAACAGCAACTGCAGCTGAACCTTAGGTACCCAGACTTTCAGACTTCTCAAAGGCAGAATGCCAGCAGGCCTGTGCTCACTGAAGGTATAGTGGCATATCCCTCACTTTTCCTTCCCTGCCTTCTTCCACCTTCTCCAGATCTGCTCACTACAAAACCCAATTCTACAGTTCCTCCAGGATTGTTAGGCTCTTCTACAAATATACTCTGTAATTTAATGTTAGTCTTCCCAAGAACCCTAGCAATCCAAAGTGATGGGTGCAAACTGCAGGTGTTCAAAGGAGTAATTTTGAATAAAGCTTGGTGATCCTAGGGGAGATCTTTGACCTGTATTAGTGAGAGACTGAGTGGTTTTCATTAGCTGATTATGACAGTAATGCAGTTGGATACAGAAATGACCTGGCTGTGCAGTGCTAGAAAATGATAGGGCATATCCTCTGAAAGCCACAGTCACCTCTACTTCTGGTGAGAGAAGCAACAGCTAAAGCACAATCCTATAGAGGGTTTTATTTGGAGGGAGGTGGTTTTATAATGCATTTCAAAATAAAATTCAAAACCTTTCTAATTTGAACTCGACATTTTGATTAATGCATTTTATTCAAATGTTAATTGCTTCTTGATATACCTCACTGTCACTAATGCATCCCTTTTCTACATGTGACCTTTCATTGGCCACATCTGCTATTCCCTTTGAGCACCATGCCCCTACTCTATTCTATTCCAGAGCTCTTTTACCATTTCAAGCACTTCCACATTTACTCTTTTTGTTAGATTCCCCCCTCTTCACACACACACATACACACACACACATGCATACACAATAGGATAAAATAATTTAATTACATGGAATTTGTCCCTTCTCAGTCCATGAGTAACTAAGTGTAGCTTTACTGAAGATGAAATACAATCTAGGTCATTAAAAAACCACTTCTTGACACGACTTGGAATTTTGCTAAGTCCACAGTGATTTAGAGCTCCCCTAGGTGCCTATTACCATGTATATTTCAAGGATTGGGATGTTCTTAAAAGTGTCAAGATCATAAAAGATAACGACTGAGGAACATTCAAGGATTAAGAGACTGAGACCTGGCACCTTAACGTGTTGTGTGATCCTGGGCACAAAAAAGGATGTGGTGACACTATTGGTGATATTTGAATATGTGTAGATCAGAATAGTAGTATCAGTACAACTGTTCTTAGTTATGGTGGTTATGTAAGTGTTAACATTTAGAAAAGCTGGATAAAGGATATATAGAGGGGCTGGGGTTGTAACTCAGTGGTGGAGCACTTGCCTAGCATGTGTGAGGCACTGGGTTCAATTCTCAGCACTGAATATAAATAAACAAAAAGGTCCATCAATTGTTGGGTGTGGTGGCACATGCCTGTAATCCCAGCATCTCTGGAGGCTGAGTCAGGAGGATCGTGAGTTCAAAACCAGCCTCAGCAAAAGTGAGGCACTAAGCAACTCAGTGAGACCCTGTCTCTAAATAAAATATGAAATAGGTCTGGGGATGTGGCTCAGTGACCAAGTACCCCTGAATTCAATCCCCAGTACCCCTCCCCCAAAAAAGTCCATCAACAACTTAAAAAGAAAATTTTAAAAAAAGGATATATAGAAATTCTTTGTACTTTTTTTTTTGGTACTGGGGGATTGAACTCAGGTGCTTTACCACTGAATTACATCCCCAGTTCTTTTTATTTTTTATATTGAGACAGGGTCTCGCTCAGTTGCTTAGGTCCTCACTAAGTTGCTGAGGCTGGCTTTGAACTCACAATCCTCCTGCCTCAGCCTCCCAAGTTGCAAAGATTACAGGCATGCATGCACCACCATGCCCAGCTCTTTGTACTGTTTTTTTTTTTTTAAATTAAAATTTATTTTAAACTGATACATAAAGAAAATAGTACATATTGATGGGTTACTATGTAATTTTTTGGGGGGGTGGGTTACTGGGGTTTAAACTCAGGGGCACTCAACCATTGAGCCACATCCCCCAGCCCTATTATGTATTTTATTTAGAGACAGGGTCTCACTGAGTTGCTTAGTGCCTCAATTTTGCTGAGGCTGGCTTTGAACTTGTGATCCTCCTGCCTCAGTCTCTCCAGCCGCTGGGATCATAGGTGTGCACCACCATGCCTGGGACTGTGTAATGTTTTGATACTTGTATACATTGTGTAACATTTAAAGAGTTAAACATATCTCAAACATTTATCATTTCTTTTTTTTTCTGTTATTAGGGATTGAACCCTGGGTGTTTTATCACTGAGCTACCTCCCCAACCCTTTTTTTTAAAAAGGGTTGCCAAGGGCGGCTTCAAACTTGCAATTCTCCTGCTTCAACCTCCTGAGTAGCTGGGACTACAGGCATGTGCCACTGTACCTGGTCATTTACCCTTTTTTTTATGGTAAAAACTTTCAAAATTCTTTCTTCTAGTCTTTTGATTGTACATTGTTACCTATAGTAACCCTACTGTGGAGTTCCTTATATATTCTAAATATCAACCTCTTATTAGATGTATCTTTGTACAATTTTTTGCACCATTATTGTAAGTCTAAAAGTTGAAACAAACAAACAAAAAAAGAAACCAGGATCAAGTCCAGGGGAATAGAAAATAATATTAATGATAATAATAATGCTGTTGATACATGGCTGACCAAGTCATTAAAGTCTCATTTCTCCAGTGAGACATGGTGGGGACCGTGTTATTAGCTACTTTGTTTCTTGGAGCTATATAGAATACAAGATTAACAAAGAAGGAATTAAAGATAAGGCAGTGCCTAGTAATTCTAAAAAAAAAAAAAAAAAAAAACAAGGAAGAGAGTCAGAAGCAATACTAGTGCCTTAGGTATATATGTACCGACACCCAGAATATGGGTAATAAAGCAAATGTAAAATTTTAATACAAGAAGGAAAACATAATTTTATAGATATTGTTCAGGTTCTGTATAATGGAACTTATGGCTTTGACATCTGGGAAAGGAAGGGTAAACCTGGTTCAGAGAGATTCCACGTAGAAGAAGAGGAGAGCAACAATTTAGCAAGAAGGTATGACCAGTATAACTCATTGGCTGGAGGGTGAAACATATTCATCAAGAATGAAAAGGAGATATGAGAGTGATTTGGGTTGTGTAAGTATATAAGAGATACTGCTCAGGTAAATAAAAAAGATATGAAGAAGAATTCATAAAACTCATAGAAGCAAGAATGATCACAAACATAGACCATGTGACTATCTGCTGGAAGTTTCATTATTCTGATAGCAGTACATCTGGCAAGTTTGTGACTGTCTTCCTGATAATTCCAGTTTGCACACAAATGAGAAGCAATGAAGCACACTGCTAAGCTGGGCTTAAAACGATGATTAAGGAAGATCTGGTTAGCAAAGTGAAAGTGACAGGAATCTTGGGGAAAGTGACCATGTCATCTGGATCTGTTAAGCAAAAGAATGCAAGGCATGGTCACATAGGTCAACTAATTATGTGTGAGTGTGTGTAAGTCACATAGGTTAATTGGGGTGTGTGTGTGTGTGTGTGTGTGTGTGTGTGTGTGTGTGTGTAGACTTAAGAAAAAAAGTAAGTATGATATACTGGTCAGATACCAAAAAGGAAAGCACAAGAGGGAGAGGGATCCAAAAACAAAATACCTATCTGCACAATTTCTGTACAATTTTGAAAAATTCCAGTGAGAAATTAAATAGGAGGGATATCTAATAAACTATAGAATCCATATAGATTATTCTCTGATGAGCTCACAGTTTAAAAGTACATGTAAAGATGACAGAAGGAGGACTAGGCTTCTCAGGACAAAGACCAGAGTATTACATATCTCTAGGAACTGAATCATAAAGACTAAAGTCCAGAATATATCCAGGCTCATAAAATGGGAAGAACCACAATAAAGGGTTCTAATGCTATATTTAGTGCAAGACATTTAAGGATAAGGAGGTAGAGCTTAACTGTAGCCTGTGTGATAAAGAATTGGGGGGGGGTCTTTGTGAATTGATAATGTCAATAAAGGGCTGAGTCTTGAGCTGGACTAAGAATGGTAGTGAACAGCTCAGGGGGGCTAATTGGTAGAAGCTTCATAAAGGTAGACTTCAGCTTGGCAAGATATTACTTTCTAAAATATGAGGTATTTCAAGGTGAAATATGTTGCTGTGTGAGGTGGTACCCTTCTTATTACTGGAAATGCTAAAATTTGAGGCAGAAGAGCCTCTTAGTAGGGACACTGTGGAGGATGTTGCTGTGTTGGTTGGGAAGGGAGGTTTACAGGCCTTCAGGTTCTACAATTCTATGGCTCTATGCTTTTTTGTATATCATAAAATTGAATGGGTTCAAACATCTGGGTCTGGGCATCTGGGGAAAAATGGGAAAAGAAAGGCAAATTAGCCCAGTGGTTAAGTGGGTAGACTCTGGAGTCAAACTGCTTGAATTCAAATTCAGGCTCTGCCACATTCCTAGCTGTCAGATCTTGAACTATGTTGCTTTCCCTCCATAAACTTCAATTTCTTCAGGTATAAAACTAGAATGATAGTACTTATACCTCAAAGAACTGTAAGTACAAGAAACAATAATAAGCAATAATGTATGTATAGAACAGAGCCTGGTGCACAGTATGCATTCAATGCTGTTTGATTTTATTACTATTAAGAAAAATACTACCTTAGGTTGACCAACTCTGAATTTTAGTAAACAGTTCACTCCTATCCTGCTTAAGTAGGGTGGTAACCCAGTTCTTCATTGTAGGCAAGAAGCCTTCGTGTACTTTGGCAACCCTACCAGAGACCACAGAATTTCAATTTCTAAGAGTCACTCAGAAAAAGTGCCTGGCTTATGCTTCCAGTGTGGAAGATTAATGTCATAGTTGTGTTTACAGTGTAATTACTAAGGAGAAATCAATACCTATCATTTGTGGATTATTCTTCTCGTGTCTAGCCTCTCACTGCTTCAGCTTCTAGAACATTCCTGCCATGTCCACTTTTTATCACATCAGCTGTTACTCAAGAACCTAATGACTCTTTTTTTGCTTACTGGATCAAACTTAAACTCTTCAGCGTAGTATTGGGAACCCATTTTTCTCTTCCCCTCAGTGCTTAGAAGGATTTTTATTTCTGGCAGGTTTAGAAAACATTTACAGATTTCAGTCCCGGGGTAACTGCTTGAGAGGAAACAAAACAAATTTTACTGAGGTATAATTGTCATGCAAGTAGCTGGGGCCATGGTGCACACCTATAATCCTGAGGCAGAAGGATTGCAAGTTCAAAGCCAGCCTCAGCAATTTAGGGAGGCCCTAAGCAATTTAGTGAGACCCTGTCTCAAAATGTAAAAAAAAGGACTGGGGATATGACTCAGTGGTTAAACACCCTTGGTTTCAATCCCTAGTACCCACCCCCCCAAATAATTGTCAAGCAAATGAACTGTACGTATTTGAAGTATACACTTTGATAACATTTTACATATATGTACAACTGCAGAATTATCTCAGCAGTGAACATAGTGAACCCGTCCATCACCCCCCCCAATTTTAATGTGCCCCTTGGTAATCCCTCTACCCCCACACAACCATTGTTCAGCTTTCTGTCATTCTAGATTAGTTTGCATTTCCTAGAATTTCATATAAATGGAATCATAGTTTCATTTTATACTAATTATACAGTTTTTTGGTCTCATTTCTCTTGACAAATTATTATTATTATTGAGATTCATCCATGTTGTTGTATGTATTAACAGTTCTTTCCTTTTGCTAAGCAGTATTCCATTGTAGGGACATAACACATTTTATCTGTTCATCAGTTGATGGACATTTGGATCATTTCCACCTTTTACCTATTATGAGTGATGCTGCTATAAACATTCCTTTGTAAGTTTTTGTGTGAACATAGGTTTTTGTTTCTGGGGTACATACCTAAGAGTGGAATGACTAAGTCATATGGTAACTCTATGTTGAAGCAGTTGAGGAATTCAGTTTTTTCCAGAGTGATTGTACCATTTTACATTCCCAACAGCAGGGTACAATTGTCCTGTACCTTCCATATCTTAAGGCCTTTGATTATCTACCATCCCCTCCATGTCATTTCTCGTTTCTCTCTTCTCCCCTAGGAGTCTCTTCCCATCCACTCCTTTGATGGTCTCATTCAGTTCTTTCACTTTAAATGCCATTCATCTGATGACACCCAAATTTCTACCTCTAGCCATCACTTTTACCTCAACTACAGATTTGTCCCTGTTTTGAAATAATTATCAACGGTATTCCGGTATTAGTTTCCTATTGCTGCTGTAACAAAATTATCACTAACTCTGTGGCTTAAACAACACAGATGTGCTATTTTACAGTTTTGTAAGTCACAAGTCTGACATGGGTCTCACTGGGTCAAAATTAAGGTATTGGTAGGGCTGTGTTCCTTTCTTTTCGGAAACTCCAGGGGAAAACCCATTTCCTACTTCATTCGGCTTATTGACTGGATCAGTTCTTTGTGGTCATGGGATTGAAGTCCTCCTTAACCTACCGGCTGTCAGCTGAGGTTCACTCTCATCTTCTAGAGGCCATCTCCATTCTTTGGTTCCTGGATACCTTTGTTGTCAAAGCCAGCAGTGAGTCGAGCCCTGGTCATGCCTCATTTCTTTCGCCTCTACTGCATTTCTCACTCTTCTGCCTTCCTCCACCACTTTTAAGGACTCCTGTAATTAGACTGGGCCCACATGAATAATCCAGAATAATCTCTCTGTCTCAATGGCTATAACTGTAACTACCTCTGCCCGACCTCTTTTATTTTGTAAGAGAACATATTCGTAACTTCTGGGATTAGGGTATGGACACCTTTATGGGAACTATTATTCTGCTTAGCACAACTGGTTTGGACAATTAATAGACAGCCTATGCTCTGGCTAACTGTCTCCTTGACTCCTTGATTTATAGGTCTCCTGGGCATTTTGAATTTTACATGTCTAACCTACACCATTTAATTCCTTCCCCATCAAAACTCTGCCCCCTAGTCTTTCCTACATCAGCAAATGGCAACATCATCTACTTTGCTAACTCAAATAAAAAGCCAAAAACCTAGGTGCCATGTTCAATTCCTTCATTTTACTCACTACATTTAATTGTTCAGCAAATCCTGATGAGTCCAACTCCAAAATATGTTTTGAGCTCATCCATTCCTCTTATCTTTATTGGTACCATTCTCCAAGCCATCATTTCTTGCTTAGACTTCTAGAATCACCTCCTAACTGGTCTTCCCAATCCCAGCCTTGCTTGCCTCCAGTCCATTCTCTACATAATAACCAGAATGATCTCTAAAAAATGAAAATCATATTTTATTGCTTTTCTGCTTAAACACCTTCAATACTTCCCACTGTATTTAGGATAAAATTAAACTTCTATCTCTGGACTATGTGGTCACATAAGATCTAGCTCTTAGGATTTGGGGCTGTTGCTCAGTGCTAGAGCATGTGCCTAGCTTGTACAAAGTCCTGGATTCAATCCCCAGTGCCATAAACACATGAAAAAGATCTGGTTCTCTAATTCAACCTCATCTCACATGCTCACCACACTCTGGCTATACTCCCCAAACTTTTCCCCATAACCAGACTTTTATACCTGTTCTTCCCTGTGCCAGAAGGCTCTTCTTCTTCTTTCCATGGTTGGCTCTTCTCATTCTTTGGGTTTTAACTCAAATGCTACCTCTCAGAGTATACTTCATTGGCTCCCTGATTTAAGCCAGTTCCTTCTTTCCCACATAATCCTTTAAAAAACCACTGTTTATTACCCTCATAGCATAACATTACAATGCATAATCACCTATCTATTAGCATACATGTTTATTGACTGCCACCTGATGAGTGTAAGCCTCGTGGGGTCAAGGGCCTTATCTGTCCTTCACACTACTGCATCCATAGCACCTAGCAGTTGTTGGATGCATGAAGCATCTTCTCACTCTATCCCAAACACCCCTTCCTTGCTTCCATCTCTGTGACACTGCTTATGCCTGCCTTCAAGCTGCAATGTCTGGCTTCCTATTCTTGACCAATCAGTATCTCAGGGCTTAGTTCAAGACTCATTACCTTCAAGAGTCCCTGCTCATTAGCACCTGTAATGATCTCTTTAATAATTTATTTAGTTAGTATATATCGAGCTCCTTGGCAATCTTGCCAACAGCTGAAACTACATTATCAAACCTTTTCTTGTATGTGCTTTATAATCATAGGCATGTCACATATGTAGTGTTTTATTCCTTAAAACCATAAGTTACTCCTGAGTCAGTATTTCATAACACCTCTTTATAATCTTCATGAAGTACTTAATCCTGTGTGGTGCACACTGGAAGTGATAAAATAAGGCAGGAAGACAGAACACTTCCTCATATCTCTGAGGAAATTAAAATAGTCATTTTAGAAACAGAACTAGAGGGTTTTGTTTTGTAGTATGGGGTGTTTTACCACAGAGCTATATCCCCAGTCCTTTTTTTAACACGATCTTGCTGAGTTGCTGAGGCTGACCTTGAACTTGTGATCCTCCTGCTGCAGTTTCCTGAGTTGCTGGGAACACAAGCATGTACCACTGCACCCAGCCACAGAACTACTTTGAAAGAGTTGTTCAGAAATGAGAAAAATGAGGCACGTTCTTTTGCTCATTTTAGTATTGAAAAAAATCAAAACTGAAGCTTAGGAAACATTCCTGTGATAAGTAGCAAGAATTGAGCTATTTTATAGTTGTATAAGGGCTGGGGCTGTAGCTCAGTGGTAGAGCACTTGCCTAGCTGGTGTGAGCACTGAGTTCGATTCTCAGCACCACATAAAAATAAACGAAATAAAGGCATTCTGTCCATTTACAACTACACACACAAAAAAGAACATATAGCAGATATACTATCATGTATATAACCTGAGGTTAGGATTTTAGATTTTATACAAAACTGTTTTTGAAGCTTTTAGAACTTTTCAAAAGGTTGTTTGCTTCAAGAGAAAAAAAGAGTGATAAACATAAACTATTCACTGGGTTAAAAATTTGCCACCCTCCAAACTCTAACAGATGGGGCTATAGACGAAATTTGCATGTGTGTTAACTGCCATTCCTCATAAAGCAGTCTGCTATAGGAGTTGGAAAAATGAGTTATTTTCATGTATCTAAATAGGACACCATTCTGAGAGTTTAATATTTTGGCTCGTTAGGTGTTTAACCATAGTTTTAAAGCTCTGATTAATAATAAATAACCAATACAACATTTTTTTTCCTTTGGAAAATAAATTTAATAGCAAAAATACTTTTAACATACTGAAAACCTTAGTGTGTGTGTGAGAGAGAGAATATGTGTATGTATGAATTAACAACTTAATGTTAGATCTTAATGCATTTTAAATGGATAGGCACTATTTGAAAAGGTATATGAACTTTACATGGAATCCTCAAGGTGGAACAATCCTACAATTTGACTTTAAAAAAATTTAGTACAGATGATTAGCCTACAGTGTTTTTATTCTGTTAAATTTTTTAGGGGTATGTGTGTCAAATGTTCCTTTTGATTCTTCCTAGGCAATTGGGACATCTTGTGAGAATAACATGACTAAATAATTTATTTTCCGGGTAGGCTTGCAAACCTAGTTAAAAAGGCAGAGAATTCAGTCCATTTAACTGTATGTGATTTCAATCAGAAGATCTGTGGGGCATAATTGTGCAGTCATGGTAAAAACTGCCTTCCTGAAACACAAGATTCTAAGCCTAGGATGCTTCATATTTTAATAGAGAAGGTTGGTTCTACTATGGTGTGGTTAACTTTTAGAAGTTAATGTTTTCATTTGGTTTCTGATAAAGCTCTAATCTATACTGTGCTGTGTGCTCCCAGAAGTCAGCAAAACTTGAGTTCAAGAACAACTGCTATGAGTTCAGGTGAAAGGAATAAAATTAGGCCAACAGTTTGTGTGGGCTTTGCATCAACTGTGAGTAACCCTGTGGCTGAGTTTGTGACATAGTCTCTACTTGGTCATTTTATCTACCTGTTGCTTGAGCTGTCATGGTGTTGTGTTTCTATTTAGAGGGTGAATTGCACATTTTGTCACCGTTAGGCATTGGTCATAAAATCTGGTGGGAAGCTGTCGTGACACAGTAGTAGTGTTGAGAAACTTCATGGCACAGGTGTTCATGGACATCAGTTGGGGCTCTGAGGATGTATATGGCCAAACTGTCTAAGTTTCAAAAACAGCAAACAGGAATACCCTCTCATTACTCTTCACTTGGACAGTTAGGAGACTACATTTATCTGCAGTTGTAACGTGCCTTCAGCCAGTGCACTGCTAGTTCCATTCAGTTCTACAGTGTTGGTTTCTTAGACTTCAGTTTTCCAGTTTTGAATACTTTCTTTAATTCCCTTAATTCTTGGGGCTTCAAACTCTGGTCCACTCCTGGGGTCAATTTATAGCTCAGAGGAGACACAATGTAACCATTTTGGTAAAGACAGATTCTCTTGCAGAACTCAAAGGTGCTAAACATAACTCCAAAATATGGAACTACCTGTTAAAACAGAAAATGAAAATCGTGTTAAACTCTTTAAATATCAATGCATCTGCAATCAAGACAAATCAGGACAAACTGACAATAGCTGTGGGCAATACAACATGGTAATTCTTTTTGGGGTTGGGGAGAGGGCAAAAAGAGGGCTGGTATAGTGTGGGTGGGGACAGGGATGATAGCCACTGAAGGGCATGCTCGGGACAAGCAGTGGGCCTGGATTAATATGCATTTAGATAATCTGACACTGCCTGTCAATATATATGCTGGCCTTGATTGGAATCATTTACATGTCAGCGAGTGCAAGGTTAGCCCAGAGTTCTTAACCTTAACTCTTTGATCATGGAGTTCTTTGGGAATATGATGCACACACACACACACACACACACACACCACACACAGAGTTTTTCAGACAATTTTAGGATGGGATTAGGTTCCCCTAAGTAGTTCATGAACCCCAATGTTAGGAACCTCTAGACTAAATGCTCTTCTCATCTAGGATGAGGAGAAGATGCTCTACCACTGCACAGGGACCCACGGGGTCTCCTCTCTTCAGGGCTGACAGCCAGCCTGCATCTATGGGCCTTGTCAGTGCTAGATGGTGTTGTTTCCATGCAAACTGTATGGGTGGGGAGCGTGACAAAGAAAGGGGGTAGAACTGAAGAGGCAGAGAAGCAATGGGCTGGTCACTCTTCTCACCTTCAATAAGTTGGCTGTCAATCCATTCCAGAGTCCCAGTACCCCTTGGGCCTTCACTATCTGCCGGAAGCAATCCATTGCTCCTGAGAAATGGACATCTACACCTCCATAGTTGGGAAGATAGGGGCTCTGAGCCTGGCAAGAAATAGAAGGTGGGATGAAACGATTTAAATGCCAGGAAATAAATGTCCTAGTCAAAGAAGCCAGGATCTTAACTCTGGACTCTGGATGTATGCTCCTGTCCAAGATGATGGTAAAGAATGGCTGCCACAGGGTTGTTCTTATTCCATAGATGTAGAATGATATTAACATGGAATAAAACCACGATGCTTTGTTCATATGCATATATATATATATATATTTTTTTTTTTTCCTTAGAAGGAAGCAGGCATTTGGGACAGAATTGATTTTGTGCTTACATTCCCTTCCAGCCTGTGTCCTCTGGACATAACATTTTAAAGTCCAGTTTTTCAGTTTTGAAGAACTTCTTTAATTCCTTTTAATTCTTGGGGTTTCAAACTCTGGTCCAACCCAGGGTTCAATTTATAGCTCAGAGCAGACACAATATAACCATTTTGGTAAAGACAGATTCTCCTATAGAACTCAAAGGTTCTAAACATAACCCCCAGATATGGAACAAGCTTTTAAAAGAGAAAGTGAAAGTTCTGTTAAATTCTTAAAATATCAATGCATCTGTAATCAAGATAGATCAGGGTAAACTGACACTTCACCTTTTTAGTGCCCCCCCTGCAACCTTGTCATAAATGCTCTGTCTCCTGGGAAGCTATGAAGTGGGGGCTGCTTATTTCCCCACATCACAGTTGTCACAGGGTGGGGAGCAGAGTGATAGCGGTGTTTTTCTAGCTTCCTGTTGCTGTTCTCAGTCCCTTACTGCTTCATTCTCATACCAAAGTGTTCATGTGGGGCTCATGTCCCTCAACCACATTCCTTGTCCTGCTATCATCTACTTACCTCCTGGCTACTCTTCCACATTCACTGAAGACTGTGTGACACCTGATGGCTTACCCTCACCCAGCCTACCATCATCTTACATAACTTTTACGATACCCATGCTATCCTCAGATTCTGGCCCTCAACTTCAGTGACTTCACAGTTATATCACTTTGGCCATCCTGTACATTAGCTACTCCATGGCCAACCCAAGAACTACCGTGACTGAACCCTGTTATTATCCAAATGCTCTATCTCTGTAGGTAACTTTTTTGTCCATTAGAAAAAGACTTATCTGCTGGGCACGGTAGCTCACATCTGTAATCCCAGCAGCTCAGGAGGCTGAGGCAGGAGGATTGTGAATTCAAAGTCAGCCTCAGCAACAGTGAGGTGCTAAGTAACTCAGTGAGACCCTGTCTCTAAATAAAATAGAAAAAAGGGCTGGGGATGTGGCTCAGTGGTTGAGTGCCCCTGGGTTCAATCCCAGTACCAAAACCAAAACCAAAAACAAAACAAAATAATTTTTTGAGCAGATAAGATGACTTCAATATACCATCTCTACATAGAATCAACTCTACCTGTCCACTGACTTTCAGAAATGGTGTTGTGTTTACATTTAAGCTGTGTACATATTTTGGTTGGATTCTGAACTGTCTGGCTGAGGATATATAGCATACTGTAGCAATGGAACCAAGACTGAGAAGAGCATGACCCTGGAGTTGCACAGGTCAGGTTCAGTCCTGGCTTCTCGCTTGCTGTCCGTGTTGCCCTAGACAATTTACCTAACCGTCTTGAGTTTCCTCATTTAGAAAATGGGAACGGTGCCTACTTTGAAGGTCTGTTGTGAGAATTAAATGAGATGACACATGTAAAGCACTTAGCATGTCAACCACATAGTAAGGATCAATACATAGATGCCAGCATTGCTGTTAATTACTATTATGAAGAAAGTACTGTATTGATCAAATCCCTTACTTTATTTACTAGTCCTCATATCTACTTTGAAATCTTATATATCAGAACTGTTCTGACCACAATGTCCTTATCCATCCAGCTATCTCATTCAGTGTTCCCATTCGTCATCATTCTTCAGATCATTAGTCCCTCTGGTCATCAGCTGGCTTCTTTATCTCTAGATCACCAATGTTCTGCTGGACAGGATTCCTATTTCTTCTTATTCATCCTTGCCGCTCTTTTATAAGTATATCTATATTTTTTTGGCTCCTACTCTCAAATTCTTTGCCACTTTTCCTACAGTAGATCCCCTCATCCCCACAAACTCCCTCTGCTCTACGTTGCTAAAGATGAATCCACAAAAAGGCAGATGGGGGCTGTGGAAGCTTCGGGGCCTTTAACCTTTGCCAAGGCTCAGACTGCAGAACGAATCTTCAAAGCATCCTGTGCCATTTCTCACAATGGCTTTTCCACACCTGACCACATTCCCCCACACCCACGTCTTCCACTCTAGGCAGGTGATCTGGCCTCCTAGTTCATGGGGAAAACAGATTATACAGGGCCTCTACCTTCTGCTTCTTTTTGCTAACATCTTTCCTTCCCAGTGCCCCGCTGGGTCTCAAATATTTCAACTCCTTTTGGTCCCTTTCCCAAGAGACCTGCCTTTCCCCCTTAGCAAATGAACAAACTCAGGTCCTTCCCATCTCAAAAGCAGTTCCTTCTCCATTCCTGACTTTGCCCTTCAGATACTGTCCAGTTTCTCGTACAGTGCAGTGAGCTTGTTTTGGTGTCAAATTCTAGGAGCAGCGAGCTATGAACACATATATAGATTGGTATGACCACCACCACAATCAGGGCATAGAATGTTTCCATCTGCCCTCGAATTTTCATGTCTTTTGTAGTCAAGGATCACTCCCCCTTGATCTGTTCTCTATCCTTATAGTTTTACTTTTGAGAATGTCATAAATGGAAGCATAACTTTTGAAACTGGCTTCTTTGACTCAGGGTAGTGCCTGTGGGATTTATCCATGTTGCCGGGTTCATCAATAGTTGCTTTATTGCTGAGTCATATTCCTTTTGTGGTTATACCATAGTTTGTTTCTGCAGTCACCTGTTAAAGGATACCTCATTTCTTTCTCCTTGGTGCTTCCTGAAATGGCTCTCTGGTTGACTCCACTTCTTCTCTCTCACTTATTGCTGTACTACTTGCAATCTGGCATCTGTCTTGGTTTTTCCACTTAACTGAATGTGGTCAAGCTTTTCCATGCTTTTATTTTCTCCAGAGCACTTACCACCTTTCAATATTTAGTATAATTTACTTGTCTTTAAGAATCTGCTTCTTGTCAGAACAGTGGCACATACCTGTAATCCCACTGGCTCAGGAGGCTGAGGCAGGATGATTCCAAGTTTGAGGTCAGCCTCAGCAACTTAGCAGGACCCTAAGCAACTCAGTGAGACCCAGTCTCTAAATAAAAAGTAAAATAAAAAGGACTGGGATGTGGCTCAGTGGTTAAGAGCCCCTGGGTTCAATCCCTGGTACCAAAAAAAAAAAAAAAAAAAAAAAAAAGCCTTCTCCTCCAACTAGAATTTCAGCTCTGTGAGATAGACATTTTTGTTTGGCTCACCACTGTATCCTTAGTGTTCTTAACAAGCATAGTCAATATTCAACAAATGTTTGGATGAGCAAAATGTATTGCATGTAGTGACTTCCTAACTGCCAAATCAAATGGGATCATTTTGACCATTTTCTTACTTGAGTTTTGGGTAATATTTAGCACCAATAACCAACAACTATTTGTCTTCTTCAATTGCTACACTCTGTCTAGCAAGTTCTACCATAGCTCTGAGACAGTTGGAGAACACCATAGGGACAGAAGGCAAATGAACAGCCATTAAAAGATAGTTAGTATAAGTACCCCTCCCCCTAACTTTAACTCATAGCTTATTAAAAGTTTGGTATGTACCTTACCTATCCCCCCTTAAACAACCTTATTAGCCTCAGAGACCAGGTACAACATTGTGGTGTTGCGGGGATAGGGTGAGGATGCTCTTGCTAGGACACTCTCCAAGGACAATGTAAGGATAAACACTGCTGAGGAGTCATCAAAATATCAAATTTCCAGGACCCTTATCTTGTTACTTGCCATGATTTGTGTTCTCTTCCATTTCCCACCAGCTACAGCAACTCATCCTTATCACAAGACAGAGATGTTTATACAGAATGCAGTCCAGATATAAAAAATGAACTTGTGGCTCCAGGATGCCTTCCTCAGAGTTAAAGTGCCCTCATAGGAAAACAAAAGCACACCTCTGCAGTGTACCTAAAGACAATTAACACTCCTAAACCCTGGCCCTGGCCCTTGCAAAAAGCTTTTTCACATGAATTAAATTAACTCCCTCCCTTTGTTGGGGAAATCAGTCTGACAGTGGTCAGTGGTGTCTCACTTCTCTTATGCGAAGCCCAATGAAAGTCTTGCCTGCATGTTTTCTTGCTTGACTTGTTTTCATTTCTACCATCATCAAGTCAAAGTTCCTATGTTCAGCATCAGCTATGGCTTTAAACACCATCTATAGGTGTCTTTATCTTCAGTATTAATTTCTCCCCCTGAGCTCCAAAACCAAGCACTCAACTGCCTACTGGACCTCTCTACCTGGACAGCACTCAAACACTTGACACACCTGGAACCCATGATTGTCTTTCTCCTGAATGGGGTCAACTTTATTCTTTCCTATTTCTTTTCTTTCTTTCTCTTTTTCCTTTCACATGGTGCTGGGAGATGGAACCCAGGGCCATGTGCATATGGAGCAAAGCAAGCACTTGACCACTGAGCTACACCCTCCGCCCCTTTCGTAATTTTTATTTTAGTAAATAGCCTCACCATTCAACCAGTGGCCCCAAGGCAGAGACCTGAGAGTCCTTTGTGTCACTCACAGTTACTGCCCTATCCAGTCAACTATTAAATCCTACCGATTTTATCTTCTAAATGTAGTGATTTTCAGATCATCTCCTTCCCTATGTCCTCACACCCACCTTAGTTCATGCTACTATCACCTCATGCATTACTGCAACCATATCTTTACTGGCCTCCTGGGCCCACTTTTGTCCCTTCCAATTCATTCTTTACACTGCAGCCAGAGTGTACTTCTATGATTTCAATTTGGACCACCGACTCCTTCTGACTATCTACCACCTAAAGGATGCAACTCAAGCTTCTTAGAATGACAAAATCCTTCAGGGCAACTTTTCCAGTACTAAAAGCATCCTTCACCCCAACCATACTGATTGTATTCCTTAGTTCTTTCTGTACTCCCACTCTCCCCTTTGAAGATTTTGTTTATTCCAATATTTTTTCCTGAACCAACAACTGACACATTGCCAGTACTCAATGAATGGTTTGCTGAATGAATGCATAAAATGCTCGGTATAGGAGCAGAATGGATTTTTAAAAGCATTTAACATAATTTTATGCATGATTATATAAAAATGACATCTATACAAAGTAATGCAGAATCATTTTAGAAAATAAGTATCAAAATTTCATTATTTAATTTTCTTTTCACAACACTTTGTAGATAGTCCTACTTTACTAAGCTGCAACAACATAATACAAAATATCACATATGTAGTCCATAATAATGCTACTGCCACTAATAATAAATAGCTACCGATCTTTATTAACTGCTAATGTGCCTATTACAGTTGAGGACACTGAAACTTAAGGACAGGCTAAGCAATTTGACCAAGGTCCATGTAGTAGCTAGTTACTAGCACATTTTCTTCTGTTTTATATTATAGTAAGTTGCTTCATGTTAGATCAGTGATGGCTAGGACTGTTTTACTTAGCTTCTCTCTCTTCTCTCTTCCATAAAAATCTATAGACTACAGGAACAAATTATAATCAGAGTAGTGCTAAAAATCAGTTATAATGATTCAAACCAAGCCTTCTGGCCTCTTGATTTTTGTTGCCTGTGATCACTGAAACCAGACTCTTTCTTGCTCTCCTTCTGAGTCCTAGATCTTCAAGGCAGTGATTACTCTAGGGCCTGTGAACCCAGAATTCCCAGATCACACATTCAAATTTGAAAGGGACCTTAAGATCTTCCAGGCTAATTACTTCATTTTACAGATGAAAACCCAAGACCTTGAGAGGAAGAATGACTTAACTCAAAACTCCAATTAGTGTGCAGCAGGGGCCAGACTAGAAGCCAAATGCTCTGTTTCTTAGTCCACTGCAATCTACTTTATGGAGTCCTACTTCCAAGTGACTCTCTGACCTTGACCTCTAGGCTCTAAGGCTTAAAACCACAACTTGGGCTGCACCTGACAGCTATCTATCTCATGCCCTTGCAGGACACCCCATCCCAGTTCCTGTTGCTGCATAGTCCCAGCAATGACAGCCATCATACCTAAGTTAGACTTTAACTTGTGAGCTCCTGCTGCAAGGACATTCAATAAACCATACAGTAAAGTATCACTAATTCCAACTAGTGCATACATGTAGGGGGAGTGAGTATAAATTATAAAAATTTGGCAAGATGTTCTATTTTACTATTTATGACTAGAACTAGATTAGTGAAGAGTCACCTAGTGGAGAAACTTTTCAGGCCCTACTTTTATGTGCAGTTCAGTGGTTTGTGGAAGCCTAAGTAGATCACCAGTGTTCTGTCTGTGGGATTTAGCATCAAACGGATCTGGATTTGAGTCCTTGTCTCTTCCACTCACTAGCTATTTGATCATAAGTAAGTTCCTTAATATCTCTGAGCTTCAATGTCCTCATTTCAAAATTGGGACTGATAACTCCTATCAGAGCTGCTGTGCAAATTAAATGAGACAATGAAGAAGGGTTCCAGGAACATTACGAGTGTTCAATGGTGTTAGCCATTACTAGGATTAAATAGGTATTTCAGTAGGCTTTACAAGCAGCTTCTTTTGGGAGAGTTTAAATATTTTGATAATCATGCTGTTTATATGATTCACTTGCTTTTTAAGCCCTGGGTTATTAGAATTTTTAGGTTAGTGACATGCAAGTTAATGAAATTTCCCAGTTCTTTATCTTCTATTAAATGACCACCATATCTTTCCTCATTAATCGAGCTTAAGGGATCAACATTCTATACTTTAAAAATATAGAGCTTTCCATCAAGGTGAAGGGTGACAATTCTGAATTTGACCTTCCCTTTGAGGTACATTAACACCAATCACAGGCCAGATTATTAGAACTAGAACATGAAATGGATAAGCTGAGTCTCCTAGCCTGGAGTTACAATAGCCAAAATGGTCAGGTGTCTTTGGCAAATGTCATACAGTGTTTCCCTTAACACTGTTCAGACTTGGCCTCCTTTCCATCTTCTTCCATCAGTAAAGAGCTATTTCCAAACAGATATTAAGCCTCCTTCCCTCTTAAAAAGAATCACAAGAGGGCTGGGGATATGGCTCAGTTGGTAGAGTGCCTGCCTTGCAAGCACAAGGCCCTGGGTTCAATCCCCAGCACCGAAAAAAAAAAAAAAAAAAAAAAAAGAGGTATTTGGCAAACCCCATTTCCACCTGACTTCTGACTTCTAAATACCTTAATTCTTGGGCTGGGGAGATAGCTCAGCTGGTAGAGTGCTTGCCTTGCAAGCACAAGGCCCTGAGTTCAATCCCCAGTACTGCCAAAAAAAAAAAAAAAAAAAAAAAAAGAATCACAAGACTTCAAGTTCCTCCTGCTACTGTGTGACTGAAATACTGAAAAGAGGAAATGATGTTTGTGTAGGAAAGTAACGTTACTTCCTAGGAAATAATGTTTGTCTTCTGCTAGTTTCTAGTACAAATTGTAAAAGGTTCAAGTCTTGAGGCAAAGTAATAATTCTGTAACCTTTTACCCCCCACCACAACTAAAACAAAGATGCTAAACTAAATGAATTATATAATGGGTCAATTATAATCAATTTGTGATAAATTCAGGTCCATCTTTATTCAGGGTAGGACTTTAACACTCTTGCAAATGTCTTTATTTCACTCCCCCTCCACTTCCCAGCTACCATCCTTGTTCACGTGGGTCACCACTTCAGCTTCTTTAGTGGTCTTGTCTTTTGCCTCTCTACCCAGTCTCTGTGATGATTTTAAAAATCAGATCCTTTGAATCATCTGCTTCAAATATTTTTTTTTTTTTTTTTTTTTTTTTTGTGGTACCGGGGATTGAACTCAGGGACTTGCGCTTGTGAGGCAAGCACTCTACCAGCTGAGCTATCTCCCCAGCCCTTGCTTCAAATATTTTAATGGCTTACTTCCAACTTTGAATGAAATCTAGATTTCTTACTGCCTTCAAGCTATAGTGGCAATATGGTGGTAAATGTTTACCAACTGGATCTCTGGGGGGAAATAAAATCTGTGCGTTGAAGCATCTGCCAGTTCCAATGGTGTAAATACTTCTACCATGACTGATTTCAGAGTACTGAATATCAGGTCAACCAGCTCCCAAATTTCCTGAAGTTAAGTATTAGCTCCCTTGAACCAGCAGGGGCTGGCTCTAGCCCCCTCCTTGTAGGCTATAAAGCCTTATATGATGTGCCCTGCCCGTCCTTGCCACTTTATCATTCTTTTGTTCATGTACTAACATTTCCATGACACTGGCCTTCTTTCTATTCTCCTCTGCCTTACGTTTTCCAGATTTCTACCATGCTTTTCCTATCTCTCTGAGCCACAGGATCATGCAACTATCTTCTTGACATCTGCATTCAGAAGTCTAATAAGTATCTCAAATATTTTATGTCCCAATCAGAACTCTTTATTTCACTCTAATCTTGTTTTTTTCTTCTTATCAGTATAAGGCAATGCTAGGGATCTATTTGCTTAGGCCCCAAACCCGAGTTGCCCATAAATTTTCTTTGCCTCTTAATTTTCTACTACCTAATTCACCACCAGCTAGTTCCAGTGGCTCCAAACATATCCCAAATCTGTCTATTTGTCTTTTTTTTCTACCATCATCATACAAGTCCAAGAGCCACCATTATCTTTTTATTTCCATATTACAACTTTTGGTTGACCTGCCTTCATTCTCATCTAGTCAGCAGAATGATCTCATCAGGTTATTCCCTTGACTTCAATCCTTCAGTGTGTCCCCGCTGCTTTCAGGATAAAGTCCAGTCTCTAATCTGCCTTACTAGGCCCTCCATACCCCAGCCTCAGCCTACTTCTCAATCTGATCTCTTGCTATTTCCTGCATCACATTCTATATTTGAGCCACTTTTCAGTTCCACTGCTGGTACCTCACATCATTTCTCTTGATTGAGGGCTAGTTTCCTCACCCATTTCTTGATCTCCGGCCTCTGTCCCCCTGCCATTCATCCTCTACACTGTGGCCAGGTACCCTTTCAAACTCATCAGATGCTCCTATTCCTTTTCTCAGAATCCCCCAACAATTCCGTTTTCCAAAGAAAAACTGAAAAACTTCAAGAAGAAAAGAAGTTCTCCAAAGGATTTTTCTCCCCCCACCCTATCTTTTTGGTACCAGGGATTGAACCCTGAGGTGCTTAACCAGTGAGACACGTCCCCAGCCCTTTTTATATTTTTATTTAGAGAGAGGGTCTCACTAAGTTGCTTAAGGCCTTGCTAAATTGCTGAGGCTGTCTTTGAACTTTCAATCCTTGTGCCTCAGCCTCCTGAGCTGCTGGGATTACAGGCATGCACCACCATGCCTGGCTCTAAAGGGGTTTTCTAAAGAAAAATGTAACAGAATTCAAAACCCTTCATAATTTGGCCCCCTTCTGTTTTTCCAGCATCACTTCCCACTACAACCCTGTGATGACTAATTTCTTGTGTCAACTTGTTAGGATGCAGTACCCAGATAATTGGTCAAACACCACACTAGATATTGCTGGGAAGGTATTTTTTTAGGCAAGTAATATTTAAATCAGTAGACTTAGAATAAAACAAATGATCCTCCATAATGTGAGTGGGCCTTATCCAGTCAGTTGAATGCCTTAATAGAAAAAAGCCTGAGGTCCCTCCAGGAAGATGGTATTCAGACAGCCAACTGCCTTTGGGCTTGAACTGCAAAATCAACTCTTCCCTGGGTCTTCGGCCTGTCAGTTCATCCAGGAGATTTCCAACATTCCATTCCCTAAAGTCATGTGGACTAATGCCTTAAAATAAAAATCTTTTTCTCTCTGTACATATACATCTCATGGGTTCTATTTCTATGGAGAAACCTAGTACATATTCCTACCCCATGAACCCTATGACCATGTACACTTTTCAACACATCTCCTGAACAGTATGAAAACTTTTTTCAGATGGGCAAAATGCTAGTCACCCAAGCATGGATTACAGGTTACCTCATTTAACATTTTTTTTCTGATTCTGCACTTGAAACTGCTCATTCCCTTTCTCCTTCCCTCTTTGTTGTACCTCTCTCCCTCCTTTCCTTATCTTAAACTTTACCTCTTTCTCTCTCTGTTTTGAAGTGTTTTTACTGTGGAAAATTCAAACATATACAAAAGTAGACAGGCTAATGAAATGAACACAAAATTCCAGTGCCTAGCTTTAGCAATTAGCAATACATGGTCAATCTGTTTTCATCTCTACCCCCACAAGATATCATTTCAATTTGTCTGTGAATATGTAATTATGTTTCTCTAAGTTATAATGGTTCCTTAGGATGATCTATATACCTATCTATATATCATATATGTAATATGCATATATATATATATATATTCTGTATATATTACCATTATCACACCTAAAAATTTACAATTCCTTCCTAGTGGCTTGGGAGGCTCAGGCAGATGGATTGTGAGTTCAAAGCCAGCCTCAGCAACTGAGTGAAGGCCTCAATAAAATATAAACCTTAAAAAGGGGCTGGGGATGTGGCTCAGTGGTTAAGTGCACCTGCATTCAATGTCTGATATAAAATAAAATTATAATTCCTCAATATCATCATATGTCCAATCAGTGGTCACATTTCTTCAATTATTTTATAATTGTTTTCTTTTTCTTTCTTTTGTCCTTTTTTTTTGTTTTTGTTTTTGTTTTTGCAGTGCTGGGGATAGAACCCAGGTTTTGTGCATGATAGGTTAGCAGTCTACCACTGAACTATACCCCCAGGCCCTTAGAATTATTTTCTAGCTTCGAGTTGGATTCTTCTCCCTGCCTTGTGTTCCCTTAGCTTTTTGTTTAGGCTTCTGCTGTGGCATAGTTTACCCTGTATGATTTATCTGGGTACAAGTCTTTATGGCCCCTCCCAACCAGGAGGCTTCTGCAAGCGGGCAGAAGCCTTCGGGGTCTAACACACTGCACCAGAAATCTCAGACACTCAGTGACTGTCAGATCATATTCCCCTAGATATCAGCATCATGAGTAGCTTTTCCCAAATGTGGCAGCTTACCTGTGAGCAGGCCCAAATAACCCATGTGAATGGTCATGAAATAAAGAAATGGCCAATGCTCACTGAGTGCTAGGTGTCAGTCATTACACTGAGAGCTTTATATGTACCATCTCACTTAATCCTCATAAAATCCTTATTAAATGGATAGTAGGATCTTATGAGCCCTATTTTACAGATGGCAAAATGGAGTTTGTGAAAGGATAAATGCCAGTCTCCATAGTCACAGAATATGAGCTAAAACATCCATCAGAATCTGGGTCTGTTTGATTAAGAGCCACACTCAAATATTACCTTAGCCCTTTGCACAGTTGTGACCATCCATTACCAGGTAGACACAGCTGCCATGGCATGTATACTGAATGCATTTTACTTTTGTGTGGTACTGGGGATTGAACCCAGGGGTGCTTTCCACTGAGTTATATCCTTGGCCCATTTTTTTTCTTTTTAATTTTGAGACGGTTTCACTAAGTTGCTGAGGCTGATCTTGAACTTGCAATCCTCCTGCCTCAGCTTCCCAAGTTTCTGGGATTACAGGTGTATGCCATCATGCCTTGTTGAATGGATTCTTTATGCAAAGACTGGAGCTTTCGGCATGGTATGAATAAGTGCCTCTACAAGTGTATTAAATGGGTGTCCAGAACATAAAGGCAAGCATGTATTGCTGGTCATCCCCAAAGGGTGAAGGGATGATTAGGATAAATACCAGTGCTTTTCTTTTTCTGAGTAGTTTTTAAAATATTATTGTATTTTTATACTTTTATTTATTTTCATGTGGTGCTGAGGATCAAACCCAGAGCCTTGCACATGCTGAGCAAGTGCTCTACTACTAAGCTATAACCACAGCCTATACCAGTGCTTTTCAACCCTTAGGTGCATATTAGCTTAACCAGGGAAGTTTTATAAGTCATTAATGGCTGGGATCCACCCCTAGTGATTACCATTTAACTGACTTAGGGTGAGTCTTGGACATTAGCATTTTTACAAGCTCAATCTCCAGGTGATTCTGATACGTATCCAAGTTGATACCCATTGGTGTGGGCCTTCCACAGCACATGCGGCTCAGGGCTCAGACCATCAACCTGCTAAACACACTAAAAGTGCCTGGGAAAAGCACAGGGGCCCTGAAACTAGACAGCCTGGAGTGACTTACTAGCTCTGGGACCTTCAGCAAGTACCTTGGCCTTTCTGAGCCCCAATTTCCTCATCTGTAAAGGGGGTAATAATAACACCTACATTATCAGATTATTGTCCATATTAAATGATTTAATACATGCAAAGTCCTTAGAACTGTATTTGACTTATAGCAAGCACTAATGTCATTATTATAATTTCTAAACTTGGAGAAGAGACAAGTATGCTAAGGACCAAACCAACCTGCTACACTGGAATGCTAGATCGCCATTTGCCCAAACAGTATCTTGCTAGTAAAGAAAAACAGCACATCAGGCTGCTAGCCACAAGGACCTGTATTAATTCCTCCTTCTATACAAACCCAGGCAACTATCCAGGCTAATAAAATGTAGCTGTCTAGTTCAGATTCATAGCTCTCAGGAGAATACTGGATTCCAAAGCATGATATCATCTGAAAAAAATCAAGGGAGCCAGGCCTGGCTCTGCCACTGTTTGTGTAACCTTGGCCAAGTCATATACCTCTTTGAACCTTTGGAGCCTCATTTGTCAAGAAAAGAGATTGAAATGAAATGACCTTGAAGATCCTTTTCAGTTCATACTCCTTGATTTTGGCCTGACTCCTTGCTCCTTCCTGCCTCTAAGACCTCAGTTCTGCCATTTCCTCTGTCTTGCTAATCTGTTTTATTGATCAGGATAAATTCCCAGCCCTTCCTCTGGAAAGTAGTCTCAGATCCCCAGACTAAGTCAGGAGCCTGTTGAACACTTTTGGTTACCCTGTATTTTTTCTTCAGGACACTTAACACAGTTTGTTATGATCTATTGTGCAATTATTCCTTTCATGTGTCCTCCTACCCCCATTACCTCACCTTTCTAACTATAAATACTATAAGGGCAGTGATAACATCTGTCTTGACCACGGTTTTATTCCCTAAAGTCTACCAATATGCCTGGCACATAGTAGGTGCTTATTATATATTGAAGAAAAGAAGGAACAAACTTACCGGAGATGAAAATCAAGAAAAAATACTTCAAAGCACTTGAATGTTTCTGTGACAAACTTCATAAAGGCCTTCCAACAGAGGTAACATTTTGGTTACTCATTGTTTCTTTCTTTCTTTCTTTCTTTTTTTTTTTTTGCAGTGCTGGGGATTGAACCCAGGGCCTTGTGCTTGCGAGGCAGGCACTCTACCAACTGAGCTATATCCCTAGCCCGGTTACTCATTCTTTTCATGAATACTGAAATAATTTAATCAATAATTAATTAACCTAGTTTTTGGTTCTGGGGAATTGAACCCAGAGGTGCTTTACCACGGAGCTATATCCCTACTCCTTTTGATTTGTATCTTGAGACAGCATCTCATTAAATTGCCTGGTCTGGAACTTGTCACTGTCCTACCTCAGCCTCCCAAGTTGCTGGGATTACAGGTGTGCACCACCATTTTCAGCTTAAACAATATATATAAAGATGTAAAACACATATATCCTTTGATCAAAGCAATCCTACTTGGAATAATTTATTCTACAGATATATCTGTACATGTGGGAAATGATGCATGTTACAAGGATATTTGTTATAGCATCTTTAGTAATACTAAAAGATTGGAAATAATCTAAATGTTCACAAATGGGACTAAAGAAACAGGTCATCATATTATGGAATACTATATCACAATTTAAAAATATGTGGCAGCTCCATCTGGACTGATATGGTGTCATCGCCAAGATACAGTTTTAGGTTAAAAAAAAAACCAGGGTGCAGAAAAGTATGTGCAGTATGCTGCTGATTACCCTTAAACAAAAGAACATAAATGTGCATGTTTATATGGATCTTTGCATACACCATGTTTGGAAAGATATAGATAAGAGACTTGTAACAACGATGTTTTCTCTGGGGAGAACTGGGTGGTTAAGGAATAAAGGGTGGGAAGGCTTAGTTTTCAATGTATACTTATGGCACCTTTTGGATTTTGTATGGTGGGCTCAAAAAGTAGAATATTTAATTGTAAAGAGCTTTAAACATATGTGACCTACCAAGAGGATACAGACAACCTAAATGAACTGATAACAAGCAATGAGATTGAAGCAGTAATAAAAAGCCTTCCAACAAAGAAGAGCTCAGGACCAGATGGATTCTCAGTTGAATTTTACCATCTTTAAAGGAGACATAATGCCAGTGTTATTCCATGAAACAAAAGGCAGGGAACACTTCCAAACTCATTCTACAAAGCCAGTATCATCCTGACACCCAAACCAGATAAGGACACATCAAGGAAAGAAAATTACAAAGCAATATCCCATAAACATAGACGCACAAGTCCTTAATAAAATACTTACAAATTGAATTCAACAACATATTAAAAAGATCATACATCATGATCCAATTGGTTTCATCCCAGGATTCAAGGATGGTTCAATATTTGCAAAATCAATAAATGTAATATACCACATAAATAGAATCAAGGTAAAAAAATCACATGGTCATCTCAATAGGTGCAGTAAAAGTCTTTGACAAAATCCCTTCATGATTAAAAACACTGAAGAAACTAAGGATAGAAGGAATTTGCTTCAACTTAACTAAGGCTGTATATGACAAGCTAGCATCATATTGAATGGGGAAAAATTGGAAAGAATTTACTATAAAATTAGGAACAAGACAAGGATCTCTACTTTTACCACTCCTATTCAATATAATACTTGAAATTTTATCCAGAGAAACTAGGCAAAAGGAAGAAATAAAAGGGAGGCCGATAGTTAAGGGAAAAAGTCAAATTTCCCTATTTGCAGGTGATGTGATCCTATCCTTAGAAGATCCTAAAGGCTTTACCTGAACACTTATAATAATTAAATCCAGCAAAATAGCAGGATACAAAATCTACATAAAAATCAATAGCTTATGGATGTATATGATGGTTAATCTGGTATATTCATATATGTACATAAGAAAGTTAAGTCCACAAGACACTAATTAAAAAAACAAGTACGTAGCAGAAAGATCAGTAGAGCAGAGGGAAGGGAATAGGAGAGGAAGGAGGAGAGGGAAGGGGAAGTAATGAGGACTGATTAAAACAAATTATATTCCATGCTTTTATAATTATATCAAAATGAAAACTTATATATAACAGAAAAGAACCAATAAAAAGAAAAAATCAATAGCTTTTCTATAAACCAATAGTGAACCCATTGAGAAATCAGGAAAATAATTCCATTCACAACAGCTTCAAAAAAATAAAATACCTAGGAATAAATCTAACCAAGGAGGTAAAAAAACCTCTACAAGCAAAATTTTCAGAAAAGTAAATTGAAGAAGACACTAGAAGATGGAAAGACCTCCCATGTTCATGGATAGGCAGAATTAATATCCTTAAATGGTCATATGACCAAAAGTGATCTACAGATTCAATGTAATCCCCATCAAAATACCAATGACATTTCTTTATGGAACTAGAAAAAACAATCCTAAAATTTATATAGAACAAATTATCCAGAATAGCCAAAGCAATTCTGAGCAAAATGAGTCATGCTGGTGGTATCATACTACCAATACTAATGTAATTTCAAATTACATTACAGCGTCATAGTAACAAAAACTGCACAGTACTGGCATAAATACAGATGCATAGACCAAAGGAATAGAACAGAGGACACAGAGACAAATCTACACAGCTATAATGATCTGATTCTTGACAAAGGTGCCAAAAACATCAGAGAAAAGACAGCCTCTTTAACAAGTGGTGCTGAGAAAACTGGATAACCATACATAGATAACGAAACTAGATCCCTGACTCACCTTGCACAAGTCAACTCAAAATGGATCAAAGATCTAGATATAAGATTAGAAACTTTGCAAGTGCTAGAAGAAAACAGGATTAACTTTCCAACATATAGGCAGAGGCAATGACTTCTGAATAGCATTCCTCTAGAATAGGAAATGATAGCAAGAATTAGTAAATGGGATGGCATCAAATTAAAAAGCTCCTGCACAGCAAAGGAAACAACAGCGTGAAGGGAGAAACTACACAATGGAGAGAATCTTTGCCAGCTACTCTTGTGACAGAGGACTAATATCAAGAATGTATAAAGAACTAAATAAACTCAGTACCAAAACAAAAAAAAATGAATACACAAACAAATAATCCATTCAATAAATTGGCAAATGAACTAAACAGACACTTCTCAAAAGAAGTAGTACAAATGGTCAACAATTATGTGAAAAGAGATTAAACATCTTTAGCCATCAGGGAAATGCAAATAAAAACTACATTGAGATTCCAGCTTACACTCCAGTCAGAATGGCAATTATTAAGAATACAAATAATAATAAATGCTGGCAAGGAATTGGGGGAAAATGAATCTGTATACACTGTTAATGGGAATGTAAATTTGTATAGCCACTATGGAAATCAGCATAGAGGTTCCTCAAAAAACTAAAAATCGAACTACCATATGATTCATCTATACCACTTCTTGGTATTTATCCAAAAAAATTAAAGTCAGCATACTTTAGAGATACATGCATACCGATGTTCATCATGACACAATTCATAGTAACCAAGCTATGGAACCAGCCTAAGTGTCTGTTAACAAATGAATGGATAAAGAAAATGTGGTATATATACACAATGGAGTTTTACTCAGCCATAAAGAAGAACAAAACTATGTCATTTGCAGGGAAATGGATGGAACCAGAGAGCATTGTGTTAAGCAAGATAAGCCAGACTCATGAGGATCTCATAAAAGTAGAAGGGACACCATTAGGCTAGAGAAAGGGGATCAGGGGAAAGGAGAAAGGGAGGGTAAGGGGAAATATAGGGGAATGAAATTGATCAAACTACATCATATGTTTGTATGAATGTCATAATGGAAACTATTATTCTGTATAATATACACCAATAAAAAGGATTGATACAGAAATGAACACATTGACTATTTTATCCTCAAGCAGTAACATAATAGCAAAAGTTCTTAGAGATAAATTATTATTATTATTATTTTTAAATATATTTTTAGTTGTAAGTGGACACAGTACCTTTATTTTATTTTTTATGTGGTGCTGAGGATTAAACTCAGGGCCTCACACATGCTCGGTGAGTGTGTTACCACTGAGCTACATCCCCAGCCCCAGAAATAAATTATTTTTGATCAGACCATTAAAATAAAAAATACCACTTATTCTAAATCAGCAATCTCTTGGTTTTTCTATTTTAGTCTCATGTATAGTTATGTGCTTGAATTTTTCTAAGCTGCTAAGTAATTTTAGTAACTTATTAGAATGAGAATTTATAGTAATGTCTTTAGTTTTTGCCAAAGATTATGGAAAAGACCAGACATTAGTCTAGATTTTAATAGACTATTTTTCCTAATGTCACAAATCCAAATGGCTAAGATACACTTTTTTTTTTTTTTTTTTTTGGTACCAGGGATAGTACCCAGGGGTGCTTAATCACTGAGCCACATACCCAGCCCTTTTAATTTTTTTTTTTTTTTTTTGAGAAAGGGTCTTGCTAAGTTGCTCAGAGCCTTGCTAAGTTGCTGAGGCTGGCTTTGAACTCATGAGCCTCCTGCCTCAGCCTCCTGAGCGCTGGGATTACAAAGATGCACCACCATGCCCAACGCTAAGATTCACTTTTAAGATCTTCTATACACAATAAGCTTTGTTCAAAACTTTTCTCCAGAGTCATGCCAGTTTGTAAACATTGAAGCCACAATGACCTACTTTGATGGTTGAAATGTTTTGCTTCAGGAGCAAAGGATATGTTTTGTGAAAAATGTTTACATTAAATAATACTATTATTTTTTTTCAAAAAGAACTTTAAGAAGGAGAGATAAAGTCAGGCACAATAGTGCACACCTGTAGCCCCAGATATCTGGGAGGCTGAAGCAAAAGTATCACTTGAATGCAGGAGTATGAGGCCAGTCTGGGCAACATAGCAAGACCCTATTCTGAGAGGGGTTTGTGGGGACAGGCAGGCAGGCAGGCAGGCAGAGACAGACAAAAGGAAGGGGAACAAGCAGAGAAAAGAGCCTGCCAGCTGGAGCAAAGAGGAGGTCAGAACCTTTCAATTTGTCATTTGGAAGTGAGCTTTATCTTCTGTAGATGTGCAGTATTCAACCTGAAGACAGAGCTGTCTAATTTCCAAACCATCTGAGACATATATATGTGGAAGGCAGTTGTGGTACACTTGAATCTCTTGGCAAATTCCCAATAATCAAACAAAAAAAGCCAACGAATTGGAGCAAAAAGACCCTTCTATCCTGTGAGCCACATGACCCATGTTTCTCTTGGCATAGCCACGACTCAAATAGATGTCCTCCTACAGCTAGGAAATCCCCAGTCGGCAGTGGGGATATTCATACAAGTTGGCTTTAGGCAGCTGCCCTCCCAGCACAGCATGCCTATGAGATTCTCTCCTGTTCCCTCAGAGTGAATGTTTTCCATTTTAGCAGCAGGCCAGAGTGATGACTAGCTGATCACTAAGCCTGCCATCGCCATGGGGGAAGTGAGCAAATGACAGCAGGTTAGTATTCTGCTTGGGCAGAGAGAAGAGATAGAGTAGGTTCCTGTGTTGCCCCTGGGGTAGGAGTTGGAGAAGTCTAAAGGGCACGGCTGGGCCTGCTTGGAGAAAGCAGTTCAGATGCAGGTGAGCAAAACATGCTGTGGCTGAGGCCCAGTGCAAGAAAGCCCCATGCAGAACAGCCATGGCCAGCTTTCAGAAGAGCCAACTTCGAGAGTGTCAAAACTTGACTGAAGGTGAGAATGTGTAAAGAAAAAGATTTGGTAGATGACAGTTTTTAGAAGGCTGGGTATATCCAGATATAATCATGACTTTTGTATGGTGGCCTCTCAGAAAATGCTTATTAAACTATCCAAACAAAAGAATTAAAAAAAAGAATAATGAATTCTTTTACCATCCCTGCTCATCATTAGTATAGAAAGAGGGCTGACTGAGGTTTTATGATCTGGGCTCACGTGTGGGTTTAGAGTAATCACAGGAAACAAACACACCTGGACTGGCTTTTATAATCAGGCCTTCCATGCATAGATTCTGAAGAGATGCTCCAAGCACATAAAAACACCATTGATTATGTGCCTGGCTCTGGATCTGCAATAACTGAATTCAATCTTTTCTATAGGTGTATGAGGGAGGCACAATTCTCATTCGTATGTTTGATAAATGAGAAAGATAAGGCTCAGAGAAGTTGTATGGCTCATGGAAGTTTATGCAAGAGTAAGGGGTGGACTGGGACCCAGAGTCCATACTGTGATCCATTGAGCTAGTCTGTCCATTAGAGCCCCAGCGTGAACACAGCCACTAAAAACAAACAATTGACAGTTATGTGAAAAAAGGAGGTGAAATTGGTGCTTCATTTCCAAAGCTGGCTAGAAGCCAGCGCAGGGGTCAGCAAACTTCAGTCTCCCCACCTCCTCAGAGCCAGGGCTTCCTATGCATGCTCATGGCCAGCTACAGGACCTACCCTGGTTGACAACAGGCACTTTCTGGACCCTTTCTTTCCCTTTCCCCTACCACTGTCTTCGCTCCCACTCTGGTGGGGAGGGAGGTGGGCTGAAGCTCCTATCTTAGCTGCTGTTACTGTTCAAGTGGAGCTCAAAGAAGCCTTCCTAGCACAGGTGGTCATTGTGACTCCCAGACCTTTATCCCTTCAAAGGATCAAGTCAGCGGGGACCAGGAGAAAAGGGCAGAATGATTTTATATTCAGTGGAATTAGGAAGGCTCCTCCCAACTCCCTCCTTGCCAGCTCCCTAGGGACAGTCTTGTTTCCATGATCAACAACTACCATCTCTGAAGTATTTAGGGCACTGTATACCTTTTGGAAAAACAAGGGGGACAGTTTTCCTTTCCCTGCACTTTAATAATGAGGTTTAAAAAAGCTACCTTGCCTAAGAAATATCCAGGCATCTACCTGGATTTGAAAAGCATCCTTTTTCTTTGACAGCCAAGGCAATGCCACTTACTTAGGCAGAAGTTAGTCCTCAAAGGGAGCAGACCTCAAAGCCAGATGACAGCGAGGAATTAATTGAAAATGCAACAAAGGTAAGGATCCCATCCTCTCTCACTATCCTGAGAGATCAGCCCTCAGCAATGTTTGTACTTCCAGGTAGTTAGTCGGCTCTGTTCAGAAAACAGAGGTCTGATCCTACTGAGAATAGATGCTATGCCAACCAAGAGAGGTTGCAGGAGGCAGAAACCCTGAAAATGTGTTAGCATCTCTTAGCCTGGGTGATGACAGCAATTTTCTCTCCTCTCCTGGGGCTTTGTCCCTGTTTCCCCAAGGGCTCAGAGAGCCAGTGGGGCTTTCTTCCCAATCCTGAGCAGCTAGGGTTAGTCCGGCCAAAGGGTCCGTGACTGTCGAATGATCTATGCCTGTGGCTCACTGTTCCTCATTACGATCTGATCTGACAGCTTCAAGTCAAAGCTGCCAATTTGGCCAGCATTCTGTTGCCAGGCTGCCAGGGACTAAAGCGAGCCCCAGGACAGCCCCATTTTCCTAAGATTTTCTTTCTCTCACTTGAGTTAACCATTTCTAGGCCAATGTTATGGTCTGAAGGTTTGTGTTTCCCCCAAATCCTAGGATGAATCTTGACCCCCATGTGATGATAACAGGAGGTGGGATTGCTGGGAGATAAGTAGGGCTCTACCCTTGTGAATGGGATTAGTACCCTTACAAAAGAGGCCCCAGGGGATGGCTCTACCCCTTCCATCATGTGAGGACACAGGGAGAAGTGTCCCCCCTTCCCAGAACCAGGAAGCAAGCCCTCACCAGACACCAAATCTGCCTTGTCCTTGGACTTCCCAGTCTCCAGGTGTGAGAAATAGATTTCTGTTGTTTATAAGCTACCTAGCTTTTGGTATTTTTTTAATGGCAGCCTGAAGGGATTAAGACAAAGTTCTTGCCTGTCAGTTTCTGAGCTTGTGTGCTATTATTTTTTCTCAGCTCCTCTTGCATGGAGGATTTGGGTTCCTCATTCTCAAGATTTGGCTTCCCTTTCCCTCATTCCTTACTCCAGCACCAAGGGCAAGGGAACTAAAGTAAAAATTAAACAATTACCTAGCATCTAGGAACAAGTCCTTGGATTCCTGGTGGACAAAGGAAGGGCCTGAGGAAGAAGAGACCCAGGTTCAAGTTCCAGCTCTACCACTTATCAGCCATGTGTTGTTTTGGCAAATGACCCTCTCTTGCCTCACTTCCTCATCTATAAAATAGGAATGATAATGGCACTTAGTTGGTAGGGGTGACAGAAGATCAAATGGGCTAAGAAACTCCTTTGTACAAATTAAATGACCAATATGGTAGTTAATATTATATAGCTATAATTTTTTTAATCCTGGGGAGGCATTCCTGTCAATACCTTGCCTGACATAGTTTGTCTCCGTGCTTACCCTGACAAAAGTCTCTCCACCAAAGAAGAGCACAGATTTTCATACATTCATTTAGATCTGGTCACAGTTACTGAAAGCAATCAACTAACAAATATAAATTTGATGATGCTGTAATTTTCCAAGTACTTCTAGGTACCACACATAGTAGTGAGAGGCTAGAATGGAAAGAGTAAAAACCAAAATGGTGTGAAGTTTTTGTCCTCTGTCCTTCCAGCACATTTGCCTGCCTTGAGCTATTATCAGCTGTTTGCCCTGAGCTGCACAGAGCCCAACTGCTAAGGTAGGGGATGGAAGGTGTGCATTGTCAGAGCGAAGCACATAGGCAGTCTCGGGCAGGGGACAAGCAGAGGTTTTCTTGGGCTGAGAAGGCAGGCTTGTGTGCTCTTACCTTCAGCTAGGGTAGGTACAACTACATAGACTTGGGCCTCACTCAGCAACAGCTAAGGTTTAATTTTGTACTTGCAGCAAGATCTTCTAAGCCTACCCTACACTTATTTATTTTGGTACCAAGGATTGAACCCGGGGGCATTTAACTACTGAGTTTCATCCCTGGCCCTTTTTTATATTTTTTAAAATTTAAAGACAGGGTCTCACTGAGTTGTTTAGAGCCTCAATAAATTGCTGAGGCTGGCTTTGAACTTGCAATCCTCCTGCCTCAGCCTCCAGAGTCACTAGGATTACAAGCATGTGCCACCAGGCCTGGTTGAAACTTAATTTTTTAACAAGTATCAAGTGCCCGCTGTGTGAAACTGTGTATTTTGGGGATATACAAATGTGTAAGACATACTTCCCATAGACAAAGAGCTTGCAATTTATAGAGAAAATAAGGAACACAAAAGATTATAGTACAAGGAAACATGTGACCTGGGCCATAAGAGAGCTCTTCAGATTGACTATCCCTTATCTGAAATGCTTGGGACTAGAAGTATTTCAGATTTTGGATTTTGGAATATTTGTATATAAGTAATGATATCTTGGGGATGAGATTCAAGTATAAACATGAAATTCATTTATGTTTCATGTATATCTTATATACACAGCATGAAAATAATTTATGCAATATTTTTATTGTGCCTGCATTTTTGCTGCAGCCCTTCATATGAGGTCAGGTGAGGAATTTTCCACTGGGGTTATCCTGTCTGTGCCCCAAAAGTTTTCGATTTTGAAGCATTTCAGATTTCAGACTAGGGATCTTATCTTGTAGCAGGGATGAGCTAAGGTCCTTATGAAGGGGGAGACCACTTCTGCTTGGGGAAGTGAGTGATGACATCTGGAGGTGGCTGTGATAGTGAAGAGACAGCAGAGCAATGGTGCTGAGATGGGAAAAGATGGGGGCATGGAGAGATATGCTAGGGAAAAGAAAGTGACTGGATTAGAGGTCACATACAGGCTAACAGCATCAATGAAAAGGAGTTATTCAACCACAACCTTTTGGAACAGAATAACTCTGCTCTTGGGTGGGGTGTGGGGGAGTCCATGCAAACCCAGCATCCACAATTGTGGACAGAGCATGTCATTTGTTAACTCAGCCTCCTGCCCCAGAATCCCTATTCCACTAGCCTGCAGCCGCTACCCTGTGATTCTACATCCATTGAAATAAGATAGCTGTTTTAGGAAAGGTCAATATATTTATCAAACCAACACAGGTCAGGAGAGACAGCCCTCATTGAGGCAAACTCAGATGAGCCTTTAAGTAAACAGCAGAGATGCTGAGGCACAAGTAGTCACTTGAACAAAGGCGGGGTGATTGGAATGTAAAATACAGTTATTCTTTAGGGCTTGGGTGAGGGGGACTAAGAAGATCACTTGGATGAAAATGGAGGCTTGAGTAGAGCAGAGGTCATTAAAAGGCATGTTTTGTTTAGCCCAGTCGGTACTTAATTGTTATTTGTAACACTGAAAAACTGGGAGCCCTTACGTAAAAATCTGGATTTTAGGCACTCTTGAAAACTAGGCCTGCATTTCGAAATGGCATCCATCCTTTGGAGAAGAGCAGCTTGTGGCTTGCCTACAGCCTCCACTGGCTCATTTCATTCCTTTCTACTATCCATATTTAAATGCTAATCACATTTTGTGAGCACAGTGAAATTTAGCTCTCCAGAATGCTTTCAAAAGCCATGATGGCTCTGAGCACATTTGAAGGATTATTCTTTAGGGCTGAGTGCGTGTTCTCTGGGTTACTCCACATTCTCTTTTCCATGTTACTTTTGAGTTCCTACAGGCATTTGATTTTGCAACTTCTCATACAAAGGGCCTCTGTGTGATGAGAATCGCAAAGTTGGTAAGGGAACACGCGAGGCCGAGGGGCTCAGCCTTTATTCTCTAGGAGCAATAAAGAAGGACCAACACAGGCAGATCTTAAGAAAATTAGTCTGGCAGAAGCCCATGGGCCAGGCTGGAGGGGAATGAAATGAATATTGACCTTGGAGACAAGCTACCTGGGCTTATATCCAGTTCAGTTATTGGATGATCAACTAGTAGGCTGCAGAACCTTTCTGTGCCTCAGTTTTGGCCATCATAAAATGGGCTCAATAACAACAGTGCCCACCTCATAAAGTTGTAAGGATTAAATGAGATAATGAACATAAAGCCCTTAGGACACTGCCTTCTATAGCCTAGTATTGGATGCTTATGATCATTTTTTGAACGAATCCTGGAGACCAACTTGAAGATTGCTGTAATAGTGTAGGTATGAGCTGATAAGGATTGGGACAGGGGGCAAAAATAAGAAACCTGTGTGGGAGAGTTAGGAATGAAGAAGTGACCAAGCTTGACATTGACTGGGTCAGCAGGAAGACAGTCAAACCTGACTTCTGAATTTTCAGTCCGCTTCACTGGGACAGTGATGGTATTGAGATGGAAAACTCTGGAAAACGAAAAAGAAATGGAAACCTCTGGGTTTTTGGGAACAGAGAGGTCAGTTTGATACTTATTAGAGTTGATGGTGGTGATGTGATGACTAAATGATAATGTTTGGCACACTGTGAGAACTGTGGTATCGGGCTCAGAGGGAGGTCAGGGATGAAGACAGAAATTTGAGCATGAGAAGCAACCATGTCCAATCTAGCAAAGGCACCTCGGTTAGATATGGAATCTCTATTTGAGCAGGCTGGGGCCTCTGTTTATTCACTGACCATGTGTGTTCTGCTCAGTCAGCTGTGCCACTCGGATACTACCTTTGTCCTTCATCTTATGTGCTTTCAGTTCAAATGCTGACCTGGCCCAATCGTGCTTACCTTGTGAGCTGTGGTGATGGGGTCAAAGTCCACTGGGGTATAAAGCAACAGGCTGACACTTGGTTTTATGTTGTTTTATGGAGACACCTAATATTGGCAACAGGGGAGAGTGTCAGGCAGAGTTGTGTGTGGATCAGGCTTGGGCCTGCTGCCTCCTTCCTGATTCTTTCAGAAGGCCTGTCAGGCTCTGAGGCTCCTGCCTTCTTAGCTGCTCCCTGGAGTTTCAGGGCAGTGTTCCCCCACCTATCAACTTCTCCTGTTTATGCACATGTCCCCACAACCATATTCTTGGGACTCCCTGGTCCTTACTAGGGGCCCAGGTTAATTACATAAATTAATCTTTGTCAATATTTCCCCCTCCTTACTTGTTTTCTCAATACACTAAGTGCTGCCAGTCTCTTCTGGCCCAGATCTGGGCCAGTTGTGGGAGATATAGATAAAAGGGCTGAACTGTACCAGGAAGAGCTTGGACTATAATGCACAGACATGTGGAGAAAGGAATTTCAGACAGGGTGGTCTTAGAGTCCATGAGAGCACACCAGGTAGGGACACCTCAATTCATTTGTGCACAGGGTTGACCCACCCCCCTTCCCATCAGAAACATTCTATCAAAACATGCACATGCATAATTTATTTACCTCTCCATTCTCTAGCATGCCAGACAGGAGCCAAGGTAAGAAAAAGAAAAGAAAAAAAAAAAAAAAAAAAGGAAAAAAATGAGTGTAAGCATGGTGAAGGAAGGGCTCAGGTGGTTAAACAAGACTTCTGATTATTGTCATTAACATTCAAAATAGTTCCAACCTGATGTGGCATTAAATGGGCAGAGTGTATGTGTGTGTGTGTGTGTGTGTGTGTGTGTGTGTGTGTGTCTGGATAAAAGCCTATTAGGAGAATGAGACATTCAGACAAAGGGGCTAGTCAGTGTGGGAGATGAGAAAAATTCCCTGTCCAGTTGCTTGTCCACCAGACACCTGCTACTGATTTGCTTTGTGCTGGGCAGTGCAATGGGGAAGGTCAATGGAATGCAAATATTACCATTAAGTATGTTCAGGTCACAGGAGCCTGGTTGCCCTGCAAAGGTCCCTTATTACAAATTCTGCTGGCAAACACTGCCTACTCCAGTGAGGCATATAGTTCTTAAAGTTCGCTCTTCTTGGTGAATTTGGATTTTGTGGTTTGTCTGTTGTCATCATGAGGATAAGGATGATAACTGAACAGAGATCCCTGAGCTGCTGGCTCTAGTACCCCCAGATGGTGCTCAGATTATTTCCATTTACCGCAGCGACATCTAATGGCCAGAGAAAGTAATACTATGTTTGCATTTAAAAGCAGCCTGTGGTTTTGTTTTCGGTGTTAATTTTTTAAAATATTGTACGAACAAGGTATTATTATATTTACTAGCTCATGAAAAGTAACAGTTTGACTGCAACACTAAGAATTTCTTTTTATGTCTTTACGTGACATTTATGATGATATTCATAATTAGATGCTGATCCTATTTTGTGAAACAGCACAACTACCTCTTTGGATTTTTTATTTTTACAATTATCATGATTTTGCATTTATTTGAAAGCTTTTCTTGAAACTCTTTGTATGCATTATCTAGAAGGTTCCCATACAAAGGAAAAGATAATCAGGATCGCCCTCAAATAATCTACTTCTAGTATATCTTACCCCAGTTCATAGCAGATTGTTGTGGTCAGTGTATATTGTAGTACAGAACATATTCTTGGCTACTTCTCTCAGAGGAAGTCACTATTCTAGCTCCCAGGAAAATAAATGAAAGCTAAAGGTTTATGGAGAAGACTGAAGCCCCTAAGTCCCACATTGAACTTCATGAAGTCACTGAACTTCATCTAAAACCTTCCTCACAACAAGCACTACCTCTGCCCCTCAGTCTCAAAGCCTTGGTTTTGGATAGGTCAGCTAGGGGGAGGAAACTAAGCTCAGCAAATTTAATTATGCATAAGGAATACTAAATTATAAGAGGTGGCAGGAAGTGCTGGAGAGATGCCCTTGGCAGTGAGAGAAATTCTTAGGACCAGGATTTTGTGGTACTGGGGATAGAATCCAGGAAGGTACTACCTCTGAGCTATATCACCTGCCCTTTTTTAAACTTTTATTTTGAGACAGGTTCTAACTAACTTGCCAAGGTTAGCCTTGAACTTATGATCCTCCTAGCTCAGCTTCCAGAGTAGTTGGAATTATAGGTGTGTAGCATCACTCCTGGCAGGGCCAGGAATTTTAAACACTTGAGTAAAAGCTTGTAGCATATCATGCCTCCTTCCCAACTGATCCCTTCTTCTCATTTTATGTTTCTTTTTTTTCTGGTGCTGGGGATCAAACCCAGGGTCTAATCCATGCTAGACAAGTACTTTGCCTCTGAACTACATCCTCAGCCCTCAGTTTTTGCTTTCCTTTTTCTTGTCTTTTTTCTTTTTCTTATTTTGGTAATGGGGATTGAACCCAGGGTAACTTCACCACTGAGTGACATCACCAGTTCTTTTTATTTATTCTTATTTTCAGACTGGGTTTTGCTATGGTGCTTAGGGCCTCGTTAAGTTGCTGAGTCTGGCCTCAAACTTGGAATCCTCCTGCCTCAGCCTCCGAGGGATTATGGGCATTCACCACCATGTCTGACAACTTTTTTTTTCTTTTAAAAGAAGGTATCTTTTTTTAGAAAGAGCATAAATACCATCTGAAGAAAATAACTTTTCTAAGGGTTGAAATACGTGAAATTGCCATTTAATATGTCAAAATGTTGGATGCTGGCAATTTCATATGGTTCAACCTAAAGAAAGAGAACTAAAGGAGAGATATATTCCAGAAAAAGATGGAAAGTTTGGCATAATTTATTCCATGTTTATAGTTTAATGTAAATAAAGTTCTAAGCACAAGGTAATTCTAAAGTTTATCAGGAAGAGTAAATGACTAAGAGTAATCAAGGAAATGTTTAAAAAAAGAATTATGAAGATAAAAGCTATTATAAAGCAATAGTAATTGAAATAGCATGGTACTGGCACAAGAACAGTTGAACAGATCAACAGACTAGAATATACAGCCCAGAGATAGAGGCCCTAGAATATTTCTAATATTTTGCATGTGGTGAAAGTCATATCACAAAGCAAAAGTCATTAAAAATAGTACTTAAACAATTGATAAACTATTTTTTAAAAGTTAGATGACTGCCTCATATCATGCCCTATGTAAATTCTAAATGCATTCAAGTGTTAAGTGTAAAACTCTTAACAGTATTAAAAGAACATATAAAGCTGGGCTCAGTGGCACATGCCTGTAATCCCAGCAGCTTGGGAGGCTGGGGCAGGATGACCACAGATTTGAGGCCAGCCTCAGCAACTTAGCAAGGCCCTAAGCAACTCAGCAAGACCCTGCCTCAAAATAAAAAAATAAAAAGGGCTGGGGAATGTAGCTCAGTGGTAAAGAGCCCCCGCTGGGTTCAATCCCCAGTACCAAAAAAAAATGTATAGGTAAAAAATTATTCATAAGATTTTGTATGGAGTGGGCCTTTTAAGCAGAAAAGCAAAGTTAGAAAGAAAATAATAGCAATAAAAATACATACAACAAAATAGCAACCCATAAACAGAATTAGAGGCCAAATGTAAAACTGGGAAAAATATGTGCAATATGTGACATGGGTTAATACCTTTAATACATGAAGATTTCTTATCAATCAATAGAAAAATCTGAGTGTCCGAGAAAAATAGGCAAAGGACACAAAGAGAAAATTTATAAAGAAATACAAAGGGCCAAATGATATATGGAAAATGCACAACCTCACTGAGAAACAATAAGATACAATTTTTTAGCTACTAGGTTTAGAAGGATTTTAAAAGTAATGATAATATATGTTGAGAATTTAGAAGAGGAACCACTTTCCCTTTCCACTGGTATAAGTGTAAACTTACAAATTTTTGCAGTGCAAATTTCATTAAGAGCCTTAGAATAATTTATATCTTGTGAACTGTTTATCAATTTCTAGGAATACAGCCTGAGTACTATTGCAGGTATGAAATAAACACAAGGGTTTTCATTGCAATGTTATTATACTTTAAAATGAGAAAAAAATCTTACTATTTAAAAAAACCTTAAATATTTCAGGCACACCCATTTGGTGGAATATTATATGATAATCAAATACTTAAGAGCCTGGACCAATATCCATTATATAATACGTGGAAAAAGCAGAAAACTCATTTTTATATACCATCTGGACACAATTCTCTGAAAAGATTTATTTATATATATACCTACATTTGTGTATACATACATATACATAGAAGAAAAACTATTCATCATTATAATCCATGGGCTGATGGGTAATTTCTATCTTTATTTATTTATTTTGAGATGGGATCTCATTATGTTGCTGCAGCTTCCCTCACATTTGTGAGCTGAAGTAATTTTCCTGCTTCAGCCTCCCAAGTAGCTGGGCCTACAGGTATGCCACCATGCCTACCTATGGGCAATTTATTATTTTTAATATATTTCCCCAATTTTCTACATCCCATATGCATTACATTTTTTATTGTGGTCAAATACAAACAGCATAAAATTAACCACATTAACCATTTTAAGTATATGTGGAATACTTTTAAAATTAGAAACCATCCTATTAATAAATAAGCATGCACTAAGCAGGCTCTCAATTTGCACCCACACTACATTTATAACAATGTGACTATTATTTATCTGGTCAGGGACAGGAAAGAACCCAGACAGATGATAAGTGTCATAGACTGGAGTGGCAGAAATGAGTGTGATCATGTATGTTTGTCCAAAGGGAGCTTTGATAAATAAGTACTTTCAGGCTTTTTAGTGCTTAGGTAAGCAATGGCCCTGATCAGCAGAGAATACTACAGAGGAGAAGCAGGAAGTGGGGAGGGGCATTGAGCAAGCAGACAGACAAGTCAGAGTCATGTGGAAAAATGAACAACTGAGACTAATAATTTAAAATTGTAGGGACTGGGGATATAGCTCAGTGGGTAGAGTGCTTGCCTAGCATGCACAAGGCTTGGGGTTCAATTCCCTAGCACAATCAATCAATCAATCAATCAATCAATCAAATTGCAAGTTGAGTGCAGTCGCTCATGCCTATAATCCCAGCGACTATGGAGGCTGAGGCAGGAGGATTGCAAGTTAGAGGCCAACCTCTGCAACTTAGCAAGACCCTGACTCAAAAAAAAAAAAAAAGTAATAAAAAGGGCTGGGGATGTAGCTCAGTGGTAAAGCACTCCTGGGTTCAATTCCCAGTACCAAGAAAAAAAAATTGCATTAAACTGACTCCAAATTCATTTCTATGCAGCTCTTCAGGAATATATCACTTATATAAATCAGGATTTGTCCAGAAGAGGTAAGGGAGGGAGACAGGCAAGTCAATGGAGGTACAAGTTGAAGGGAGAGACCTAAGTTAAGGGAGGATTCAAAGCCACACACCTGCTTGGATTGGGAGCCTGCCCCTATTATACAGATGTGCCTGTGATTCCCCAGCCTTATTTGAACCAGTCTGATTTTTCTTTTATTGAAACTGCCTTATATTAAGACAAGCCTATTATTCACTTTTAAACCTCTGCTACTAGGCTTTTGCCTCTATGGTCTCTAGAAAAAATGCAAGTTCCCCAGGTAACAATTAGGACAAGGCATGGCCAATCCCACTAGGATGTGGCCTATTTTACCATTAGTCCTGCAGTTAGTCCTCAGTGAGGGTGTCAGGGACTATTGGATCCTTGCTGGCTACAGTTGTCGGCTTATTTCTCATCCTATGCAATCGTTTCACTGAGGCAAGGTACAGTGAGGAAGCAAGAGGGCTGCACATTCTTGCTGTGGATGTGGCAAGGAGAGGGTGAGTTAACAGGCTACAGTCTATATTCTACTCCGTGAATTTGGAGGAAGGAGAATCACAGTGCTGTATCCAGGAAGAGAGGACAGAAAAGGGCCTCATCCAGAAGCTTCATGAAAGACTGAGAACAGCGTACAGTATGAGGTGGCAGCTTGGGCTCAGGCCAACAGCCCTGAGGTTAGTAGCAGAAATGCCACAGAGTTGGCGTTTGTATAGTATCTGCATGAGCAGTCATGAGATCCTCAGAAACCTGTTGTTACCTACCCACAAACACTTCAAGGCATCATCTCACCTGCTACCATCACTCCTCACCTGCATCTTTCTCTTCACGGTGTCAAAGGGAAAGGAGAGGGTCTGGGTCACCACAGCAGCCAGACAGACAGTGGTAAAGTTCTGCAGCAGAGAGAACTGGTCTCGGGGTCCATTCCAGATCTTCTCCAGGTTCATGTAAACTAGAAGGGAGCCAGCGGAGAATGGGAGAGAACCTGCAGAGCAACAAGAGGCTGCTGTCTGGGGAAAACAGTGGCTTGAGAACATATATGCTGGGACACCTCCCAGCTAGCAAAGGAAAAAGGAGGGACTCTGGGCTTGTTGAAATCACTCTGACCCAATGAGTACCAGGGCACTCTCTCAGGGGATCACACACACACACACACACACACACACACACACACACACACACAAACACATTTATTTATTTATACTGGGGATTGAACCCAAGGGCACTTAACCACTGAGCCACATCCCCAGCCCTTTTTATATTTTATTTAGAGACGGGGTCTCACTGAGTTGCTTAGGGCCTTGCTAAGTTGCTGAACTGACTTTGGACTTGTGATCCTCCTGCTTCAGCCTTCTGAGCTGCTCGGATTACAGGCATATGTCACTATACCCAGCTGATTTCTATATTTTGATAGGGGTTGTGTTATTTGTCAAAATGCATCAAATGGTTCATTAAAGGTGAAGGTTTGTGTGTAGTTTGCTGTATATAAATTGGACATAAAAAGAACCATAAATATTGAACTTGAGTTAATAGTATACATTTGAAGTGTTTAGGGCTGAAGTGCACTGATATTCACAAGTTACGCTGAAATAATCAATAACAAAGATGGACTGAAGATTAGGATGGAGAGATATGCAATAAAGCAAGAATGTTAAGTGATCTGGGTGTGATGGCACATACCTGTCATTCCATTTGTTCAGGAGGCTGAGGCAGGAGGAATAAAAGTCTGAGGCCAACCTGGGCAACTTAGTGAGACCCTGTCTTAAAATTAAAAATAAAAAGGGCTGGGGGTATAGCTCAGTGGCAGAGTGCCCATTGGGTTCAGTACCCAGTACTACAAACAAACAAAAACAAACCCCAACAAAACAAAACAAAAACAACCAACCCCCACCTCCGCCCTGGCAAAACGATAAGTGTAGCATCTAAATGGTGGGTATATGGGTGTTTACAAGTCTTTTAACTTTTCTGGCAGTCTAAAATAAAGTGTTGGGAAAAATCACTCCCATAAAAGAAAAGTTAGTGGGCAGCACCTAATCACATTTTCGAGCTTAGAAGGGACGGGTCTGTAGCTATGAAAGAAACATTTTGTGAAAACTGTATTCAGGGAGGGTACCTGACATTGGATGCAGTAATATCAGGGCCCAGTGGGCACCCTACCTTGTGAGGCATCCTCACCTTTCTAGTAACTAAGAAGGTGAGCAAGTAATGCAGTAGGTGGCCCTCTTATAAACTTTGGGAGCCATCTTCAATTTACAGAGGGACTAAATTTCTTCCCCAAAATGAGATTTAAAAGAGGGGATAATACAAGTGGGATTGCTTATCATTAGACCAGGTAACATTTATTAAAAAAGCATATTAAAATAACTCACCAACCTCCCATTTACCTCTATTCAGAAAATCTCTGGGGAGCTCATGCTGTGCTGAGCTCTATGCCAGGTGCTGGGAATACAAAGGTGCAGGCTATACTTTCAGGAGATGCTTACCATTGAGGCAAGAGACATCTCAGAAAAACTAATAAGGTATCATCCCTGTTATGCATCATAATAGGGGCCTATACAAGATGCTTTAGGTACACAAGGATTGAAAGGATTCAGTTTGGGAGGATGAGGAAGGACTTGACAGAAGAGAGATCTTTTGAACTTGGTCTGGAGGAAAGGGTAAGAGTTCATTAGGCATCAAGAGAGTGGAAAGGCAGACTAGGCAGAGGGAATGGTATGTAAAAAGGAATAGTATATCTGGGAAACACAAGTCCTGTATAGCTGCACATGAGTGCAGATGGAGGCATGGCATGGGATGAGATAAGGTGGACTGGATTGGCAGGGGCAGGTTGAAAGATCTGAAATGCCATAAGGAATTTGACTTTCCCCCTTAGCTCAGAAGAGCCAAGGAAGGCTTTTGAAGAGGGCAGGTGGTGATGGGGCTGGGGTCATAGCTCAGTGATAGAGCACTTGCCTGGCACGTGTGAGCCACTGGATTTGATTCTCAGCACCACATAAAAATAAATGAATAAAAAAAAGGCACTGTGTCCATCTACAAGTAAAAATATATTTTTTAAAAGAGGGCAGGTGGTGAAACAATCAAATGTATTTGAAAAGATCATGCTGCCTGGCAGCAGTGTTGGGGACTGCTTTTCTACCACTATAGCTGAGCCACCTCTACTCTGTACTACTCTCTTCCATGGGATGTGACTGACCAAAGTTTAGGAGTGGGGTGTATGGTTATGGGATAGATAAAGTAATTGGCTCCACACAACCTTGATTTAACTGGTTACAAAGGTATATGATATATTCATATATGCAGAGAACATAGCCTTTTCTTGAAGAAGGTGAAATGTTCCATCTTACCTAAAATAGTGAGGGAAACCCCTCGATAAAGGGCCAGGAACCCTTCCTGTTGATAGACAGTAGAAAAAGCATGGAGGATCCCCTTGTAAGACGGTTCCAGCATGTTCTGCACAATCAACCGGGTTTTGATGAGGTCTGTAGGATATGTCACAATGGTGGAAACTATGCCTGCGAGACTCCCGGCCATAATGGAGCTCGGTTGGGAAATATGGCCTGAGTCATCTGTGAACAGCCCAACAAACCTGGGAGAAAATAGGGGAAATCCCAAAAGAATCAGATATGGATTGTGCTTCTGTGCTGTACAGTACTTCTCAAAATATTTTCCAGCATCTGTGAGTGCTTTATTTACAAGGTGATAATTTCTACTGTTAGAATTAATAGAGTAGAAATAATAATGTCTTTAAATCCTACTATATTTTTATAATGCTAGTTATTGATAAAGAAAAGGTGCCTAACCTTTCTATTTATATCTGTCCTAAATTCTTCCCACTTTATTTCAAGCAGTTTCCCCTTTCATCTGCATACCTGTCAAGTCTAGCTTGCCTGTGAGGTATAACACACAGAAGTATTTGGTAAATACGAAATTGGAATGTACCCTTTCCATCCTGTGAAAACTGAAAAGGAATGGAATTTCTTGAAATGATGTCTTAGCATCCCAGGAATTGAATTTTGGAAATAAAGGTTTAATAATGTTAAAGTTTTGTAGGAGGTCATGGATTTGGATTGAGCACCTATACTGGGCCTAACAGATCCAACTGATAGTTTAATCACAATAACTAAGCTCTGGCTGGCAGCAGAAGGTCCTATAGCCATCTAGTTAATTTATTAGGCTATAAATAACCAGTTAAGCTGCAACCGATTGATTAGTTGACTCAGTTGTTCTCTAGGCTTTCCTCCTGTTTTCCTATAAATGCTGTCTGATCACATTGTTGGTTGGAGTTTGCCAAGCTGGCTTGATTCTGGGAGCTGTTTAGTATGTGAATTTTGTATTTGTTTTGTTCAAATAAGCGCTACTAAATTTAATTGGTTTAAAGGAATCTTCCTTTTAACAATAATTATAAAAGAAGATGCTCTGTCTTACTAGTTACCAGAAAAATGAGAAACTAAACAATGACAAGATACCATTTCTCACGAAGCAGATTGGCAAAGATCAACAAAGTCTGATAATGCCAAGTGATGGTGGGAATGGGTAGAAAAGAGTCTCACCCATTGCTGGGAGAAATAGAAATTTGGCCACTTTGCAGTACCTAGAGAAATTGGAGAAACATCTATATTTATCCCATTAATTTCATTTGTATGTGTACACTCTAGAGAAACCCTTTCAAGTATATGTACGAAGACACATACTACAGTAGTGTTTATAAATATGAAAAACTCAAGCAACCTAAATGTCCATGGGTGAGGGGATGGATAAATTTTGGCTTTGTCATACCATGGATACTAAGTAACCATTACGATGAGTGAGCTTGGAACTATGTGTCAACATAGATAAATCATAAAAGCATAATGTTGAATGAAAAAAGCAAATTGCAGAGTGATATATAGTGTATGATAACCATCTTTTTAATTTAGAAACCCTTAAAGCAATATCTTACATTATTCATAATAAATATATATGAAGAAGTATAGAAATAGACCTCTGGAAAAGGGGAGAGGGAATGGAACTGGGAATGAGAATGAAGACAGGTTCAGCTTTTTCTGTTATGTCCTCTTATATCTAAAAAAGACATGTGGCTGCCCAATGCAGTGACCCATACCTGTAGCCACTCTGGGGGCTGAAATGGGAGGATCACTTGAGGACATTTGGTTTGAGTGTTTACTAGACTATTCTTTTTATCTCTCCGCAGTTTTACAATTTAGTTAAAATGTATTTGGGTGGAGTTTTACAAATGCAAAACATAAAGCTTCTCTGTTACAATTTTTCTAAGCAGGGGATCCCCAGTCACAAGGGCCCAGCCTGGCAGAAACTGTTACAAGGGGACTTCTCACAGTAACTGCTCCCTGGCCAGGAAGCAAAGCGGTTTTACTCTTTGCTGATGAAAACAAAATATGAAAGGGCTTGGAAGTCAGGAAAAATTATATTTTCTGCCAGAGAGTAGAAATAGGGAGCAAGATAGTGAGGGCTTGAAATAAAATAAAAGTGAACAGAGCTAGACTAAAATAAGTGCTTTATTTTTTTAAAAAATGAAAGCATCCCTAGTACTTTAGCTTTAAAACCTCCAGTGAAGAGGTTATTTTTTGCTCCTTCAGCTGCCAGCAGCCTAGGTCTCTGAGCATGATGAGTGAGTGTTAAGGTGAGACCATTTTAAAAGGTTCTAGGCTAGCGCTTCTGCTCCTAGAAAACACTCATTGATTAAAAACATTTCCTTCAAGCTATAGGAAAGTCTTCATTTTGTTAACCTACCTTAACTGTCAATTGAAACAATCCTTTGAGTAAACCAACTTCTTTTTTTGTTTTGTTTTTTGTTTTTGCGGGGGGAGCAATACTGAAATCAAACTCAGGAGTGCTTTACCACTAAGTAACATCCCCAGCCCTTTTTGAGACAGGGTCTCATAAGTTTCCCAGGCTGGTTCAGTGGTTAAGTGCTCCTGGCTATAATTCCTGGTGCAAAAACAAACAAACAAACAAACATGTAATTAAAGCTGGCATTCACCAATATACTATTTGCCTCAGTCTTACTGTCTGTATCCTTCCTCATTCCTCCCTCCTCCTTTGGCACTGCTGACAAGTTGGAGGGGCAGGGGAGATAGAGGAAGTAGAAATGCTTGATTGGATGTTGGTAGCAGCTGGAACAACCTAGAAGGTGGAGTTTGAATTGCCAAAAGAAATATCATTCATTCTCATTGTCCCACCCTTATTCCCCATTCCATTTGGTTACTTCTAGGACACTGATTAATTGATTACCCATTTGTTGAACATCCATAATGTGCCAGACACTGTGCTAGCTCTCAGCACAGATCACATAAGAGAGCTGAACAAGCCTGATAAGGAAATGACTGACAGGGCAACCAGTGAGAAACAGGCCGTTGGTCCTCTCAATGACTTGATCTAGAAGCAGAACCTTATCTTATGTCAGTCTCTTTTATGAAGTAGGGTCTTACTGTTAAATATACAAAATTAAAAAGAAGAACCAAAGGAAACCCTTTCTTCTTAGACTCCTATCATCCGACATAGGGATGAGGAACACCAATCTCTAATTAGAATTGCTAAGTCAAGATAGGCAACCCTGATAGGCCAGCAATGACGTTATCCTGGTCTCTACATCTTAAATGCTTGTCTGATTGGCTGGGAATGCTGGGGTTCCCATTTCTGTTCTTCCTCCCACCCCCACACAGACATACATGCACAGAAGTTTTTCTCTGGGAGGCTGGATAAGCTAGTGAACTGCAGTAACCCCTTCCTTTCAGCCAGCACAGACATTCCACACACCCTGGATTCATGTGATTAGAATGGTTAACACCTCAACCTAACACACGCTAGCAGCAAATATAGCAAGCGCACGCTCATGGAGTGGTTATTCAACAATGAAATGGTGCGGTTCTAAACAATTTCAGAGCAGCAGGGACACAAACCAAAGTTTTTATAGACAAATAGTTGTGGAATAAAGTTGGGGGAGGTTTTCCATTTGATGTATTTGTAAGTCATCCACTGTGTTATCTATCACTGTTTTATGACAGGAACCTAGCTACTGATAGATACTATCAAGTAGATTTTCCATCTTGAATTTGAGTAAGCAGATATTTCTGCTGTGAAATGGCAGACAAAGCTCTGGAGTGGCTCCATAAGCCAGAAGACCTGGTTTCAAGTTCCAGCTCTGCCATTGTGTTTGTAGCCAAGTGGTTAACCACTCTGTTCCCTAAATGTGCCAACTATTTATGCTTTGTTCAAGTCCATGAGCAGAAGCAGTACCATTATCCCATTTATCCACCTGTTTTACAAATTTGTGGTAAGGAAAAGAGCAGAAACGAATCAGTATAATGATGAGTCAAGAATATCATCTTTAGGTAGGAAGGATGACATCTTGATTAATCACCCACTTTGCTTTCCATCTATGCCTTGCCATTCATTGAAATACTTCCTTTTAACTTTCATAAAGAAAATAGTCTTGCAAGAAGAAAGATATTAGCAAATCTAGTCTACGCAATCCTGTGTTCTTCCATGTATCATTCTCTTTTACTGTCACCAGCCTATTTCAGGTGCCCTCAGTTGCCATGTGGACTAGAGCAGGCTCCTAATTGGTCCTGCCATCCCAGCCTTCCTCCTTTCTAGTCATCCTACCATGCCACCATGTGACAATGATTCTATGTGAACTGTTTTAATCACAGCACTGCCCCGCCACCCTGCAAAAAAATTTCCCACAGCTACCCTTGCATACCAAGTCAAGTCTAAACTCCTTAACCTGATCCTCCAAGATCACATCCCAACCTGCCTTTCCTGCTGCATTTCCAGTCATGCTGCATGCCTTCCCGCCTCTGGCCTTTGCAGACATCACCTGCAGTTCTTTCTCCCAATCTTTACCCAGCAGACTCTCATTCTTTTTCCCAAGACCAAACTCAAATCTTTTTCCTCTTCTCTGAGGTCTTCATACCTTCTTCATCCCTCATCAAAAGTGCACATTTCAATAGCACTTTATCCACAACAATCATGTGCTACTTTGTAAGTTATGGTTAGAGATGCACTCACTAGTCTACTGGTCTTATTCTTCTATTACTCTATAAGCTCTTGGGGGCAGAGGGATCATGCCCCTTTTGTCCTTGCATTGACCTCAGCATCATACACACAGTGAGTATTTCAGGTACCCTAACTAAATTAATGTCAAATGAATTCAGACACAATAGAGTATGAGATCCGGCATCAGAGAGCCAGGTGGTAGCACTCAACTCTGTGGCTGATGTAGTATACCAGTCTGAGCCCAATTCTGCATCTACCAAATGGACATAATACTTCCTGTCTAAAGACCTTACAGGGCAGGAGTTGTAGAAATCTAATGACACACACACACAACACACACACACACAGAACACTAGGTGGTTAGCAGAAATGTCACAATACTTGAACCTGCCTTTTGAAATTCTGCTTCCTGCTCCCTGGTACACCTTTCTATCCCACACAAAGGAAGATATCCATATCACTTTGTGGAGAAAGGGGGAAGTGAGGAGAAATCCAATGATTAAAACCCAGAAGACATTGTTTACAGACTGCAGGCCAGATGTTGCTGAGGGCAAGGGGGGCTGTGGAGGGAAGATGACCTTGACAGAAATGCCACACAATCCTACCCATGATTCCCTCCCCAGAGAAAGAGAAGGGAATTCTCCTCCCAGGAAGAAGCAAAATGAATGCCAGCTGACAGGACTCTGTGAGAAGGATTCTGTTTGACATGTCAGGTGAGCCTTCCAACTCTGGCCTTCCAAGTTTAACAGCATCAAGGCAAAAATCCTTTGACTGTTAGCCACCAAGTCTAAACTATGTGTTCAAGGCTCACCAGCTCTTGGGACTGAAGTTGTAGCTCAGTGGTAGAGGCTTGCCTAGCTGGGGTGAGGTTCTGGGTTAGATCTCCAGCACTAGAAACAAACAAACAAACAAACAAAAATACAAACAAAGACTTTCGGGGCTATGGGCTGTTTGTCTAATTCAGAGCCAAGGCCAGTGCCCACCGAATAAGGATCACAAGGACAATCCTTCCAAATACAGAAATAGCTCTCCTTCCTAAAATGTCACTGCTCCCATTTCTTCTTTTAGGCATTTTTGGTTCCAAGGCAAATGTGTCTAAGCCCTGAGGAAGCTTTCAGGTGCATCCCACATTTGCATCTCTAGATTTTTTTCCTAAGTAGTAGCTGCGGATGTGGAAGAAGGTGCACAGGCCCAAAGAACGAGGCCAGTGGGCAAAGGGCTGAGGTGAAGCATTAGGCACAGGGGACTCTTCAAAGCTCAGGAACAGGGAAGCTGCAGCCTCCCTTGGGATCTAAAGTCAAGCTTCCATTAGTCTGGGTTTGGGGCTGGGCAGGAATCTTTGGCTTTTCTTGGGCAAGGGACCAGTCCCTCCCACCTGGCTAAGACCTTTTTTTCTTGGGCATTGGCCATACACACTTACATACACACACCTTCAAGAGGGTCTCTCTCCCAAGCCAGCCAAAGCAAAAATTTCCAAGTTGTTGAACCGATGGGAACGGTCTGGAGTCATCTCTGGAGATCTCTTCATTCCTTTACCCCGAATCTCCTTTTGCTCCATTCCACCTGCTCACCCCTGTCACCCCGGAAAAAATGCCCTGGGCCTAGGCTGCGTGCCACAAAACTGCATCTCGCGGGGCAGGAATCCCAAAAGCAAGTGAAAAGCTTTGGATCTGGGCCTTGGGGGCCCCAGGTATGGCCTTGTGGCCTCACTGCTCCGAGGAGCCCCCATGTGATGTGGAAGGGGGCAGGCCCCGCTACAGGGCCCGACATCAGGCGGTAAGGTGGCGGTGAACCGCCGCACCCGGCCTGGTCCCAGCCTCCCTGCCCCGCCCGCGCCGGCCCGGCTCTTACTTGCGGTAGGCGGCGAGCTGCACGGCGCTGCAGGGGAAGAGGCGCAGGCACGCCACCCCGTTCCCCTTCCACAGGGCCCTGGGCCCCTCGGCCCGCCACACCCGGCGCCCTATGGCCCACGGTCCCCGGGCGTGGCCTCGCGCGACGCCGACCTGGGCCAGCACGGTGGCGAGCTCCAGGGGCGCGGTGAGGCTGAGACTGAGCGTCCCCGCCAGCCCCGCGCACAGTAGCCGCTGGCTGCCGGTCAGCCGGCCGTCCCGCCTCCATGTAGCCATCGAGCCCGGCCCGGCCCGGCCCGGGAGACCGCGTGGTTCGGGCCTGGGGTTCGTGGGCCACTGGCAAAGGGGCGGGCCAGGCCCCGCCCGGCGTGGGGCGGACCCGTGGGAGGAACGGAAACCCCGTCCACGCCTGAGCCGGCCTCGGGGCTAGGGGTGGGGTCGAGGGCCAGCTGACCTGGGGCCCCGGGACCTCATGGTTTGAATAGCGTGGAGGCTCTTCGGGTGGCAGGACTCGATTTTCAGTTGAGAACGGTCACTATTTTCTCAAGGCCTAGCAGCTAGACTGTTTGTTTCCTAAGCCATCAGCGATTCCTCTGCCCCTCTTTGTCCCTTATCTCATGCCTCCAGGCTTTCTTTTCCCCCCTGGCTCTTCCCTCTTTCTCCTTTTCCCTCCACCCTTTTTTTTTTTCCTGCCCAAAGAAAAAGCCTGGAAAACTATGCAGTGTAGAACGAACAAACCAGTAACAGTCATAGCCGCTACCCATCAAACACTTGCCAAGTACTGGACTTTACAAATATCATCTCAGTTAATTCTCAGAACAGCCCTTAGTAGGTGTGACCTCATTTGGAGAGACTGTAGGTGTGGTGGTTAGAACCTGGACTCTGGAACCTGCCTTAGAATCTCGACTGCAATTTGCAAGCTGTGTGACCTTGGGGAGGTCATTCAACCTCACTGTGCCTCGTGTTTCATCTGTGATGTGAAGATTATGGTTTCTTTCTCCTAGGGGTTGTTGTAAGGATTAAACGAACAAAGACTGGGACAGGTAAGCACTACTTATGTTAGTTATGGTAGTACTTTACAGAAGAGAAAATTAAGATCCAAAGACATTGACTTGCTAAAGGTCACAGTACTACTGGAATGCAGAATCAGAATTCAAATCTTGATCAATTTTCTGCCAACATTCACTGAGGGCTACACAACACATCCATTAGTACTGCAGAGTATAACTCCAGTAGGGACTTTATCAGTGGTTCTCTTAGTTACCAGGACAATTAGAGGCTAAGAAGCGCTCAGTGATTTGACCAGAGTCGAAGAGGGATTTTAATAAGTTTTAAGAAACTTCCATTTTTATTTTTGTGTTTCTTTTTTTTTTTTAACTGGGGATTGAACCCAGTGGTGCTCTACCACTGAACTACATCACCAGCCCTTTTTCCTTTCTTTTAACATAGGGTTTAGCTAAGTTGCTGAGGGCCTCTTTACATAGCCAAGACTGACTTTAAATTGTGGTCCTTTTGTCACAGCCTCCCAAGTCTTTGGGATTACAGGTGTGCAAGACTGCACTGGGCTGGCTCCCTGACATTTTTTTTTACAGTACGGGGGATTAACTCAGGGGTGCTCTACCACTGAACTATGCCCCTAGCCCTTTTTATTTTTATTTTTTTGAGATAGTGTCTCATTAACTTGCCAAGTCTGATCTTGAACTTGGGATTCTCATGTCTCAGCCTTCCAAATTGCTAGTATTACAGGTGTGCACCATCATGCCCAGCTCTCTCTCTCTCTCTCTCTCTCTCTCTCTCTCTCTCTCTCTCTTTTTTAACAAAAAGCCATATCAATAATAATAATTACAAGGAAAGGGACAGTGAGCAGTCTATTAGTGTGAGCAAGATGTCCCAGGGACCGGTTACTTTTAGGATTGTGTAGTATTTTCTGCATCAATTAACACAGGATGATAAATGAATCTTTTTTAAGCATGTGTGTGTGTGCGCGTGTGTGTGTATTTAAATTGACATATAGTAATTATACATTTGCATATGGAACAGTGTAATATTTGGATACATGTATGTTTCAATGTATTTGCATATCCATTGCCTTGAATATTAACAATAATTTATTGTATATTTAAAAATTGCTAAAAGATAGGATTTTGAATATTTTTAAATATTTCCAATGCAAAGAAATAAAGGAGGTTTTTCTGAAAGGCGCTGCAGGGCTTTGATTGGGAGAACTTGTTCTACTTACATTAGCCCTGCTCTGCTCTAAGGAATTGGGAAATGCTTATTTTTCATGTTTTGTGAATTATCCTGTGTTCCTGTAAGTTTCTTTTATAGATGTGGGAAATTGGCAAAAGTAGGTTTATGACTGGAAATCAGAGGACAACAAATTTTAAAAGGGCTTGAATTGGAATTTGGGACTGTGATAAGGAAATCTTCAGGCACCAGCCTGTTCTAAAGCATTCGGCCAACAGGACTGGGTCCTAAAGCCCTTGCAGGGAGCCTCTGCCTGGGACTGGAACAGTTGATGCAATACCCTATTGTATGGAGATGGGATCAACTGAGCTGTGTCATTTGGTTTTGTTTTAAGGCAAGTTATGTGAGAGTTTCAGTTGTACCAGTCTTGGGAACTGAATACCCTTTTCTTTAGCATTGCCAGCACCCCACCCCCTTCAGCACAAATAAGATGTTCAAGTGAGCCAGATGCAAGAAGGGCCATTTTAAGTCTTCATAGCTAGAGGCCAAGAAAGATAATGAGCCAATGGTCTATTTTAATCTCAAAAGTATATTTTAGTATATTTTCTCTGCAGATAACGAACTGTAAAATGAGTAACAGCAAAGTGTGTATATGATGCCTTCTGTGTTTTCATGATAATGTGCTAACAAGATGTGTTCATTTTTGATTCAGCCAGTCTCATTCATTTGCAAAGCTTTGGGTACAATATGTGCATTGATTTTTTTTTTTTTTTTGTATGTGTGTGGTGCTGGGGATGGAACCCAGGGTCTCCTGCCTGCTAGGCAAGCACTCTACCACTGAGCTACATCCCCAGCCCTATATATTGATCTTGAGCATAAATAAACCCCTGAGGGTATCCAGTGTTTGTATTGTGGACTCAAACTAACCTAACTGCCTCTTTTTCATACTTGTTGAAAAGTCTTTGAAGGGCATCAGTAAGATCTCCAACTTTGGGAAATATATGAAACTTGTGTGCTATACTAAAAGCAAATGTATAACTAAAAATAAGGGGAAGTAGCCAGTCAGTTAAAAAAAATCACCTTATTTAGGCCTTAGGAGATACTGATGGTTTGTTATTCCTCCAACTCTCATTTTTCTATTTCTGTTCTCACTGAAAATTTTCACTCAACATATCATTATCTTAGCTTGACTTGCTAATATTTCTTATAATCTATCTTGCAGCATTTATACTAATGCTCTTTGATTCCTAGTCTCCTAATTTTTCTTTTATTCAGTACTCTTATGGAATCTTGTAAATTACAAAAGTGGTACATATCTGTTATGCCAAGTTAGTACAGAAGTGTACTGAGGAAAGTGACATCCATGCTCTCAGATAACCACTGTTAACAACTTGGTGTGTGTGTGTGTGTATTCTCTAACTTTGTGCTCAAATAAATGTCTACTTATATGGGGTTGTTTTCTTCTTCCTTCACTTCCCTCCCCTCCTTATGTCTTTCCTCTCTCCCTCTCCACCTTTTTTCTTTCCTCCCTCTCTCCCACCCATTTGTCCTTCCTTCAGAATGAAAATGAAATCGTTTCTCTGGAAGGATACAACAATCAAACAAAACGAAACCCCCAAACCTGGTAATCAGGATATCTTTGGGAAAGGAAACCAAAACATTTGGGAACAGAGGTGGAAGGGGGATTGAATTGTGACTTCATTTATTCCCCTCTTTTCTTTTTGCCAAGTGTTTTAGTCAGCTTTTTTTTTTTTTTTTTTGGGCGATGGGGATCGAACCCAGGGCCTTGTGCTTACAAGGCAAGCACTCTACTGACTGAGCTATCTCCCTAGCCCCTTAGTCAGCTTTTTTTACACTGTGACTAAAAGGACCCAACCAGAACAATTATAGAGAAGGAAAAGTTTATTTGAGGGTTGACAGTTTCAGAGGTCTTAGTCTGTAGAAGTCTGGCTCCATTCCTTAGGGCTCAAGGTGAGGTAGGACATCATGGCAGAAGAATGTGGCAGAGGGAAGCAGCTCACATGTTGATCAGGAAGCAGAGAGAGAGTCTGCTTGCCAGATACAAAATATATACCCAAAGTCATGCCCCCAGTGCCCCATCTCCTCCAGCCCCACCCTACCACTTCAGGTACCACTCAGTTAATTCCTATCGGGGGATTAATTCACTGATTAGGCTAAGACTCCCACAACCCAATCATTTCTCCTTTGAACCTTCTTGCATTATCTCACATGTGAGCTCTTGGGGGACACTTCACATCCAAACCATAACATCATGGGCATGTATAATCAATTGAAAAAATTCTCTCCTCCTTCAATTTTCTCTGAAGCATTCCCATCAGATGCAGTGTTTTCTGTGGTACTGCCTAGTGGTGAGGTTTTTTGTTTTGTTTTGTTTTGTTTTTTAAAGCAAACAACTCTTGATTCTGAATGGAGCAAAACTCCATCTTCCTTCTATTTACATGGTGCTTGCATTCTTGGAAAATACCATGTATGTAAACACTGTGAAGAACATGTTTTGTTTTTAAGGGTAAAACAATATTAAGTTCTCAATTCTGATATTTATAAATAGGTTTTCCACCTACATGATCTGGTGGGATCTTTGAAAGTTATGCAGGATTGTCTTGTGCATTGCAGGTGTGGAGCATCCTGGCCTTTGTCCTTTAAATACCAGCAGAAACCAGGCGGGGTGGTGCTTACCTGTAATCCCACATATGGGAGTCTGGGACAAGAAGCTGAGACATGTTTGAGGCCAGCCTCAGCAACTTAGCAAGACCCTGTCTTAAAATTAAAAAAAAAAAAGTAAAAATGGCTGAGGATGTGGCTCAGTGGTAAACCACCCCTGCCTGGGTCCAATCCCCAGTACCAAAAAAAAAAAAAAAAAAAAAAGCTAGAAAAATACCCTGATCATTTTTCCCTCTCCATTTCCAAATGCTTCCTAGGAAGTGATGTCATTCATGTTGACAACTACTCTCTACTTGCTGTGCCTGCTTGGAATGTTCTGCCCCCTGTTGTTTGCAGAGTTGGTTCTTTCTTGTCATTCAGGACTCAGCTTAACTGTTATCTTCTCTGAGATGGCTTGCCTGACCGCCCAATCTATGGACCCCCCCACTTACTTTACCACATTGCCCCATTTCAATTCTCTGGATAGCATTTAATCCTATCTATCATTTCTTCTTTTCGTTGTCTGTTTCTTCCTATCAGGATGTAAGATTCATGAAGCAAGGGATCTTATCTCTTGTTCACAGCCCTGTGTGTTCTCATTAGCTGGAACAGTGGCTGTCTCATCATTAGTGAACAGGAGTACACAGGAGATGGAGGGGGAAAGAACACAAGGAAGGAGAGAAGAAAATCTCTTCAGCTGTATGAATTGGAAAAGGTTGGCAGAACACAGTGTCTTCATGAACTGATTTATTTAGGGAATATATCATAAATACTAAAAGATGAGCTAAATCCGTAAGATCAGTAGATTAATCAATTTGCAGCAAATACTAAATCAGTCCTGTCAGAAATTAGATATTTGCTATTTTAAGTCTCCCACCACTTCTGTGGACTGGTATTTGACAGTGACACTTGCTTTGCTTCCAAATCATCATTTTCACCATTTCTTTTGTAACAATTTTGGCAAGTGTGTCTAACAGTGGCTTCAGCAGCTCTGCATTTTGCAATTAAATATAATACCCTAAAAGGTGGTTTCCACAGCTTTTGCATTTGGCCCAATGAATTTAACTTTATGCAATGCTTGAATGTCCTTTCATTTGGTTTCAACATTTTTGGTGACATTTGAAGCAGGAAGGTTTCGTATCAAAACATGGGAACCTTTCACTCACTCACTTACTCACCCATTCACTCATTTATTCATTCCAAAAATGTTTATTGAATAGTCATCTGTATCAGGAACTGTGCTAAGGACACATGTCACATAATGGAATTCAATTTACTCCCATCACCAGGCCATGATAATCCAAATTTGTTATTTATCTTGGTAGTCACACGATGCTTTTAGTTTCTTTGTTGCTAGTATTTTTCCATCACTAATAGATGGCCATACTTCTGTAATACTGATCTGAAGACCTAGGAATAAACTCATGACACATATACACATTTAAATTGATATATAGTAATTGTGCATATTAATGTGATACAGTATGACATCTCAATACATGTATAGAATAGTTACAATCAGATCAGTGGCATATCTATCTCCTTAGACATTTATCCGTTCTTTGTAATATATTCAAAATCCTCTACAAAAAATCCTCTCTATTGGCTAATTTGAAATATTCACTTAATTGTTGTCAATCATTGTTATCCTCCTGTGCTATAGAACATTCAAACTTATTCCTGCTATCCAGCTGCACACCACACCCTTAGCCATCCTCCTTCCATTCCCCCCCTCCCTTCTCAGACTCTAGCAACTGCCATTCTACTCTCTACTTCTATCCGATCAGCTTTTTAGCTTCCACATATGTGAGCACATGCAGTATTTGTCTTTCCATGTCTGACTGATTTACTTAATGTTCTCCAGTTCCATCCATGTTGTTGCAAATGGCAGAGATTTCATTCTTTTATACAGGTGAATAATATTCCACTGTGTGTGTGTGTGTATGTGTGTGTGTTTGTGCATGTGCGTGTGTGTGTGTGTGTGTGTGTGTGTGTATCGTCTTTTTTTTGGGGGGGGGGGTACTGGGGATCGAACTCAGGGCCTTATGCTTGCGAGGCAAGCACTCTACCAGCTGAGCTATCTCCCCAGCCCTGTGTATCATCTTTATCCATTCATCCATCAATGACTCCTAGGCTGGTTCCATATCCTGGCTGTTGTGAATATTGCTGCAATAAACATGCATGGACAAACAAAAACCTTCCATCCAAATGCTCATAAGAATGAGTAAGTGAGGGAAAGGTTCACATGTTTTGATGTGAAACCTTTCTGCTTCAAATGTTATCAACAGTGTTGAAACTGAATGAAAGGACATTCAAGCATTGCATAAGCATGATTATGATTGACCTTGTCTAGCCCTCATTTATGTTTGTATGACTTGCTTCATCAGTGTTCTACCATTGCAAGAGAAACTGAGTGTAATGATTGCAAAAACAGTAGCTGCAGCACCCATGACGTGAGGGACATTGTGAGGCTGGGGCATTAAATGCTTCTTATTGTCAGAATTATCTAGCTGCGGATTTTACTGAAGAATTGGCTGAAAACATTTTGATCATAATGAAGAGACTCTTGAATTGCTTGATTAAGTGTCTTCTAAAGAATTTCCCCAAAGTGGATGGCAGTGGCGAGTGGCTAATTGTGTCAATTTGGGTCCTCTAGGAAGCAGATGCTAACATGGAGTTAGGAATTCATGATGCTGATTGGGGATGATGCCTGTGAAAGATAAAAGGGCAGGGAGCAAGATCAGGCAAGGAAAGCCTTCAGATCATAATGCAGATCTGACACATGTGAGAGCTTGAGGGGAAGAAGCAGAATTGGGCAGAATCTCCTTAGACTGAGGCAGGAGTGACAAAGTCTTGGTCAACCCAATGGCAAGTTCTGGAGGAAAGGCTGCCTGTTACTAGTCCAGTGTTGGATGGAAATGGCCAGCCCTTAACTCTGCCACCCTGCTTAGTCATCAACTGGAGGTTGCACAGGGAAAACATGGCCTTGTCAAGAATGCTGTGGCTGCCTGGTGTGGTAGCGCATGCCTGTAAATCCCAGTAGTTTGGGAGGCTGAGGCAGGAGGATCGCAAGTTCACAGTCAGCTTGAGCCAAAGCAAGGCACTATGCAACTCAGTGAGACCCTGTCTCTAAAAAAAATATAAAATATAGCTGGGGATGTGGCTCGTTGGACAAGTTCACCCAAATTCAATCCCTGGTACCTCCCACAAAAAAGAATGCTGTGGCTGAGGCCTGAGCTAATTGCATTCTCACAGACATATGGTAGATTATTTCTTTTTTTTATGAGACAGAAAAAGTGAATGATATCTTAATAACAATATCAAAAATGAAGAAGAAATTTTCATTACTTCACTTTAAGCCCAACACAAAATCAGAGAATAAAATATTATGGGTAAACTTATTCTAACTAAAATGAACATGAAGTAAACTTGGCAAACACATAAGGCAGACAAACAATATAGAAAGATAATCAAATTTTTCTAAAAGGCAGAGTATTTCTTGAAGAGAGAGCTGAACTGCATACCTCCATGCCTGCCGTGATCTACCCTCTGTTTACAGTAACTCCTCCAGATACGTTCAGAGTTCCTGTGGACCTCTTTTTATGAAGGAAAACTTAGAATAGGGGATTAATAGGAAGAGATACAGCTTGTCTTGCTGCAGTGGTGTCAGGGCTGCAACTGGCTCTCACCTTGTCCCTTCTCCACTACCCAAATGCTATCTCTGTATCGATTTTCTGCCTGCTTGATCTATTAACTACTGACAGAGAGGTGTTGAAGTCTCCAACAGTAATAGTGGATGTATCTATTTCTCCTTGCTGTCCTATCAGTTTTTGCTTCATTTATTTCAGTGCTTTGTTGTTAAGTGCATACACATTTAAGATTGCATTGTCTTGAGAACTGACCTCTTATTCATTACATAATACCCCGCTTTATTTTTTTTATTTTTTTTTCTGTTTTCTTGGTTTATTACTATTTTTTTCAAGAAAGGTACATTTTAGTAGCTTCCTGAGAAAGAGTTCATGAGATGTCATTTATTAAACTTTCACTTTATTTATTTATTTATATGTGGTGCTGAGGATGGAACCCAGTGCCTCACACATGCTAGGCAAGCGCTCTGCTACTGAGGTACAACCCCAGGTCCTTTATTCTTGATAATATTCTTTCTTCTGAAGTCTACTTTTCCCTGATAGAAATACAGCTACTCCAGCTTTTTTTTTTTTGATTAGTGTTTTCTTGGTATATTTGTGGCTATCCTTTTACTTTTAACCTACCTATGCCTTTATATTTAAAGTGGGTTTCTTGTACACAACATGTAGCTGGGCCATTTGTTTTATAATCCACTCTGACAACCTCTTTTTTTTCCCTAGAGATATTAAATAACAATTATGATGAATGATTTATAATTATGCAAAAATCAATGAATAAACCATAAATAATAAACCAACCATTTAACACAATTTATAGCATTTAAACATATAAAGTGATAAATAATACTCAAATCTTATCAACTAATTTCAAAAATAGATTTTTTAAAATTTATTTTTATTATTAACAAATGGGGACAACCTCTTTTAATTGGTGCATTTAGATCATCCAGATTTAATATGATTATTGATGTACTTAGGCTAATATTTATAACTGTTTTCTGTTTGATGCTATCTTAGTTGTTTTTTGTTGCTATAACCACTCAACACTGGGTGATTATGGAAAACAGGTTTACTGTGGCTTATGATTTTGGAGGCTGAAAAGTCCAAGCTTGGGCAGTTACATCTGCTGAGGACCTCATGCTGCATGATAACAAGGCGGAAGGCATCTTGGTGGGAAGTATGTGTGAGAGTAGTGAGTGGCCCTTTTGGAAGAGGCCAAACACATGGGGTGGTCTCACTTTATAATGACCAGCTATCATGGTAACTAATTCAGTCCTGTGAACCCTAATCTACTCTGGATAGAAGGCATTAATCTTTTCTGAGAGTAGTACCCCATGACCTAATTAATTCTCACTACTTCCAACCTCTCAAAGGTCCCACCACCACTCAGTACCATTACATTAAGGACCAAGCATCCAGTATATGAATCTTTGACATAAATCATATCCAAACTGAAATAGTTGCCTTTGTTCTTCCGCACTCTCTTTTTCTGTCTTCCCAGGTTTTAACCAAGCTCTTTATATGATTCTATTTTATTTCCTTTTCTTGGTACTGGGGATTGAATCCAGGAGTGCTTTATCACTGAACTACATCCCCAGCCCTTTTTATTTAATTTTTAAAAATTTTGAGACAGGGTCTTGCTAAGATGCTGAGTCTGGCCTCCAATTTGCAATCTTCCTGCCTCAGTTCCCATGTGGCTAGGATTATGGGCATGCACCATTGAGCTGGATCCATTTTATCCCTCTATACTGGTTGCCCTAGAGTTTATAATACACATTTTTAACTAATCTAACTTTACTTTCAACTAACACTATATTACGCTTGAACTATTGCTAGTATAGCATAGATACTTTATAACAGAATATTTCTAATTCTTTCTTCCCATTTCTCAGGCCTCCAAAGTATTCTGGTGGCAGCTGTAACTCAGAGTTCAGTGGCACTCCTGCTGAGCCCCTGTGGGGGAGTACATCTTACACTCCAGAACTCTGATTGTGAAGAATGAAGGCAGGGTTTCTGCCTACTAGTAGGTTCTGCTTCTTGGTTCCCGCACCCATGTACTATAATTTTTCTCTTGGGGAGATGGCGCCATGTAGAGCTCTCAGATTTAGTGTTTGCACTGTACCCTGGATGATGATACCACATCTTTGTAGAGTGTACCTCTCAGCTGATACCTCAGCTGTACCTTCAGCAGGCCATTCCTTTGTTCTTTTGGGCCAGCTACTTATTAATGCTGTGGAATATAACATGCCCAGGGGATTCCATGGTCATGGGCACAGTCCCAAACTATGGTATTAACTACGAAATAAGTTCCTTGGTCAGATTCTGTGCTGTGTTGGATATCATTGTGTGGAGCAGGCACTTCTTAAGCCCCTTAAGGTACTGGATGAAGTTCTGGGGCAGGAAAGGTAAAACCTTACTCAGAACAAATGTCCATTCCTGTGAGAATTGCTGGACTTTCTAGGACGGAAGAAACCCCATCATTCCCATTGCTGGTTACAAGCCCAACCCTGTGATTGCCTCTCCCACTCTCTGTCCTGACCTGCAGAAGAGTCACACTGAGCTTAGTGATGCTGGTGCCCCTCTCACCAGCACATTCCTCATGGCCTGAGTAAACTGTCCATTCTCTGAGCCCTTATGTGCAACATGATCGCCCAGTGGATCTTCTGACCTCATATGTCCACTCCCACGTGCCCACCTCCCTAAGGAGCCTTTTACTTCATTTCTTCACTGTCTATTGTGGCAATTCAGGCCTTGTTACTTGACTTAGTGTGGACAAACATGTCTTCCAAGCTTCTAGGATCCTTGCTAGCAGTGTGTTTGCCCCAGGGTCCTTGCCAGTGTGTTAAATTCTTTATCCCCGGAGGGTCCTCTTATATATTGGTAAACTATCTATGATCCACATTTGTGTTCTATCTCCATACTTATTACCTGGAATCTTACTATAGAGAGACTTTGGGCCTTTTGATTTCAGTCTCCGGTAGTCCTCTAAATGTCTCTTCTTGGTGTAGAGTCACCCAAGTAAGTGGCCACAGCTCCCCTCAGGGAAGGAATAGTATCATAATTATGGTATACAGGCGTCTTCTTCTTAGGGACCTAGTCATTACCTCTTCAGTGAATGGGTTCTGGGTCAAAAAACCAGCTCAGATCTAGGAACCGGGCAAGGGATCATATCTATTTGAAGTATTGACCCTTAGCCTCCTGTTCATTTATTACTACTTTTAAAAAATTAAATAATAAAATTAAATAATATCCTCGTTGGAAATCCATATATTTTTGTCTCTAGGAACACCGTGCTCTATTAATCCTCTTGACTCCTTGAGGGTCAAGCCACCTTGGCTGCCCTGGTGACTGCTGGTTGTTATGGTAACTGTGGCCTCCTGGTTTTAGACAAACACAGCCACCTGTCCCTTATTATTTGGATCTCTATTAACAAGCCCAGCTCTTGTGACTGCCTCTCCTACCGGTCTCCTTGTCTTGTGGAGAAGAACCACTGGAATTTCTTGGTGATGCTGGTGCTTCTCTCATGCAACATAATTATCTAGTGGGTCTTCTGGCCTCTGGGTAATAAATCCACTCCAGCAAGCTCATCTTCCTGAGCCTTTTAGTTCCTTTATTTTTATCATCTTCCTTGGTAATTCAGGCATTTAATTCTCACTTGGTGTGGGCCCTTACTTTCCACCAGCCTCTAGGAGCTACCCAAACAGCAAGTTTGCACCAATCCCTAGGATCCTTGCCAGATTAAGTTCTGTATTCCAACACAGTGCTCCCAAATCAATAAACTTGTTCTTGTCTAGTCTTATATTCTGACCTCATTGATCAAACACCCTGTAAATCAAATCCACGGTCCTCTCTCTCCTTCCAGTATATGTTAGCTGTCTTGCAACTCGTTTAGGAGCATAGACTCTTACCTTTCTTACCGACCCAGCACATTCCTGGTTGGATTATACCTTGTATTAACCATTTTTTACTGTTCTTGTAGCCAGAAGAAGAGATGGAGACATATCTTGTTTCCTTATAAAAGTGAGAACTTTCTACTGTTTTCTCACAAGGTGGAAGACCTTAATAGGGAGGTGTGAATTATCTCTGCAGGATCTAGGGGTTCAGAGAAGTCTGGAGAATAAAAATTTTTAGGAGTATACACTTAGATGTTTCAGTGCCATGTGCCAGGATTCTAGCTTTGTTCAACTAAAGCCTTGGAAACTAATTCACTAGTTGGAACGACTTGGATGAATGTTTATTCATCTTTGAAATTTGGTGACTGAGTAGAGAGTTTCATCTTCAGTTTTTTCTGCTCTCCCAGTGAAGGAGAGAGGGACCTCTTTGTGAGCTAGAAAAGAGGTCTTCTGGATCTCACACTTAAGTTTTCAATTGTTAACTGTCCTCAGCAGTTCAATTATCCCTCCATACAGGGTCAATGTATCTCAAGAACAGCCAGTCAATTCCACTGCCTTGTGTGCAAAGTTATCCATCTCTGCTTTTCATTGCATTTGTCAGGGCATTTTCTTTAACCAGAACATCCTTCCAAATCACTACTAGTGGAAATTTTTGTAATTGGATCACCATATTGTATCAGGGACTGTTGCCCATATACCACCTGTGATGGCATCTTCATTTCAGTGAATGGTTCAGTATCAATGTTCCACCTTATCCTTGCTTTCTCAGCTCAGTCCTCGTACCAATTCTATTAGTTCAGGTTCTCTGGGAAGCAAACACTGTGAGAGTTAGGAGCACAAGAGACTTAAGAGGAGGATGCAGGATTGGGCAGGAAATGCCTCAAGACTGTGATTATAGACATGTCATTTACGAGCAGACAAGGAAGAGGCAGAATAATTGGCAAGGGAGATTCTCAGACTACAAAGTAATCTGGCAAAGTCTAATACCTGAATGTTAAAATGCTCAGTCCTTGGCCCTCTTCCCTTCTTTAGCTACACTTACTCCCTTGCTAATCCTTTCCAGTTTTATGGATTTAATCATCTCCTCCATTGACAACTCCAACATTTATATCTCCAGTTCAGACCTTTCCCTTGAGTTCCAAACTTATACATTCAATTTCCCACTTGAAGATCTACTAGATTCCCAACACATCAAAAATGAACACTTGCTTTCAACCTAGACCCATTTCACTCTTCCTAGAGTCTTTCTCATCTCAATAAATATCTACCCCTTTTTACCCAGTTTTCAAGTTACTTGCCATTGAATATTTCCCATGCATATATAGTGCATTGTCAAGTTCTGATATGCCTTCTGTTCTTCAACCATGCCCAAGTATTTCTACTTTAAGACCTGTGCACATGTAGCTCCCTCTGTCTGAAATTATCTTACCAAATCTTCACATGGAAATACTTTTCCTCCTTCAACTCACATCTTATTGTTTCTCTAGAACAATATGAGCACTCTCTGATACTCTCTCATAGCATCATACTTTTCACTAATATCACTTATAAATTTGTCTGTGTAATGTCTGTGTCCCTCACTAGCATGTGAGCTCTATAAGGGTCTCATTTGTTTTGTTCTCTGCTGTATGCCCAGTAAGTGCCATTTAGTAAGTGTTCAATAATATTGATTGAATGAAGAAATAAGCATATTTGTAATAATTTCTTGTCTTCTATCTTTGAACAGAAGCATTTTAATAACTGCATTTTAGGTAAGTAAAGAAGTATACTTAAGGACATTTGATTCCAGGAATATGGCAGACAAGATCAATGCTTAATTAACAAATTAATACTGTCTTAGTTTCCTAGGGCTGTTGTAAACTGTTATCTTAAACTGGGTACAAAGATTTCTTGTCTAAGTTCTGGGGCCTAAAAGTCTGAAATTGAGATGTCAGCAGAATAGGTTTCTTCTGAGGGTTGTGAGGAAGATATTTTTCAGGTTTCTTTCCTTGCTTCTGGTAGTTTACTGCCAATCTTTGGTGTTCCTTGCCTTATGGCTGCATTACTCCAATTTCTGCCTTCATCTTCACATGGCCTTCTCTCCATATCTCTATCTTTGTATTCAAATGTCCTCCTTTTATAAGGGCACCAATCATACTGGATTAGGGCTCACCCTAATGACCTCGTTTTAACTTGATTACCTTTGTAAGGGCCCTATTCCCAAATAAGGCTGCATTCTGAAGAAGTTAGGACTTCAACATCTTTTTTGGGGGGATATAATTCAACCCATAACACCAACCCTTTTGAGGATGGGAATAAAATATCAGAATGTATATGTATATTTTTTAAACCAAAGAGTAAGATATTAATATTTAACATATGAACTGATGTCATGGGCATACTTATTTAGTCTTATGTCTGACTGTTGGTGTTGAAAACAGGGTGGAAAGTTGCACAACACGGAGGGTTTGGCTATAGTGCCATACTGACTTTTGGTGTGTTGCAATATTCTGCTGTTTACTGTGCCATGCATAGTGAATTTATGGACAACATGATTATGTTAAACCCAACCCTTACAAAATGATAAAGTGAATTAAAGTGATTCTTGTAGCTGGGTGAAGTGGTGCTTGCCTGTATTTCCAGTGAATTGGGAGGCTGAGGCAGGAGGATCTCAAGTTCAAAGCCAACCTCAGCAACTTAGCAAGGCCCTAAGCAACTTAGAGAGACACTGTCTCTGAATAAAAAAATAAAAATAAAAAGTGATGGGGATGTGACTCAGTGGTTAAACAACCCTGGGTTCAATCCCAAACACCAAAATAAATAAATAAATATAAATAAGAAATAAAAATATTCCTATTAAAAACAAATACCCCTCTGTTCAACTTCTGCCCAATCCCAGTCATGGATTAGAAATAACAATAAGAACTTTACAAGTAGAATAATAAGAAATGTTAAAAATATCTGCAAACTACAAGAATAGACAGACATAATCAATGCCAACTCACATGTGAATACTGTTTGTTTTCCAAATGCTTTTACATTTATTATGTCATTTGATCCATGTCATAAATCATATAAAACCAGTGAAAATGTAACATGAAGGCTTCAAACACAAATAAATAGGAAAAAAGAAAGAAAGAATAGGGTAAATGGAAAGCTAGCAATGACAAATATAAACAGATGAAACTTGCAGATTAAATAACATATATTACAGACTGTTTTTTAAAATTTCAACTATATGATGTTTATAGAGATGTCCCTAAAACATAAGGATACAAAATATGAAAGTGAAATGATAGAAAAAAAATGCCCAGGAAACAACCAAAAGAAAACTGGTGCCACTATATTAATGTCAGACAAAATGGACTTTAAGGAAGAAAACATTATTAGGGTAATTTTAAAGCCACATGTACTTAAATATTTATAGTTAAATATCACAGGGATCAAAGAAGAAATCACACTGAAAACTAGAAAATATTTAGAAATGAACGATAATGAAAATATCAAATATCAAAGCTTGTGAGGGTGCAACTAAGGAGGTATGTAGAGGAAAATATGACTTTAAAGTGTTATATAAGGTGAAAGACTAAAATTTAAAATAGTTTGAGATGTAACAAGAAAGTAGAGGAAAATACTTTGTAAAGTATGAGTAGAAATTATTGAAATAGATCACAAAACAAAACAACTTGGGAATAAATGTGGCCAAGGAGGTGAAAGACCTCTACATTGAAAGCTATAGAACATTGAAAAAAGAAAATGAAGAAATCCTTAGAAGATGGAAAGACCGTCCATATTCTTGGAGAGTCAGAATTAATATTGTCAAAATGTCCATGTTACCAAAAACATTATACAGATTCAATACACTCCCCATCAAAATGCCAATGACATTCTTCACAGAACTAGGGAAAAGAGTGGTAAAATTCATTTGGAAGAATAAAAGACCCAAAGTAGCCAAAGCAATACTGAGCCAGAAGAGTGATGCTGGAGGCATCAGAATATATGATCTCAAATTATACTACAGAGCTATAGTACAAAACAGCATGGTATTGGCATCAAAAGAGACGTGAAGATCAATGGAATAGAATAGAAAACACAGAGACAAACACACATACTTATGGCCATCTGATAGGTGACAAAGATACCAAAACATATGATAAAGATAGCATTTTTAATAGGCGATTCTAGGAGAACTAATTATCCATATGTAGAATGAAACTCGATCCCTCTCTCTCACACTGCACAAAAATAAACTCAAATGGATCAAAGACCTAGGAATTAGATGAGAAATGTTGCAACTGCTAGAAGAAAACATAGACTTAACACTCCAACACATTGACACAGACACTGATGTCCTTAACAAGACCCCTAAAGCTCAAGAAATCAAGCCAACCATCAATACATGGGATGACATCAAATTTAAAGGCTTCTGCACAGCAAAAGGAGCAATTAAGAGCATGAAGAGAGAGCCTACAGAATGAGAGAAAATCTTTGGCAGTTACTTCTCTGTCAGGGGATTATTATCCAGAACTCATAAAGAACTCAAAAAAAAAAAAAAAAAAAAAAAAGCAACACCAAAAAAATTCAATAAATGGGCAAAAGAACTAAAAAGATATTTCTCAAAATAAGAAATACAAATGACCTACAAATATATGAAAAAACATTCGATATCCCTAGCAATCAGGGAAATGCATTATTTCTTTGTTTATTCTTTAACTTAATTCACCAATGGAACCACTTGATCTTGAAGACTTTTTGCATGTCACAGTTATGTTAACTACAAATTCAATTTGTCTAATAAATATAAAGCTATTAAAAATTACACTGAGATTTCATCTCACTCCAGTCAGAATGGCAATCATCAAGAATACAAATAAGCTGGACACAATGGTGCACACCTGTAATCCCAGCCTCATGGGGCTCATTTTGACATAATCATACATGCATGGAATATAATTTGCTTCATTTCAGTACCCAATACTTTTTAGTCACTTTCCTCCTCCCTCCCCACTGTTCCCTTCCTCTTCTTTATGGGTCTTCTTTCCATTTATTTATAGTTAGGCAGCAGGATTTGGTGTTCAAAGCCAACCTCAACAACATAGTGAAGCCCTAAGCAACTTAGTGAGACCCTATCCCAAAATACAAAATTAAAAGGGCTGAGGATGTGGCTCAGTGGTTGAGTACCTCTGGGTTCAATCCCCAGTACAAAAAACAAAAACAAAAACAAATAAAAATAGATCCTTGATTGGGTTCAGCTCAATGGTAGAGTGCTTGCCTAGCATGTGTGAGGCACTGGGTTCAATTCTTAGCACCACATATAAATGAATAAAATAAAATAAAGGTCCATCAACAACTAAAAAAATATTAAGAAATAGGTCCTGATGAGGATGAGGGGGAAAAGGTAAAATCATACATTATTTGTGGGACTGCAAATTAGCACAACTACTTTAGAAAGCAATATGGAGATTCCTCAAATGACTAGGAATGGGACCATATGACCCAGCTATTTCACTCCTTGTTATTTATCCTAAATAATTAAAATCAGCATATTACAGTGATACAGGAACATCAATGTTTATGGCAGCACAGTTCACAAGAGTCAAGCTATGGAACCAGCCCAAGTACATGTCAACAGATGAATGGATAAAGAAAATGTGGTATGGCACATGGAATGAAATTATGGCATTTGTGGGTAAATGGGTGGAACTGATGAAGAACATCATGCTTACTGAAATAAGCCAGGCTCAGAAAGTCAAGGGTGAAATGTTTTCTATCATATGCAGAAGCTAGGTAAAAATAACGGAAAAAATGGGGATCCATGAAAATAGAAGGGAGATCAGTGGAGTAAAAGGAGGGGTAGAGAGAAGGTAGGAGGGACAGGAAAAGGGAGTAACAGTGGAATTAAACTGACCAAATTGTGCTATGTACATATATGTATATACCACAGTGAATTTTATCTTTTTGTATGTCTATAAAGCACCAATTTAAAAAACTATAAATAAATAGAAGGAAGAGTAGTAGAATAGAGGAAGGGGAATGGAGAGGGAGGAGAGGAGGGAAAGAGGAAGTACTGAGGACTGAAATGGAGCAAATTATATTCCATGCTTATATGATTATGTCAGAATGAGCCCCAATACTATGTATAACTATAATACGTTAACAAAAACATTCAAAAAGAAATGATTGAAATATAATACTAAGTCAGATCAAGAGGATCAACAAAATCAAACACTAGTTTTTATATGAATATAAAGTTGACAAATATATATGGTAGATATGCCAGATTAGGTTTGATCTCATATAGGTACTTCTTATGTTAGTAGGCTATTATTGTTCTTAAAGTTTATATTTCTTCTCATGTAAGTTATTCTTTATAGGAAAGGTTAAATAGAAAATCAAATGTGGTTTAATCTTTGTAAATTCATGTTGTAGATACATTTACAAACAAAAAATATAATGAAACCCTAGTTGTTTTATAAAGATGAATAAAATAGATCACTCTTTGCTAGACTGATAAAGAAGAAAGAGAAAAAAGGCACAAGTAAAAACTTAGAATGAAAATAGATGTAAATTAATATAATGTAAAATTAATTATTTTACAATAATTAATATAGTAGGATATTAAAATAATAAGAGAATCTTATGAATATATTTATGTCAATAAATTTGGGAACTTAAATGGATACTTTAATATAAATTACATCTTAACAAATTTCTTTCAAGAAGAAATGGGAAAACTAAGCAGATTTGTGATTATTAGCAAAATTAAAGTCACGGTTAAAATCTATCAACCAACAAACCAAGAAAGAAACAAACCACCATTCACCCCTTAGAGGCTTAGTTGTATAGTTTAGTTCTATCAAACGTTCAAGGAATATACTATCTGTTGCACTTAATTTCCTCCCAATTAATGTTATAAAGGTAGCATAACCTTGATACCAAACCAGGTAAGAATATTATGGGAAAATAAAATTACAGGTTAACTTCAGTTAAGAACATACAGGCAAAAATCCAAAACAAAACACTAGCAATTAGAATGAATATGTTACGACCAAGTTGGGCTTATCTCAATAATTAAAATGATTTAATACTAGAAAACTATAAATGTACCACAACCATAGAAAAAAAGAGTGAAACTACCACTTCTTTTCAACCTTGTACTGTAGGCTCCAATCAGTGTAGTAAGAAAAGAAAACTCTAAAAAAAAAAAAAGAATCTAAAAAGAAGAAACAAACCTTAATATTTGTAGATGACATGACTGTCTACATAGAAAATACAAGAGAATATGCCAGGTGCGGCGGTGCACTCCTTTAATCCCAGCTGCTTGGGAGGCTGAGGCAGGAGGATCATGAGTTCAAAACCACCCTCAGAAACTTAGTGAGACCCTTAGTGAGACCCTGCCTCAAAATAAAAAAAATATAAAGGACTGGGGATGTGGCTCAGTGGTTAAGCACCCCTGGGTTTAGTTCCTGGTAACCCCCCCCCAAAATAATCCCACCCCCCCAAAAAAATCCAAAAAATCCATGAGAATAAGCAAACTATTGAAACAAGAAAGACTAGTTAGCGATATTTGAGGACTTAAGAACAATATTAAAAAAATCAATATTGTGACAATTAGACCTTACAGTTGCAACAAAAACTAAAAGACACCCAGGAATAAATCTAACAAAAGATGCACAAGATCTGTATGCAAGAAAGTATAAATATTAACTGAATGATATTAAAGAAAACCTAACTTAAAGGAGGGATAAAATGTTTTCATATATATGAAGACTTACTAATGTAATGATGTCAATCCTCCCTAAATTAATTTTGAGATTTAATACAGTTCTAATTAATATTCCAAGTAGGACCAAAGGTAGCCAAGACAATATGAAAGTAACACAATATACCCTACCAGATGTCAATATTTCCTATAAGCCATAGTAATTAAGAGGGTACAGAGAAAATTAGACCAGTGAAATATAATATAGAGAGTCTAGAAACAGACCAACAAATAAATGGAAACCCAATACATGAACACTATGGAAATGAATAATTTAATATGTCACTGGAACCACTGGGTATCCAGATGGAAAAAATAAAATTTTATCTCAATCTCACACTATAAATAAAACAAACTCAAAGTAATTTTTTGACCTAAATATGTGACCAATACTTGAAAACTTTTAGAAGATAACATAAGCAAATATCTTTATGACCTTGTGATAAGGATTTCATAAACAAAATATGTATTGATAAACTATAAAGCAAAACCATTATATATTTTACTACATTAAATTTGTGTACAAGAAAATAAATCACAAACAAAACAAAAAAACAAGCCACTGACTAGGAAAGTATATCTACCACATGGTTGTACCTACTTTAGACCCTTGGCATGTCATCTTCCTCTGCTTAGAACAATCTATGTCCAAATATACATTTTGCTTTGGCTCTGTCTAAATGTCACTTTCTCAGAGAGGCCTTCCTTGGCCAACCTGTTGGAAATACTACCATCCATCTTCTCCCTCTGCTTCGTCCCCTTAACTCTTATTACTACCTGACCTCCATTTGCTGTCTTATTTATTGCCTGTCTCCCCACTAGAATTCAAAAGTCCTTTGAGAGCAGAGTTTTGTTTTGCTGGCTGCCATATACTGCAGTCCTCAATCAATGTCTGGCCCATAGCATATACTAGAGTAATACTTGTTGAGTAGTATGTGCTATGGACCAGACATGGATAATTATTGAATGAATGCACAAATGAATATAAATGAAAAGGGGTTAGTATTCAGAATATGTAAAGAAGTACAAGTCAATTAAAAACTGATAAATAGCTCAAGAGCAAAATTGTGAAGGACTATGTATAGGCTGTTTGTAGAAGAGGAAACTTGAAGGGATAATAAAAATATGGAAAAATATTTAATATAATTTGTAATCAGGAAAATGCAAAATTAAACAATAATGAAACTGCCACTTCATAATCAAGTGACTGGTAGAAATTAAAAGCCTGATAATGCTAGTTATTGGTAAGGACTTGGGGGAAAGAGGAACTGTTCACTGTTAACTGTATAACAAATTGGCATAAGCATCTTGGAGAAGACTTTGATAGTGTCTAATAAAGATATACATAAACATATCCTCTTTCTATTTCCAGGCAAATATGCTAGTGATACTTTTTCTTATTTGACTCAAGGGATTACATAAGAATATTCAAAGAAGCACTGTTTGTAGTAACAAATGACTGCACTATAACTCAAATGTATATCACCAGTAGAATAGAAAAATATACCCTAATATATTCATACAATGGAATGCTATACAGCAGTAAAAATGGACAAATTATAACCATGCATACTAATGTGGATGAATTTCATTAACACACTGGGAAAAAGAACCAAATTAAAGAATACGTGGGGCTGGGGAGATAGCTCAGTTGGTAGAGTGCTTGCATTGTAAGCACAAGTCCCTGGGTTTGATCCCCAGCACTGCAAACAAAAACAAAAAAATAAAAAATAAAAAGAATACATGCTGTATAATTCCACTTATGTAGTTTTAAAACACAGCAAACAGACATATATTGTTTATTTTTAAAAAATTTATGGGGGTTGGGGATATAGCTCAGTTGGTAGAGTGCTTGCCTTGTAAGCACAAGGCCTTGGGTTCAAATCCCCAGCACCACAAAAAAAAATTGTTATTTTTTGATTCATTGTACACAAATGGGGTACAATTTTCCTTACTCTGGTTGTACACGAAGTATATTCACACTGTTTGTTTAATCATACATGTACATAGGGTAATGATGTCTGTTTCATTGTATTATCTTTCCTTCCTCCCACCCCGTCCCCACCCCCCAGTTCCCTCTACATATTGTTAATGCATAGATGTATATGTGGAAGAAAGATAGTGGTTACCTCTGGAGTGGGAGGGAGTGGTATGGGATCAGAGGAGCCTGTATGAGGAGCCTTCAACTATGTGTTCCTTATTACTTCAAAAAGAAGCAAAAATGTTAGGATTTAACAAAAATGAATAGTAATAACATCATGACATGAATTATTTTCTTATTCCCTTAGTGTGTGTGGAACTATTCATTTGAAAAAGCACCATTAGTTCAATATCATCAATTTGTGTGCATTTATGTTACAGATCTGGAATGCCCTCCCCAAATCTTACATGTTAGGCAATGCCTCAAGGCTCAGAGGTGAACTGATCAGATCATGTGAGCTGTAATTCCATCAGTGTATTAATCCATTTGATGGATTAATAATTTGAATGGGTTTCTGGGTGGTAATGGTAAGAAGGTAGGGTTTGTCTGGAGGAAGAAGATCACTGAGGGTGTGCCCTTTGGCATCATATCCGCTCCTGGCTCTTTCTCTCTTGCTCTCAGTTTCCTGACTGCCTTAAACTGAGCAATGTTCTTCTGCTACACCTTTCTGCCATGATGTTTCTGCAATGGAGTCAGGCAGCCATAGACTGAGACCTCTGAACATATAAGCCAAAATAAATTTTTTCTCCTCTAAGTTGTTCTTGTTAGGTATTTTGGGCACGGTGATGAAAAGCTGACTAAACTGTGTGTGTGTGTGTGTGTGTGTGTGTGTGTGTGTAAGAGCATATGCTCTATTTTTCCATCCTCATGGCCTCTCTGTTTATGCTGTCCCAGGTTTATGGTTATTTGCTGAACAGGGATCACACAGTTCTTGAGTTTGAAACTGAGCTTAACTTGGGCAGGAGTCTGATAACTTTTTCTGGAAAAGGCCAGATAGCAAGTATTTTCTTCAGCTTTGTGGGCCATATGGTTTCTGTTGCAACTACACAAGTCTGCCATTATAGAGTGAAAGCAGAGTGGTACATAGAATTCTAAGATGGCCCCCCAAATTCCTGGCCCCTGATGTACACATACTTTATCTTGGTTAGTCAAACACTAATCCAAGTGCTGCTGTGAAGGAATTTCAGAGATGTAATTAGGTCCTAAGTCAGTTAACTTTAAGATAGGGAGATTATACTCTGTAGGTTTGACCTAATCAAGTGAGCCTTTTAAAGGAATGGGGCTCTTCCCAATCAGAGAGATTCAGAGGTTTCATGTGAGAGAGATTTTGTTGCTGACTTTGAAGATGAAAGGGCCATGTAGCAAGGAATGTAGGCAGGCTCAAGGAGCTGAGGGCAGCCCTGGGCTGATGGCCAGCAGGGCAATGGGAGCCTCAGTCCTACCACTGCAAGGAACTGAATTCTGGCAACAACCTAATGAGATGAAAGAGGACCTTGAGCCTCAGATAAGACTGTTGCCCTAGTCAACACTTGGATTTCAGCCTGGTGAGACCCTGAACTGAGAGCCTAGTTAAGTCCTCCCCAGTCTTCTGACTTACAGAAACTGAGATAATACACTTGTGTTCTATTAAAGTGAGGTTGTGATCGTTTGTTACATATCAATAGTTAACCCATACAAACAGCCACAGACAATACAGAAGTGAATGTGTTAGGGAGTCTGTGTTCCAATAAAACTTTATTTATGGACAGTGAAATTTGAATTTCATGTAACTCTCATGTGTCACAAAATATTCTCTTTTTGACTTTCCCCTACCATTTAAGTATATAAAAATCATTCTCGCAGGATGCTGTGGTGTACATTTGTAATCCCAGTGATTTGGGAGGCTGAGACAGGAGGATCACAAGTCCAAAGCCAGCCTCAACAACTTAGCAAGGCCCTAAGCAACTTAGCAAGACCCTGGCTCGAATTTTAAAAAAAGGTCTGGGGATGTAGCTCAGTGGTAAAGCACCCCTGGGTTCAAATCCCAGTAGCAAAAATAAAGTAAGTAAAAAACATTCTTAGCTTATGGGCTATACAAAAACCAGTAGTGGGATGGATTTGACCTGTGAGTTATAGTTTGGCAAGCCCTGATCTAGGAATTGGTACATTTCAGTCAAATTCTCTGAACTTGTGTGTGTGTGTGTGTGTGTGTGCATATCAATGTATGTTTCATGTTGGGGATTAAACCCAGGACCTTGCGTGTGCTAGGCACATGCTCTACTACTGAGCTACTCCCCCAGCCCACCTCTGAACCTCTGAGAATTTTTCATGTCTGATGGAAACATGGAAGTGAGTCTTTAAAGCATTTTTTCTTCAAGATTTGAAATGAGTTATAGCTCATTTTTTTCACATAGAATTTTAAGTGTCATAGGATTTAAACACGTAATACATTTATTTATTTGGTTTTGGGGATTGAACCCAGGGACTCATGCTTGCTAAGCATGAGCTTTACCACTGAATCTACCTCCACACAGTATGGTTTAAAACACTTTTCTCTAATGGTCTAAATCTCTTATGAATATAAAATTTAATTTATACTCCAGTTTCTAGCATTCAAATAGGTTCAAAGGAACATTGCCAACTCTAATGAAAACATTGTAGTTATTTATTTATTTTAAGTCCCCCAAGGAAATACTTTTTATTCTGTTGATTGTATGATTCTAATTAGTTGATAAACATGCATAGCCTTTCTTAAGACATGTTAGTTAGTATGGATATTGCTACAATATTCTGGCAATTTATGTTTTCCAAATATCTGGTATATCATGCATTGATTTTTATCATTTAATGAAATTGCTAAATCAGGAATTTAGAATGCTATGCTTTAACTTTAATTATAAATGAACATATACAAGTGGGTAGAATCCTTAGAAACAACAGTTTAACACAAAATAATCATTTTTTTGGGGGGGAAAGATTTTCTGGATTAGTTTCCTGGGGCTGCCACTACAAAGAACCATAAGTTGGGTGACTTAAAACAATTGAAATTTATTGTCTCACAGTCCTGGAGGCTACATGTCCAAAATCAAAGCGCTTTCAGAGCCTGTTTCCTCTGAAAACTGTAGGGGAGAATCCTTCCCTGCTTCTCCTTAGCTTCTATTATTTTCTGACAATTGTTTGTATTCCTTGGCCTATGAATGTACCCACCCAATATCTTCCTCTGTCATCACATGCCATCTTCTCCCTGTGACTCTCCAGGTATCTTATACACTTCTTGTAAGGGCATCTGCCATATTGTATTAGGGCCCACCCTAGTGAACTCACTTGAACATGATTACATCTGTGATTATTTCCAAATAAGGTACCATTTATAGGTACTAGGGATGAAGACTTCAACATATGGTTTTGGGAGACATGAAAAAGGAAAACGAGAATGTAAACTAGAACCAGAATGAATGTAACAATTTTTTACACAGCTACCTATTTTTAAATTTGGAAAAACTGAAGCAGAGAGAAATTAGAAGATTCTCCCAAGATCACACAGCTAACAAGGAAATAAGTTAAACAAGGAAAGGGCTAGGACTGGAAATCAGTAATGACAGGGAAATTTACAAATCCTGCAAATATGTTTCTGATTAAACACCTAAAATACTTAATGCTGGCTCTAGGATAAAAGTGGGAATTAGGCAAAGCTTATCTGAGTCTTCTCTTCTTCCTTCATTCCCCTTACCTTAGTCATCTTGTCCCCTCCACCCCCACTGTGACCAAAAGACCTGACCAGAACATTTTAGAGGAGGAAAAGTTTATTTGGTGCTCATGGTTTTAGAGGCCTGTCCATAGAAGACCAATTCCTTAACTCTGGGCCGAGGAGAGGCAGAACATCATGCTGGAAGTGGGTGGAGGAGAAAAGCAGCTCAGGACATGGCAGTCAGGAAGCAGAGAGAGAGCTCCACTCATCGAGGACAAAATATATACCCCAAAAGCATGCCCCCAGTGACCTACCTCCTCCCACCACACCCTATCCACCTATAATTACCATGCAGTTAATTCATTCAAGTGGATTAATGCCCTGTTGGGGTTAAGGTTCTCATAACTCATAACTCAATCATTTCACTTCTAAACTTTCTTGCATTGTCTCACACATGAACTTTCAGAGGACACCTCATATCTAAACCACAACACCCCTTTTCCTCCTTGTTAGAACATCTTAGCCTCTAGAATCAGGTGACATTTGCTGAGTGCTTCCTATGTGCTGGACATTGTGCTAAGTCTTCTGTGGTATTATCTCATTTAATTATCATAACAGTGGTAAATGCTATTAGTATTTCATTTTACATAGGAGGAGCTGGGTACAGTGGAGCATGCCTGTGATCTCAGAAACTCAGGAGATGGAAGCAGGAGGATTGTAAGTTTGAGGCCAGCCTCATCTACTTAGTGAGACCCAAAGCAACTTAGTGAGATCCTGTCTCAAAATAAAAGAATAAAAAGGTCTGGGGATATAGCTCAGTAATAAAATGCCCCTGGGTTCAATCTCCAGTAACCACCCCAACATGCACAAAAAAGGAGGAAACTGAGCTTCAGAGAAGTTAAAGAGCTTTCTCAGTGTCCCCTGGCTTGTAAGAGGCTGGACTGAGATGCAAACATGGCAAAGGCCATATTCTTAACTACCATGCTATTTTATATCTTCCTTCTTGCCACCAACCTTAACACACCCACAATCTACTTTCACACCCTTTATGCTTTGCCTACAACCCTCCTCAGAGGCCTTAGAAAGCCTGTCATCCCTGGCAAGGTCCTGTTTTCAGAATCATCTCTTGGGCTTTGCCAGTTGCGGTGATGATGTGGTAAAGAAAGGAACTGGATGCTGTAAGAGGGAGGCCTCTCAAGGGCCTAGGGGCTATTTCTGAAAGGGCCTAAGGTCTGTTTTGCAAATTCAAGGACTCAGACACTTTGTCTTCTTGGCTTCCCCAGGAGTATTCAGGTCTAGGGATGGAATTGCCCTACTTCAATTTACAAGCAGTTGATTGCTAATCCAGAATACCAGTTTGGAAATTTACACTACATGGCCCTGCCAGGGTTCTGTTAGTGAGATTCTGGTGCTGGGATCTGGGTCCTGGCCTCCCCTCCTAAAATGATCAGGGCAAATCGGGTGGCAGTTCCTAAAGAATCCTAAGGCAGAGAGCCAGATGCTGTGTGGAGTAGGGCCAAGGTTGTAGTAGGAAAGCCAACACCATGAATCAAGTCCAGAGAACAGAAAGGGGAATGTGAGGAGGGAATTCCATAAGTCAGAGAAAGGGGGGCAGGCAGGCTGAGAGGAGATACAGCACAGAGTTCCTCACTCAGTCTGAATCTTGCCTCTTGCCTCTTTTCTTTGGGGTCTGCACCACGTATCCAGAACCCAACTTTCTTCTAAGGGCTTTGCCTTGAACTGACCTTTAGTTTTTTTGAAGACTTTGTCTGGCTCTGGGCCCATGAATACCAGTCCTGCCTGAGTAAGGAGGATTCAGATTTATATATATTTTAGTTGTAGATGGACACCTTCATGTTATTTACTTACTTTTTCATGTGGTGCTGAGGATGGAACCCAATGCCTCACTGGTACTAGGTAAGTGCTCTGCCACTGAGCTATAACTCCAGCCCAGGATTCTGATATTGAGCCCCAATTCTAGGGTTCCTGAGGTGCCCACCAGCTTCCCTGGCAATGTGATGCCACTCTGCTCTCTAAATTTGTAGCAACACAGATGGAAAAATTCAGAGGTCCATTGGTGGGTTTTACTTTGGCAGATCAAAAAGTACAAGTGAGAACAGAGTTGACTCCATAACCAGTTCCAAGAGCTAGAAAGGCTGTAGGCTAAAGTTTTACAAGAGACATGTTGGCTTTTTCCCATGTTGCTTGCTTTTCTTTTTGTGCATCACTGGATTCATATTTTCTGCCTGTGTCATATTCTCTCACCTTTGGACAATACTATGATAGATGTTAACTTTGTATTTTGTTAGTAACCATCAATCACACAGAGTTAATCTAAGCAGATTCTAAAGGGTCATGTCAGCTGCTCCTGGGGTTCGGTCAGCTTGTTTAGCTGCTGGTTTTAGCAGCCACCTAGGTGGTGAGTTGCTTTGTCTGTTAATCATCAATGAACACTAAGTACTTGGCACATAGCAAGAACTTAGGAAATATTTGTTGACTGAACGAAGAAGTAAATATGTGATTGAGTGTAATCTGTGCTGTAGTCCAGGTTGTCCAAACATTCAAAAGAAAGCAGGTTGTGGTAACTCTTCTTACAGAAAACTCATGTGCTACTTTTTGCCTTTTAGAATTATGTGGGCAGTACATGAATATATTCACATCATATTATAGAAGTATACAGAACAAAATCCTTCTTACCCTCCCTCCCACCACCTGTATCCTGAATCCCAGTTCATTCCTTAGAGATATCCACTGTTATCAATTCAGTGAACATGATTCCCATCTACTTTCCATGTATTTACATACATGTAATGTATGTGTTTATATGTGCACATAAAATACATGCTTTTCTTATGTAAATGGGATTGCATTAAATTTTTGTTTTGCAACTTGCTTTTCTACTTATGATGCTGGGGATGGAACCTAGGACCTCATGCATGCTGGGCAAGTGCTCTATCATTGAGCTACACCCCAAGCCCTCAATTTCTTTTGAATTTAGCAATATGACATGAGCATCCTTCCAAATCAGTACATCTACTTCATTATTTATTGTTAATGATTGTTCAGTATCCCAAAACATGACCATACCAAATTTTATTTAACTATTCCTATATTGGTAGGTATTTAAGTGGTCTACACTTGTTTTTAATACAAACCTTGTTGTAAAGATCATCCTTTTTATAGTACTGGAGATGGAACCCAGGGCCTTGTGCATGCTAAGCAAGTGCTGTACCACTGAGTCACATCCCTGGCCCAATAACTATCCTTGCTATCTATAATTATTGCAGGTGCTTTAATATGTAATAAGACTAGATTTCTCCTCTGTCCCATTATTCTTCATTTTATCAGTTTTCTTGTTACACTGTTTTGCTTATTTTTCCATATGAACATTAGTTCCCCAAATAGGAATTTTTACTAGGACTGTGTTGTATAAATTAACTTAGAGAGAATTGATATTTTGAAGTTGAGTCTTCTTATCTAAAAAATTTGTCTTTCTAAAGCATCCTTGACCTTACTATAAAAAGTATCTTTCTATTTGTTTAGGTTTTTGCCTGAAGTTGCTAAAATATTGTATTTTAAAATTATTTTTATTACAAAATTAATAAACCTCTGTTATAAAAACTTAACTCACTTAGAATTATATACATTAACTTAACAAGCTTTTAGTTCCCTTCTCCTGCCCCATTCCTACTTCTCACAGGTAACCACTGTTATTAGATCATGTTTCAGGTTCCCCCGCTTCAAAAATAGGATCATGCTATTCCTGTGATCTGCATCTTGCTTTTATTCACTTAAAATATCGATTGAGTAGCTTTCCATGTCAGCACATACAATACTGCTTCAACCTTTTCATCAGCTACTGTGTATTCACACTCTGTGTATATACTATATTAAAAAAAAACAATAGTTTCCTGTGATAAGCATTTGGATGTGTCTAAATTTTATTATTATAACCTATTATATAATAAACATCCTCATTATATAACATCACACATTGTTTTTGTAGGATAAATTTCTGGCAGTGGGATTACTGGTGTCAAAATGTATTACTTATTTAAAACATTTTTTAAAATACATATTTTCTAGGTGGACACAATGCCTTTATTTTTATATTTTTATGTGGTGCTGAGAATCGAACCCAGGCCTCTTGCATGCTAGATGAGTGCTCTACCACTGAGCCACAAACCCAGCCCCTCATTTAAAATTTTTATTATTACTAAATTATACTCCCAAAAGGTTTTTAAGCATTTTTTTTAGTTGTAGATGGACATAATACATTTATTTTATTTATTTATTTTTACACGATGCTGAGGATTGAACCCAGTGCTTCACACATGCTAGGCAAGTGCTCCATCACCAAGCTACAACCCCAGCACTGTCCGCCCCCCCAATTTTTTCCTATGGTAAAAGAGAGTGTATGTTTTTCCAAAACCTTGTCAGTACTAGGGTTATTACTCTTTTTAATATCTGTCAATTTTCAGTTTTCATTTCTACTTCTGAATTAAGAATCAGGTTGAGCATCTTCTCATCTGAGCATCTTCTTCCTGGCTATATGTAATTTGTCTTCTGTGATTTACCAGTTTTGTTCTCTGTCAATTTGCTTACCTTTTCTTTTGACCCTTTTAAAAAATCGATTTATAACAGTTCTTTGTGTGTTACTGTGTTAGTTAGCTTTCCCTTGTTCTGACAAAATGCCTGAAATGATCAACTTGTAAGGAGGAAAGATTGACTTTGGCTCATGGTTCCAGAGGTTTTAGTCCATGGTCAGCTGGCTCTATTGTTTGTAGGCCTCCAACAAGGCAGAACATCATGACAGGGAGTACATGGTGGAGCAAAGCTGCCCACCTCCTGTTGAGAGAGAGAGAGAGAGGAGAGAGACGGGTGGGGAGAGACAGAGAGAGAGGAAATGAGAAAGGAGTCAGAGTCCCAGTATCCCCTTCGAGGACACACCCCCCAATGACTTAACTTCCTTCTACTATGCCCCACCTCCTAAAGCTTCCACCACCTTCCAAAAGTTTCACAGTCAGGCAACCAAATCTTTAGTATACAGGCCTTTGGGGGACATTTAATATATAAACCATAATAATTGCTGATATTAGTCATTTGCTTTTCATATTCTTGTATATATTGGGGTAATTGGGGTAAATATTTTCCCCAATTTTAATCCTTTTGGCTTTGGGTATGATATATTTTGCCTGTTAAATTTTAAAATTTTATACAGCCAAATGTTTTAAATCTTCTCCTTTTTGGACTCTAGACTCCAAGATTATAAAAATATTCTCCTATATTTTATTTTACTCCACATATTGTTTCATTTTTAAATTGAAATTTTAACTTAGAGCTAGAATATATTTTTTGTGGAGGCAGTGAGATAGGAATCCATCTTTTTATGTTTCTTCATGGCTAGTGAGTTAAGGCTCTTTACCTGCTGTTAAAGAAGCTAAATCAAGCTTAATGGGAAAAAGGGGAATTTATTATATGCATATGGAGTATTTTCCTGGAACCTCAGGTCTGGGATGGAACATAATCTCCGAAAAGGCTGTAACCTGAGAAGGAAAAGGCATCAGGAATGCAGGTATCCTTCCATTTCTTATCTCTGTTCTCCTTTGAGCATTGGCTTCATTCATTTCTGTGGATTGGCTTTCTCTGCTACTTGGTCCTATTGGTGGAGGCTGGTCATACCGAAGCTCAACAACTAAGGTTTTACATTTCCTCCCTTCATGATGCCAACCTTTCAGACTGGAAGAAACTGATTAGTGTAGCTTGGATCAAGGGTTCATCTTTGATCCAAGCAGCAAAGGCTAGGGTATATGGGTAATTTGATATAAAGATGGCTATTGTGGATTTGCTCCTGAAGCCCTGTAGACTGGAATGCAGACGATAGAAGGTGGAAGTTCTTTATGAGGAGCTATTCTGACATATCTTCTGTACCATTTGTTCCATAGGCACTTTTGAACTACATGTCTTAATCCAAATAATAGTCCATTCCACTCTCCTGGATGACTGTTGATACTGCATTAATACTGGGAGGTGAACGTGCTTCAATTGCTAAAGGAGACCACAAGACCCAAATGACAATACTTACAAATGCACAGCTTATTACAGAAAAGGGTACAGCAAGGGATTTTGAGAGGTCAGGTGTGGTATCTTATTGTCCTTCTCTATAAGGGCCATGACAGGAGACCAAGAACCAGAGATGTGACCATGAAACACATCAAAATGAGGGAGTCCAAAATGAAGTCTCGGTTGCTATATATTTTTTTGGGCGCTAGGGATCGAACCCAGGGCCTTGTGCTTACAAGGCAAGCACTCTACCAACTGAGCTATCTCCCCAGCCCCTTGGTTGCTATTTAAAAAAAATATTTTGCCAGCCACATAGGTATATTCCAGCTTCAACAGTAGTGGCTCTTGGTGGGGAAGGGGTAGGTGTCACTGAGATTACAATGATACAAATGTCACTCTCACTATTATCAATGCATAATTCTGACAAGCTTGTGCAAAAATCCTTGAATCATCTCAAGATCTGTGGTTACAAAGGAACACCATTAATCAGTATGTGGCTTGCCTTGAGGAGGGGCCAGTAAAATAGCAACTAATAAAATAGACTAGACAAATTCAAGACGTGCTGGAATTAAACTTAAAACACACACTTTCTCTCTCCTCTCTCCTCAAGCCTCTGCACCTCCTCCCCCACCTTTACTCTCAGCTGTTGATTTTGTTTCCTATTTCAGCGAGAAATTCCTAATAATTTTCCTTCTTTTTCAGAAGTGAAAACATTTTTGTGGCAATATGGTTTTTTATTTGTTCTTTTTAGATATACATAGCAGTAGAATATATTTTGACATATCATACGTTCATAGAGTATAATTTCCCATTCTTGTGGTTGTACATGATGCAGAGTTTCACAGGTCGTGTATTCATATATGAACATAGGAAAGTTATGTTTGATTCTTTCTACTGTATTTCCCATTCCCATCCTCTCCCTTCTCTTCATTCCCCTTAATACATTTTTGTGATAATCATATCAAATTCTTTATCCCTCTCTTCAGAGAAAAACCTTTTGAAATTTTTTTAGGTTCGTGATAGATTTCTGGATCAATTTATGGAGAACTAACATTGTTATAAGGTTGAGTCTTCCTATTTAAGAACAAGATATGTCACTAGCTTGGCATGGTGGCACATGCCTGTAGTCCCAGCTACTAAGGAAACTGAGGGAGGAGAATCCTTTGCACCCAGGAGTTTAGGACCAGTCTGGGCAACATATGAAAAAAGAAACAATATGAAAAAAGAAAGAGAAAAAAAGAACAAGACATGTCTAGGAGAGATGGGGCTTGTTGTTATTATGAATGGTATAATTTATTCTGTTATAAAGTTTGGCTGGTTTTTTATTTTATACCTGATGTCATAGCCAGCCATTCTAGACAAAAGGATGAGGAAACTTTTAAATAAAACACATGCTTTTGCCTAAGTTTTGTTTCCCTACCAGGAATTCTTGAAGTGTCTGTTTCTTCATTTTGATACCTTAACAATTCATAGTTTCTTATGGTATGAAAGATTTTATAATTTTTTTTCAGTACTTGAAGTCTGGACGGTTTATTTGGTTTTCCTTACTTTGGACAGTTACTGGATTCAAAATTCGCCTCCTGAACACTTGGACTACTTTGAGAAAACAACAAGGATTGAGAACTCTTTATTCTATGGGTAGTTGACAGCATTTTTTGAGTTTATTTCATGTTTATTTTGAGATGGGGTCTCATTCTGTTACCCAGGTTGGTCTCAAACTCATGAGCTCAAGGGATCTTCCCACATGAGCCTTCCAAGTAGCTGGGACTATAGGTGTGCAACACCACACCTGACTTGAGTATACTTTTTAAGCACTAGGAAAATTACTTGAATAACTCAATTCATATCAAAATTGTCTTGTGTCAGCTTTTAAATTTAAAGGAAGTTCAATTTATAGTATACAAATTCTATGATACTTATTTCATTTGATGGACCAATAGTAGTTTCTAACCCATGTAAGGCAAAAACATCTTACATAAAGAGCTTTCAAAAAATCCATGACTTAAAAATATTCTGGAATGGAATTAACTTTATTTCAACTCTGCTTTTAAAATGGAACTGAAATGCATTCAAAACCAGAAAACTGCCTTGCTACCATTTGATGTAATTCACATAGTGCAAATGTTGTATTTTACAAAAGACCTGAAAAATCTCATAATAGGCTGTTCTGCTCATGTTTGCACTCGTTTCTTTTAGAGAAAGCACATGGACCCATTAGCCCCTGGGCATTGTCAGATCAAATACACAGAAGCGTTCATTGAATACTCAGAAGTCTCAATTAGGCAGTGGTTTTTGCAAATAATATAAAGAGAAAAACATTTGATTAAGGTTGGGGGTGGGGAAGGGCAATTCTGTTCCCATTGCAGATGTCTGATTAGCTATGAAAAGGGAACGTGTTCTCTCTAAGCTTTGGGTTAATAATCTTAAAATCTATTTTTGTGGCTCTTGTTAAAACACAATCAGATGTGACACTGAAGGCAGAAACCATTAAAATAAAATAATGAAAGCTTAGATCATATTTTTTAAAAACTCTATTACATAAACACCATAAATAATGTTCAAAGTTAAACAATATATTCAGAAAAAAATATTTGCAACATATATGACACAATTATAACAAGTTGATTAAAATGAAAAGAAGGCACATGCTATAAATAGAAAAATTGGCTAAAGACCCAGTTGTAATACAAAAGGAGAAATACAAATGGAAATAAACATGAAAATCTATTATGCTTCATCAGTGATCAAAGACAGGCAAATAAAAATAACATTGCTATTTTTAGAAAAACCTATCAGGGTGGTGAAGATTAAAAGATTATTGATATCCAGTGTTTAAAAGGGTGAGGGGAAAAGACATTCTTATATATCAATAATGAGAAAGTCAATTGAGGGCAATTTGATAATATCTACCAAAATTAAAAATGTGCATATTCTTTATTTAGCAATTCAAAAATTCAGAAATCTATATTTTGCACATGCACAAAAAGTATATTCAGAGATACTCATTGCAGCATTGTTTATAATTGCCAAGAAGATAATTGCCTAAATGTGCATCAAAAGGGAACTGGGTAAATAAATTATGGTATTACTTATAAAAAAACAAGTTTAAAAAGTAATGAAGTAGATCTATATGTGCTGATAGGGAAAAATCCCAAGAGCTATTACTGAGAAAAGCAGGTTCCAAACCATGAAGAATGATCCAGGTCTACTCTTTCCATTATCTTTGACTCACTCCAACCAACTCTTGGTAAGTTCTCTTACCACTGACCTCAGTGATGGTAATTCTAATGTTCAATTCTCTTTCCTCATATTACTTGAAATAGTTGGTCACTCCTACTTTGAATGACTTTTTCACTTGGCTTCCAGAACCCCACACTCTCCTGATTTCTTTTGACTTTATTAACCCCTTTCTTTTTTCTATTTTTTATTTTTAAACTTTATTTGTTCTAATTAGTTGTACATGACAGTAGACTGCATTTATACATTTTGATAGATCATACATAAACTCCTTTCTTGATCTCACTTATTCATCCCTCTTCCTTCCCCCAATTTCTCCAACAGTTTCCCAAGAGTTTCCCAAGAGCTCTGTTCTGGCCCACTTCCCTTTTATCTCTCTCTCCTTGTTTCACATCTAATTTCATGGTTTCAAATACAATCTACCTACTGTTGTCATCCTTATTTCCTTATTTACTTTTTTTTTTTTTTTGGTACCGGGATTGAATCCAGGGGTGCTTAACCACCGAGTCCCATCCCCAGCCCGTTTTATCTTTTTAGAGACAGGGTCTAGCTGAGTTGCTTAGTGGTTCGCTACGTCACTGAGGCTGGCTTTGAAATTGCAATCCTCCTGCCTCAGTCTCCTGAGCCACTGGGATTACAGGCCTGTGCCCCCATACCCGGCCCCTAATTTACTTCTTTAGGCACCTCTCTTCCAAACTCCAGACTCTCATATCCAACTGCTTACTTGACATCTCCTCCTTCCTGGCTAATGAACTTGCTAAATTCTTCCTGTCTCAAACTAGACTTCTGATGTTCACCCTTAAAATTTCTCTTCATTTTCTACATCTCAGTAAATGGAAACTGCACTCATCCAGTTATTTACTTTTTATTTATTTTTTAGATCAAAAATCTTGATAGCTACCTTTGTTTATTTTTATTTTTCTGTACCAGGGACTGAACCCGTGGCCTCACCCAGGCTAGGGAAGTGTTCTACCACTGAACCACACCCACATATCTGCTCTCTTTCTCT